>NC_082696.1:2147500-2796229 GCF_949987515.2 Delphinus delphis | reverse complement strand
GTTTAATTGGCCAGTTTAGGTCACAGGCTCACCCCCAGACCAACAGCACGGTAAGAGAAAGTCAGGTGCCAGTTAGATGCTGCCTGCCACCGGGAGTAGGGCTTAGTGCGGGGGGCTGTGCACCCGCTCTTGGGCTGAGATGAATCTGTCCCGAAACACATGGGTGTAGAGATGAGGGGAGAACACCTGAGCAAACGCAGCACCCTGGGAAGAAGAGAGGGAGAAGCCGATGTGGGTGTCACCAGCGGTTTCCAGCACCCCACGATTTCCAGGTGTGAATTCTCAAGGTAGAAGAATAGGGGAGAATTTAAATTAACTTTGCAAAGCACCCCAAGGGCAGACTCCCTCGGAACAACTGTAACTCTCCTCCCCAAATGTTCACGAGTATCTCACCCAACGCTTTTCAGTAGCAGTTCTCATTCGTGTTCACGTATGTTGATTGTTTCCAAAGTATTCAATTTACCTTCCATAGATATTGCTTTCTTTACTCCACACTCAAGGTTCATCTGTTTGTAGTAATTAATTATCATACCTCGTGAACCTCAGGGAACACTGATTGCAAGGGGCACTATTATTTACACCCCACCCAGGACGCAAACACACTGCCCACTCAGTGTGACACAGCACGATTGTAAGAAGCATCAGAGTTCAGTGACGGTGTTCACTCCTACAGTAAATGATGCCACGTGCACAGAGTGGTGTGGACAAGGTTAGGGAACCAGTACAGGTGGTTCTTGGAAAGCTTGTAACTTCACTGGTGGAGCTGAGCCACACCGACCTGCTGGAGGATTCCGCCCTGGCCATGGCCATGGCTGTGCAGCCCAGGGGTGTGGGCTGCATGCTCTGCACGTGGGACGGGGCTGAGAGCAGGTTAGGCTGGTGGGCGGGTGATGGGAGGTCGGACAAGAGAGATTCTATTTGTTACTAACTTCACAAAAGTTAGCAAATAAAAAATTAAAAGTACCCAAAAGATCCATTTTCCTTTCTTGTTGAAATTCGAAATAGCTGACGGCTGTGAAAACCCTGCTTGCTACTCAAGGTGGGCAAGAATGCAGAGCAGCTGGCTGGGAAGAGAGTAAACTGGTGTGACCAGTTTGGAAAGCAGCCATCTGGGAAGGTTGCAGGTCTTCACGCCCCGTGGCTCAGGACTGCAGACCTCAGCCACCATACAGAATGTGGCAGCTGAGTGCTCAGAGGCACGCCCAGGAAGCCGCCTCGCGCTGGAAATGACCTGTCGTGGTGGAAGGAACACACACACCGAGGCAGAGCAGGCAGGAGAGCATCTCCACCGAGAACAGGGAGCCGCAACCACACGCAGTGACACGGAGACTCTTCGTGGGTTTAAGGATGAGCGAGAGAAGGGAGACACAAGAGAAAGGGCAACGATGGCTTCTGTTTACAGGAACTTCAGAAACAGGGGAAACACACTGCTTGCCCAGGACACGCTGCGGGGGTAAACTCTAAGGAAACAGAGCCAGGGCGTCTGTGTCCTCTGGAAGGGGAGGAGGGCTGGCCGGCCTGAGTGGGGCGTCTTGTCATTTCTTCAGGTGTATGTGTGTCCTCCGGCACCCTTCGTGCATGTGAACTGTGTTTCAAACTAATGAGAGATGCTCTTCCTCCCAGCCCAGCTCAGATGGCTCCTCCGAGGTCTGAGGTGCCGTGAGCCCAGATGGAACTCCGTTGACCGTGTGGGTGCTCACGCCACATGCCTTACAAGGTGTGACTCAGACACCGTGCGTGTCCCCTAGTTCATTGTGTGCTTCCCGAATTAGAGACTGCAAGTTGCCTAAAATAGAGCCACTCGCAGGAGGCTGAAATCAGCAAGTGTATATTGATCAGCACGGAACGGAGCGGTTCGATCAGTGCTTACGTAGTCCTCCGTGCTCAGACGCAGATTAGGAGGCAGCACGGTGCGGTGCCTGATTTCAAGGGGCTCTCGATTTAGGCTGAGAGGAAGACAAGCGTTTGCACCGCAAGCTGAAGGCCATGGGCACCAGGATGCCCATGACAGGCCCACAGAGAGACGTCATCTCTGCCCATCGCTGGACTCAGTTCAGCATGGAGCGAGGCAGGATGTGCAGGGGGACGGCCCTGACCCAGAACACAGGCTCTGGCACAGGCTGGAACATTACAGAACCTCTCAACCCCCTTTGTCCAAGAAGATACAGCTCCTCCCAAGAGCTGTTGACCGATAGCCGATGGTTCGGGTAAATGTCCTGGTAACAGACGGTGCTCAACCAACAGAGCTACTCTTGTCAGCATCTGGGTTTGGTGAGACCTTGACCGAAAAAAGAGGACAGGACAGCTGCCCTGTTCTTAGGACCAGGATCTGAGTCACTAACTCCCTTCATGGCCTTGGGCAAGAGCCTTCAGCCTTCCGAGTTTCTGCTTTCTCACCTACAAAATGGGAATAACCACCTAGTTGGGAGAGGGGATGAGCCAATGAGATAAGAGATGGAAGGTGGGCTCGAGGCTAAAAAGCAGCATCATTGGTCCCTGAGCCCCAGGAGCCACGTCATCACCAGTGGGCAGAAGACCTAAATGGACATTTCTCCAAAGAAGACATCCAGATGGCCCATAGGCACATGGAAAGATGCTGGTCGCCGTTAATTATTAGAGAACTGCAAACTGAAACTACGAGGTACCCCCTCACACCAGTCAGAATGGCCATCCTTAAAAAGTCTACAAATAACACATGCTGGAGAGGGTGGGGCGAAAAGGGAACCCTCGTACATTATTGGTGGGAACGTAAATTGGTGCAGCCACTATGGAAAACAGCATGAAGTTTCCTCAAAAAACTAAAAATAGAGTCGCCATGTGATCCAGCAATCCCACTCCTGGGTGTATATCCAGACAAAACTATAATTTGAAAAGAGATATGCACCCCTATGTTCATAGCCGCGCTGCTCACAATAGCCAAAACGTGGAAGCGACCTAAGTGTCCATCAACAGTGGAACGGATAAAGAAGATGTGGTACCTATATACAACGGAATATTACTCAGCCATTAAAAAGAATGAAACAATGGCATTTGCAGCCACATGGATCTACCTAGAGATTATCATTCTAAGCAAACTAAGTCAGAAAGAGAAAGACAGATACCTTATGATACCGCTTATATGTGGAATCTAAAATACAACACAGATGAATGTATCTATGAAACAAAACAGACTCACGGACCTGGAGGACAGACTTATGGTTGCCAAGGGGGAGAGGGGGTGGGGGAGGGATGCAGTGGGAGTTTGGGGTTAGCAGATGCAAACTAGTATATATAGAATGGATAAACAACAAGGTCCTACTGTATAGCACAGGGAACTATATTCAATATAGTGTGACAAACGATAAAGGAAAAGGATATAAACAAGAATGAATATGTGTGTGTGTGTGTGTGTGTGTGTGTGTAACTGAATCACTTTGCTGTGCAGCAGAAATTAAACACAACATTGTAAATCAACTATACTTCAATAAAATTTTTAAAAAGTCATCACGGGATGTGAAATCCACCACCTGGGCGAGGGTGTCACTTCCAGTTTAAAGAAACAGAACAATGAGTAAGGCTGGGTGACAGGACAAGTGTCCTTGTGTTGGGTAAATGCTAGATGCTAAATAGTTTGTCCCACCGTTGCTGATTTTCTAAAAAAAGAAAACTTTAGGGAAGCTTTAAATAGACACTAGGAGAGACAAATACGTTTTAATGATAAAAAACGTAAGTTCACCAAAGGATGGCATAGATGAGGCTCAAATATGCATAACCGTAATATTCCTCATTTCCTGTAACAAAAGACTAACCTCTGGGGAACTGCAGGAAGGCTGTGTGGAGCTTCCAGCAAAGGACCACACGACGGAAAGCACACGCAGAGCCGCATCCTTTCCGAGCCAGGATGTGCAGAAGGGTGTCGGGGGAGGAACTGGAGAGGGGCACAGCCTCACACTTAAGCAGGTTTCGTCCCTAAAGGACATGGGGAAAAGCAGGTTTTGAGGCAAGAAGCCATGCAAATACATATGAGACGTCTTATGACAGAGAACGGAAACTTAGGTGCAGCTCAGCCGAAGGTGAGCTGGGATGAACTGACTCTTCTCAGCCAGGGCTGATTTCTGACTCGAGTATCATTGGTGACAGACGGGGAGCAATGAGGAAGGTCGCCCCGGATTAAGCACAGGTGTCAACACTGAGCGTCTACTCTGCGCCCATCACCCTGCTAAGAGCTCATGCAGATTCTCCCTAATTTTCCCGACAGCCCGTGGTGCACAGGTGACCGAGGCCGCGGGAGTTTAAACTGAAGACTTGGGACCAGGCTGCATCCGAGCCCCGCCCGGGCAGCATCACACACCCTCTGCCGCTGCAGCTCGCGGACTCTTCACGTTATGCTGGCTTCAGACATGACACGCATCAGGGCAGGTCAGCATCCTGGGTCAGAGGCTACTTTCAAATTATGTGCTGGAGGTCTTTTAGACAAAGAGGCCATCATCAACCTGAGGATGCACCTTGACACCTCAGTAGAATCATCCAGGGGCTCTGGGAGCAGAAGACGCCAGAAACAGCCACGAAACCCACCGAAGTGGGAGCCGCCGGGCTTCCCCACGTGGTTCGGCTGTGGCTTTCACGTGGGCGATCCTGACCTCCAGCATCTCCAGGGGGCTTGCTGTGCCAGGTGAATCCCGGCAACGCAAGACCCTAGACTTCCCCGTGTCCGACAGCAGAGGACAAGACAAGAGAGTAGGAGCTGTGGCTGGAACTTGTCCTTGGGGGCTGGAGTGGACAGACTCCGGCCGTGAGTCCTTGGACGTGGACCAGCGGTGTGTTCTCGGAGCAGAGGCTGCGCCCGAGACGGGGAAGCAGCGAGGCGTCGACGCAGGGTAGCTCAGCCGACTCTGCCCCGTTTCCTGTCTGCCCTGTGCAACACGCGTGTCAGCGCGTGACACAGGAGCGCTCGGACAAAGAGGGGGGACGTGCTGGGAACACGCCTCGTAGCCCTGATGTAACATCCCTGACATTTAACCGGATAATTAAATACCCTGGAACGAAGACCACCAAATCTGCCCCCTGACAAGTACCAACCTCCAGCCCCTCCAGGATCATATCTGCCCCCCACAGTGAACTCCCCCATTCTTGTGACCATCTGTCCTTCCCTCCTCAGCCCCACCGCACG
Organism: Delphinus delphis; assembly: GCF_949987515.2. Lineage (NCBI taxonomy): Eukaryota > Metazoa > Chordata > Mammalia > Artiodactyla > Delphinidae > Delphinus > Delphinus delphis. The sequence continues at coordinate 2,791,080 of NC_082696.1, read as the reverse complement.
TGACCATAAAGCAACTTCACTGCCAGGGGCCTTCATGGCACTTACACGGGGACCACGGAGTCATCAGCTGAAGATACAAATTGGACAGATGTCTGAAAGGAAGTGCTAGTGCAGCAGGAAGAAAAACAAGTTAAATATGGTAAATATATGAAGACAACGTCAGCCCTATAAATTAAAAATCAAATTTAAAATTATGTCGGATCACTCATTAAGTCATTATTTTAAATACTGGTCGAGAAAACTAATTGCACTAAAAATCTCCCCCAGCTGTTCCCTGCTGGCCCTGACAGTCCTAGGACATCTCCGGGCGATGCCAGCCGCAGAAAGCTCACCGGCTCTGCAGAAGGACAGAGCTGAGGTTATTCAGGGGTGACGGGTTTACTTCTTTTTCTTCACTACCCTGCAAAGAAAGTGCTTGCTTCCAAGTTTTGTTTTCTTCTTCCTAAGCGGGGACTAGGGCCATGAGTGTGCATTTCACTTCCTGCAAGTGCAGTGGATTATTAATTCCAGGGACTTGGGTGGAAGGAGGAGGGTGGTTCAGTGCCGCTGGTCCCCGAGGCAGTGACGGGACTGCACCGGGGTGAGCGTCCAGACTCAGCGGCCTCACTCTCCAGCCCCTGTCCTGCTGTCCTCTGGCTCCTACACCAACCATGTGACCGGGGATAGCACCTCCTGGACCCCATCTCCTTAGTGGGAACACGGGGGGATGTTTGCTCTTAGTGGGTGAATCAAAGGCATCAAGGGAAATTAAGAATATTCAAAAATTAGTCTTATAAACTGGAAAGCACTAGATAAGTGCAGTGCATTAGTATTTCCCACTAGGAGAACGAAGGCATTTCACTCTCTTAATTCCTTCACAGTACTTATAATGGGCAATTGTTTCATAAATTGGATGGAAACATAATGGCATGTTTTTTAAAGTAAAGAATCTTACTTATATAACAGCACTATTATTTTGGTATATTCTCTTCCAATGTGTGGGCGTGAGTCTGCCTGCATCTCACTCTGTGCGTGTGTGTGTGTGTGTGTCTGCCAGAGAGAGAGAGAGAGATTATTGAACAAATATGTGAGTGCCCGCCTAACACACAACACAGCATGCTGGGAATATCCTTCCTGGGGGTACAACTAAAATAAACACAGTTCCTACCTCAGGAGCATAAATTCTATCTGGAAAAGCACAAACAATTATTTTCACAATTAATGGTTTAATCACAAAAGGTCAAGTGTCGCAAAGAACAATTTGGGTGACATGAGAGTGTATAATAGGAGAACACCCACCAAACTAAGGCTTTACAGAACATTCAGTTTTCAAGCCTGACTGTGTAACAGGCATTTCCACAGGCTTTCTAATGGTTTCGTCATAGTATCATGATATGGGGTAGTGCAGTTTGATCATTTCCCCATTGCTATATTTCTTAAGTTAAAAATAATACTGCAAGGAGTATTCTTGAACATAAATCATTAATTAACGTCTTATTTTCTTAGAATATTTTCCTACAAGTTGGAATACCGAGTTAAAAATCACAAAAATTTTGAGGTTAATAATACACATCTCAAGTTGTTTTCCAAAAGCTGAATCAATCCACGCTCCGCAGCAGAGTTAAACCACATCACTCAGAGAACACCCTACCAGTAGTAAGTATTGCCCTTAAAAAAGTACCAATTTGCAAGATCAAAAACCGTTTATTGGGACTTCCCTGGTGGTCCAGTGGTTAAGAATCCGCCTTCCAATGCAGGGGACGTGGGTTCAATCCCTGGTCAGGGAACTAAGATCCCACATGACGTGGGGCAACTAAGCCCACACACCGCAATTACGGAGCCCGCGTGCTCTGGAGCCTGTGCGCCACAACTAGAGAAGCCCGCGTGCTGCAACGAAGATCCCATGTGCCGCAACTAAGATCTGACGCAGCCAAATAAATAAATAAATAAATATTTTTAAAATTGTTTACTATTTTATTTTGCATTTTTTTCAGTAATGTTTAAAAAATTTGGCGGCTGTATTTTTTTATTTTGTAAAGTATATGCATATCATTGGCCCATTTTTTCTATTGGCAAGTTAGTATTTTCTCACTATTTTCCAAGAGTTCTTTATATATTAAGGAATTAGCCCTTTATCAAAGTTTGGGTATATATATTTTCCTAGTCTATTGCTTTATCATCTTATTTATAAAATTCAACATATAATATCAAATTATTCAGTTCTCAATATTTTAGTAAGTCAAATCAAATGATGTCTTTTTGTGAGATTTGTTTCCTCCCTTTCCATTATATGCTTTGAAAGCCCTTACCCATTCTGAGATCAGTTAAATACTCAACCATATTTTCATTTCTTTATGATTTAGTAATTTCTCTTTAACTACAGCCCGTCTGGAGTTGGTTTTGGAGCACATAACAAAGTGAGGGTCTTCATGACTCATACTCAACTTTCCAACATGACTTATTGATATACCTCCCCCAATTTTGAGGATTCTTCCATTACACACTAAGTATTAAAGAACTACCTCAGGCTGTTACACTCCCGTGCAGCACCTCACCGACACGAAGTCTTCGTGGGGTTTGTGGGAATCCTTGCCTTGTTCCTGACTTAATAGTGCTGCCTTATGTGAAGAAGACAGGTTTTCTTTACCATCTTACAAATATTTCTAACTATTTACTATCTTAAAATTACAAACACCTTAGATTTTACCAAATTACTCTTTTCTCTTTTAAGATTATCACTGCTGTACAATTCATTGCTTCACATGAATTTAATTCTTTGGTCCTCCTCTTTCTGGGATGTTGCCATTCTAATATGTGATGCAACGTTGGGGTGAAGGCTTTGGGGGAGGTAATTTAGCTCTCAGTTGGCAGGCAGTGGCCACATCTGATGCAGGAGTGGTGAGAGATGGCTGGCTCCAGGGATACGGAGACTCGTCAGATGGCAGATGACAGGACTCCAGTGAGTTGCCTGCTTTCGGGGGTGGGGCTGTAGGAACAGCTCTGCCTGCAAGCCCAACCTCCCTGTTTCCGTATTTGGAAAGCGTCCCTTAGCGTTATGAGGGGTTGTTTATGTATCAACACCAATCCATTAACACCAGGTCCGGGCACGCAGAAATATGGAAAGAGACCAAAAATGAAATACAAAAGAGAAGACTGATTTCTTAATGTAAGCACAACAGGTGAACAAATATTCCGTCTGGAACCAGCCCATCCTCATGCAGAACCATCTGTGCCTGCCTGGCTCGCTGCACTCAGTGTAAACGTGGAAGCAAACAGAAAATAAGCTGAACACAGCGACATCACTGAATGCATGTGAGTGTAACCAGACACAGTGTTGGGGGCACAGAAATGTGACCCGTGTAGCACATACCTGGGCTCTCTGATTTTGCGTATAAATCCAACATTTCATCACAACCCATTAAACAAAAGTAACTGTTATGGGCTTAATTGTACCCGTCTCTCAAATTCAGATGTTGAAGTTCTAACTCTCAGGACCTCAGAATGTGACTGTATTTGGAGATAGAGCCTTTAAAGAGGTGATTAAGTTAAAACGAGGCCCCTAGGGTGGGCCCTGACCCCATCTGACCGGTGTCCTTATAAGAAGAGGAAATCTGGGCCCAGACACCAGGGATGCTGTCGCACAGACGGACGGCCATGAGGAGGGGCAACAGGAAGGTGGCCGACGGCAAGCGGAGGAGAGAGGCCCCAGAAGAAACCGACCCTGCCGACATCTTGGTCTTGGACTTGCAGCCTCTGGAACGTCGAGAAATAAACGTCTGCTGTTTTATCCGCCCAGTCTGAGGCACCTTGCTATGGCAGCCGGAGGAGAATAGTACATTAACAGAAAACTCGCATGTCCACTGCTTCCCCACCAGGGATCTGAACTGAAACAGTGTCAAGAAACAAAAACCGATGGATAATCGTCCTCTCTGGACTTGCCCGTAAGAATGAAATCTTTCCTCTGACACGCTAGGCTTCACCGGGGAGCTACTGATGCGTCTGTAAAGACAGCTCTGGGGGAGTAGGAGGGCCTTGCAGTCTGCAGCTGTGATGCTCAGAGCCCCTGCTGCCCACCTCACCCCCAAAACCCAGAGTTCACCCCTGAAAATGCAGAGACCAGGTGGCTTCCCCACCATGTTGAGGGGTGCTCCAGGGATGCCCCAAAGGATGGGGGGCATGAAAGGGGCACCCCCCTTTGTTGCTCCAAAAGGAGTACCTTCTTTTCTGGATGGTTAGAATAATGATTCCCACTGTCCTTCAAGGAACCTGGATCACCGAGAACAGCACCTGGATGAGAAGCAAGTGCTGGAGGTCCTCACCTCCTCCTGAAAGGGCTTTGGAGGAGGGGGTGGCAGGGGGGAGGAGAGTCCCCGAAGACAGACCGGGAACACGGCCACGGCGACTGGCTTGAGCACCCCGGAAACCGGCATGTGGCGCTGTACCCATTCACTGCTGAAAGGGAGGAATTCAGTACCAGGGAACGGCAGAAGATTCCCTGTCCAGGCCGGCCTTTAAGCTCTGAACTGGTGATCCGTCAGCTGTGGGTCTTTAAACAGACTACTCGGACGAGAGAGGTCTCAGTTTTATTACCCGTAAAACAGGACAAGCTCTACCCAACTCATAGGTTTTCTGGAAAGTTCAGTAATGGGTGAAAATGCTTTGTAAACTTTCTCTTTATAGAGGAAACTCGTTAGAACTCTTAGTATCTTACTTGTCCATCTGCACGTAGCAAATGGCGCAGGCCACTCTCTTTAGCATCACGCTTGGACTTGATTTAATTTCCCTTGTTCTGTTCAGCTTCCAAGGCCATAATGAACATCACCATGATGTTTCTGTTTTTGTCTCTACTGGCCGTCCCTCTGAGTAAACCCTGGCAACAAACAAGGCATTATGCCTCTTCCTACAAAGCCCAGTGCCGCCAGCAAATGGAAAATAAACACGGTTTAAGAGACAAGAGTCACGGCCAATGTCTGGGATATTCACTTACGAATAAAATGTTCTTAGAACCACTCATACAGGTACTCAGTATCAAATGTGAACTTTAAACGATGCTTTAAAGGGCCTGTCCTTGAGAGATTAATACACACACACACACACACACAAATACTTACGCACATACACCCCCTTTTGTTTTATTTTGTTTCATCGTGTTTTACTTGTTTGTTTAAGAATAGGAATTGCAAAGCCATCGGTAAAGAATCTTGAATGGTATAATAAACAAATTATTAGGCTGAGTCACTTTCAATTTCCAAAGTTTTGTCTATTTCTAAATTAAAATTACAATTTTGTATATTATATTTTAGAACCTACAGAAGAAGAAAATGGCCTGTTACGTGGTATTTGTGAGAGATTATTCCACGGTGGCTGGACTAGAAAAAGAGGAGACGTTACAACTGACAGCACCTCCTAGATCGGGGGTGCAAACGGCAGGCTTCACTCTCCTTAAGTCACATAATCCTCATGACCACCCCAGGGGCAGAGGTTCCATTTTGCAGATTTGGAAGTTGAGAGTAAGAGCAAATAAGTCACTTGGCAGTTAGCGAATACAAAATCAGAGTTCAAATCCTGATCTGATTTTAAAGCCAAATTTCAGCCAAAGATCGAAGACTTTGAGCTGGTGGGATTGAGAAGGTTGTCAGGAAAAGGAGAGTTGCCAGGATTTGGTCACGGAATCACCCTGCTAAGCAGGTGTCCCTTCGATGCTGTGTGGCGGTGTCTGTCCTGACAGACAGGGCACGGGCCACGGGCTTCACCGACCGTCACGGCCTCGTGAGCCAGCCTGCGGGGCTGGGAGCTGACGGCGCTGCTCCCGGGACACAGAGAGCCCTGGGCTCCAGCCACGACACTCCTTCCGACAGGTCACAGGGTAGGCATCTCACCACCCTTTCCTCCCTCTGCAAAGTGTGCCGCTTGGTGTTCTGAGTCCACGGTCCTGCCGACAGAAGCGTCGGGAGCCTAAGAGCGACGCTGTGACCTCTGTGAGCCCTTCAAGCGCAGCCCGAGGGCACAGAGCGGCCGCGGCCAGGCCTGGTCCCCGCCTGAGCTGGCGGCCTCACCAGCCTGGTCGGTGCTGCTGCTGTAGCCGCCCCCATGGGCCCGCGCCTTCCTTGCTTTATCCCGGGGTTTAAGGGAAAGTAACTCTGCAGGGAGGTCTCTGAGCCTTACGAAACACATACCCAGCTCTGGACACCCGCACTGACTGCAAACAGGCTGTCCCCGTCTGCTCTCCAGGCCCCCAGCCTCCCTGGCCCCGGCTCTTCTCCGCCCCCACCTGAACCCTGTACCGCATTGCCATCTAGGAGGCGTCTCCCAAACCCGCATCCCACCTTCCTTCCCAGACTCAACTCCCCTCACCACTCACGCTCTGGGGAGTCTGAGTTCTCGCAGGTCTCAAGTCGCCACGTTCCACCTGCACCTCCTGGGGCCCCGCCCACTCCCTGGAGGCCCTGCCACCAGCCTCGGCTCAGCACAGCTTCCTCTGGGAGGCTGCTCGCCTCGCCTCGTCCACGGCCGCCTTTCTCCACTCTTTCTCGCCCGGCGTTCCTCCCACCTCAATGGTTTCGCTCACTGGCGTGTCTCCAGCTGGACGAGACCCACCCCTAGCAGCCTGGGCTTCCCCGCCCGCCCTGGCGTCCGGTCCCCTGCACGGAGCCCCTCGCTCCGCGGGCGCCGAGCGCATGGGTTAGGCAGAGAGATGCGATGCGGGGATGCGGTCCTCATTTGACCCCCTTACTTTCCAGAGTAAGGACTTCATTCCCCAATTTCATAACGTTGGGCCTGAGACAGTGGTGCCTACACAAAAGTCAACTTTTCCTTTTCCATTTTGGCTTCATCCTTCCCCAAAGTATAACAGGAATGAGTTTATTATTTTTTATTTATTTATTTTATACAGCAGGTTCTTATTAGTTATCCATTTTATACACATCAGTGTATACATGTCAATACCAATCTCCCAGTTCATCCCACCACCACCACCTCCCCCTGCCACTTTCCCCCCTTGGTGTCCATACATTTGTTCTCTGCATCTGTGTCTCTATCTCTGCCCTGTAAACCGGTTCATCTGTACCATTTTTCTAGGTTCCACATATATGCGTTAATATATGCTATTTGTTTTTCTCTTTCCGACTTACTTCGCTCTGCATGACAGCCTCTAGCTCCATCCACGTCTCTACAGATGACCCAACTGTGTTCCTCTCTATAGCTGAGCAACATGCCACTGTACGTACGTACCACCTCTTCTCTGCCCATTCGTCCATCGAGTTTATATTTATACCTTGAAAATTTTACTAATTTTAATAGACTGCAACACCGAGAGTGAACCCCAGTGGGCTATGGACTCTGGGTAACTGGTACACTATGGACTTTGGTGAGTACAGTGTGTCGATGGAAGTCCGTCAGCTATGGGCTATGGACTCTGGGTAACTGGTACACTATGGACTTTGGTGAGTACAGCGTGTCGATGGAAGTCCGTCAGCTATGGGCTATGGACTCTGGGTAACTGGTACACTATGGACTTTGGTGAGTACAGTGTGTCGATGGAAGTCCATCAGCTATGGGCTATGGACTCTGGGCAACTGGTACACTATGGACTTTGGTGAGTACAGCGTGTCGATGGAAGTCCATCAGCTTACACTGATGCGGATGCTACCAATGGAGGAGGCTGTACATGACTGAAGGCAGTGGGCATATCGAAAACCTCTGCACCTTCCTCTCAGCCTTGCTGTGATCTAAAACTGCTCTAAAAAATAAGGGCTTTGGGCTTCCCTGGTGGCACAGTGGTTGGGAGTCCGCCTGCTGATGCGGGAGAGGTCACAGCGGTGAGAGGCCCGCGTACCTCAAAAAAAAACAAAAACAAAACAAAACAAAAAAATAAGGCCTTTTGGGATTGACATATATACACTAACATGTATAAAATGGATAACAAGAACCTGCTGTGTTAAAAATTTTTTTGAAAATAATGTCTTTTGGGCTTTTTTTCACTGATCATAGAATTTTTTTTTTTTTTTTTTGGCTGCTCTGCGTGGCATGTGGGATCTTAGTTCCCGGACCAGGGATCAAACCCGCACCCCCTACAGTGGAAGCGTGGAGTCTTAACCACCGGACCGCCACAGAAGTCCCTCAATCATAGAATTTTGACACCAGAAGAAGCTTTAGAAACCTGACAAAGAATGTTATTCTTGGGATCCCTGGGGGCCTTCTTAAACAGTAATCGTGTTCCCAGATTTTCCAATTTTGAAAAGTCTCTTATAAAACTTTTTCCCATGATAAAACTGACAAAAGAGGTAAGTCTCCACGCTTCTGGCTACAGTTACAGCTGCTTGGCATGGTACCGCTGGTTGACTTACCCTGATCAGAATTTGGCAGTTGTGTGTTTGAATAATAAAAGTTCTCTGAAAATATATTTTGCTTATTAGTTTTGACACAAAAGTCTTAGAAAACATGGAAACATAAGGACAAAGATGATTAGAAGGCTGGGACCCACTGCTTTCGTCAAATGTCTTATTTTGCACATGAGGAACCCGAGGCTTAAGGACCCTGGTACATTTAAGACCATCTGGGGACGGAGCCCAGGCTCTTGAACTTGGGTCCAACGCCATCCACACAACAGCACGTGCAGAAGAGCACCAGAAGCAAACCTCGAGCTGGGACCGATTTCCAGGTGTGTCCTCACAGCTCGCTACCAGTTTGCGTTCTGAGATCAAGAGCAAGCGTCTGAACCCCAAATCGCGGCCACACGATCACCAAAGATGCCCGGCCGGCTTGGCTTGTCCTACGCACTCTTCTCTGTCGCCTACGCAGCTGTGTAAGGAAAAACTGGACACACAGGCTTAGCATGTGGGAGGATGAGAGGACACTTCCTGTCCGTGGCGGAGCCCCTCTGGAAGCCCACCGTGCCAACAGGTGTATCAACGGGATTCCTACACCTGTCAACGGGCGTCCCATTCATTTCCCTCCACGGCTATCGGTTCAGGCTGGACGGTCCTGACTGTGTTACCACGTATGGATCAACGACACTGCAGTCACGCTGCTTTGATCTCCGCTCTGCTGTGTGCTCGCGACCCAGCACCAGGGTGGGAAAAGCACAGGAGGTCATCGAGGGACTGTCCCATGTGAACTGCAGGGCGAGGTCTCTGAACTCCCGGCTGGGCTGGCTAATGCAGAGAGACCGTAGCTGTGGCTCTCCAGAGTTCTGGGTGCCCCAGTGGTTGTGGTGGACAAGGGGGGCACCTGGGCTCATCTTGGCGTTTCTGCTTCCTCTGGGCTGCACAGTCATGCTGGCCGTGCTTGGCAGGGGAAGGTAGGGCGAAAGGGTCACTGCTTCACGGTCATCCCCGTGACTGAGCAGTGGCAGCAACAATCCAAGCCATCAGCCTCAGGAAGATCTTTAAGGCGAGAGTGTTCGCTCTGGGTTTAGACCTGGGGAGAGCCAGACGGTCCGATACCAGCACTGGGTCAACATGACAACAAAATGGTAAAGACCAAATGGATGTTTAAAAATATCTTACTAGGGGCTTCCCTGGTGGCGCAGTGGTTGAGAGTCCGCCTGCCGATGCAGGGGACACGGGTTCGTGCCCCGGTCCGGGAAGATCCCACATGCCGCGGAGCGGCTGGGCCCGTGAGCCATGGCCGCTGGGCCTGCGCGTCCGGAGCCTGTGCTCCGCAACGGGAGAGGCCACAACAGTGAGAGACCCGCGTACCTCAAAAAAACAAAAATCTTACTAATCATTGGTTGATCACCAATTCAAGCAGGCCGTGTCAAACTTTGCAAATCAATCTTTTACTTAAGGCTACAGCATGGTTCCTTCTGGCCAAAGTGTATGTACCCAAAATTAGCTGCTGGAATTTCCAGCAGACCTCCCACAGGCCTGTGGATGTCTGGAGCGTGAACTCTCCCCTCTATCCCCACTATCCACATACAGAATTCAATACAGCCTAGCTTTTTGGCTTCTTCTATATCAAACAGCAGGCATACATACTAAAAAAAGATGGTAAATGAATAGAAATTATAACCAGTTACGAAGGTCCAGTCGTGGTTCAGCCACACAGCGGCGCGACCCTGGCAAAAGCTCTGGACGCCTCTGGACCCTCGCCTCCTCCCCGGTACAGCCGGGGTCATTTCTACCTCACAAGCCTGTAGCATGTTTCCACAAATGAGGCTATGGGATTCCACATCCAGTTGAGAATAATGGCCCTATTTTAATCCTTAGTTTAATAAACGTAAGCTAGAGGGACCAATATTTTTATGCCAATAAGATAATGTTACTACCGTAAATGTCTTGAATTCTCATCCGCATTCCTCTGCAGCTCTCCAGCTCTTCCCTGAAAAGCACAGTGACCTCGTTAAATACCCTCCTCCCTCCAACCTGCCTGCGTGAGTCTGAGCACGTCGCTCTCCCAGATTCCTGTCCCGTGGGCTCCGACACGCATGTCCCACGTGGCGCTTTGTGGGTATTATTTTAGCTGACATTCTAGCTTCTGTTTTCGGCACCACCTCCTCCAACAACTGGTGCGCGTCTCCAAGGCCCACTCTCCTCTGTGCCTCAGGGCCTTTGCTCATGCCATCACGGCCGCCTGTCCTGCTGTTCTCCCGACTCATCTACACAGGGTGGTTTGGTGCCCTGCCTTGACAGGCACCTCGCCGGCTGGCACAAAGTACTTCATTTGTTTCTTATCACGGCATTGAACGTGAAGCCACAGCAGTTAGCCCATGAACCGTCCACCCATGAGGCCTGCATGTCCCAGTTGTGCTCTACTGAGACCTGAGTCTATCGAAATACCTAGCTACCTGGCCCACAGCACATGATTAACAGATGTGAAGAATGCATGTAAGAACGATTTTATAGAACCATCTATTACCAGATTTTGGTCTAGCCATCCATCTGTATTTGAAATAGCTTTCAAAAATATTTCTTTTTTAATAAAGGAGAAGAGTTCTAGATCATTGGAAACATGGGGAGCGTGGAAGCTACCAGAGTGCTGAAAAGAGACATTTGTTTATGGGATTCTCCAGGAAGGAAAAGCAGCACACCTCTTAAGTGTATCCATTTATACTCAGAAGATCAACACTAAATAAAACCAGCCTGCAGTCTCACAGCTGCTGAGATGTTCAGGTGGGTTCTGCTTTGCAAACAGAACAAACTCTACAGGGCAGGTGTACAGAGAAACGGCCCCGGATGACGCTGAGGCAGGTGAAGGAGATCCCTGGGGATCTGTCGTGAGGCGCACACACCATGGTTGAATTTCCAGGGCACTCAAGTCACAGCGTCCCTAAATTGGTGTTAAGAATACAAAGTAAAGGCTTAAAGGAATCAAAGTATGTTATAAAACCTTTTGCAGGGCTTCCCTGGTGGCGCAGTGGTTGAGAGTCCGCCTGCCGATGCAGGGGACACGGGTTCGTGCCCCGGTCGGGAAAGATCCCACGTGCCATGGAGCTGCTGGGCTCGTGAGTCATGGCCGCGGAGCCTGTGCTCCGCAACGGGAGGGGCCCCAACAGTGAGAGGCCCGCGTACCGCAAAAACAAACAAACAAACAAGAAAAAAAAAAACCAAAAACCTTTTGCAACTGGCACTGGGCTTTCTCCTGTGCGTCTACAGGCACTGTTACCAAACCTAACGAAGGCTCTAGTGCAGCAGCGGTCAGACGAAACCTCCGGCAAAACCTCCGGGAGCTCAGTCCCACCCTCTCCTCTGGGAAACCTCCAGGTGGCCGTCCCCATTCGTGCAGACAATCACAGTTCAGGAAAGAATCAAGTACAGAAGCCAAGCACAAGCACGGAAACACTCAGAGTCACGTTTACACTCTGGGAGACCCCAGAGCTGGTGCACCCCTCATTCAGAACAAGACCAGAGGCAGGAAGTTACTTTCTAAGATCACCCAGCGAGCTGGAAGCAGAGCCCCAACCAAAGCCCAGGGTGGAACGAAAAGCGCATCCCTCAGAACTCGTTCTGAGCTTCGCTTGGGGACGAATTTGGTTTTCTGTCCCCACGTCACCAAGAAGGAAGCTGAGGGAGGGGGAAATCAGGGACCTTTGCAGAAGCAGGAGCGGCTCAGAACAGAGCAGGTGACCCTGCTTGGCTGGCGCGGCCCGGCTGCCGCTGCGGGGAAATTCAGAGAAGAAATTCACAGTCCTGAGACTCTGCCTTGAGTCAGCGCGCTGAGCCAGATTACACGCGCACGGCTTACATCAAAGCGGGAAACATCAAGGGGGCTTAGCGTCCACTTCATCCTCCCGGGGGCCTGTGAGCTGAGAAGAGCAGTGATTAGCGACCCCAAAATAGAAGAGGTCCTGAAAGGCAATCTTCTTCCGGCTGAGGGATCCAGAAACGACAGAAGAAAAAGGCCGAACCCTTGTCAGAAGTTCCTGACCCTGGCAAAAGCTCTAAACTTGGAGACTCGCTCTATACGGCACGCCTGGGTCACCCGCGTCCACTAGGCTCCGCACGTTCTCCTGTATGTCAGAGAGACAGCAGGCCATGTGGCATCTTCCCGGGGACACAGGCCACAGGGGCACTCTTTAAATGTTGTTGATGGTTTCTAAACCAATCCCTCTTCCTGCTGATGTCAATAATGTTGCATTTGGTTAAACGGTCAGTCAGGTATCTGAATCGGACATTTGTCTCACCTGTAGAAGTGCTATAAAGTACCATTTTAAAATGCCAATATATTTTGTTTTCATTTGTCAAACATGAGGATAAATTTTCCAAAGAAGATATACCAATGGCTAACAAGCACGTGAAAAGATGCTCAACACTGTTAATCATTAGGGAAATCCAAATCAAAGCTACTTTGAAAATACCACCTCACACCTACTAGAATGGCTATAATAAAGAAAAAAAAAACCACAGGAAATAACAAGTGTTGGTGAGGATGTAGAGAAATCAGAACTCTTGTGCACAGCTGGTGGGGATATAAAATGGTACAGCTGCTCTGGAAACAGTATGGCAGGTACTCAAAAAATTAAACATAGAATTATTATATGACCCAGAAATCCCACTTCTGGATATATTACCCCAAAGAATTGAAAGCAGAGTCCCAAAGAGACATCTGCACACCCACATTCATAGCAGCATTATTCACAATTGCCAAAAGGGGGAAGCAACTCACGTCCATCAACAGTTGAGTGGATAAACAAAATGTGGTCCATGCATACAGCAGACTGTTATTCAGTCTTAAAAAGGAAATACATTCTGCCACCGGCTACAACATGGATGAACCCTGAAGACAGACCTTATGCTCAGTGAAGTCAGTCAGTCACAAAGGACAATTACTGACAGTCCCCAGCTTCAGAGACAGAAAGTATGGGTAGAAGGATGGGTGCCAGGGGCCAGGGGGAGGGAGATGGGAGTTACTGTTTAATAGGTGCAGAGTTTCAGGTCCTCATGAGAAAGAGATGCGTGAGGAGATGGGTGGTGATCATGCCTGTACAACAGTATGAACGCACTGAATCGCACTAAGCCGGACACTGAGAAGTGGTCAGGACGGTAAATTTTACGTTACGTGTCGTTTACCACAATTAAAAATGTTTTCATGTGAGGATGAAAAACTGCTGCAGATATAAACTCAATGAAAACAGCTTGTTGTCCTGCTCTTTTGTTTTAACATGATCGAACCATAGTTGAATTTATAATTCATACTGAAACTTTTTGGTGTTGCATGTATCTGTGTAAAATCTGAACGGTCAGACCTCTTCACAGAACAGGCACACCGGCCAGATTTCATGTCATTTAGTCAACAAAATGTATCAGAAGAATGCACAGTTCTTTATAGACAGCAGCTTTCAAAATTTCCCACTCTGGACCACCTGGCTGGGTCAAAAAGAGCTCACTGCAATCCTGCCTGTTGTGAAGATGCAGAAACATATGCTGAAGACAGTGGCCGGGTAAACAGAACATCATAAACAACCCTTGGGGGAAACACACTTGTAACGCCATTGGTTACGTACTTGGAATATGACGAAATTCGGAAGGTCTGGGTGCGGGATCCAGAGTCCTTGGTATAAACAATACAGGATCTTTCGTGGGAGCCCAGGAGAAGCTCGGGAAGTGAGTAACCTCCCCACTGAACAAGATCTCCCTGATGGAAGCAGACAGCGCACGGGAGCATGGGGGCCCTGGAAGGCCAGAGGGGCAAACACAAATTTGGGGGACTGATCCTGGAATGTGAGACCATGGAGCAATGATGAAGGGTTACTGGAGCATTTGGACAAACTGCAGAAAACAGAGTGCGGAGGCCGCCTACAGCCCATAACGGAAAAGCACGGTCACAAATCCCTCCGAATTTCCTCCGCGCTTAGGGGCCCTTTGAACTTTGCCCCTAAGTTCACAGGCTGACTCAGCACCGAGAACACGTTGCTTCCAGCCTGACTGTGGCCGCTTGCATCCCCAAGTCACAGAGCATTCAAACACGAACTTCCCTGCAGCCGGGCACAGTCTCGGCATGTGGACGACTCAGGGCGAATCAGGACACCAGAAACCACACCAGTTATTTTAACAAAAAGTGTTTAATATAAAGACCGAGATCTAAAGACACTCAAGAACATCCTCCTTGGGAGGGTGGCCTGGCCGTCACCAGGTCTGGGGCTGCCCTCGCACGTGCAGGCGCAGAACCTCAGCCCTTCCGGGTGGCTCACGCTGACCGAGCTCACAGACGTGCAAAGCACCACCACCTTAACTTAAAATAGAGAATATTCTCTCCCAGTCAGCGCCGTCGCTCAAGTCCCGTCCTCAGGACGGCCTTCCCAGTGTCACTAACCAGGAGGGTAACTGGCACCAACGCCCCAGTTCTTCGCCCACCCACGGAGCCTGCGCTCTGCCACGTCACCTGCAGCCACTCCACCCTGAGATGCTGAGTTCGGCCCATGACTTGCTCTGGTCGGTGGGCCGCTGGCTGACGTGACTGACACTCGTGTGATGGGGCTTCCCTGTCGCACTCTCTGCCCTGGGGGAAGCGAGCTGCGCTTCTCCACCGGGTCTGACTGGAGACGAGAGTCCTCCCCACATGTCCTCCTGCTTGTTTAAGAATGCCATGGAGTTTCCTGATGGGGCTTGGGACGGGAAAACGCAAAGAAGAAGGGAACAACGACTGGACTGAATTTCTGGGCCGCCCTTGCTAGTTTGGGGGGAACAGACTCAGAGCAGACTAAATGGGTTTAAAGGGATTTTTTTAAATGGCATTTCTTATATCCATGCTATTACTGTAAAGGAAATTCATGCCGACTACAGAAAGATCTAGGCAACAGTGAATATTAACCCTTCATAAGATCTGAACTTTGCTTATAGAATCTGTGATTCAGGAGCAATCCTTCTTTTCCAGTCTCACGCCCTTGAGGATTTTCACAACGCTGACAAAATAATCATCCTCTTCTCCAGCAAAAAGAACCAAAATAATACGGAAGGAAGAGGTTAGCTGTGATCTTGCTTTCTCTCCTCTTTCCCCATGAAATGAATAATTCCTGGCTTAAGCAGCAGTGTCCTGGGCAGCCTCCGAAATGTCCCAAATGATCCTTGCCCCCCGGCATTCACCCGCTTGTACAATCCCCTCCCCTTGAATTCCAGCTGGACCCAGTAACTTGCTTTCAACACGCAGAATACAGCGGAAGTGACGGGATGTAAGTTACAGAAAGACTGTGGCTTCCGTCTCCGTGCTTCCTCGCTACCCCTTGGATGGCTCGCCCTGGGGGGAGCCAGCTGCCATGCTGTAACTCAGACATGCGGAACGGCCCATGTGGCGAGGGACGGAGGCCAACAGCCTCGTGAGCGAGCGTGGAAGCAATTCCCCACCAGTCAGGCCTTCAGGTGAGACCACAGCCCTGGCCACAGGCATTAAAAAATGCTTGTTTTTTTAATGCCGATAAGTTTGGGGGTACATTGCTAACCATTAAAAGGTACTTAATACAGGGAGTAAAAAGCTGAAACATACTACTTAACTCTGAGATAACGTGACTCGACTCCCAGACTTTGAGACGATTAGTTTTTAATGCTTATTCCTCTTTAAACATAAGCATAATCTTACACACTAATTCATCAAGATTTGCCAAGGTAAACCAGGCAACTGTGTACCATGTCACACTGTGATCCTCACCTCCGAGAGCCTTTTATCCAAAATTTTACTTGTCACCATTGAAATGTGACAACTTATAGTTCCTACAGATGGTAGGAATGAAAGGCATTGCTGTACAATTCCACTAAGTGTCCAAAGTGTTACATGCAATTTTCCTGATTCCCTTTTCGCCAGCGCACCACAGAGTAAAAGGTCAGACAGGTTTAAGTGAAGTACAACTCAGGTAGAGGGAGCACATGTCATCCATCCCTCTAGTCCCACCTAAGCGGAGCGCGTTAGAGCAGGTGTGTCTGGTAACCACCTCAACGCAAAACTGGACACAACGCACCAATCCGCAGCTGCATCAGGTAGAAGGCATTTCTTATTAACAGCTGTGATTACCGGATGTGAATTCCCCAGGCCGGTGGTGTCACCCCCAGTGGTGTGTGGACGGTGGAGGGACAGCCGCCCCAGAGCATGACTCTCCTCAACATCAGAAGACAGACACTCACGCTCAGTGGTACCAGCCCAGCTAAGCTGTCATGCTGGGAAAAGGCATCGCACAGCCTCAGGATGCTACGTCAGCTTCACCAGCATCCGCCTTCACCTCTAGGCTCTGAGATCAACCGAGTGAAGGGAGAAATGCAAAGCCTGGGCGAAGACACAGGCTGAATGGGAGACGCTGCCCAGCAAGCCAGAGTCAGGGCTGGACCAGCCCACGCTGGGAATCTCGGGGAGCTGGATTTTCTAATTCCACATCTGTGAACCAGCAGCCTCCGAGGTCTGAATCGGGATGAGAGTTCTCCAAGGCTCAGATTTACAGGGAGACGGGGCAGAATCAGAAAGGCCGATGCGCGGTGGAGGGGGAGACGCTGAAGGTCTGAAATCAGCCTTCCTGCCAGACGCAGCCCCTGCCCACCTCATCCTGACTTACAAGCCACGTACACAGTCCCTGAGTCTCGGGAGGGTCCTACCAGCTGAGGGATTACAGGTTGTGTGTATATTCTGACGTCTGTCTGGAGAGAATACATAAAAACAAAGAAGAACATGGTTTTGAGATACAATCAGTGGAGACTAAAGGCACACAGAGTTCCGTAGAAGGAGGACCTGCCACACGGGCGCGGGATGGAAGAGGGGACACACCGGCAAGAGCGCCGCAGGCCTCCGGAACCCAAGTGACGTTCCTCCAAAATTCAGGGCAGGTAAGAACAGTCAGCTGGCGACACTCATCTGTTAGTGTCACACACCAGACAACAGGCAATTAATTAACCCACAGGTACTAAATCCCAGTATTTCCTGAATTCCCCCTCTTTGAACACTCGGCTAGTAATAGGTGGGAAATTTTCAAATCTCTATCTTGGTTCTTTGAGTGCAGTGGAGACAGGGGGATATTTCACTTTCATCAGATCTCTCTGCATCTTTTCCATGATCCCAGACAAGAAAAATTCATAAACTGCTCAGTCCTCTAAACCGTCTGCTGCGATTCTGACGGTCGCGAGCATCTTACCAGGACACGGTCTCAGACGGGGTCATTCGTCAGACACCAGAGCATCTCGGGACACGCGGCCTCCCCTCCCGTCCCGGGACGCCTTCGGACTCCGCGTGTAGAGACAGGAAGTTCTTGCCTCTCAAGAGGGAAGCCTTGTCGGATGAGGGACAAAGGCTCACCTTGTGCCAAAGCCTTCGCAGAAGCAGGCCTCACAGTCTCCTGTGCCCCCGGCTTTGGGAGCCACGGGAAAGGGGCCGGAGGGGGTCCAGCCCCGGACAGCCCTCCTCCCGCCCTCCCCACCTCCTTCCACCTCCCCGTCAGACACACGCTTACTATCAGGACAGTCCCGTGGGACCTGGGCCCCTCCGTGCCCCCCGCCCCGTGCTCAGCCTCCCTCCTCTGCACACACACACGTCTAGGGCCCCAGGCACTTGGCCTGAGAGCTGGGCTCTGCGCTGGGAAAGGCCTTGGGGAGCACTGCTCCCCGGGGCCGGAGCCTCGTCCCCCTTTGCCAACCCCGGCGGGCAGCGCACGGAGCCCACGGCCTGTTGTGCCCTGGCCACCTGGTCACCCGCCAGGGACCCTCCTGGAGGGGCTCCTTGAGTCCCCGGCCGACCCCAGCTCTGCAGCACCTGCAGGTATGCTGGGCGGGGTGTGCGCTGGCCGAGGGCACACACAGGGTGAGCAGGCTGCAGCCAGGCTTCCGAGGCGGGCACCGTTTCCTCCCCATTTGCACTAAAAATAGCCTTGATTTGTCACCGGTCCTAATGTGCTTGTTCACAAAGGTTGCCATCCGATAAACAAAGAAGAGCCCAAGGACTCCCGCCCTTGGCGACGTGCGCTGGGAACACTCCTGTCCGCAGAGTGTCCGCGGGCACCGAGGGGAGGTGCTGTCTTGGGGGAAAGAGCTCTTCTTTCCGATAAAGAAAATGGGTACCAGTGCTCTCACATCCCTGCAGAGTCCAAAAGCAGGAAATGTCGAGAGCTCCTCACCAAGACACTCTTTTATAGTCATCCGTGGCAATAAACAGATTATTTTTAAAAGGAAAGCAATGTAATGCGTTCAGGAAGTTATCTCTGCGAAAGAGGAAAGCTCTTATTTGAAGATTTGTTGCCTCTGATTAAGGACAACAGTGCTTTGAACACACAGGCGGGTGGGCCCTCAGCGGGAACCCTGCCGGGCCGGGCAGCGGGCAGCAGGTAGCGAGGGGAACACTGCATTTCCGTCCAGTCCCGGGGAGGGAGGGAGATGGCCAGCTGTCAGCGCCTTGGGTCTGAGGGGACAGCCGGCTGCGAAGCCCGCCGGACACAGAACAACGGGCTGATGCCTCTGCAGGGGGGCGGCTGAGTTGAGCATCTGGGAATTAGGAAGCACAGAACAGGAAATCTAGGGAGGCGCTCACGACTTATTTGCAGACAGAGCTCCTACTTGAGAGAAGTGGGAAGTGAACCAGAAATAAACACCATGATCCCAAAGCAAACTGTTTCAACTCGTGTTTCTACAAAATATTTCTGACACTAACACAGATACATGAACAGTATCTGCTGCAACAACGAAGTCAGGCCCTGAGGTTCCAGAGGTCCTCCTCCCGCTTCCAGGGCCCTCAGCCTGGGCTCTGCACTGGCCCGCCCAGCTCGCAGACAGACAAGCGCCCGGTGGGTGTCAGCACCCACCTCCTCATTTGAAAAGGACTCAGGAGGAAGCAGAGAGCCCCAGGCAGGCCTGTGGAACCTTGCCCCTCACTTGTTCCCGGGGGAGGGGAGGGGGCCCGCACCCCCCACCCCAACCCCGGCACCTTCAATCCCTCCCAGCCCTGCTCCCAAGTCGCCCTGTGGTTCCCCTCAGTTCATAAGCCCCCTGTGTCACCCGGTCCTGGTTTCAGCCCTTCTGGGTGGTTCCCTCCGCAGGTGTGAACAATGACCAGGTCCCTTCCTCCCTGGTGAGTTAAGAACGTGACGGACTCACCGCCATGACAGATGAAGATCTAAGGAACTTTCTTCTCTTTTCAATCATATTTTCTGTGTCTTTTTCCTTCGTACTAGAAGAATTCGTCAGCATTTCCCCACTATTTCTGGGTCTTTTTTTCAGCAAATATGTTTTTGTTTTTGGTTTTTTTTGTGGTACGTGGGCCTCTCACTGTTGCGGCCTCTCCCGTTGCGGAGCACAGGCTCCGGACGCGCAGGCTCAGCGGCCATGGCTCACGGGCCCAGCCGCTCCGTGGCATGTGGGATCTTCCCGGACCGGGGCACGAACCCGCGTCCCCTGCATCGGCAGGCGGACTCTCAACCACTGCGCCACCAGAGAAGCCCAGCAAGTATGTTTTAAGTCTAAAAGAATGCTTTCTTCTCCCTCGATTACTCCTTCTTCGTCCCATCCCGTTTAGTCATGGCTTTAGTGCCGTATGTTCTCAGATCTCTCGGGTTTTAAGGTCTCATCTGTTCCCCGAGCTCTCTTTGCTTCTCTGAGGTCACTGTCTTGTTTTCTCTCCAGGTAAGGACAGAAAGCCGAGTGCAGACTGGCTTTGCCTCGATACAGGAATTTACTGCTCACAGATGACAGCTCCAGGGTGGACCAGCTTCAGACCATCCTTATCCATCTCTTCTCTCCTGAAGTTCTGAAACAGCCCTTCCCTGGTCTCCCCTATAAAACGGGGCAGATTAGTCTCCTGAAGTGAATTCCATCCCTGCCCTTTTGCTCCTGAAATCCTCAGTGGCTCCGCATCTGCCTCACACTTTCTAATCCCTCGTTCTCATTTACAGTCATGAAGGTAAGATCTCACCCACCCCGAGCAGGCAGAGGCCCCAGATGTTCCTGCTTTCTTCCGCGCAGCCCCTCCGGGGGCGCCCCCGTGCCACGCCCACCGGGAGCAGACTCTGTGGACCCCCGCCTGATAACACGTTTGAACTTCTGGTGTGAACACCACTGAGAGTCTACACGCTCACTCCCAGTCAGGTTCAAACTCCGGCAGTTCACACCTTTGCATGTTACCTGCACCACCGAGCACGGTCATGGCTGATCATCACGAATGAACTACTTTTCCCGTTGCCTCCACGCTTTGACCGATCACTTACTATCGGGGGAAGACTCTCCTGTCGCAAATGGACTCAATGCTACCAAACGTAGGGGAATTTCCGTGTAGCTGTTTGCCTATTTTGAAAATGTATAAAGACAGAACTTCTGGAAATCTCAACAAGTCCCCCAGGGAGCTGGGTCAGCGCTGGCTCCCCTCCCCGGAGACCCAACTCGGCTGGACTTTACACACAGGAGGTGGGACCTCCTGGTACTGAGAAATGGGGACCAGCAAGAGGCACACACAGGAGGAGGTACGAGATCTCACCGTAGAGAATTTAAAAATAATAATAAACCTGTCCACATCAAGTTCATCTACCAACCTTAAGTAGGTATCGGTGCTACTTAATTTTTGCCACTTAAAAAATTGAGGGAGGATATTGTCGGACTAAATTATATGATGACTACGATTTGTCTCAAAATAATCTGCAGTGGGGGCAGGCAGAGAGGGTAGATGCATAAATAAAATAAGACTGGCTTTTCCTTGATAATTTTTGAAATTATATAACTGTGGTGACACATCCATGGAGGTCTGTTCAACTCTTTTCTTCTATGTGTGCTTGCAGGAAGGGACTTAACCTCTCAAGCAAATGACTGTGGTTGTACATTATGTGTAGAGGTTATGGCTTTTAAAAAGCTTCTAATACCAAAACCACTCCCAGAGCAGCATGGAATAAGCCACCTTTAAAGCCGGTGTGCTCAGACGTAGCTGGGACCCTGAGCAAATACAGAACTAACTTTCTACACTGAACCGCACTTGTGCGGTGTCCCCCTGGCCAGCCCAGCTCAGGGACACACGGCCGCCAGGCTCCGTAACGTCTCACCACAGTCTCCCACCGTGGGGGGCCACGTCCTCAGCCCCCTCCCCGTTTCACCTTACTTCCCTCCACTCAGCTGCTCTCAGGGCCTCAGATCCTCTCTGCTCCCTAGAAAGGCTGCTCCATTGTTCAGAGCATCTCCTCACCCCCCGAATGTGCCATCAGCCTCCAGCTGTGGGATCAAATCCGTCCACAGCTACAGTCTTCAAGATGCCCCGAGAGTCCACGGAACAAAGGAAGATGAATCCCACAACAAGTTAGCTCGAAGTCTTCTCCAAGTTTATTTTACTTAAAAGCAATTTCAATAAAGACACAAGTTTCTGCCTTCATTTCTTCTCTCCTTTGTTTCACATAAGAAATGTTGGTTCTCCTAAGACTGAAGGTGAGGATGATGCCGTAACATCTTTCCCAACAGGTAAGATCGTTTCTGCAGATGTTCTCATACCTGACCCGATACGTGGGAATTACTGTGATTCATGACTCGTACCCAGGGGAGGGGTGGTTGTGAGGCAAGGTGAGAGACTGAGCTTCAAAGAGGCCAGGAGACCTGCATCAGACTCCAGCTGGGAAGCGGCCCCAAAGGCTCCAAGTGTGGTTTTTTCTTTTCTTTCCTTTTTCAATTGAAGTGTAGTTCATTTACAATGTTGTGTTAGTTTCAGGTGTACAGTGAAGTGATGCGGTTATGTATACACATATCAATTCTTTTTCAGATTCTTTTCCCTTAAAGCTCATTGCAAAATATTGAGTGTAGTTCGCTGTGCTATATAGTAGGTCCTTGCTGGTTATCCATCATTCCAATTTCTGCATCTTCTGCTGCAGCCCCTGCCCACCTTGCTCACCATATTTAACACACAAGTACACAGGAAATATTCGGTGACCGCACATGAGTTTCTAAGTGTGGCGACAGGGTTGAAAACTCTAGGAGCTGTGCAGGTTTAGATGTGTATCCCGGAAGTGAATTTATTATTTACTAGAATAAATTTTGGATCACTTCCATTAGTACATACAACCATAATTTTTTTAACCACAAATATTAATTCTACAGGATTTAGTTCACATCGCAAAACCTGGCTTGACCAACTAGCAG
Organism: Delphinus delphis; assembly: GCF_949987515.2. Classification (NCBI taxonomy): domain Eukaryota; kingdom Metazoa; phylum Chordata; class Mammalia; order Artiodactyla; family Delphinidae; genus Delphinus; species Delphinus delphis. The sequence continues at coordinate 2,768,599 of NC_082696.1, read as the reverse complement.
CACAAATACCTAAGAAAATAGTAAGTCTCGAGAATAAAACTGCAAACAAAAAAACAAGTAAGTGGGAGATGTTGCTTTTTAAGTCCCAACACAGCAAAAAAGTAGTACAGTCTACCCTCCATATCCATGGTTTCTGCATCCCTGGATTCAACCCACTGTGGATTAAAAATACGTGAAAAAAATTACAGAAAATTCCAGAAAACAAAACTTGAATTTGCAGAGTGTTGGCAGGTATTTACATAGCATTTACACTGTACTTACGACTATTTACATAGCATTTACGTTGTACTTACGACTATTTACAGAGCACTCACGCTGTAGTAAGTACTGTAGGCGATCTAGAGATGATTCACAGTATTGTGGCAGAGGGTGCATGTAGGTTACTTGCAAATCCTACACCATTTCAGATAACGGGCTTGAGCATCCACCAATTCTGGTATCCGCGAGGGCTGTGGAACAATCCCCGGCGGATACCGAGAGATGGCTATAAATATTTTCACTTAGATTTGCCATTAAAACAATGCAAGTTAAGAAAAGCTGAGAAAACATGCAGGACATAGTCAAAAACAGGACATAAATGTAAAAGGAGACATTCTGCAACCAGCAACACAGGTCAAGTCTCAGCCAGATGTTAAGTCAGAAGTGCTCCCGCCTCACGGCCGTTCTCGTCTTTTATTCTGGGAGGCCTGCCTGTGGGCCGCCTGAGCAGATCCAGAATCAGGAGTGTGCTCTCTTCCCCATCAGTCCCTTGTCTCCTCTGTCTCTTCTTCTCTGTTTCTGCTCTAAGTAAGTCTTTGTTGCGCAGTTAAGACCAAAGACAGGAGGGGAGTCAAAGAAAAGAGCCAGAAGGAAAACGGGAGTGAACGTGAGAGCAGGAGCAAAAGACTCCTTTCCACGAAATATCACCCAGATCCGGAAAAACTCGAAGGCATATAAGCAAGACTCCACAGCTTAGAACACCGCACTCTGAAGAATCATCCGAGGACCACACTCCAAGGCAGAAAGGATCAGTGGGCCGCGTGGTGGGCTTGACTTTTACCATCCCTAATACAAATGACCCTCATTACCCCAGCAAGATGAGGCAAACCCGACGGCTGGGAGGCAACAGTACACACGGAATCCCTGCTCCGCTGGAAGCCAAGTCCCAGTTCCAAGCTCTGTCTGGACGCAGAGGACAAGTCCCCCATCAGCAGGCACCCTCACCCAGCAGGACCGCCCTCGGGTCTTCTCTCGCGCCTGCCTCCTGGTGCTGGCCTGGACCCAGGAAGGCTGAGCCTTCTTTCTGCTGGCTGCACCTGGGATTCTGGGCATCGAAGGGGAGACCGTGCCTGGGTGGCTCCCAGCCTCAGTCCCCTCCTCACGAGATCCCAGGTCCCAGAACTGCGCTTCTGCTTAGTTTCTGCTCCAGATTTGCTCCTGGGGGCCTCTCTCTCAGAGACAAACGTCCCATCTTGACCCCCAGGAGCTGGGGCTGGGGCCCTGACACCCCCGACACATCCCCCAGGATGCTGATCCCGCCGACCCTCCAGGGCCCCTGGCTGGCGGTCCTGGGAGGGAGCCCTGTATGCAATTCCCTCTGCATGTCTCTCAGCCCCCACGAGGCCGTTCTCTCTCAGGATGGGGGCTGAGGGTTAAATCTTACGACGATAAGTAAGAATATAAAAGAAAAATGGCCTACACGATATACTGTTTATTGTGAAATTTTGCTCACCCTCAAGGAGAGTTCTAAGGGTTTTCAGAGGCTGCTTTTACATTTAACCTGCGGGCAATTTACCCAAGGAATACGTTTCAAAATAAACTTCCACTGAATAATTATAGGCAATAAAATGTACCAGCTTCTCCTTTTCCTTCATTAATGAATTGGGAAACATAAAAGCTCAATTAAAATTAAAGGCACAGGGACTTACCTGGTGGCTCAGTGGTTAAGAATGCCTGCCAGTGCAGGGGACACGAGTTCGAGCCCCAGTCCGGGAAGATCCCACGTGCCGCGGAGCAACTAAGCCCATGCACCACAACTACTGAGCCTGCACTCTAGAGCCTGCGAGCCACAACTACTGAGCCCACGTGCCTCAACTACTGAAGCCTGTGTGCCTAGAGCCCATGCTCTGCAACGAGAGAAGCCCGTGCACTGCAACGAAGAGTAGTTCCTGCTTGCCGCAACTACAGAAAGTCCACACGCAGCAATGAAGACCCAACACAGCCAAAAATAAATAAAATAAAATTATAAAAAAATATTTAAAATAATAAATAAAGGCACATGCACCACTTAGCTCTTCCTTCAGTCCCTTTAATTTAATAAAGCACTGGTGTTGAAAGGCCACTGTAAGACAATGAATATTAGTGCTCGGGGCTGACACCCAGCTCACACTGTCAAAGCAGGGCACGTCCGCTCACCTCGCTCCATCGGAGCCCAGAGCTCCCGCAGCCCGCAAGGTGCTGGCCCTGTACAGGCCAGGCTGGGAGAGTGGGGACGAGGCGCGGAGGGCGAGCTCCAGAGGGGGTGGAGGCTCTGAGGCTCCCCCAGAGTCTGCTGAGAAAAATACAGTGACACAAAGGAGACAGGGGTTGTTTCATACCTAGAACAAGATGATTCATCAGACACTCTGAAACGAAACTGGAAACCAAAAATAAGCCTCCAACCCCCACCCAGTGAAACCACTGCCTTGTCTGTCTGTCCTCAGAATGTGCTTTGACCTCCCACTTGAAGGAAAAACACAGCCGTGCTTCCATGGCGTCCTAAGACTTGCATTCCCTTCTGTAACTGATGTTCCTTGTAAGACCTTTAGTCATTCGAGTCCTAACTTTTATCATCATGTTCTTTACAGCCACATCACTCTATTTAAAAAGTGAAAAAATAAATGAGAAAATTAAATGAGGGATGATGGGAAGGAAGGTCAGGCAGCAGGTGGACATGTGGTCCAGTCGCTGGTCTGGTGAAGCCAGCCCTGAGGTCACTGAGCTGCATTCCCGTCGGAAGGGACTCCCGCCTCACCCCAAGGCCAGTGTCACCCACAGGGCAGGAGCTCCCAGGAGGGCCTCTGTCAGCACCTTGGCCACAGAGGCAAAGCTGAACACAGAAGCCAATGCATCCTCAATCGCAGTTAACACAGGGTCTCTGTATAGGCACACTACTGCAGATCGCAGACGTCTAGAGCCTCAGAAGGTTTTAATTTAGAAATGATATGCACTTATGTTCTCTTAATCAGGAGAAAACATTGAAAAGGCAAGAAAGGACACAGTATTCTCCAAATCCAGCAACAAGTCAATAGCAACAAAACGTCTGCCTCTCGGAGTCCATTACAATCTACAGGCCACATTCCCTCCATCCCAGAGACCAGAAATATTTCAACTGGTCCCAGTGTGGACGATTAGTTTTGAAGTTTTAAAGTAATTACCTAATTACTTATGTGGTCACGTAATGTCGAGTTTCATTTGCAATAAATCAGTGATTCGTCGAAGGATGATCCAGGACTAAAACAGTTCCCTCCATTAATCAATAAAGGTCCCTTTTCCCGGCAGTGCGTCCCTGTCAGGAAAATCACTATATACACAGAAATGCCCCCAGAGCATCTCGGATTAAGAAGCACAGAGGGAGAATGTATCCAGAGCCTTGAACCCTGAGGGGTGGAAACCCACGGCTTAGACGGCGGAGCCGGTCCCCACACCAGCCACAGACTGTGAGCCAGAGACGGGTCTGGGGAGCGTCGGCCGCCACCCGGCCTCTCGGGATCAGACCCAGACCAGCCGCAGGCATCCAGCGACACAACGTCCCCTCTGCTTCCCGCGAGCTTCTGCTGCATCGAGACCCAGAGCCCACTGGGGTTCACAGCAAAGGGTTCCAGAGCCCGAACCCCACCTTGCACCATCAGTCCCACACGGCCGGCAACAAACTAGGGGGACGAGTGAGTCTATTAGGAGGTCTTGTCATCCAGCTGTGTAGACACCGTGGGCCAGGTAACCCTCCCAGGCAGAGCTGGGGTCTCGCGGCTGCCTGCCCCAGAGGGCCCAGGGACCCCACAAGCCCTCATCAGCTTCACCTCTCAGCATGAATGTTTATCAAACACTTTCCCCCAAACAGCTCGATCTGTTTCCCAAGAAGGATACTGGGGGCGGGGAGATGTTGGTGCTGGGCAGCAGCCTCCGGCCCGCCAGGGCCTCCTGCTTAGCCCCTTGCAGCAGGCAGCAGCGTGAAGATGCTCACAGAGGCTTTAAGCACCGGCACAAATGCACGGGCGCGAGGACGGAGGGGCTCTGAGGGCTGCGGGGACGATGATGCCCTGGTCCCTTCCATCACTGTGCTCCCGCCCCTCCTGCCTCGGCCACTGGATCCAGAGTGGAAAGATCCTCAGCCTCTGCCCTCCTCTCTACCTTCGGGTCATTCAGGATAAACCCCGCCCAGCACACACCACGCCCTGCAGCCTGTCCTCTGCCTGCAGACTCAGGCGCACCCGCAGCCCTTTGCGCCCCAGCCTGTGTGCCCTCCTTTCTGCCTCCCCTGGCCCAGCCTGTTTCTCCTGTGGAACTCGCCACTTCTTCCAGGAAGCCTGCCTTGACTGCCCTGGATTACACGTCTTTCATCTGTCTTTCCACAACATCTGTGGCAATGCTTTCAGTCCAGCTGAGGGCCCTGTGTTCATCTTCGTGTCTCTGCGGTGGGGGCTCGTTCGTCTTTGTGGGGCTCCTTCATCAGTGGTGGCAGAGTCAGGCCCCAGGACAGGCCGGGAAGGACCGAGTCCAGTGTGAGATGCAGCCGCAGGTCACGGTTCCAGCAGCCCTTCCCCGTGCTGCTGGAACAACCCACGTGGAAGAGAGGAAATGGGCAAGTCTCTGGCCACCTGCACGTCTGCCCACAACTGCTCGAGGCCAGAGAAACGGAAGCGCAGCTACGTGGTCCTCCCCTCCCCCCTCCTGCTTCCACCACCTCTGACAACGTGACAGCCCCTAATCACAACAGCCCTGCGTGCTTAGCGCCTACTGTATGCAGAGGTGACCGCTGGCTTAGCGCCTACCGCATGCAGAGCAGAGGTGACCCCTGGCTTAGCGCCTACCGTATGCGGAGCAGAGGTGACCCCTGGCCCTGCTGACCGCACCTGACCTTGACCTCGGGCTGCGAGGCAGGCACCCGCTTCAGGCCCAACGTTCAGACGGGGAACGTGAAGCTGTGAACTGCGCCGGACAGTTACATGCTCAAGGGCTTGACGGTATAAACCACTCTTATGGAGGGTAAATTAGTGCTGTTGAAATACTCATTCCTGAAAGAGTGGCAGCAGCCCCTTCCTGTCCTGGGGCATCCCTCCAGGGGCTTGGGAGTCAGGGCCAGACCCGCAGAGGCAGTGGAATTTCCTGCCACTAAAACTGAAGAAAAACAGGTGGTTTCGAGGAAGAAGAGTTTGCTAAGAAACTTTACAGAACTGCTGGTGTCCATCTGATGCCGTCGTATTTGTTTCTCCATGAAGCCAGCTCACCGCATTCTTTGGATTGCATGTCTCCAATCATCTATATTTGCCCAGATGGAGCTTGTTAGACTTTGATTTTCTGTGCTGAACGCAAACACAGAATGTTCAAACAAATTAAATTTGGGAATGTTTAAAGAAGGCCCAGCACCGTCTCTGAGCAAGCGGCAGTGGCTCGCGGACACCGCCCTGTGTGAGACGCTATCAGGGTTTGTCAGACAGTGAGCACAGCCGCGAGTAACCGTGTTCCCCAGAACTGCTCTCGCACTGCGTGTGTGCTCACGACCAAGGCTCCGGCCTGCACTGGGAGGGTTCCGTTGGCCGGAGGGGTTCATCACCAGTCCGGACCTCCCAGCTTGGGAAGAGCTGGGCAAGCAGAGTAGCTCTGCCTCCCGGTCGGGTGGGACGGGAATTTGATGGCAGGGAGATAGGGGAGAGGAGGGAGGGGGAAGGGGGGGAGGTGGGGGGGGATTCGAGCAGGGGCCGCTGGGCCTGGGCTTGGGTGGGAAGGCTGTGCGTTGGGGGCGGGAAGGCCCGGGCAGGGCGGGGGTGTCTGGAGGCAGAAGATGCAGCAGGATTTCTGGGTTTCCTGTGAGACGGGGGTGTAGTCTTTCTCCTTCTCCACCTGCCCCCCAGAACCTTGGGCCTGTCTTCCCTGCTCCCCAAAAAAGCTGCGCGTTGGGACATCCGGGGCGATCTGAAAAGGAGCTGAGTCTGCGTCCGCACCTGGTGGACCCACTGCGCCACAGGGGCCCGGGGCCAGAGGGGGGAGGCTCTGCTCTCTCACCCCCAAGGTCCCCGCTAGGGGGTCATGTTCCCACACGCGAGCCACACCCCTGCGGAGGGCAGGACTCCCGGAGAGGCCAGCGATGAGGACCCCGCGGCCCAGGTCAGCACGTGGTTAGCCTCGCCACATCCACTCATGGAAACTCAGGAAACGGCAGAAGCAATTCATCACCACTGATAAATTTCTAGGGAAGAAAGACAGCTAATCAAGGGCACACAGTGACGTGACACCTGGGCAGGGGAAGGTGTGGGTGAGGCTGGCCGAGTGGAGCCGGGGTGACAGAGGAGAACCACAGGTGTGTGCGGGGCTGAGCAAACGCCCAGGTCAGCTGCCCGACGCGATCCTGAATGCAAGGAGAGCGTGGGGGCAGCTTTATACCCACCAACATACTCACATATAAGCACCTCAGTTTCCTCACCTGTAAAATGGGATAGTAACTGTGCAGGGGGGGCCCCCAAGAATTACGAAGAGTAAATGAATTATTAGGTGGGATGCACTTGGCAAACTTTTAATCGGGGAGTGAGAATTTTAGATCCCTAAGCAACGAGGACCTATTGCATAGCGCAGGGAATTATACCTGATATCTTTTAATAACCTATGCTGGAATATAATCTGCAAAAAACCCAAATCACTAATCTGTACCCCCAGATCTAACAGAATATTCTAAATCAACTATCCATCAATAAAAATAAGAACCTTGGATTCTACCCCAACTTCACTTTCCGGATTTAAAACCTAAGGTCCAAAGAGTTTGACTGGCTGTGTTAACATCACGGAGTCGGTGAATTAGGGAGAGACCCGGGGTGAGAACATATTTGTCATGGCAGCTATGGGAGCAAGGTCGGAGCTGAAAGGTGGAGAGGAAATGGACCAGCGCAGGGAGCAGGGAGCGTGAGCCACAGGTCAGCCCCAAGCGTACGTGCACACGCCTGCACACCCACGCACCCCGGAGCCCCAGGAAGTCATGACCATCAGGAAAACCTCGGCGTAACCCCCAGTAAGCAGATAAGGGCTCACGGTGCAAAGGGAACCCCTTCAAGGTGGAGGCCAAAGACAAAGGAAGACCCCCAAGTCCACGGGGTGTACAGACAGAGTGCAACTCCAGGGACACAGGAAGGAATGAACCCCAGGCCGTCCACCTGCCCCAGCACACGCTGTGCACTAACGGCAGCCTTCCCTCCAGCAGATCCCAACCGCTGCCCCCAAGACCCCGACTCATGGCGCGCCCGCCTCTCCTGGCCCGGAACCTTCCCTTCTCCTCATCTGCACCGTCCCCCCTGCTCAGAAAAGCTCACTCATCGGGGAGCAGAGCCCGGGCTCGGGAAACAAGGAGCGCGTTTGCCAGCACGTGGAGGGCAGACGCAGCCCAGAGGTGCGTGTACCTCCGTCCGTGACGCCACGGGGTGCTGTCCCTTCCCATCACCATCTCAGGCCGCCTTTCCCCAGTAGTCACCAGGCTCAGCTCCTTCTGGGGAGAAAGGGTCCCTTTGCCCACGGGGCTCGGGCAGCATCTGTTTCTCCAAGACGCAGCTGCCTAACGGGCCTGCTTTTCACCTTGGCCGTTTCTGTCAAATGACCACATTTCCTGAGAAAGGGCCTCTGCCTGGCCGTCCTCTGAATGGAAGTGAAGCACTTCAGCTGAGTAGAGATACCTTTCCCTTTCCTCAGTCCAAATAACTGAAACCACTTAAACGGAACCAGGCTCCACCCAAAGGCGGCCCCTAAAGCCACCTTCCTCTCGGCTCCGTGTAAGACCAGCCGGGATCAGTGCCGGCCCCCAGACCTCACTCTGGGTACTCGAGGCTGCTGCCCTAAAAACCTCATGCCATAAACCACTGGTTTCCCAACCCCAGGTCCCTCACGCTTCTGTATGAATTTACACTATTTCTTCTACTGTAGAAGGACTGGTTCCCCTTCTGCAAGCAGAATTCATGTCCGAATTCACAGGAAGAGACACTCAAACCTGGGCACCTGGGATTGAGAGCAGAGATTGTGACAATTTCAAGGAAACCTCTGACGCAGACCTCTGAGCGCCCCGCCACGGGTATGTGTGCGTGTGTCCCCCCAGTCTGACGAAAAGAGCAAAAATACAGGCACCATGTGAAAAACAGTAACCATCTCCTTGGATGAGCGAGTAAAGGATGCCGAGGGGAGGAGGTCGGGTTTGAGCCGCGCCAGTCCCACCACTTAGGTCCCAGAGTGCTCCTCCCGGGTCAGAACCTTCCTGCTGCCGCCGCAGCCCTGGACCAGCTGGACGGACCCCACAGGCAGGCGTGGGCAGGAGATGCAACCATTTCAGCTGCTATAGCCGCCTCGTGCATTTATTGTTTTCAGATCCTCGGATGCTAACAGGCATTAGACAATATCCAACAACCATTTTTTTAAAGTGAAGTATAGCTGATTTACAGTATCACATTAGTTTCAGATCTACAGCAAAGTGATTCATTTATACACACATATATCCATTCTTTTTCAGATTCTTTTCCTTTATAGGTATTACAAAATACTGAATAGAGTTCCCTGTGCTGTACAGTAGGTCCGTGTTCTTTATCTATTTTATATACAGTCATGTGTATATGTCAATCCCAGACTCCTAATTTATCCCTCCCCCCTTTCCCCTCTGGTAACCATAAATTTGTTTTCTACGTCTGTCTCTTTCTGTTTTGTAAATAAGTTCATTTAAATAAGTGCCCCCCACACAGTCCCGACGCAAATATTTGGCACCTCTGAACAAAACTGTCCACCTGTAACTCAGGAAGCCGGCACCTGCCGGGCCTTCACTGCCCGGGGCTGAGCCCAGATCCCGGGGCAGTTTGCTGGGAGGGCGCCCCACACTGCAGAAGGAAGCCGTGAACGGTGAAGCCACCCGCCGGGTTGGTATTCTGCCTCCAAGTTGACTGACAGGAAGTTGGAGTGGGACCACCAGCATCTCCGAGGTCCCCGATCTTGCTGGCGGAGCCAGGGGTCCTGACCACATCCCTTCCCACGAGGGCCCCAGGAGGTGGCCTGTCCAGGGAAAGTCCATGGTGGGAGTGGAGCGGGGAAGATAAAGGCAAGAAGCTGTACATCCCTGACCCTCAAATGCAACAGTCCCGGTCAGGACCCCCCTGCCCTTGGTCACCTTCCAGCTCCACACCCGTCGTTAGCTCCACTGTTGGAGCCGCAGAGGCCTCTGTCCGAGGCTCTCACACAAATGTGTACGATGTATCCAGAGCAACTAATCAAACCTGCTCTGGGACACAGAGCGGTCCAGCGTGACACCTGCCCGGCCAACATCCCCAGACACCTCTGCTCTGGGCCAGCCGCTCAGACGCCTCCCTCTCCCCGTGGCCCGCTGCACGCATCGCTCCCACGTTGCACCCCCCATCCCCAGTCTTCCAGGGCGCAGGGCTCTCAGCCAGTGTCCCCTCTGGACGCCTTCAACCCTGCAGGGCCCAGCGAGGCCCGACCCTCTCCGTGAGGCTTTCCTAACCACGGCACGCACCGGACTCCGGGTTCTGTCTGCACCCTCCATTCACACCACCATGTGCGTGACACACAAGGGATGGAACGGTTTCTAAGGACCCCTATCTAAACAGCTTATCCTCAAAAGGACCGAAGGCACATTCCAAAGAACAGTGCTCAGTACATCTCGGGCATTTACTCAGGTAATTACTTACTTATCCACAGACTAGAAAAGAAGAAGCACAGTAGGCTGGAAGGAACCTGCCCAGGCCACAGGCCGCGGCTGGAAGGAAGCTGCCCAGGCCACAGGCCGCGGCAGCATTCTCGATGCTCAGTGAAGCACTGTCCATCCATTAAAATCATCCCCTTTATCTGGGATCAGTAACGGGACAGGGTATCCCGTGCTGGGGGAAAAGAACTACAAATTAGCAAAGATGCAATTAAATCGGACAACATTCTAGAGGGTAACAGAGAGATGGGAGTGAGGGTCCTTGAGACAAAGTCCCACGGACCAGGCCCAGGACAAGGATCCCACCTCCCGGCTGACCGTCACCCTCCCAGCAGCACCTGCTGCCTTAGGGAAGGAAGTATAGGGAGGAAAAGGAGGAAAGTAGAATAAAATCAGAGAAAAAGACAAAGGAAAGATGGAGAGAAGAAGTACGAGAGAAACAGAAAAGAAAACACCGCTCTCCCACTGGCTAGTACTGAGGCTTCAGATAAACTGAAGTCATCCCTCACTGTAAAGAAACCACAGGGATGTCCCCCGTAGGCACGCAGCCCTGTGAGCAGAACCCGTGCAGAGACACACGGGACAAGATGGACTTCAGCAAACTCAAGAACAAGATTAAGTAACAGGAGAAAGGGCGCCTGCTCTGCAGAACGGGGCGCTTCTGCGAGCCCAAACTGAAAGGCAAACAGAAATAAAAGAGAACGAGATGGGACCCAAATGAAGACAAAAATGAGAAAAGTGAATGTTTAAAAAATCATACTCGAAGTCTGACATTAACGAAAATAAGGAGAGAGGGGGGAAAAAGGGTTACAAATGTCATGCATGACTTTGAAAAACTCACTACCTAAGTGACTGGCCAGTTGACTTCCACATAGGACTGGGGACCGTGTTGAAAAGAAAGCCCTGCACACTCCAAAGGGCTCTGCAGAAACGTAAGCCAAGGTACTTACTAACAGTGCCCCACAGAATCTGGAGAAGGCTTGGTGGAGGCAGGAGAGCATGACCCCTAATGAGAAATGACGTCAGCTCTGGCCGGGGAACCAAGCAGCCTTCCTCTCCAGGCATCGAGGCTCTTACTCATCCATGTGTCAGAGAGCAAACCTCCAGGAGAAGTTTGTAAACATTCAGGCAGGTTCGTCACCCGAAAAGGGGGCGAGGACACAGCCCCGCTTCCTTGGGGCGAGGGTAAGTCAGAACCACTTTTAGTAACTGACTTAATCGAGCGCCTTGGGGTCATTTACTTAATATAGGGTCTGCTATTTCCGTGGGTGGCAAGCTTTCCAAGCTTGGCCACCTGTTCTGCTGCAAGCCTGCCTGTCTTGAGCCAGCCACTGTCGTGCAGCCAAAAGGTGACAGGGCGGCACAGAGCCGCGGGCATTGGCCTCACGGCCACGTGCAGTGCTGCGGTCCCTCCGCTCACCTGGAAGGCTGCAAAGTGGTCTCCAAGAAAGGGATTCTTAATGGCATTGTTGATATTGTTTTTATGCATTTTCTTTCTTGGAGACTCTGTTGATGTCATTTTGAAACTCTGACCTCCTTGCACCCTGGGTAGGTCCTGTCCGGAAGAAATTTAACACTGGGAGAACTATGTCCGAGGCCACACAGCTTGACCACAAAGCCACAAAGAAGATTCTCTGTTCCTCGTGTCCAGGCTGTTCTCCTTACGGTCCTAAATCAGAACCTCTCTCCCAATCTGTAGCCACGAGTAGCTGAAGTAGACTCAGATTATTCACACGATGTTCCCAGCAGTTTTGTAATGATGTCATTCAAAAAGTCTACAGCGGCGAGGCGGCGTTGTTCTGTTTCCCCGTTAGTACAGCACGTCCACCAACTTCAAATCCCTGCCACAGACGCTCGATTTTTGTTCTGTGCTTTCCCAAGAGCAGCTGAATTGGGATTAGCAATTTGGGGGGAAAGTAGCAAAATAAAGGCAATTCGTACAAAAGAAACTCCACCCATCATGCTCTGGCTGACACACCTCTTAGTCAAAGGTTACTGGCCTGGTTTGCTGAGCGATGGGGCCGGAACCTCAGTTCACATGACCTTAGTTATAAGTGTCTCTCCGTCCTCCCTGCAAGGACATTCTTCCCTCACTTAATTATGAGTCTCACCATTCTGCTGAATGACAAAATCAAGAAATGTCTCTATCGTGCGTTACCTGGATTTGCTGTTCCTCGGAAATTTCTTTAACAAGGATCATCTTTAACTAGAAGGTAGAGAGCACCCTTGTGCCCATAACTCTCCCAGGGAGGCCCGTCCAAATGCTCTCCACTGCCCACATGTCGTTTATCTACCACGTGGAGACTAAAGGCTTGGGAAAGAATTCCACTGGGCAGATCAGAGCTACACAGAAACCACGTGTTTGTTTCCTGGTGAAGAGATCACCTGGGTCTCAGAAGAGCGGGAGAATTTCGTCTGCTTTTTTTTCCCGTGTCGCTAGGAATCACCCCTCTGTCCACCCATCGTCTTCCAGTACAGTGAAGTCAGCATTGTGGTGACTAGACTCGGTAACTGTTGCACTGTGCAGAGATTTCCAGTAACGTGGAAGAGATGAGGATGGAGTTCCTGATCAAATGAAAAGATCTTTGAAACTGCCAGTGCCAAGGCTGGCCGCGTGGGCCTCCACCTCCCATCATCTGCGATGTGTGTGGCCAGGGTAAATGGCAGGGGACACTGTTGGCTGCTGTCGCTGAGGCTGTAATTCCAGGCCCCAGGAAGGCGGGGCTGGCTTCTACCCACGGCTCTAAACATCACGCACAGACTGCAAGATCCAAGCGAGGTCTCGAGCCGACACCTACTCCTGAGCTGCAGAACCCGGCACCTACCACCCGCTGAACAGGTCCTCTGGGCGTCCAGCAGGCAACGCAGTTCCGGACATCCACACGCAACTCCTTCCCCACCCCCTCCCTGCTTGCACAGGACATGGTCCCAGCGACGGCACGTCCTCCACCCGGTGACGCAGGACAGAAAAGGGGAAGTGGTTTCTGTTCCCCACACTGACCCGTCTCTCCGCCCTATCTTTGTATCGCCAGCCTCGGCCCCCCGGCGGGTTCCCTGGGTTCCTGCAGCATCACCGCCCCCGGCCCCGCCCGGGCCCTCCAGGTCCAGTTCCGTCTCAACCCATTCTGCATGGAGCATCTAGACCGACTCTAAAATGAGAACCTCAAATCCTCCAGGACCCTCGTCATCCTCAGGGAGGAGCCCAAACCCCTGGGATGGTGCCCGAGGCCCGACCTGCTCTCCTGCTCTGCCGGCCCGGCCTCACCCACCCCCTCCTCGGCTCGGCGCCGTCAGCCCGGACGCTGGCTCCGCCGTTCCGCTCTCAGGGGGCATCTCTGACCCACCCTCCGCGCTTCCAGAGCACTCTGGGCCACCCTGCCCGCACACAGCCGCGTCCTGCTCTGTCGCCCCCTGTCCGCAGGGCCCTGCGGGCCGGGGGGTACCTTACTTGCCCTCATGAGGACAGTCACACCCCCAGACCCAGAGCCTGGGCCCGCGCTTCAGGGGTCCTCGCCTTCACGATCTCAGCACAACCCACGCCCCGAGGGGTCGGGGTCGTGACCAGCTCTGCTCAGGATCCAGGAACTGCTATTCCAAACTCCCAGCCGCAGAGTCAAACCCCACGAAGGTGGGTGAGGGTGAGTGAGGTGACCTGGGAGACAGGCAGACAGACAGACGGACACGGTCCGCGGCGCGGGTGTGGACGGCCGCACCGAGCTAGAGAAGGCGAGTCAAGCCCGCTCTCGGTGTGGATGCCCTTCCCACTGGTGCCACCTGCACGTTTTCTCGCTTCTCTTCACGCGCCGATGCACGATTTAAGAAGCACTGTGGGATCTGCAAAACTTGTGAGGGGCAGCTGAGGAAGATTTTACAATATTCAACAATTCACATCCTTCCTGAACGTGTACCTGTTCCCCTGAACATCCGGACACACGCATGAACGTGCTGCTGACTCTTTCACCTCCACTGTGTGGAACCAGAGGCCACTCTAAGGGAACCACAGGCTCCTCTAAGAAACGGTAAAAATAGCGACATGAGTGACATCAATTTATGTGATGAAATACAACGTTCTGTAAAATTTTTTCTGGTAACAAAGTTATGAGACCTCATTACAAAGGTGGAGCAGGATATACAAAATTCCCAGTTTATATCTAAAGCTAGATACGCCTTAAAGAATCTTATGGATGATTTCAGTTGCTTTTGGCAGAATTAAAGTTTTCTAAAATTAAATGAATAAAAAGTTAAGTACGCTGACTCAGAAAAGGTTATGTAAGTTGACATTACTGCTCATAAAGCACAGTGTGTGTGGAAAAGCTGATTACAACAGCATAATTAGCTAATTTTGCCGAATTTAAGGGAAGAAAAATAAAATGTGTGGAATAACGTATGTTGTACATTATGTGTGCTTTAAGTTTATTACTCACCCAGCTGTCATTAGCCTGTCACCAACCAGACATGAATATTTAAATTCAGTCATTATGGGTATTTTATTGATTTTCAATCATAGATAACGCATAGTTTTAAACTTACTTTTTGAAATTTTGGTGTTTGGCAACTCTATTTGTCGAGGTGGGAATAGATAACATGTCTTACTTACAACTTTTAAATGTTTTAAAATATGGGATAGGAGGGCCTCCACTTACACACTTCTGGGCCTGTTGTGAGAGTGGTCACTGATTGCACAGCCCACTAGTAGCCTGCCTGCTCAATAAATATTTCTGAAATGAAATGCATGTGTATACATGTCTAAGGTTACACAGGCAAATTTAAGAGTTATGGGAATTGTTTAATACTGCAGTAACATTTCTGAAAGGAATTAATGACTCTCTTTCTCTATCAAGATAGAAGATACCGTGAATTAACTCACATTAACACATCAAGCGGCTCAGAAAATCCCAGCTTTGAGGTGTGTTTCCCATCAACAGCTGAAACACATGGTCGTCAGGAGAGAATGTCTGGACTCTGGTTCCATCACCTCATGAATTCACCTTTCCTCCAGCTTGGTCTTAGCGACCAATGGGATCAGTGTGTTACGTGTTTACGCAATTCTGCTCGCAATAGCCATTTATTCAGGAAATCAGGATTAATCCCCGAGGCTGTGAAATAACCTCTGGAGAAGCAGTGGTGAACAGGGAGAGGCTGGCTTCACGGAGCTGGCCTTCTGGTGGGCGAGCAGTCACGGAACAAATGACAGCATAGTTAACTGTGCGTGTACGGCTGTCATGGGAACAGGTAACAGGAGGGCCTCATCCCAGGCCAGAGAGACAGGGGAGCCCCAGGGAAAATGAAAAGCAAAGGGTGAGTTAGGTATTATCCTGGCAAAGAAAAAAGGGAAGAGAACCACCCACACAAAGAATACGGAGTCCTGATCAAAACACAGCCAACCCCACGTGAACAGCCCCCGAGCTTGAGACAGCTTGGTGTACTCAACGCCCGTGAGAAGGGGCCTCCAGGGAGGACAGGGGCCCGCCTTCCTCTCCAGAACTTTAGGTTCTGTCCTGAGTGCAAGGGGCCACTAAGGGGCTTTAATTAGAATGTTTTTCTCCGGTTTTACACTCTGTGTGGTAACTGACTCTGATCCAGGAAGAGCTGGAAAAGAAGGGTAAGCGGTACCGGCACATCTGCAGGAAGCAGACGGGTGGGGCTGGGCCAGGGCGTGGTGAACAGCAGGCCCGTGGAGATCTCGTCGGCGGGAGCATCAGCTGGACTGGGGATGGACCAGATGACGGGCAGACAAAACCGAGAGGGCAAAGGCGATGGTCAGAAACCTGACAGGGTAGCTAGCTAGAGACACACCATTTATACTCACATGGTATCTCCATTCTTATCTCCGTCCCAGACTTATCTACCAAGCTTCAGACAAACGTATCCACTCGCTGCTGGAAACTGTAACTCCACGACCTCCCTGGAGACTCAAGTAACACGTCCAGACTGAACTCATCATCTTCCCCTGACTCAGCCAGGAACACAAACAGCTCCTCCGTCTTTCCTTATCGTAGCAAGTGCCCTACCATTTGCTGATCACCTGGGATGGTTAACTTTATGTGTCAACTTGACTGGGTCAGAGGAAGCCCAGAATTTGGTCACACGTTA
Source organism: Delphinus delphis (assembly GCF_949987515.2). NCBI lineage: Eukaryota > Metazoa > Chordata > Mammalia > Artiodactyla > Delphinidae > Delphinus > Delphinus delphis. The sequence goes on along the minus strand of NC_082696.1, from coordinate 2,752,593 downwards.
TTCTGGGCACGTTTGTGGGGAAGTTTCTGCACGAGGGTAACATCTGAACCGGCAGACGGGGTGAAGCAGATGGCCCTCCCTAATGTGGGGAGGCCTCATCCCATCAGCTGAAGGCCTGAGTGCAACAAACATGAGAGACTTCCACCTGCCCGGCTGCCTTGGAGCCGGGATATCAGCCTTTTCCTGCCTTTGAACTCAAACTGGAACAATGGCTCTTCCTGGGTGTCAAGGCTGCCAGCTTTCAGACTGGAACGTATACCACTGGTTCTCCTGGGTCTCCAGCTCTGACTGCAGACATGGGACTTGTCAGCCTTCATAATCACATGAGACAATTTCTTGTAGTAAAACCCCTTCTGTCTCCCTCTCTCTCTCTCCTTCTCTCGCTCTGTGTGTGTGTGTGTGTGTGTGTGTGTGTGTGTGTGTGTGTATATATGTATCTCCTATTAGTTCTGTTTCTGGGGAGAAGCCTGACTAATACATCAGCCAAAGAGGGGATGGTGTTGCCTGGGAGGAAGGTAAAGTAAAAAACGAAACACACAAAAGCCCCCAGAAAAACTCATATAAGTTACAGGGTACCCCGATGTCATGAATCAACTCTAGAGCAAAGAAAGAGAATGAGGCCAGAGTTTACTTCAAAGTCATGTAGGTTGGACTGTGGCAGAGTTTCACTGGGTGCATGGCCACCTCGCTGGGGGCTCTACCTCGCAGACCTGTATACTGCTAAGTGCGGCTGTGTGGCTAGGGTCAGACCAACGGAACATGAGGGGAAACTGATGTAACTCCAGGACATCTCGGTAAAGGTGAAGTCATCTTCCTAGACCTTTACCTCTTCTGGTTTTTGAAGGTCGGAAACCTAATTTGAAAATGGTCCGCTTTTAACCCCAGGGACAAGCACCACACTCTGAAAGATGCTGGAGGAAGGAGATGGAAGGAATCAAGGCCCCTGAACGACCTCATGGAGCGGAGCTGCCACACCAGCGTGGGCTGTCGGTCCATCTCTGGACTGCGTTCCATTAGAGAGATGAAGCTCTCCCCTATTCGTCACGATATCCTGGAGTCTCTGTTACAGCAGTTCAGCTTTATCATAACTGAAACAGACACATGGGATTAAGCACATGGGGAATCACTGCGGTTCCCCCCAGTGGGGACAGAAGTGACATTTGTCTTCTGTGTTCACTGCTGCAGCCCAGAGGACGGAACTACTGGTATCTGCTCATAGCAGGCACTCTGCAGGTATGTGCCGAGTGAATAGATAGGGGGAGTCAATGCTGGATTGGAAGTGAAAGGAAAGTGAAGAAGTGGGGTGAGGGTATCGAGTTACATGTCTGTTACAAAGATCTGCTGAAGAGAAGGGAGAGGCTCTGAGGAACCATCTGAGTGTCTTTGCAGAAGCATAAGGCACGTGTGCGTGACTGTGACACAGCAAAGACGAGGGCAGAGCTAAACAAAACTGGAACACATACAGTATGAGAAAGGAGGGAGACAAAAGAAGTGAGTATTGAACAGTCTTGTGAATTTCCTGATTACCCTTAGCCGGGGTAAGATACTTTCTTAACGTTGCTGGAAGGGAAGAAGGAGGGACTGGGTATAGACAAGTATCAGCTGTAGGGTCAGAAGCAGGTGTCTGAGGATGTTTCTGAGTGTTGGCTTCTATTTTTTTCCTCTTTCTGTAGAGTAGGAAGCACGGTGAACCACTGGAGAGAATGGTGCCCAGAATAGGGGCCCAGCTGATGTGAGCAGAGGAAGTTGAAAACAGTCATCGTGAAGAAATAGCAGAGTGAGCGCAGGACCACGCTGGGAAGAAAGGGGCATCCTGAAAGGCTCGCTGATGAGGCTGTTACAGTAGCGATCCACCCGGTATGTGTTTCCCTGGTAATCTACTGTCAGAGTTCAGACACAGACACGGAGGACGGAAAAGGACTGGCTTCTTCCAGGGTTGTGCTTTTCCCAGATGAACAGAATTAAACAGCTACAGGACAAGACGTTTTAGAGAATCGCAGTAGACTAACTGCTGGACCCTTGTTGGATGAAAGGGAAGTGGTGGCAGGAAGGGCTGGTGGGGCAGGTGGGTGGACTCATCGATGGCCTGGAGGGTCTTAACAGGAGGATGAGAACCTACAGTGTGGCCCCATACCTGGCCAGTTAGGACAGGAAACAGAGGCAGACAGAATGGTTTTGTAAATTAAGACTGATTAATTTCCAGCATGACAAAGTTGAGAGGAGGGGGCCGGTCTGGAGTAGAAGAAAACGTCACTGGGGGTGAGGGGGCAAAGGAAGTAAGAGACCGTGTGTGCGAGATGAGTTCCTGGTGTGGATGTCCAGGGCCCCACGGGAGGGTGCTCTCAAAGAGGCCAGAGAAGGCGCCACGGCCACACCAAGTGGGGCAGACAACAGCCAGGAGTGGAGGGGAAGGTGGTGAGGCCAGATCGTGCGAGATTTAAAGGAGCAAAAGCTTTCCAGCTAAGAGAAGAGCTGTGGTCGGAAGGCTACCCGAAGGGCAGGGAGACAGTGACCCAAGCTCCAGCGCTCGGGCGAGAGGGGCAGTGGGCGGGCAAACGGCCTCCACTGGACAGGATCCCAGGATCAGGAACGAGCCAGGTCGCGGTTACAGAGCAGAAAGGATACGAGAGGAGCGTCTAGGAGTCGGGAAGGGTGGGTGGGGAGAGGCACGTCCCGAAGGCTGGGTTTGGGAGGCTGTGTGGAGAGACAGAGCATGAGTGTGGGAATGGTAACAACTGGCTGACGAGGCTGCACCTTGAGTGGTGACGGGACAAAGGGACACAGGCTCTGGTCAGCTTGCAGGGACCGCTGCACACTCTCCTGGGGGTTGACAAACTCATCCGATGGCTCTAACTCCATCTTTCATCCTTGACAGAGACTCTGCCGTACCTTCCCGAACAATCTATCTGTTGCTGTAAACGGGGTCGGTCTGAGATGGCCGGGCCTTTATCAATCAGTTGCTGTTTCTTTCGTCGATGCGTGTGGACTGTCCTTTGTAGACACCGTCCGTTCTGGACCTCATCTAGTCATCCACGGGCTTCGGACACCTTCAGTTTCACAAACTCATAGACTGATGTACACATGTAATCGGTGAGGAACCTTGTCCAGACCAGGAGACTGGGACCCACACTGAGCTTCGAAAGAGAGGTTTTATACTCCTTTCTCTATTACTATTAACCTTGTGTATCCCCAGAACAAGAGAGTTTGGGCCCTGAGAACAGGTCTTCTGAGCCCTGGCTCTGCCGCTTACAAGCCCTGCGACCTTGAGAAGCCCACGGGGAGCGTCCCACAAGCCAAGAACCGTAATCTCATCTTATAAAGGGAGATAAGCGCCCTACGGTGCCTGCCTCGTCCGCCACTGTGGCCGCTGAGCGGGAAGAGGTACCTGCTCGCATGGCCACAGCAGGCGTGCAGCTGACCACTTACAGTTCCGGGCAAACATAAGACGGCGTGTAGGTTCAAAATGCCTGTTCCCTAAGCGGGGGCTGATTCCTTCTGATGCTGTGATGAGGGATGTGTCTTAATCCCCCTGGTGTGTCTGCTTCTGGCCTTTCCCACCTGTGCTTTTCCAAGCTGCCTCTGGGAAGCTACCTGTGGGATCAGACTGGATTTTTGAAAATAATTTCTCCCTTTCCCCTTTCATTAGGATCACGTGAAGTTGCGTCGCCTAAATTGTGCACCGAGAATGTCTCTTGGGAGTTGTTTCCCTCTGGCTTTGTCAAAGTACCTGCTTCATAAGGCCTGCCTCCTTGGAGCCTGGGACACGTCTGACCACCCAGATCGTCCTCTATGACACAGCTGTCCCCTGAACCTCTGCTCGGACCTCCCCCGATGAACCGCTCCCATCTCCTTCCTTACTGGCTTCCCCTGATGACCCACGGATGTCCCTGCAGTCACAGGCCTTTTGCTGGGGGCTGAGCAAGGACAGCATCATTCGTTCTGACTCCCCCATCCATCCGTCTCTCTGAATCTGCTAAAACTTTCTTAGTCGCTCTCTAACCATGACTCATCTCACCAAGCAAAACGGGTGAAGCCATGTTACCAACTATGTTGTCATTTTAAGTTTACAACCCACGGAACACTTACTCACCGGCGCATGTCGATGGCTACGCACGTTGATTTAAACCCCCTTTTCCAATTATGTCATTATGGGAATAACTGGACACATTTTGAATCTTAATTATCTTTTTATGCTATACCGTAGGCCATAGGAGAGGGATGACAGCTTTCTTTGGACTGACACCCTAGCTTGTACACAGGGTTCAAGTCACATGAGCTGAGATCAGTTTTAAGTTCAAAGAATATATGTTTTAACTTCCTGAGGAAGCAGAGAACATGATTTTACCAAGTTGCCACGTTAATCAAACAGAGACACAGCCTTGAAGGGGAGCGAGTTCACAATCAGAGCTCAGGCAGGTCAACAGTGTGTCCCATGAGAACGGTGGCCATCAGGGGTGCGCCATTGCTTTCAGAACCTGCGTCTTTAAAAATACATCTTCTCTTCTTCTCAAGTGTTCCCCTTGGTTGCTCAAAATTTCTTCACAGAAGAAATAGAAGAAAAAGTAATACATAGCACACGAAATCAAAGAACCAGGGTTTCGTTTAGAAGAATGCAAAACTGTATTTACTGTGATTACGATTCAGAAAAACGGGCAGCCTACAATTTCTTTTCTGCAATTCAATTAACCTTATGCGTACCTTTCTGCTTTAAGGTGTTAATTTTTTCCACTCAAGAGCAAACAAAAGGAGAATGAAATAAATTATGAGAATATGAAATGTAACTGATTAAAAGAATGGGAGAGACTGGCATCTCTTCCTCGGGGAACATTTGTTTCAGGGTCACCTTTCAATTCCTCTAACTGCTGTCTTCAGAAGGACTTACATTAATTCTGGGTATTATTTTCATTTTTTTGAAGAAATTGGCTCACGTTTCTCACAATCAAGGAGGTGGAACTTGATTTTGCATAAGATATGAGTGTTGCATCTGGAAAAGAACTGCCCCATCTCCCAAATAATTAGGATAAGTTCAAGTAGATCGTAAGTAACGGACGCTTAAATACCCCTCACGCTTACAAGGAAATCTTCAGATAGAACAGTAATACACAGTCTGCAGCCAAGGTGGTTCAAGGTCAGTTTCTCCTTCCAGACGCATCTGCAGATAGTCAGCATCTCCCCACCACTGGACCCTCTACAAAAAGCACATCTAGAGATACGCAAGCTGTGGATGAAATGCAGCGGGTTTGCTAGGGGCACGTGTTTTATAACATGCACGAGTAACTGATGGAGTTGGGACCGATCAGGCGTGAATATAACGCAAAAGCTGCAGCGGGGGTGGACCCATGTCTCTGGCACACAAGGGTTCTAAGTCACAACACTGAACACAAAAGGCTAACACAAGTGAGCAGGGCAGGACGCAGAGGCGCACTCTTCTATAAACGATGCCCTGTGACCCCACGCTGTCCCTCTTGGTCCCGTGTGGTCACATGTTCCGTCTTGAAAGTGTCTGTTGCATGCGTCTCCGGATCTTTGTCAAAAGAAACAAGCGCAGACAGTGGTCCAGAACAGCAGACGCTGGCATCGCTGCGTTTACCTGTAACCATCCACCTCTGTCCTCGTCTCCAAGGCCAGGCACCCCCACCCGTCCTCCCCTGGTCTGTCATCAAGCCGCCTTTGCCTTCCTCTTGATTAAAGTTCTGTGTGTACTGCAGCTTACTTTATCTATTAGGAATTTCATATGCCCTTTCTGTGCAAGGATCTTTAATTAGGATTTTTTTTTTTTTTTTGCTTAGTGTTCCGGTTACAAAATTTCCAAGGTTTTGAGTATTCTATCCCACCCTACATTTTCCCAAATCCTTGCTATTTTCAGTGGATGAGTTTGCATGATACATACTTCACAGTAACACACCTGCACCGCCAATCCATTCCTGAAAACTTCGACGGTAAAACAGCTCACTGCATCCAGTGCCTCACTAACTTTCATCCAGTTATGGTGGTGGATGTACGGAGTTATAATTCATGTACTTAAAATATATTAGTTTCTTCATAGTTCACAGTTGTTACTAAAACTTTGAGGAGTTTATAATTATTCACTTACCTAGACACTTAGGTACAACTGCTATAATTTGTGATGTAATGTTTAGCCCTTAGGAACAAAACTTTCTGCCTGAATGGGAGCCTCTTCAATTTCCCCTGCAACACCTCTTTAAACTGAGTATGCTGATCTTTTCCCAGATAGTTATTTTCAGCTGTGTCTCTGATTATTGCTTCTGTTTCTGCTGTTCCATTCTGCCCCTCTGGAACATCTAAACTACTGAAGTTCACACTGGTTTCCTAGCGGCCCACATCCATTAGCTTTCAATGAGGTTCGAGTCTAGACTGAACCAGATCCCTCTTCTGCGCTCCAGGCCCCTGGATCCTGTATCTACTCAGCATCCTACTGTGACTACCTCGAAAACACGTCAATGTCACCTTGTGCAGTCAGTACCTCTTGCCGCGTTCCCTACCCCAACAACGGTGTCCACCCAGCTGAGCAAGCCAAGAGCTGGCAGTCAGCTCTGACATTCCCTGTTCCTCCTTCCCCACATCCTGTCTATCACCAAGTCCCATTAATCTCCCTTTAAGCAGTTCTCAAATGACTCACTTCTCTTTGTCTCCACCGCCACCCACCCTCCTGACACAGGCTGCAATCTTGGACTTGGGCCACCGCAGCAGCCCCTCTCTGGACCCTCCACATGCAATGGCCAAAGTGACCCTGAAGAGACACCAGACTGAGCACATCACCAACCCCCGTCCAAACTCTTCCAGAAAACTGGGAGTGGAAGAAAATGTCTTCAATGTGGTAAAGGCCACATTCCCAAAACATTTAGCAAATATCACACTTAGTGGAAAAAACTTAAAATCAGAAGCAAGGATTCTTCCTTAACATCACAACTGTTAAACAAAGGTCCTTACCAATGCAGTGAGATAAAAGAAGGAGAGGGAGGAGGGAGAGGGGAGGGAGGGGGAGGGGAGGGAGGGGAGGGGAGGGAGGGGAGGGGAGGGAGGAGGAGGGGAGGGAGGGGAGGGAGGAGCGGGAGAAGGGGAGAAAAAGGGGGAGAGGAGGTAGGAAAGAAACGAGTGGCACACGGTTTGGAAGGGGGAAGGTGAAAGAATATCCTTATTGGCAGATGACACAATCCTAACCATAGAAATCCCGACAGAACAGAGGGACTTAAAACTAATGAAAGTTCCAAAAGACTGAGGGATATAAAATCTGCTTAAAAATCAATAGTATTTCTCTATGACTACAATAAACAAAGTTTTTATCAAACTTCTGTGTTGAAATTTCATCAACTGCTTTTTCTGTATCAATAATCACATGGTTAATGTACTTATCAATGAGAAAAGACAGGAACCCAATCAAAACATAGGAAAATTTTGAAAGCAGTTTGGAGCAAGAGAGATCTACATGACTGGAAGGTATATGAAGACACTCTCGACTCATTAAACATGGTGAGAAAAGTAAAACAAAATGAGGAGACGTCACTTTACAACCGTTATATAAAATTTTAAAAGAACGATAGCACCAAGAGCTGGCGAGCAAGTAACCCGCCATGCACGTGCCCCCACATCACCAGGGCCTGTGAACAGGACTTTATCTGGAAATAGGGTCAAAATAAAACAAGTCCAAGATATCCATAATCAGTGACTGGGAAGAGGAAAATTATCCAGAAAAGTCTAGAATAAAGGATGCTTAGGGAAGAGAATTAGTAGGAAAAGAGAAAGAAACCTAGCATCTACTAGGTATCTACCTTGTGGTTAGGGCTTGACATCTATCATCTTACAAAATGTTCTCAGTAACACTAAAGTAGGCGGTGTCATCTCTTTACATAGATAGAGAGGTGACTTCCTTAAAACCAGACAGCAGGACTAGAACCCAGCTCCATCTCACCTGGATAGCTACAGCTCAGGAATAAGAGAATAATCAGTTTCCAAATGCAGCATTAGTCTTAATGAGGAAATACTGATGACTTACTAAGAAAAAGGTAAACAGTAGCCTTCTAGAAACAATTTCAGTGGCATGGTAAGGGACAAAGCTGGGTTAGCGGTAACAGAAGAATTCAAATTACCTTGACTTACGTCTTCTCTGGTGGCGCAGTGGTTAAGAATCCATCTGCCAATGCAGGGGACACGGGTTCGATCCCTGGTCTGGGAAGATCCCACATACCGGGGAGCAACTAAGCCCGTGCGCCACAACTACTGAGCCTGCGCTCTAGAGCCCGAGAACTACAACTACTGAGCCTGCGTACCACAACTACTGAAGCCCGCGCATCTAGAGCCTGTGCTCCACAATAAGAGAAGCCACTGCAATGAGAAGCCCGCGCACCGCAACGAAGAGTAGCCCCCGCTCGCCACAACTAGAGAAAGCCCGTGCGCAGCAATGAAGACCCAACGCAGCCAAAAATAAATAAATAAAAATAAATAAATTTACAAATTATCTTGACTTATACTAAAGGGTAGTGAATGTCTGGGCACATTTAAAATGATGGAAGAAATATAGAATAAAGGTGTTAACAAGAAAAAGGGCAATTATGAGAGAGTTATTCTAGAAAGGTGAAGAGGAATTAGATTGAGAAGTGGACTAAAGAATTATCTATTATTATTATTGCTCATTATATTTTATTATTTATTTTGGCTGCCCTGTGTGGCATGCGGGATCTTAGTTCCCCAACCAGGGATCAAACCTGTGCTCCCTACATCGGGAGTGCAGAGTCTCAGCCACTGGACTGCCAGGGAGTCCCTATTACTGCTCATTATCTTTAAAGAAGAGAATTTTTCTTGCTAATATTGCACAATCACAGAAAAAGGAAAATATTCCCAAGTGTAATTATATCTGTGTATTGACAGTTAAAAGTCATATTTAGTTCATTAAAATGTTTGTGTTCTTTATTGGATCCGGAAAAAAACTAATTTAACTCAGTATATTTTTGTCATGACTAATTCTGTTGGAAACATACTAGGACTAAGCTTGATATCAAATAACAGAGTTGAATCACTTGGATTCTACACAGAAAATTTCCATCTCTCAAAAGCTGAGCTGCACCCAACAGCCTCCTTTATTAGGATGCTGTAAATAGGATGCTTGTTAGGATGGTAAAAAGTAACTGGTGTAAACAAAGGCTCTTCCCTGCAGCTCCCGTTTCTCCTGCCTTGTGATTCTGGCTCGGAGCCAGGAATACAGAAGATGCTGGATGACGTCTCGTAGGCGAGGCGCCTGTGATCAGCAGTGTGCTCTGGGAACCAGGCAGACCTGTGCTGCCGCTTAAATCAGTGGTCCCCAGCCCTTTTGGCACCAGGACCGGTTTGGCGGAAGACAATCCTTCCGCAGACAGGGGCGGTGGGGTGGGGTGGCTCAGGTGGCAATGGGAGCTATGGGGAAGCAGGTGAAGCTTCCCTCACGTGCTCGCCGCTCACCTCCTGCCGTGCAGCCCGGTTCGCAACAGGCTGCGGACCGGTCGCAGTCTGCGGCCCGTGGGTCGGGGACCCCTAGCTTAACGATTAACAGCTGTTAACTTACTCTAGGTTTCACCACCATGGCTTACTTTCCCAAACAACTGAAATCTTTACACTTACATTTTCACTACGTGATCGGAATAGGTGACTTCTAAACTGAAGTCCCCACCACTGGTTTCCGTGAGCAAGAAATAATAGACATGATCAGTTGTACCACCAAATTAAAATGTATTGAGTTCTGTGGCTTAAGCTGAGCTAATTATGTACACAGCTAGGAGGAATAAGAGACTCATGAGCTGCACAGCGTGTAGCCGTCAGAGAAGCAAAGGAGGAGCAGGGTTACACACGTGCAAGCCGGGAGCCTGGACGGGGCTCATCCCCGACTCTGCCACCTGGGACATCACTTATCCCAGCGGGGGCTCAGTTACCTCTTACGTAAACTGGGCATAATTCATATACGTACCTCCCCGGGTCCTCACAGGGATGATGCCTGTGGAGATGCCCTCAAGCTGGGCACAAAGGTAACAAATCACTACTTTCATTGATGGAGGAATAAGAACAATGGCCCCAGAAGCCAGAAATAAAGACGGACATGGGGCTTCCCTAGTGGCGCAGGGGTTGAGAGTCCGCCTGCCGATGCAGGGGACACAGGTTCGTGCCCCGGTCCAGGAGGATCCCACATGCCGCGGAGCAGCTGCGCCCGTGAGCCACAGCTGCTGAGCCTGCGCATCCGGAGCCTGTGCTCTGCAACGGGAGAGGCCACAACAGTGAGAGGCCCGTGTACTACAAAAAACAAAAAAAAAAAAAAAAAAAAAAAAGACGGACATGTACTTAAGGATAAATACATGCAGAGAAGAAGAAACTACTTAAGATAACTTTGTACGCTACCTTAATCTCAAATCACATTCCATTTCTTTTTTAAAAAATTATTTATTTTTGGCTGCATTGGGTCTTCGTTGCAGTGCGCGGGCTTCTCATTGCAGTGGTTTCTCTTGTTGCAGAGCACGGGCTTTTAGGCATGCGGGCTTCAGTAGTTGTGGCACACGGGCTCAGTAGTTGTGGCTCGTGGGCTCAGTAGTTGTGGCTCGTGGGCTCTAGAGCACAGGCTCAGTAATTGTGGCGCATGGGCTTAGTTGCTCTGAGGCATGTGGGATCTTCCCGGACCAGGGCTCGAACCTGCGTCCCCTGCACTGGCATGTGGGTTCTTAACCACTGCACCACCAAAGAAGTCCCTCACATTCCATTTCTAATCATTCCTAATCTTTACACCACCTTGTTCTCAGGAAAGTCAGAATCTCCAATGAAATTGGTGAAGACCCTGAGGTAGAGGTGGGTTGAGAGGATTAGTAAATGTCAAATAACAAAAGAGAAGAAAGGATGAATCAAATCCTGGTCCATTCTTCAGTGAGCTGTATGCAATCTTTCTGGTCCCCACCATCTCTTGGATTTATAGGTGTATAAACATAGCCTCTATTCTCCAGGATGGATTTAATTACCATCAAGAAGTATTTTTCAAGTAAACACTTCAGTTTCTGCGTCTGCCTCTGACTCAACACAGCTGAAAGCAAATTAGGGGTTAAAAAGGTTCATATCATGTACAGAACAACATGATTTTCTAAATGGAAGGACATCTTTAAACATCTGAGAGGGCTTCAATTTTCATAGACGCCATATTCTATATTTAACTAGAATCGACAGTATAATGTTCAAAATACCCATGGAATACTAATGAAATCAATGCAACTTAAGTTTAATCATGTTTATGTCTAGAATCACCATGCAATGTCGTCTTCTCCTTTCCTTACCAATCTCTTGATTTATTGCTGTAACGATGCTCCTTTGGTACCACCATGGGCAAGTAACTGAAAAATGTGTAACTTGAATCTCTGAACATCTGCAAGAGTCAGTCCAATTTTGTTTATGTTAAGCCTTATTTCAAATCTGGAGCATTAAAGCTAAAACTTTAGCCTTAATCCCTGAAGCATGCCAGGGCTTTAAATCAGTAACAATGGACAGATATTCGCAAACACTGCCTTCAGTATTGTGATCATTTCCCCAGCAGAATGCACTTTGTTCTGAATTCTTCAGTATACTTTCTTGTAAAACAAGGTGCACATGCACACACCTGCACACGTGTGTGTGTGTGTGTGTGTGTGTGTGTGTGTGTGTGTGTGTGTGTGTGTGTGTGTGGTCCAACACCGTCTCTTTTAATTTTTTCCTGGAAGTACATATATTACGTCTTCTACTTCCAGGAAGATGGAACACATGCTCCTTTCCCTATTCCTCTCATTATGAACAACTGAACACCCCGGACGTTTCATATACAACAAACATAAGAAGACTCTGGAAGGGGGAGAGAAGAAGACCTCAGCTGAAGACTTCAGGCCCTGAGGAATGACACAGTGGTGATGAGTTCCCTGGGTTTGCTTTTTGCCTTGTGTATCTCAGACTTGCAGCTGAAGAAACCAGTAACCCAGAAATAGCAATGGGCACAGACCAAAAAAACCCAAGAAGCCCCAACAAAAGCCTGCTGTCTCATGTGAGAAGCCTATTGTCCTCCCTCACCAGGCTGGAACAAGATGCCCCAACACCACCACCAATGCCCAGTGGACACAAAGGCTCCAACCACTGCCCAGTGGTATTGACACCCTTCCCCTTGGTACCAGTGCAGGCTATGAAAACCTAGAATTCTTGCACCCATCCCTGTGGTAATGAGGTAGACCCTCACTTCCTCTGCTGGAGTGGTGTTCGAGCACGCCTGTTAAACAAGAGCCTTAGATGAGATCCAGAGTTTCATAGCAAAATACCCCAAAAGTCCAGGTTTCAATAAAAAAATCACTCATCATACCAAGAACCAGAAAAATCTCAATCAGAGTGAAAAAGAGAACCGTGGGTGTCAAACCAAGATGACAAAAATGTTAAGAATTACCTGACAAACATTTCAAAGCAGACATGAAAAAAAAATGCATCCACAAGCAATTTCAAACAGGCTGGAAACAAATGAAAAAAAAAATAGAAATCTTCAGCAAAGAGATGGAAAGTCTCAGCTAAGAAACAGGAGATATAAAGAAGAACTAAGTGGAAATTTGGAATCTGAAAGGCACAATAACCAAAATAAAAATTCACAGGTTGAGCTCAAGTAGCTGAATGAAGGGAAAAGAGGAAGGAGCGGGTGAGACGGAGAGTTATGCAATAGAAAACGCTCATCTCAAAGACCTAAAGAAAGAAGAGCAACGTAAACCCAAAGCAAGCACAGGGAAGGACATAAATAAATACAAGAAAATGAATGAGTGAATCAATGAACAGAAAGAAAGAACAGAAATAAATGAAATTGGAAAGAGAAAATCAATGGAACAAAGAACTGTGTTTTTTAAAAGATCAATAAAACTGACAAATCTCTAACAACACTAACAGAAAATAAGAGAAGAAAGAGAAGACACAGATCACAAACACCAGGAATGAACGGGGGACATCACTACAGACCCTGCAGACATGGAAGGGTTAACAGGGGAATCCTAGGGACAACTCAGCACACGTATCTGACAACATGGATGGAATGGACATGGGGATGGACACACTGCTGGGGTGGACGGACCTCCACAGGAGTCCCACAGAGGCTCAGGAAGGAGGCCTGGCGGTCATGGGTGCAGGAAAGTCTGGATCCCAGGCGCCTGGAGCATAGTCTAGACGGGAGGGGAACAGAATCTGCAGGAGCACACCTTTAGTGAGGGGCAAGGCCAGCGCAGGCCAGAGGGGGCTTCTAGTCCTCAGGGCCCAGGCCAGGGCTCCTCTTGTCCAGGTGTAAGGACTGTACTGATTAAAGATTCTTTTCTTGCTACTGTGAGGGGATGACTGTGAGTCAGAAGATACAGAAGCCTACTAGGGATTTGGGGCCAGTTAACACCTGTCCTGTAGGTTTATACGTGGCTTTATTTAATAAGCATTTACGGGTCTTTGCGATGAGCAGGACCTGGGCTAAGCTTACAGTCTGGTGGTAAAAGGAGACCCCAGAGGGGCCGTGAGAGCGTGGGGAGAGACGCGCCGCTTGCCTGCAGCACTGGCATGAGCCCCGCACGCCCTGGGGAGGCCACTGCTCTCCCCGTGCTGTCTCCATGTGGGCCCACCAAGGTCCACAGCTGTGCTGTGTCCCTACATGTCTAGAAAATTACTGAAGCCGGAGGGCTCTACCGTCTCAATTCCTCATCCTATATGTCGTCATGATTTCTGTGGATGGGCAAACGTGATCTACATGTGGCCACTGAGACATAAAGTTTATCCCGAGTTTTCTTCTTTTATTGGCAAGGAAGTAAGCTACTCAGTATCTCAGGGAGGTGGGTTAATGAGAACATACCAGCACGCAGATTTGGGAGCTGACCATCTGAGACCTTCCACCTGGCAGTTATTCCTTTAACAGCTGTTTGTGTTTAATTACTTGCTCTGCTGCCCTCAGGTGGGAGTGAAGGTTCTGCTGGGAAGAGAGAGGACTCTCCACGAACGAGGTCTGGCTTCCTGACAGCTTATTTAGAATTAAGCCAAAACCACAGGAACAGATCATGAAAACACAGTCATAAAATCACTAGGAATGATCAGTCTTTCCTCCAAAGCTGCATCATTGGTCACGTTCTCCAGGGCTCGGTCCCAAATTTAGTTTTTGATGAGTTCCCATCCTTCCCCTGTAGCACCCTGGCTATCACATCTCCCTGCACAGACGCTCTGCCTCACCACCTACACTCTCCCACCACTGACTTTTACTCACCACCCTAGTCTAAGAATACATTTTTTCCCCTTCAAAGTGTAGGAACCCTGTAGCCCCAGACTGACCTTGTGGCCAGTTGGATTCCTATAAACTAGAAGAACACAACAAGAGAAAGTAAGTGTAAGAGTTTCTTTTAAAAAATCATACTTGATTGAATAAAATGAGGAAAATAAATCTAAGGGATACTGAAGGGCATGACAGAGGAGATTTTTATGAAAAATTGGTGCAATCTGTGCAGATGAATTGTGCAAGAAAAATATAGAAAACAGCTACTGCTTTTTGCTCTGTTCTTTTAAACAACAAATGTCTAGATATCTGGGTCATAGCCCTGAGCAGAAATATAAAAACATTCATGCATGATACAGAAGGAAAACAAAGAAGAGGAATATCTAGGAGTGGCTGAAAACACAAAAAGAACAGACAAGGAATGGATGACGAGTCCCAGAAGCGAGATTATTCCAGACCCAATGAGTCATTTGTTCAGATTCACTACATGAGCAAGTGAAAACCACGACACGCCGAGGTTCATGAAAGATTCAGAGTGAAACCAGAGGCAAAAAATAAATAAGACCTTTTTCCCCGAGGGTCAGTTTTGGCCATGTTACTTGCGTAGGTGATGGATGTCATGGTGACCAGCTCACCAGTGCACCCGTCACAGCCGACCAGTCCCCATATCCTGTTGATGTTTTCCACAAAGTCACTCTGCTGTCACCACATTAACCCCATCACTGTGGCCGCCACCCAGCCCCAAGCCTCACTGCTTCATGCCTCAACCCCCATGGTAGCTGGTCTGACCCCGCCTCTCCCTCCCAAGTATCTCAAGAGCTCTCCTGGGCTAGTTTTCCTGACACCTGCCCCACCGTGTCCATTCCCTGCTCAATCGTCTACGGTGGACCCTTTCTTCCTGACCTGTCCAGTCGTTCCAGCCCCACACGGCTACACTGGTTATATCCCCAACATCCTGCAGGGGGCGAGCAGGGAGGCAAGGTACTCGAGTTTGGATGGTGTGCCACTGGATTGAAACATGGACACATCCTCACGTGGAAGCAACACTCTGGACCACGTTTGGTTCACAGAAAAGCCTGTGACTCAGAGCTGAGCCCCATAATGCAGGCTCAGGTCTCAAGAAGACAGAGCCATGAGATGGAGGACGGAGGAGGAGAAAGAAAGTATGGGTTGAATTGTGTCCCCCCAAAAGATATGTTGATATCCCAAACCCCAGAACCGGAGAATGTGACCTTACTTGGAAATAGGGTCTTTGCAGATGTAAGTAGCTAGAATGAGGCCATTGGGGGGGCCCTCATCTGATATGATGGGTGTCCTCATAAGACGAGAAGACAGAGACACACAGAGAAAAGAAGGTCCTGTGATGACAAGACAGAAACTGGGGTGATGTGGCTACAAGCCAAGGACTCCAAGGACTGCCCACAACTCTAGCAGCTAAGAGAAGAGCACGGCACAGAGTCTTCTTCAGAGCTCTGAGAGGAACCAGCTCTGCTGACACGCTTCAAGTGTGTGGCTGCAGACTTGTGGGAGACCCAATTCCTGCAACGTCACCCAGTCTGTAGTCCCTCACGATGGCACACCCAGGACACTATTACCTGTTCCTGGGCAACGTTTTGCCAGAAGGCACAATTTGGCTTCAGCACCATGTGCTGAACCCCGTGTTCTAGGCTGTCCTCTGTGGTCTGAGGGCCCAGGCCTCATGCTGCCCTGGGCACGTGTGAGGCGGCCACCCTCACTTGGCCTCGTGTCCTGCCATGTGCTTCTCTGGCTTTGGATCCAGCCTAGGGACGTGGTGACATAAACACCGAACCACATCAACACAGTGGTTCACGAGAAGCCCTGGAACGGCCTCTGCAAGGGGACAGTGAGAACGGGTAGGAGGGACCCTCATGAGGGAGGCAGCTGTGAGCAGAGCCCCTGCCAACGCTCCTCAGTGCCTGCTCCACACCTGGGCTCAGGTGAGCTGGCAGGACTCCACTTCAGGAGGAGGGGTTCGGGGCGTGAACTACCCTCCTGACCCGCAGCTCTCAGGTGGGCATGTGAGCCCTGCCGAGGGAGCCCTACCAGCCCCACCAGCTGCCTTTTATAAAGGAGTATGGGTGGGGTGAGTCAAGGGGGTCAAAGGGTACAAACTCCAGTTATACGGTAAATAGGACTTGGGGATGTAACACACATCTCACGACTATAGATCATAAGTTAATAACCTGACAGCTGCTAGGAGAGTTCTCGGAAGGTCTCACTGCTGCACACTTGAAACACTGTAAATCAACTAGACTTCAACAACAAACCATTCCAAAAGACAAAAAAACAAAACACAGTCACATCATTACATCAAAATCACTTTAATATTCAACTTGTCTGTCACCCATCAAAACAACTTCTTTAAAAAGCATAGCTTTCATGTGAAATGCTCCATCATAAACTCAAGGACATTCAATCTCCAATTTTATTTCTAGAGTGCAGGACATGGGAATAAAATGAGTCCTACAGATAATTTGACCTTTTTATAGTAGGTACCAACGACTGAATATCTGTGGGGGTAATTTTATGATCAAAATTTACTTATGCACTTCAGTATTTCACAAACTGGTTAATCAATGCACAGAGAAATGACTCACCACTTTTAAAAAAAGTTCTCATCACCAGAAAAGAAATATGCAACTATATGTGGCAACAGATGTTAAATAAATTTATTGTGGTGATCATTCTGCAATATTTACAAATATCAAATCACCCTGTCGCACACCTAAAACTAATATAATGTTACATGTCAATTATATCTCAACAACAAAAAAATCACACAAAAAATAAAATAAAAGGAACTATCCTTATCTAGGAGACTAAATCTGTGAGAATAGCCCAGAAATTCCTGGAGAAGAAGAGGAATGAGAGGCAGCTTATCTTAGCAAATATTAAAATATGATATCTCTCGGCCTTTCGGCTAAGATCAAGTGTAAAATATAATATCAAAAATAGTATGAAAATTGGCAACAAATTTTGGGGTATGACACCAAAGGCACAGGCAACAAAAGCAAAAACTAAGTGGGACTACATCAAACTAAAAAGCTTCTACACATCAAAGGAAACCATCAACAAAATGAAAAGTCAACGTACAGGATGGAAGAAAATATCTGCAAACCATGTATCTGATAAGAGGTTACTATCCAAAATATATACGGAGTTCATACAACTCAACAGCAAAAACAAATCTAATTTAAAAGGGACAGAGAACTGAATAAACATTTTTTCAAAGAAGACATCTAAATGGCCAACAGGTACATGAAAAGGTGCTGCACATTACTGGCTGTCAAGGAAATGCGAATCAAAACGACACTGAGACATCACCTCACACCTGTTAGAACGGCCATCACCAAAAAGACATCAAATAACAAGCGCTGTCAAGGAGGTGGAAATGTGACCTGGTGCAGCCACTGTGGAAAGCAGTATGGAGGTTTCTCAAAAAATTAAAAATAGAGCTACCACATGATCCAGGAATCCCATTTTTAGTCATATGTCCAAAAGGAAATGAAAACAGGATCTCAAAGAGATATCTGTAATCCCATGTTCATTGCAATATTATTCACAATAGCCAAGACATGGAAACAACCAACCGACCTAAGCGTCCATCAACAGATTAATGAGTAAAGAAGATGTGTGATATAGACATTATTCATTCATGAGGCAGAAGGACATTCTGCCATTTTCAACAAATTGGATGGACCTTGCGGCATTATGCTAAGTGAAATAAGTCCTACGCAGAGAAAGACAAACATTGTATGATATCACTTATATGTGGAATCTAAAAAAAGCCAAACTCATAGAAACAGAGAGTAGAGTGATGGCTACCAGGGGCAGGTGCTGGGGAAAACGGGGAGGTGTTGGTCTAAGGGTACAAAGATCAGTTATAGGATGAATAAGTTCTGGGGCTGTAATGTACAGCATGGTGACTGTGGTTAATAATACTGTATTATATGTTGGAAGTTACCAAAAGAGTAGAACTTAAATATTCTCACCACAAAAATGAAATGGGAATTATAAGTAGTGATGAAGGTGTTAGCTAACATTATGGTGGTAATCATCTTGTAATATGTGTATCAAATCAACACATTGTACACTTTAAATTTATATAATTTTATTTGTCAATTATATCTGAATAAAGCTGGAAGAAACAGTATGAAGAGGCAGACTAATGTAGGAGAAAAATCCAAAAACAGAGCAGGTATATATGAGTTTAGGACATAAGTGATATCTGTAGTCAGAACAGAAAAGTTATAATAACAAGTGATTAGAGAATAGGTCAGCAATTTGGCAAAACTTAGTTAAATCCCTAGGATACAACTCACAACCTAAAATGCCAGAAAAATCAAAAGTCTAAATGTGACAAATTTAGACCAAAGTATTAAAATAAAACAACATTCATGTCATCTTTTGATGCATGCAACTTTTCAAATGAAATCAAGACTAAATTTAAAACTTTTGGATATCACAACCAAAATTGAAACAAACTGCAAAAAAAAAAAATCCATAACGTTTATATAACAAAGAGTTAATGCGCCATCTAAGGAGCTTATGCAAATTAGTAAGAGAACAAGGAATCTGTTTATAAGCTGAGAAGGGCCCAGTGAGTGGGAGGGACTGGAATTCCAGGACAGAAAATGGGCGGATGGACCAAGCCTGGGAGGAGAGACAAAGCGGGGACAAAGGTGGAAGTTCAAGAACAGGGTGGGGGGGGAAGGGGGTGGGCGCGCTGGACACACAGAGCATATCTGTGTAAGCGCCAGAATGTCCCAGTAATACAAACCGGCGTCCTGGATATGCCCCAGACACTTCACCGGCAGTGCTTTCCGTAACTAGCTTGTTCTTGAGGCAGGTACATTCAACAGAGATTTTCCACTCATGACTGTTTTACTGGGCACTTTTCTACAAAGACAAAACTAGCTTTGAGTCTACCTTCACTTCCCCTTAAGAGCTTCCCTAGTTACAGGCACAAAGGGAACCAGCGCAGATCTTATCTCCCAGGCTGCCATTCTGTCTGCAGATAGCAGTTATCAGGGGCTGGCCTTGGGAGGAAGTTGCTGCAGGATGGTCCTTAGAAAACAGCGCTCAGCCTTATCTGTCAGGCTGAATTTTCGTTTACAAGGGGAAACCTAAACCAGTGCATCAGGAAAAACTAAAAGCCTTTGAAAATAATTTTCCCTTTAAAAAGACTAAGCGTTCCATGTTTGTTTGAATAAAGTGAATAATCTTAAGACCGTATCAAAATGTAAACCAATACATATTGACTTTTTAATCATACAGTAAAATACAAATATGTCTGCAAATATAAGACAAAAGAGTTTGGGCATATATTCCTCTTAAAATGGTCAGAATAACTTGACCCCAAAACATGGATTAATGAGGTGTTTCTAAGAAAGTAACTTACAAATATTTCAACACAGACATATCTCAAAATCTCACCCGCTGTTGTAAGATATCTGCACCCTCACACACACACGGGCAACGTGAACTTGGCAAACACTTTGAGATCAGTTATGTCTCAATAGCTGACCTTGAGGTTATGAAAAGTGAGATCCCAATATTTCTAGACACACTGAACAGGCCTTTTGCTTGCAAATAAAATTGGGGGTGGTGGTAAATAAAAGGTCAACCAGGTTACAAATCCAGCCATTAGATATTTTTCTTACTTGTATGTGTGTCTGTGTACATGTACATATGTATGTGTATTGATAAGTAATTGGACATCTGAAAGTTACTAAGAATGGCAGGAAGCCACAGAACCTGAGAACTGTCTAATACCACAGGGATGAAATCCTCAATATTCAACCAAAGGTTGACTCTGAGAGTCAGTGGATTAAAGTCTTCCTGTAGAAGGCAGATGGTAAACATTGTAGGGGCCCCCCGGCCTCTGTCACAATCACTCAGCTCTCACTGCCGCAGGAAAATAGCCACAGACAACAGGTAAATTAATGAGCGAAGCTGGGTTCTGAGGATACTTCATTTATGGATGCTGGAATTTGAATCTCACATGATTTTCATGGGCCATGAAATCTTTTTGATTTTTTCCCAGCCATGTAAAAATGTAAAACTCTTTCTAGATTTGAGGACCACACAGACAGGTGGTGGGCAGTGGCTTGAGGACATGGGACTGTGGTACCTCCATCCCTCGAGGGTCAACAAAGGATGTGACCACGTCAATGACGAAACTGAGAATGAACGGCAGCCAACCGGTGGGAAGACCAAGAGGAGGGTCCTGGCCCTTCCTGGGGACGAGAGGCCCCTCTCCGCTCTGCTCTGGGGGTGGCCTCTGGCGCTGTCCACTTTCTGGTCTTCCCATGATGCTTTCTGATCCTTCAGTGCCACCTGCTAAAACGGCCCCAGGCGCTGACGGAGCCTTCTTCCTTCTCCAAATGTCACACAACCAGAAAGCAGGCGAGGTTTGAGATCAGGTAGAACTTTGAGCAAAACTCCATTTGTTTCTAAGTCATGTATGTGCTGCCCTACTCTGCCTTCTCTCCCATTGCAATACCGTCAATTGAACAACACGTTGTCTCATTTTTCTGTGTATCCACTTCTGTTTTGGATGGTTTTCTTAAACCCCACGACGGATATTCTGGCTCCAGTCCACTGATCGATAATGTATTGTTAAATATATCAGATGAAGGAATGATTAAATGATGCATCTCAAATTCTGCTCACTTATCATCCAAACACTCATCAATAGCAGATGGCCAGCCAGTAGGCACGTGAAAAGATGTCCAACATTGCTAACCATCAGGGAAATGCAAATCAAAACCACAATGAGCTATCACCTCACACCTGTCAGAATGGCCATCATCAAAAAGAACACAAATAACAAATGCTGGAGAGGGTGTGGAGAAAAGGGAGCCCTCGTGCACTGTTGGTGGGAATGCAAATTGGTGCAGCCACTATGGAAAACAGTACGAGGTTCCTCAAAAAACTGAAAATAGAACTATTATTTTTTTAAAGATTTACAACATATATTTATTTTATTTTGGCTGCGCTGGGTCTTCATGGCTGTGCACAGGCTCTCTCTAGTTGCGGCGAGCGGGGGCCACTCTTCGCTGCGGTGCGTGGGCTTCTCATTGCGGTGGCTTCTCTTGTTGCGGAGCACGGGCTCTCGGCGCATGGGCTTCAGTAGCTGTGGCACGTGGGCTCAGTAGTTGTGGCTGGCAGGTTCTAGAGCACAGGCTCAGTAGCTGTGGCACATGGGCTTAGTTGCTGCGTGGCATGTGGGATCTTCCTGGACCAGGGTTCGAACCCGTGTCCCCGGCATTGGCAGGCGGATTCTTAGCCACTGAGCCACCAGGGAAGTCCTTAGCCCCCAAGTCTTAAGAGCTGCTTCTTATCACAACTATTAATAAGACTTTCACTTATATAAGCCCTTCTTATTGTAATAACTCAATATATATATTTAAATAATAAAATGTAATATAGGCATTTGCATTAAATATCTGTTCATATTTTATTCTAGGTGGTAAGTACTCACATTTGGTAAATCCTGTACAACAATCACTACCATTTAGTGAACTCCTATTATGTGCTAAGGATGTGGTAGCTACTTCATAAGCCCTTGAGCTGGGAGCATATTAACTACAATATTCACCTTCCAAGCTCACTACAAAGAGTAATGTTCTAATAATTACAATGAATGGATGAATATGTTAACTCTACAAAAGAACTAATCTCTCCACAATCAAGGGACGGCATTGAAAGTTGAATACCACCGATGTACTTCTTTTCCCCAAAGTAAGCCAGGAGCCCAGAGGAAACCCAAGGCTGTCTCACCCAGAAACAGAGCCGTCAACCTCCACAGAAAACTGCCTTTCAAGAAAAAAAGCGTAAGACAAAAAATGCATTATCGAAGGAAATTGAGTCAGTGCTTGAGTGAGAAACTAGCATTGAGTAATTACCAACCTCACTTCTTCCTGTTAAATCATCGCGAACTTCCTATCACCTCCCACAAAGAGCTCCAGTGTTCATAGAATAAACTCCCGTATTTAACCTAAGATATTTGAGAAGAAGATGCTTTTTAAGAAGTTGCTTGTTCAATAATAAAGGGTAATTTTCCTGTTAAAAGTCCTGTTATACAAATGTCACAGAAAACGGAAGTGACTTTCCTGGCTTGCATATTTTGTAACACCTGAGTTCATACAAATACTCTATGTTATTTTATGAGATGACTGAATTGCTTAACGATTCCCTGAGGATCTCAACTCAAAGTCCGTAATTAAAATTGGTGTGACTAATAAAGTGGTTTAATTTGGAAACAATTATAGGCAGGGCAGATGAAATAACAAAAGGGTCAATGCCTGAAGCGTTATGGTGCCACTTGGACAGTTTCCAAAGCGCTCACAGCCACCAACAAAAAGTTAAAGCACCTGAGAGGAAGAGTTATAACCGAGTGAACTTAGAAGACGATTCGCTGTCCAGGACCCCTGTGTGGAAGGCCACCCTTCGGGCAAACGTTCAAAACATTTGATTCCACACCACGGGGCTGGTGTGAAAGGAGGTTGTGTGGCCGGGGAAGCCAAACCAACACCACGGGTTCCAGGTGGGGCTCAGTGGAGCTGCCGGAAGTCAGTCTGCTTCTGTGGGGACGGAAATAGTCACTTGGTGAGTTTCCTCATCCTTAAAATGAGGAAGTTAGAGCCTACAGGGCTGGGTCCTTCCCAGCTCTGAAATTCTGTCAACTCTAAGGCTACAACAGGAGACTATTCGGGCCAGTTGGCAGTTAGCAGAACAATGGTCCTGAGATACTCCTGCATCGTTGTTAACCATAGAAAAACACCACAACTCTAAATGCCCATCTATATGCAGATGACTTAACAGGCGACGATGCTTGCCAGCTGTTGAAAAGGATAATGGAGAGCTACCTCCAAGACACGCTGTTGAGGGAAAAGCAAGCTGCAGTTATAATAATTATATGAATCCTCTCAAAATACTGCTGTATACTTCATATAACCAAATATATGTTTCTGCAATAAGAAGAAAACCCACTCTAGAGACAGGTATGCTTGGTAGGATGGGAATTTTAGGGCAGGAGCACACTCTATGGTCCAGCAGACTTTCACCTTATCTGTAATGTTTATATTTTGACAAGGACATGATATTCAAATAATCATGAAAAATAACTTGCATCTAGGGCATCTGCCACGTAATTTTAGCCACCCTAAGGCTTCAGTGGTCCAGGTTTATTTGGGAGCTTGGTCCTAAGGAACTGGCCTCCCGCTGGGCTCTCAGGCTCTCTCTCTGGCAGCACCTGCCTCTGGAGCAGCTTCTCCAAGCAGATGTGGAGCCCAGGAGAGGATGTACAGCCCAGCTACTGGGACCCGGCCCACAGCACCCACTCTGGCCAGCAGGGAGCCCCTGGAGATGGACAGAGCCTGGGTCATGGTCAGTTAGGAACCTCCCGGGCAGTTGAGGGACCTTGAGGGTGGGAGAGCGTGTGAATGGGGTCTTGGATGAGCCTGGAGGACTTTGGGGCCCTGTGTTTGATGGAGAAGAAACTGCAGAGCAGGCATCCAGGTTTGGAGTCAGGACCCCCGGTCCGAGCCCTGCACTGACTAGCAGAGGCTTGGGCATGTGGTGTGGATTCTCTGAGAGCCAGTCTCCTCATCTGGAAAACATGGATAATCATGACCACATTTGTACTTCACACGGTAGGTTTGGGAATCAATGAGACAGGAACATCAGCTGTAGACTGTACAGCGCTTTAACTATGCACCTGTAACAAAATACTGACTTCCCCAAAGACTTCAATATTGTTTAAAGCCACAACTGTCACTACAGAGTAAAGGGAAGCCAACAAAAGAAGAGCTGGCAGGTATGATGCCAACACCCTGGTGAGTCAGGCAGGATTACAGGGAGGAACAGTGGAGGTGGGCAGGTATCAATGGACTAAACAAACAGTCTTGCAGCCGATGAAAATCTCCCACGTTGCCCATCAGGACACACAGGCAACTTCATGTAGTGGGTGAGGGAGCAGACGCTGCAGTCAGATGCTCAGGTTCAAGTTCCATGTCCACCTATCACTAGCTGTGTGACCTTGGGCAAATTACTTAACCTCTCTGATCTTTGGTTTCCTCCTCTGTAAAATGTAATGATAGTATGACCTCATAAGTTGTTATGAGGATTAAATAAGTTACTACTGATAATGTACTCAGAACAGTGCCTGGCGCGTACATAACAAGTACTGTACTGTATAGTCATTTGTGAAATAAACAGGACAAAACCTCGGTCTTCACGCCCACCACCAGGATGTCCACTACCGAGACCATCTGGACTTGCTTGTACGTTCCCAAGGTGCTTTGTAGCTGATTAAGTACATTTACATGCAGCATCCCATATGGGCAGCCTTGTGCCACTCATGGTTTCCTGCTGTTTCCCACTGGCTACCCTGGTTGGCGGATACTTGGTAAGGCTGGGTTTTAAAGTGCCTTGTGAGAACATTCATTCATTCAAACGTTGCAAGGCTCTTTGCTGGGAGCTGCAGAGGACAGAAAGTGGTGGAAGTTACAGGGGTTTTCACGGGGCCGACGATGTAGAAAGGAGCTCTGTTATCTTTGGAGAGAATCTGATTATGGGCAGCCGGTGGTTTTCGTTTCCAGCTCTGTCTTTCACCACCCAGTGAAGACAGTTGCAAAAGGAATTGTACCTCCAGCCCGGCATCGCTTCCCCGCAGGGGGCACACGTGGCCAGGCCCTTCTCTGCATCTCTCCATTCTCAAGTCCCTCTCTCGCCAAGGATTTTTTTTTTTTAAAGAGGGTGTTAAAAAAAAAAAAAAACTTCTAGAAGATGTAGCTTTTTTTATTTTTTTTGCGGTACGCGGGCCTCTCACTGTTGCAGCCTCTCCCGTTGCGGAGCACAGGCTCCGGACGCGCAGGCTCAGCGGCCATGGCTCACGGGCCCAGCCGCTCCGCGGCATGTGGGATCTTCCCGGACCGGGACACGAACCCGTGTCCCCTGCATCGGCAGGCGGACTCTCAACCACTGCGCCACCAGGGAAGCCCAAAGATGTAGCTTTTTAAATGGCTTTTTGTTTTCTGAGCAAAAATCACATGTGAACATGTCAGAACTGCTTAAAAACTAAAGGATAGTGTGCTCTCCTCATAGTGCTGGTTGATCCCAGTCGATCTGCGGATGAGTCCTTTCCCCCAAGGCAGAACCCCAAGGAAAGGCCAGCACGCAGAGCTGCTCTGGGCTGTTTCCCTGGATGGCAATGGAATTAGCAGAACTGGGAGCGCAAAGTAAGCCCCTTCTTTGTTTTGCAACTTCTGTCCATCAGCTGAGCCACTTGCCTTCAGGGGCCGCCAACTCCGAGCAGAAAGGCAGTGCCAGAGACCCCCGTCCTTCCATCCAAAAACAGCCCTATCGCTACTACACGGCTCTGCCTGCTACTACACGGCTCTGCCCGCCACTACACGGCCCTGCCCGCCGCTACACGGCCCTGCCCGCCGCTACACGGCTCTGCCCGCCAGTACACGGCTCTGCCCGCCGCTACACGGCCCTGCCCGCCACTACACGGCCCTGCCTGCCAGGATGCCACCGGAGTAGTTAACTACCCATTTCACACATATAGTCGTTAGAACAGTCGATTTTATTTGGAATGTCATAGCAGAGTAAATATAAAATATAGTAAGAAAATAAAACTGAGACAAGATATAATCAGAAAAAACCCCAGAAAATATAAGCAGAATAAATCAGTAGGCGCTGGTTTCCTCAGAGTCTATCTAGTTCTGAAACACTGGACTGCCCAGAAAGGCAATATACATTTTGGGTACTGGTTACACGGAAGTAGGGAATGGTTCAGAGATCCCCACGGGTCATTCCAAATTCTGGCTCTGTGTTCTAACCTCTTTTCAAAGTCATGTCAGGGCACGCATGCACGTAGAGGTCAGAGATCCCACTTCTTTTCTTCAAGGGGAAGGAAGGGTTGACAACGGATTTAAGGTGGAGGAGTGTTGTGCAAGGTCCAGCAGACATTCAACAAAGCAGGTAAAAAGGAAGAAATGGAGGGGCAGTGGGGACGGGGAAACAGAGGCAAAGCTCGTAGGAAGCCTCACCACATCTTAGGTTCCTCTTTTGGTCGTGAGGACAAGTGCGTCATGGCTCTAAAAACACCTGTGCCGCATCCCGAGGCACCAGCTGACCACTGGGTCACACACCATGGAGCTGAGCACCGTCTATCAACCATCTGACGGGAGTAAAATGCTCATTCGATTTGGGTTCACTGTTGGTTCTTTTATCATCCTTTCTCTGCAGTTCTAGAAGAAAAATGCCAGGACCCCTTTCAGTTGGGGCTGCCTGAAGTCTGTTGTGGCCAGAAAGCTTTTTCACTTTCTCTGATCTCGTCCTCCGAAACATCTGGTGCTCTGTGCTTCCCTTTTGGAGATTTGCCCTTCTTCCGTCTACTGAGATTTTACTTTCAATTATTCTTCAGTTTCTGTGGGATCAACCACTTCATTTTCAGTTCGTGAATCCTGTTCCTTTCTGCATTTCTGGAGTAATTTCAGCCACTCTCCTTCGAGCAGCCCCACTCCTCATGACTCCACGTGGCACCGACCCCTCCCACCGTGGTCCATCCCTGTACTGGGGTCCTCGGGAAGATCTCCATGCTGACCGCAATCTTCTGGGCCTGTATTCCCAGGGCGAATTACAGAGACGTTCTGTAAAGATGAACAGTACAAGGGCCTAGAATACTGTCTGAATAGGGACCAGATAAGGTAGTACAAAATCACAGGTGAGTTAGGGAAGGTGTGCCTTCAGGAGGACCCAGCTCAGTGTTAAGAGCCTAGGCCGTGGCCAAGGGTCCTGTCCCTGGCTCGGTGAAGAATCTCCAAGGTCCCCCTTCTGAAAAGTAAAACCCTAACTCCTCAGGACCAATGAGACACCATGTGGACGCATACAAACCTACCGATACATACACGTGTGTGTGATGTAGACATGAAGAGAGAGACAGAGAGAGAAATCCACACCGGGAAACAGACTCCACCTGCCTTTGAAGCATCCACAAAGCATACTAGGGAAAGGTACTCTGACTCTGTCCTCAGAGAAAAGCTCTGTCATTGCCTAAAAGTAGCCTCAGTTCAGACCGTAGTCTCTGATCACAGCGTATTCTCTGATCACAAATAATGCCCTCACTTTTTTTTCATTTTCCTTCTGCAATTTGACTCCAGCTGCCCCCTTGAAGAACGGACACCAGCCCCCTGGAGCTGCTGGCGGTCCCCAGGGTGCAGGGTGATGACAGGCGGATCTGACACACTCTGGGGGCAAGGAGAGTGCTGGGGAGACCAATGTATCCCAACAGAGGCGAGCTGGAATTTCCTAACTTGGGGATTCTTTGCTCTTGTATTTTTAGCAGGTTTTGCTTCGTGACTTTTGACGCTGCTGCTTGATTTATGGCTTCATGACAGTTAGAACTTCATTATCGATTGTACCTTTATCGTCATAACGAGTGTCCTTTAATGTCCTTGACTTGAACCTTCTTTGTTATGCATCTTGCAGACTTTGCTTCCCTTTTTATTTGAAATCTTTTTAGTCCAGACTTTTAGAGTCAGTCTTTCACAGATACACTATTTAGGATGCATTTTTTAAATACAAATAGGTAGGTTTTGTTTTTTCACTTAATCTGAGAATGTTTTAAATGTATGTTTAACCCATTTATATTTTTTGAAATGACAGCTATGCTAGGTCTTAATTTTGTTGTCATTTTTCATATTATGTTTCTCGGTTTTCCTGTTTCTTTTGTTTTCTGAGTTTTGTGCTTTGTTAGCTTGGACCAACGTGTTTTAATTAAACAGTTTTATGATAAATGTAAACATTTATCCCTGATTCATCAACCTTAGACAGACTCCCTTGGTGACCTAGTTTGAAAGACAAACATATTTGCTTACTTCCTCCACCTCCTCTCTACCTTTCATTTCTGGTTTATTAAATCACAATATTTAATTTTTCTAGTAATTCAATAACTTTATGCTTGATTTATCAACTTGAAATACTTTGTCCTGACTCGTGGCTCTGAGAGTTGAAGAGACAGATGCAGGCTTTTCCCACCTCATCTTCCCCATCCCCTGTCTGCTCGTTCCGATTTTACATGGTTCAAGTCGGTGACATTTACGTTCTCTTCTAGAACAAAATCCCGCAGGTATTTGGCTTTGATTCTGTATTTAAATAGACTCAATGTTTTCTATTCTCCATGGCTTTCCCTATATCCCTTAGCTTGCTGGGCTTAATTTAAATTTTTTTTTTTTTTTAAAGAAAGGCTTATTAACATTGCACCATTACCTGAGTTCTCCTTTATTTTAAAAAATGTCTCAAGGGAAGGGATATGGGGATATATGTATACATACAGCTGATTCACTTTGTTACACAGCAGAACACAACATTGTAAAGCAATTATACTCCAATGAAGATGTTAAAAAAAAGTCTCAATTTTCCTTATCTTTGAAGACAACCTAGGTTCAGAACTACATTTTTATGTATTATGCCACGTGTTTTCTCTTTTAAACATAACATTTGGAAAAACTGTATGTATTATAGCATCCTAAATTCTACAACTTATTTTTTAATCTTTATTTATAATATATTGAGGTGACCAACTTGTTGAAAATTATGACTGAAAATCATCTGAGATAACCTGAACATTCAGATAATGGTTTAAGAATCTTACATATCAAAAGACAAATATTCGGGCTTCCCTGGTGGCGCAGTGGTTGAGAGTCCGCCTGCCGATGCAGGGGACACGGGTTTGTGCCCCGGTCCGGGAAGATCCCACATGCCGCGGAGCAGCAGGGCCCGTGAGCCATGGCCGCTGAGCCTGCGCGTCCGGAGCCTGTGCTCCGCAACGGGAGAGGCCACAACAGCGAGAAGCCCGCGTATGGCAAAAAAAAAAAAAAAAAAAAAAAAAGACATATTCAAACTTGTATTTGATTTAAAAAATTGATGGTGAACATGATCAACTCTTGCCTTGCTTCCACATCCTATTATGAGCAAACTTTGTCTTAGCTCTCTCAAGACCTGCATCTTGTTAGCTGCTAAAACTGCCTTTTATGCCTAAGTTCCTGGAAGTAGAATACTTGCGGTCTTTGAAGGCACCATCACAGAATTCATGTGACTGTGATGGTCACACACAACTGAGGACAGTCAATCCTCTATCAAAGTGTGTGACCAAAGCCCTAAAAGGAAAACTCCCCTTTCTGAGTGAAAACGTCCTACGAACACGTTGAGGTTGGTTGGTTGAGCTTGGCTGCGACAGGCTGTGCCTTTCTCTCTCTCCCCTATTCTAGGGCCACGTGGAGGAGCCAGGGTTTGCTTTTATACACATTGTCCATTTATGTATCAAGCTTTTATTCAAGCTCAGAATCTGACAGCCCTGCTCTTCTGCTGTTGAGCAGTTAGATCAGGAGAGTTGAAGGAGGGAAAGACCCACTCACAGGGGAGAGGAAGCAGGCGACGGTCTCCGGCAAAGTGGCGGAAGTGCTGGGGCAGAGGCCAGGGTTGCTCCCTGGAGAAAGAAGGCGGCCAGACAGCTGGACGTGCTGGACGTCCTGCAGGACACAGACTCAGGCTGGAGCGAGAGCAGGTGGCAGGGTGTCCTTTCCATTGTGTCTCCTCATTTATTTCGGCTCAAGTACCTCTGAAACCCCCGAGATGAGCCGCCTTCCTGCTGCTGGTCCTAGAAGTGCCGAGAGGTGCCCAGCGTCCCAGTCACTCTCAAGAGGAGACCCGGGCTCTTGCCACAGAGAAGGCCAGGGCCGTGCGGCGCGAGCCGCCGGTTACTCGTCCCCCACCCTCGGGTCTTCTGGACTCTCCCACGCCCACCCCGCCTGCTGCTCCCGACTCTGCTCTGTCCCGGCCCTGGGACCTGCATCCACTGGTGTCCCTTCTAGTTACGATTCCAGGCAGCCCTGCCCATCCGAGTCCACCCCCCACTGCACCACCCGCTTTGCCCCTTTGCTCAGCAGGCTCTGACGCCTCATCTGCCTTTCCCGATGGCCCCCCGAGCCCAGCTCTCGCCCCAGCGACCTCTCGACTTCTTCTGATGCCCCTCAACTTCCTCCTGCCCTCTCACCATGCTTCCACCACCTCAGTCCTTTACGGCCCCTCCCCTCCCCAGGGGTGACCCCTGCTGCTCGCCCTGGGGACATCCATCCAGTGATGTGGCTTCTACTGCTACTTACATGTCAAAAATCCATCTTCTCCCTCAAGATGCCATTCAAGTTCTCAATTCTAAAATCTGCATTTCTAAATGTGACCTGGAGACTCAGGAAGAAAGTACCCCAGAAATCTCGAAAGCAACACGTCTGACAATAAACTTACCTCCTTCCCCCCAAATAGATTTCCTATCTTAAGTAGCATCACAGTTTCCCCGCTCGCCCAGGCTAAAGACTGGGGTCTGATTTGGGGCTCTTGCTTTTGCACTATTGCATTCCATTAGTCATAAACGCTTCTCAAGTCTACCCGCGAGGCTCTAACACGCACGTGTCCCCAGCCATGCTGTCCTCCAGCCCCCCTCCCCCCGCCCATCTCACCTGGGCACTGACCTAGAGTCCAGACTCCTGGGTTCCTGAAATAGGGAAGTAAGTGCTCAATCCATTTTGCCAAATGAATGAACTGAATGGGTGCGAAGTCCAGGGATAATAAATTCCCATCTGCATCCAGCACTTCTCAACCTCTAAGCACTCAGGAAGTGCACGCCTGTGCAAGTTGACTCTTCCCCAGCAGTGTTCCCGCCGCAGTCGCTGACGTTGCCACACTCAGCGACCTTACCCCCATGAGGCAGAAACCCTGGCAATGGGCAAGCCGTCTGACTCCCCTGTGCTGCAGGACCCTGACCAAGTGGGACCCAGGGGAGCTGACAGCAAAGAGAACCACTTCTCCTTCCACGAGCAGGTCCCCTTGCACATGGACAAACAAGGAAAAACTTCTTTTATTATAAAAGGAAAAAGCTCTCCCCTTCAAAAGTGGTGCTCAGCTTTCTAATGCAGGCATCTGATACACAAGGATGACCTGGACCGACTTGACAGGCTGCTTCATTCCCTGAACACTGAGCCTGCTGGAGCATCTCTGCTCATGCCTCCCTGTTGGAAGCGCCCCTAGGGGTGGAGAGAACATGATGTAAACACAGCATTTGCTTGCCATCTGAAATAAGTGTCTTTCTTAATATGCCAGATAAAATTAAAAGTACGTTGCAGGCAGCTTCAAGACGGCGGAGGAGTCAGACGTGGAGAGCCCCTTCCTCTCCACAAATACACCAGAAATACATCTACACGTGGAACAACTCCTACAGAACACCCACTGAACGCTGGCAGAAGACCTCAGACTTCCCTAAAGGCAAGAAACTCCCCACATACCTGGGTAGGGCAAAAGAAAAAAAGAAAAAACAGAGACAAAGACTAGGGACGGGACCTGCACCAGTGGGAGGGAGCTGCGAAGGAGGAAAGGTTTCCACACACTAGGAAGCCCCTTCGCGGGCGGAGACTGCGGGTGGCGGAGAGAGAAGCTTCGGAGCTGCGGAGAAGAGCACAGCCACAGGGGTGCGGAGGGCAAAGCGGTGAGATTCCCGCACAGAGGATCGGCGCCGACCAGCACTCACCAGCCCGAGAGACTTGCCTGCTCCCCCACTGGGGCTGGCAGGGCTGGGAGCTGAGGCTTGGTCTTCGGTCGGAGCGCAGGGAGAGGACTGGGGTTGGCGGCATGAACACAGCCTTCAGGGGCTTAGTGTGCCACGGCTAGCCGGGAGGGAGTCCGGGGAAAAGTCTGGACCTGCCAAAGAGGCAAGAGACCATTGTTTCGGGGTGCACGAGGAGAGGGGATTCAGAGCGCTGCCTAAACGAGCTCCAGAGACGGGCGCGAGCCGCGCTAAAAGTGCGGACCCCAGAGACGGGCATGAGACGCTAAGGCTGCTGCTGCCGCCACCAAGAAGCCTGTGTGCGAGCACAGGTCACTCTCCACATGTCCTTTCCCGGGTGCCTGTGCAGCCCGCCACCGCCAAGGTCCCGGGATCCAGGGACAACTTTCCCGGAAGAACGCACGGCACGCCTCAGGCTGGTGCAACGTCATGCCGGCCTCTGCCGCCGCAGGCCCGCCCCGCACTCCGTGCCCCTCCCTCCCCCCGGCCTGCGTGAGCCAGAGCCCCCAGATCAGCGGCTCCTTTAACCCCGTCCTGTCTGAGCTAAGAAGACGCCTTCCAGTGACCTACATGCAGAGGCGGGGCCAAATCCAAAGCTGAGCCCCGGGAGCTGTGAGAACAAAGAAGAGAAAGGGAAATCTCTCCCAGCAGCCTCAGGAGCAGCGGATTAAATCTCCACGATCAACGTGATGTACCTGCATCTGTGGAACACCTGAATAGACAACGAATCACCCCAAATTGAGGAGGTGGACTTTGGGAGCAACTGTAGACTTGGGGTTTGCTTTCTGCATCTAATTTGTTTCTGGTTTTATGTTTATCTTAGTTTAGTACTTAGAGCTTATTATCATTGGAAGATTTGTTTATTGATTTGGTTGCTCTTTTCTTTTTTAAATATATATATATATTTTTTCTTTTTCACCTTTTGTGAGTGTGTATGTGTGTGCTTCTTTGTATGATTTTGTCTGTAGCTTTGCTTTTACCATTTGTCCCAGGGTTCTCTCTGTCCGTTTTTGTTCTTTCTTTTTTTCTTTTTAGTATAGTTAATAGTGCTTGTTATCATTGGTGGATTGGTTTTTTGGTTTGGTTGCTGTCTTCTTTCTTCCTTTCTTTCTTTTTTTTATTACTTTTTAATTTTTAATAATATTTTTCATAATATATTTTTTATTTTAATAACTTTATTTTATTTTTCTTTCCTTCTTTCTTTCTTTTTTTTCCTCCCTTTTCTTCTGAGCCGTGTGGCTGACAGGGTCTTGGTGCTCTGGCCGGGTGTCAGGCCTGAGCCTCTGAGATGGGAGAGCCGAGTTCAGGACACTGGTCCACCAGAGACCTCCCGGCCCCACATAATATCAAATGGAGAAAGCTCTCTCAGAGATCCCAAACTCAATGCTAAGACTCAGCTCCACTCAACGACCAGCAAGCTCCAGGGCTGGATGCCCCATGCCAAACAACCAGCAAGACAGGAACACAACCCCACCCATTAGCAGAGAAGCTGCCTAAAATCATAATAAGTTCACAGACACCCCAAAACACGCCACCGGACATGGTCGTGCCCACCAGAAAGAGAAGATCCAGCCTCATCCACCAGAACAAAGGCACCAGTCCCCTCCACCAGGAAGCCTACACAACCCACTGAACCAATCTTAGCCACTGGGGACAGACACCAGAAACAACGGGAACTACGAACCTGCAGCCTGCGAAATGGAGACCCCAAACCCAGTAAGTTAAGCACAATGAGAAGACGGAGAAACACACATCACATGAAGGAGCAAGGTAAAAACCCACCAGACCTAACAAATGAAGAGGAAATAGGCAGTCTACCTGAAAAAGAATTCAGAGTAATGACGGTAAAGATGATCCAAAATCTTGGGAATAGAATGGAGAAAATACAAGAAATGTTTAACAAGGACCTAGAAGAACTAAAGAGCAAACAATGATGAACAACACAATAAATGAAATTAAGAATTCTCTAGAAGGAATCAATAGCAGAAAAACTGAGGCAGAAGAATGGATAACGGACCTGGAAGATAAAACAGTGGAAATAACTACCACAGAGCAGAATAAAGAAAAAAGAATGAAGAGAATTCAGGACAGTTTCAGAGAACTCTAGGATAACATTAAATGCACCAACATTCAAATTATAGGGGTCCCAGAAGAAGAAGAGAAAAAAAAGGGGGGCTGAGAAAATATTTGAAGAGATTATAGTTGAAAACTTCCCTAATATGGGAAAGGAAATAGTCAATCAAGTCCAAGAAGCACAGAGAGTCCCATACAGGGTAAATCCAAGGAGAAACATGCCAAGACACATATTAATCAAACTATCAAAAATTGAATACAGAGAAAAATTATTAAAAGCAACAGGGAAAAACAACAAATATCATACAAGGGAATCCCCATAAGGTTAACAGCTGATCTTTCAGCAGAAACTCTGCAAGCTAGAAGGGAGTGGCAGGACAGAATTAAAGTGATGAAAGAGAAAAACCTACAACCAAGATTACTCTACCCAGCAAAGATCTCATCCAAATTCGATGGAGAAATTAAAACCTTTACAGACAAGCAAAGCTAAGAGAATTCAGCACCACCAAACCAGCTTTACAACAAATGCTAAAGGAACTTCTCTAGGCAGGAAACACAAGAGAAGGAAAAGACCTACAATAACAAACCCAAAACAATTAAGAAAATGCTAACAGGAACACACATATCAATAACTACTTTAAATGTAAATGGATTAAATGCTCCAACCAAAAGACATACTGGCTGAATGGATACAAAACAAGACCCCTATATATGCTGTCTACAAGAGACCCACTTCAGACCTACCGACACAAACAGAATGAAAGTGAGGGGATGGAAAGATATTCCATGCAAATGGAAATCAAAAGAAAGCTGGAGTAGCAATTCGCATATCAGACAAAATAGACTTTAAAATAAAGACTATTACAAGAGACAAAGAAGGACACTACATAGTGATCAAGGGATCAATCCAAGAAGAAGATATAACAATTTTAAATATTTATGCACCCAACATAGGAGCTCCTCAATACATAAGGCAAATGCTAACAGCCATAAAAGGGGAAATCGACAGTAACACAATCATAGTAGGAGACTTTAACACCCCACTTTCACCAATGGACAGATCATCCAAAATGCAAATAAATAAGGAGACACAGCTTTAAATGATACACTAAACAAGATGGACTTAATTGAAATTTATAGGACACTCCATCCAGAACCAACAGAATACACTTTCTTCTCAAGTGCTCATGGAACGTTCTCCAGGATAGATCATATCTTGGGTCACAAATCAAGCCTTGGTAAATTTAAGAAAATTGAAATTGTATCAAGTGTCTTTTCTGACCACAACGCCATGAGACTAGATATCAATTACAGGAAAAAAACCGTAAAAAATACAAACACATAGAGGCTAAACAATACATCACTAAATAACCAAGAGATCACTGAAAAAATCAAAGAGGAAATCAAAAAATACCTAGAAACAAATGACAATGAAAACACAATGACCCAAAGCCTATGGGATGCAGCAAAAGCAGTTCTAGAGGGACTTTATAGCAATACAATCCTACCTGAAGAAACAAGAAACATCTCAAATAAACAACCTAACCTTACACCTAAAGCAATTACAGAAAGCAGAACAAGAAAACCCAGAAGTTAGCAGAAGGAAAGAAATCATAAAGATCAGATCAGAAATAAATGAAAAAGAAATTAAGGGGGGCTTCCCTGGTGACACAGTGGTTGAGAGTCTACCTGCTGATGCAGGGGACACGGGTTCGTGCCCCGGTCCAGGAAGATCCCACATGCTGCGGAGCGGCTAAGCCCGTGAGCCAGAGCCGTTGAGCCTGCGCGTCCGGAGCCTGTGCTCCACAACGGGAGAGGCCACAACAGTGAGAGGCCCGCGTACAGCAAAAAAAAAAAAAGAAAACAGGATGCTATCTCTACATTAATTCTTTTTATTATCCACTGGACTTCTAGAGCAATTTAAATGAAACTTTCATTATTTTTAATGAGCATAAAGTTCTGCCATTTCTGTCCAGGAATCTCAGGATTGAAAAGAACACAGAGGCCGTCTAGATGCACTTTAGATACAAAAGCCCCTTCAGGATGGCCCTTCCCTAGCATCTCTCAGGCACCTGCTCTTCAAAAAGAGCCAAGAACGGGGAGTCCATTGTCTCTGGAGGTAACTCCAGCCCTGGCTGTGCTGGTGGAGCTGCGACCCTGCTCTAAAACTGACTGGCTCCCCCCGACCCCTTCTCCGCATCTGTTCCTGTCTTATCCACTGGACCTGAACAGAATAAACTTAACTGGGTTCCCACGTTAGCACCTCAAAGATGCTAGCCCAGCCACGCATTCTAGCCCCCCAACCACAATTTTTATAAAACCTGTCGCCAGGCCCCTTCCTCACGATTCTGGTGACTTTGGGGTGTTCTCCATCATGCCAAGTGTCCTTAGAGCTTTCTGCATCTTGCTCGTGGCTCAGACACACCACTAAGGGCAGCATCCAAGCAATAAACGTTATGGATCATGAAAAATGATTTCTTAAGTAGAAAAGAACTTAGTAACTAAATATACTACGCTTTTGGCCAACCATGAAAAGGAAACGTACCCAACTTTCCCGGTTCTGCCGTGCAGTCACGAGAGAATGTCATTGATCCTATTATTCATCCGGAGCACGGTCTTATTTTGATTAAGAAAGTTTACAGGGTTCTTCTGATATTTTTTAATTAAAATTTTAAAACTTATCTTTGTTCTTTGAATGATAGTTTTTAGAAGTTTTACTCTCTCAAGCCTTTGATTCCTTTCTTGAGAGACAATTATTTGCTAAGTAATTTACACGGTCATCTTATTTGACCTTCAAAGTGACCCGAGGTCCTCACATACCAGTTGTGCACCCTGGTCTCGGGGAGGTGGGGACGTGCCGGCCACACAGCCGGCGGGGAAGCTCCCACTCTCAGGAGAGCTGGGCCCTCTCGGGTGCTCAAGCTTCAGCTGTTGACAAGCCGGATGCGATCTTCACTACAAATATTTACTTGAATGACCCGGTAAGGTTACTAGTCTCCG
This sequence comes from Delphinus delphis, assembly GCF_949987515.2. Classification (NCBI taxonomy): domain Eukaryota; kingdom Metazoa; phylum Chordata; class Mammalia; order Artiodactyla; family Delphinidae; genus Delphinus; species Delphinus delphis. Next base: position 2,715,616 of record NC_082696.1, on the reverse strand, counting down.
AGGTTTGGAAGCGGGGTCCCGTTCCTGTCTGCCGCGGAGGGTGGCACGCCCAGGTGCCGTGCTGTCCTAGGACAACTGTGGGGCGGGACAGTAAAGGTTGAGAGGGACAGCAAAGTCATCAGCTGTGGCTTTGGTTTCATTTCTAATAAAGTCTATAAACACAGATACAGTATTTTCTTAATGGAAGTTTATTACAAAGTTACTGGGATTTCTGACCCCTTCCTCTTGACTGACTAGCCCGACAAGCTACTCGGAATCAGTGTAGCCTGCGGGAAGGGCAACCTTGACCTTCCTTACAGAGCTGTAGAGCATCGGACAGGAAGGCACAGTGGAGATCGCAACCGCACGTCTTAAACCATCCAGGCTGTCTTCGTGAGAAAGGATGTGAGCATGTCTATAGGCTCAGTGGGTGCACCGATAGAAAGGGAGAACTTTGGTGATACAGGAGAGGTGGGAAAATGAACAAAATAAGGTTTCAAAGGATGCTGCAGGGTAGGGCAGAGCTGCCGCGGTAGGGGGTGTGCACCTCAAATAGGAAGAGGGCCCCTGGTCGCAGAGGCTGTGCACAGTAAGTGAACGTGGGTCCAGGCAAGGATTCATTCATTAAGAGAGACAGGAAGTTGAGGTCATCTGACGGACTGCAAATGGATTGCTATTTTCTCCAACAATAGGAGGTGAGGCCATCTGTTTAGAAGTTGGGGGGCCTTGAAGAGAGATGACAGTTTCAGGGGGCCCCTGACAAACAGGCAAGAGAGTGGCGCGTGGCTTGAGCTCGAGGACAAGAGATTAGCTGTTCTTCTTCCTGCTCTTTTCCAATGCCTTTAACAGTACGCGATCACTCTTACCACCCAGTTTTCTCTTTCTCTTTAGCAGAGGTCTGAGCTTTTGACCTGGGCCCTTTGGAGTGAGCGTTTACACTGCAGTGGGTTACAGTTTCCTCCCGAAGCGGCATCTACTCCAGCGCCAGGTAAATGGGTTCCTCCTCCCCTTGCTCAGACTCCAGGACACAGATAGGAGGCGTCGGCAATCGCATCAGCATCTTACACTTCAGGAGGACGCCACTACTCTGTGCGCATGAGCATCGAGTCATAAAGCAATTAGGAGGTTCCAGCCGTCATTTCCTTTATGTGCCAATTAACTCAGTCATTATTCATTAAGGGTGTTAAGAGACCTAATGAACTTCCACACAGGTACACGGGCCCTGCCAGCACCGCCAGAGTAGCCGATGACAGGTGTGCTTTCACACTTGCTCACAGGAACGAGAGCGTGTGCTGCTGAACTCAGCACACCTGACAGGGATGCTGCGCCAGTGCTGAGCGAAGCCGTGCTTTATTTGTGCAGCAGTTCCGCTTTCGGGGGTATTTAAATATTTTATAAATTTGTCTCGTGAAATATTAAGCAACCTCACCTTTCTCATGACAGCCTTTTCATACACAGAACGATAAAATATCGCAGATTTGAAAAGTTCCTATCTCCTTGTTTCCACAATCAGTAGAACGTTACTCCAACAGAAAGGAGTCTCAGGTTACAAACTATAAAACTCTGCACCTATACCCTTGTGCAACTTTACATTCAGTTTCTAAGTCTCGGTTCACAGCAAGACGATCTCGGATTAAATTCCCATCTATCTGAAAGAACGCTGAGAAGTCCTTTTGCTCGTGCGTATGGGAGAGCCATCGACAGCGCAAGGAACACTGGCAAGGACTGTCCTTTGTCCCCAGCCGCTCTGCTTCAGGCACATGCCATAGATGCACAAGGAAATGTGTTAATGGCAATGATTTGCAACACAAAATAATAATAACACCAAAAAAGGAAAAAATCCTGAATGTCTACAGATGAGAGAACTGATAAAAATACCCTCAGGATGGACTAGTCTACGTTTACGGGGACACTGCAACAGAGAGCTCTGGAAAGCTAAGAGAGAGGCAGTATAATGTATGATTTATGGGTACAAATTGAATCCCACTGAAAAATGTACTGACTGTTTTATTAAAAATATGTAGGTTCCCAAATGATAAACTTCATGGTAAAACTCCCTGAAACAGCCAGACCCATCAACAAATGCAGAACAACCAATTTTCTAGTTGTTTACCACTGAAATGACATTAATCATATACAAATAATTTGGAAATTAAATCAGCACATGTGACATTATCTCTGTTACCTTCGGAAAATTCTTGAGGCTCGTGGACCTAAAGACATCTGTACTTCACATCTAACAAGACAGGGCTGCAGTTACTTGGCTCAAAACATATTCCCCACTGAGTCTTGCTGCTCTGTTCTTTTCCAGACGTTACTTCAAAGCAGTGATCTCTGCTGAGATTTTCCTCAAGAGCCACACACAGCGATTTTACACAGAAGAGCACATCGTCACTGGGTACCACCTGCACACTACTCTCAGGTGAGTCCCAAATTAAAATTGTATTTCTGCCACCACTGCCATCTCAATGGAATCAACAGAATGGACTCTGTAATGTTTTTGCTGGTTTTTTCTTCCAATTCCTTTTCATTTGGCAGTAAAATTTACCCAAATTCAAGAAACAGGCACAGAATATCCAGGTTGCCTGTAGTGGGGAAGGTCAAGACCACTCAAAAATTCTTCTTGGTCACAAGAAAAATCCATTCCACATACGCAAAACACTAAAAACGCTAAAATATCATCTACAGCTTATCCCGTCAAAACAGCAGTCCTGTTGCTCTGCCAGCCCCCCTGGGCTCAGCCCCCTACCCCACCCCCGATCCCGGGACAACCCCTGCGGATGATCAGTTTGTGGGCGCAGGCTCTCTGTGGAGGGGGCGGTGCAGCTAACTGATGAGGGGAATCTCAGAGGGAGTAGAAGCCTTTTTCTTCCAGTTAGAAAGTTCATGAACCACAGCCTAGCTGACAGTTATAACGGCAAGAGGAAACGCAAAATACCTCCTGGCAGATTTGACCAAATTGGAAAATCCCTGAAGACCTGTACTTCCAGAACCAGACTGATTAAAGGGAGGGAAGACAGGAAGGGGAGGAGGGGGAGGGAACGGAAGAGAAGGCAAGAGAGATCGACCTAACAGGGGCAACAGGATAGACGAGGCAGGTTGTCCTATTGCCGGGAAGGTTCTAGACTTTGAGAAATCCTAAGATACAAAATTTTCAGGTCATTTCCTTTCAGTTGCCAGATAGTGATTATTCTGTGCTCTATCTACAGAGAAAGGGACGGCACTTGTAAATTATTTATAAGCAAACAGGCCTGCAAAGCTGTCAACTTCCTATTACCCAATAAATCACGCTCGGCCGTGATCTTCGCCCCAGCTGCAGCTTGGTGTAATATAATTGGTATGTACTCACAGTCTGCTTTTCACTCCAAAAAGTGCTTAATTGCCTCCTCTGATTCCTAGGCGTGTGTGTTCAGGCACCTTGGGAAACGACCTGTGCACTCACCCACCTCTATCATAATCGGCATCATGCAGACAGTGGAAAGCAGGTAAATGAGAAAGGCGCTGCACGCTCCGGAGGCAGGGAGGACGATTCCAAACTTCCTCTTTGCAAGTTAACAGAATGAGCCTTCTCACCTAGGAAACTACCACGTACTCCTCTAAAGCTACGGAGACAAACTCAAGCGAGGAGCCCTGCCGGCCACGCCTGCCTACGCCAGGACGCGGCCCACAGGTGTGAGGTCCCCTGTCTGGCTCCTGGTGTAAAGGAGCCATTGACACCCGTGAACCCGAAGACGCGGTGCCAAGGGAATGGGTCTCTGTGGGAAGAGGAGCTGTGATCCTGCCACTTTAAATGTGATCCAGAAGCTCATATAACGACCCTGACGTCGGAAAACTTGGGCCGAGCGGCAGAGAAAACCAGTGGCTCCCTTCCAGGGAAGGAAAAGCGAAGCACGGAAACGGGATGGGCTATCTCTGAAAGGGCTGTGAGGAGGGTTCTCTGTCTGAAACTAACATCACTTGTTTTACTCACTGCTCCTTGCTTTTGAACAAGCTATTCCCCCACCCCACCCCCAAATCTGCACAAAGAACTCACAGGTGCCTTTGACATGGTCCCCAGTGAACACATCTCCTGGGACTCATCCCCTCGTGCTCCCCCTTTCCCCAAGCGCGGGTCAGACTCAGTATCTTGCTTCTAACCAACAGCATGTAGCAGAGACAATGGAATGTCACTCTTGCAAGTAGGTTACAAGAAATTGTAACTTGGTGTTGCTAGCGATCTACTGCATTCTCAGTTTGCAGGCTCTGAGAAAGCAAGCTGCTGTGTCCGAGACGCTTGTATGTCAAGAAACTGAGGGCCTTGGTCCAACCAAGTGAGGTTGGAAGTGAGTCCTTCCCCAGCTGAGTCTTCATTCGAGACCAGTCCTGGCCAACACCAGACTGCAGCCTGTGGAAGACCCTGAAGCTCAGGACCCCGATTCCTGACCCACAGAAACTGTGAAGTAATAAACCTGGGTTATTTTAAGCCACTAGGTTTTGGGGTGGTTTGTTACACAGCAGTAGATAACTAATGCACTCCTCTTTTATTGCACTGTCCAAACACCACCTTCCCCCTGGAAATTTCTTGGTCCCCCCACCCTCTCCCCCCTTCCCTCCTTTGTACTTTCACAACCTGATCTGTCTTCTCTTCTTGTCATCACCGTACTTGCCTCTTTCTGTCTCAGAGTTTTTTGAGCCTATGGTCCTAGCTAGATTACGTGCTACCTGAGGGCATCAGTGCCAACATCCTTCTAGCCCCGATGTTGCTATGTACACAAGAAGAGCTCAAATATTACCTGATGTAACTTAGAGATAAAAAAATATGCCTCTACTTCTGGAAAATTTAGGGCAGGAGTCACATGACAATTAGAGGACAAGAGACCGCCCACAGAAGCAGAGTCATCCTCACTGCTCAGAAAATACTCTGAAAGCATTATATTCCCTGCATAGATGAACCTTAAATCCCCTTTATTTTACCCTATTTATTAATTTTTTCATAAGGAGAAATAACCTTATTTTTCCAATTATGAGAAAAACTATTTCTCATTACAAAAGAAATGGGAAAAAAGTATACCAAGTATACAGTCTGTAACACTACCACTTACAGAGAATCACTTCTGACATTGTCTTTTACATCCTTCTAGAATCTGTATGTATAGATAATACTCATTTTTAATTAAAATATAATTTTTGCCAAATGACTGCATAATTTCCCTTTCGCATTTCATACATGTGCATATTTTTATCAACTAACATTTCAATATCTATTTCATTGTTGAATATTCCAATTCTGTATTAATGTACAGGATACAGTCATATACTTATATAATCCTGTATTAATGTAGGTTGTTTCCAGTTCACTATTATCATAAGTAAAATGACAGAAAGGAAAGTTATAACTCAACAATCCTAAAAAACTACTGTTTTGGGAGGAAGTCTCCCAACATTTTAGAAACGCTTCCAGAAAATTCCATAGGTCCATCCCCCAGATGCATTACTTACTGGAAGGCAATGGAGCCCAGCTTTGGAGGAGGACTTGGAAGGACAGGCGCAGGGAGAAGGGAAGGGCCAGGTACCAAGACCATTCAAGAGCAGAGCCAGATACTGAGCAGGAAGAAGGCCAAGGCATCATGACACAGAGGGGGCTCCACTGTGGCCGTCACAGTCAGACAGCAGTGCTGGCAGCAGCTCACACTAGAGCCTTTCATGGTGACTCTGAGCCAGGTGCTGCCTCACACTTTGGCATATTTAACTGTCTTCCAAGCTTGACCAATTCCATTGTCCCTAGAGCCCTAGAAGCTATATTACCAGAATGGGTCCCACTTCACAGATGAAAGAGAATATGGCTTTCTTGAGTTTAAAATCTACATAATTGGATACAGTGAGATGAGCCAGGGAGACGGCAAACTTTTACACAGAACTTGGGTGGTACCAATCCATGGAGTTTCAAAAGAAAAGTCCTGAAGGAGAAATCTTTGATTCCAGGAATGGGATCTGCCAGCAAGAAAATACCCAAAGGCTTTAGAGGTTATTCAGTCCTTTCCTGCCAGTGGTTCCACGACACATCCTGAGCCTAACACAACAGGGGCGTGATTAGAGCCCAGACACATCGATTGTATGTTTACAAGATGAGTATCTGTGAAAACACATACAGGTTGAAAATGTGAACAGTCTCGGGCTTCCCTGGTGGTGCAGTGGTTGGGAGTCCTCCTGCCGATGCAGGGGACAAGGGTTCGTGCCCCGGTCCGGGAAGATCCCACATGCCGCGGAGCGGCTGGGCCCGTGAGCCATAGCCGCTGAGCCTGCGCGTCCGGAGCCTGTGCTCCGCAACAGGAGAGGCCACAACAGTGAGAGGCCTGCGTACCGCAAAAAAAAAAAAAAAAAAAAAAAAAAAGTGAACAGTCTCATACAAACGCCAGCAATATTGTTTCAATGGAGACTGTAGAAGAAATCAAGGGTTATTTTTAAATGGAGAGGGAGAAAAAATAAACCCTAACATCAGAAATAAAACTTACAGGAGTTATAGCAGATACTTATAAAACTCAGGACAAGCTTAGTGTCTGCAACGAGCCATTCAGATTTAACTTGTCTAAACTCATGTCTTCACCAATTTTAACATTTCCTCTTTGCCTTGATATTTTTCACGGTGCTATTCCATATTTAAAGTGTTCTAAACCTGCAAGTCACTTAAAGCTGTGATGCAAAAAATCCTCGGTCAGAAAGAATTATGCGCTCCAAGAAACCCACTAGGTATAAGGATCCCCAAATGGCTCACTTAAACATGATTGTTAGGTCAATAGCATAACCCTAAACACTTACGAAAACACTCTAGCTTCTCATCAGGGACATCCTTATTAGAGCTTTCTCTAAAAACTGGGCACCGCCATTTAGACCAGACCGGGAGTCCATCGGCTCCACTTCTTAAGGTTTCACTGTACCTGAGTCGGGCGACTGAGACAGAAGAGCATGAACCCTGTAAATTCCACAGAGGACAGAGAAGGAGCTTGTTGTTGACGGACCGGGAGCCTCAGGCTGAGGACCACCAGGATCACGGAGGACACTCACACTTCTGCACAGCCCGCCCTCTGGCCAATGCCACCCCACGTAAACCCCCAGGACGGGACACACATGTCCACTTAGGTGAGTCACTGCATCCTGGGAAGGCTCCAAATCTGAGAAGAGCTTCGTGTGAGCCAGACATGCCTCCCCACGGCCTCTGCCCACTGCACCCACGGTATCCAGAGCCCCTCTCCACAAAATGGCCAGGTATTTGGAAACCTAGCCTGTTTTTACTGTGCTCTTTCCTGCACATTATGACACCAGTTCCTTCATTGTTTCCTATAAGACATGCTTTACAGGAACTTAGTCACTAAGTATTTACGGAGCCCCTTCCAGGGCCAGGCCTGCTCCAAGTGCCGAGGCCCATGTCCAAGGCCCTTACATTCTAGCAGGTGGGGGAAGGGTGCCCCTAAGACATCTATGAACCCCTCCTGGTTTCTGTTCCCTGCAGAGCACAGGGTGTGAGCACAACACAGTAACCAGGTGTGATCTGCCCGGCTTGGGTCCAGATTCAATGCCTCTTCTTCTGCATCCTAAGAAATAATCTGACTCCAGTCCAGCATGGTTGAAAACTATGATTCAGAATGATCACGTGTCCTAGTGCCTATGTCAAAAATAATTTTCAGCCTAATCATCTGTTTACCTCCCTGGTGGCTAAGGGGCTCATAGCACCTAAAATGTACAGAGAGAAAAAGAGGCAACTCAAAGGTGGACTGTTCAATGGATCCACAGAGAATAACTGTCTCTCTACAAGAAAAATAAAATTAGATTCCTATATCACCATATACAAAATCAAATTTAGTACAATAATTTAGTATTAGGAGAAAAAGGAGACGGTCTTTATGTTTTTAGGTAGAAAGAACTTCTTAAATGACAAACAAAGAGAAAAACAACAAAAATACTGATGGGTTTGAAGAGCTCAAAACCTTCGTATTGCAAAAGACCTCGCACACAGGCAAAGTTAACGACAGCAAACCACGTGAAGTTATCTGGAGCCTTAATGACAAGGGATGAGGGTCTAAAGTTTATAAAGAACGTCAGGGATCATTAAGGAGAAGACATAACCCAACAGAAAAATACACAAAGGACGTGAACAGACAATTCACATGGAAACCCAAATGGCCAACAAAATATTTCAATAAATGCCCAACCTCACCAGTAACAGAGAAACACAAAATATTTCATGCACTAGTTTGGCAAAATGTTTAAAAAAGTCTGAAGACACCAAGTCCTCTCCCACTTAGTAGAAACTGAAACAGAGAGCAATTGGCAGCACCTAATAAGGTTGAAAATGTACATACTTTACGATGCAATTCCACTCCTATGGCTGTAACTGCAGGAAACTCGGGCTGCCACTGCAGTCGTGTCTAACAGCCCAAAACTGGAGATAATGTGAGTGCCCATCAAGGGGAACGAGAAAACAATCAGTAACATGTTGAAGGAAAAAGGCAGTGGCAGAAAAACCTGTGCACTGTAATTCCACTGATGAAATACTGAAAACGCATAAAACAATTCCACCTGCTGTTTATACACAGATTGGTTATACGTATGTTTCAAAACACAAAGATGTGGAGAAGAGGGACCGACCACACGTCCAACTGAAGCCAGTGGCTGCCTTTGGCGGGGAATGGGTGTCGGGTGGGATTGAGGGGGTTTTCGAAGGGGGCTCTGGTTGATTTTAACACGATCTGAAGCAAACGTACTCTACGTTGTTCTGGCGCGGTGGGTACTGAGTGTTTTATCTGAGTTCAGACGCTGAACGTCAAATCATCCTTTACAGGTCCCTAAATTTAACTTCCTCCTAATTGAAAATGGAAACTCACAAAAACAAACAAGCTGGCACTTGAGTAACTCAACAGCCCCTAACAAGCACACACCTAACTGAACCGGGATAATTAGGGTCCTCCTGTCATTAAGAATGTGCTGATGACTCAGGTTCTGCTCACACCCACCCCGCGCACAAGCGAGGAAGGGCCCAACCCAGCAGCCGTGTGAGGGCAGAGACAGAGCCCACCCTCCTCCGGGTGCTCGTGCCTGTGGCTGCACCGGGACCCTCACCCCTCCACTCGCGCCTCAGCCTCCCTCCCTCCCAGCTCTATTCCTTCTTTGCCCTTTACTTTTCTCCACGGCATCACCGTCTCAGGCCGTATACTTTTACTACTTACAACGTTCACTTAATGAATTGCTTACTCAAATGTAATTTCCATCCGGGGAATGAGAGCACAAGGACAAACCACATTCCAGGTGGTGCCTGTACCCACACGGTGGGGCAACACGCAGAGACCCCAACACCACGGAGGGTCCCGGAAGGAAGCGGAGCTGCTGGGGATACAGGCGCTGGGACAGACCGCGACCAGCCATCCGCCCGCCAGCGCCAGAATTCTCCCCAAGACATTTATGATGGAGCTAAGGAACTGTAAAAAAAAAAGCTAATATATTTCCCCAAAGACTATTCTGATAGGGAAAAAGAAGACAAGAAATATCTGTTCGCGCTGCCACCCGAGCTGGCTTTTCTGCACTTTGTTTCCGCATATTTCTCTGAGAAAGTAGGCAGGCCCAGAGCCAGGGCAGACTAGAACTACCCTCCTGCACGGGGCCGAGCTGTCAGCCCCACAACGGGACGCACAGGGAACCTCGAGGCACCGTCTGAGGACCGAGCCACCACCTCCAGGAAGGCGCCCAGGAGAGCTTATGTCCCAGCATCTCAGGCTCATAGGCCCCGTGGCAGGCGAGGACCCCTCGGCCCACATGGCGGGACTGGCCCCTTGGGGAGGACTTGGAGAGCAGTACCTGTGGGAAACCACGGAGCCAGACGCCCAGGCAGAGTGCAGAACAGGCCTGAATCTAAGTGCATTCCGAATTCCGGTGCTTCACCGCGGCCCGTGGCCTAAGGCCTGTGGGATATAAAACCACCATCTGCTACTATATAGAAAACAGATAACTAAGAAGGACCTGCTGTAGAGCACAGGGAACTCTACTCAATACTCTGCAATGGCCTATATGGGAAAAGAATCTAAAAACAGCCTGGATATATGTATATGTATAACCGATTCACTTTGCTATACACCTGAAACTAACACAACATTGTCAATCAACCATACGCCAATAAAACATTAAAAACAAAAACAAAAACCACCATCGGGCAGATGCTTCTGGCCGTGCATACTTGAACAGGCAGAGGAAGTCAGTGGCCCCCGGTTGACATAGCAACAGCCCTGCTACTCTGCGGAGAGCACACTATGCCCCCTGCACCCGGGGGGGGGGGGGGGGGGCCACCCTGCTCCCTCGGGACCCTTGGTGCAGCGAGACCCGCACGAGGATTTGACGAGGCTTTGACTTACTGGGCGGATCTGTGCATCGTCCTATGGGCACAGATGCTGCAAGGGGGCCTCTCCTTGTCCCTCCTCACCTTTTCCACCATGGGACCCAGTACAGACCAGGCCCACATCATGCAGGCCCTGGCCCCCCATCTGGGCTGGGCCTCGTCTCCCTTCGAGGCAGAAGTAGAGAAAACGGAGATTCGGAGGGACAAGGGAGTTTTGAGTATTTTCCTTCGCGCACCAGCTCCCGCTGTCAGAAGGCCTGTCCTGCTGGGGCCTTAGGGCATCAGAGCATCTCAGGTGAGGTCATCGCTACCCGCCCCCGAGAATCTGGGTTTCTACAGGTGATCCCTGCTCCTTCATCCCTGGGTAGACAGCAAGCACCACCCGGCTGCCCCCGGCACACAGCCCCCTGTGCTCAGCTAACACCATCCACTGACCTGCATTTTCCTCTTCAAAGAGTCCCCGAGGACACACACCCCTGCAGCCGAGGTGGCTCCCTGAGGCCTGGGCCGGGGTCGCTCCCCCTGAGCTGGACAGGCAGGCTGGTCGCGGGCCATGGTGGCTGCTGATGCCAACACACGGAAGCTTGGCAACCACTGTGAGCCCGTCGCCTGGGGAGGCCCCTGGAGCAATTAGCGTCCCAGGGGTATTTCCTGCCTTTCAAAACACAGGCCTCCGTGACAACAGGCAGGAGAAAGAACCGGGCCGGCTCTCTGCCCCACGGAGAGCCGGAGCCGCAGGTAGAGGGGCGCAGGGAGGAGGGCAGAGAGCGCGCAGGGATGGCGACTCGGTCGGAGAGGCTGGGGCCGCACCCACCTACCTGACGGCTCAGACACACTGCGTGTCCTTAAGGGGGAGGCCATGAACACCGGGGAGATTGGGGGTCCTGCTGGTGTTCTGTCCCCGCTTACAGAAGGACGCAGGGGCATCACTCCAGTGCGCCCAGTGACTGGAACCTGAACTTGGACTCCAGCTGCAGACTGGACGCAGCGCGGGAGGGGAGGCCACCACCCCAACCTCCGGGGCAATGCGTCCTGGCAGTGGGAACACCCGCTGCCCTCTGCCTTCCTGCTCAGCACTCTTCACTGCATGAGTCAGCGAGGGCTGCGTAACAAACAGCCAGACTGAGGGCTCGGACAGCAGACACCTCATCTCACAGTCTGGAGGCTGGAAGTCCGAGACCAGGTGTGAGTAGGGCTGCTTTCTCCGGCCTCTCTCCTTGTCCTACCCCTGTGTCCTCACATGGTCGTCCCTCTGTGCGTGTCTATGCTCCGATCACCCTTCTTATAAGGACGCTACTCATGTGGGGTTAGGGCCCACCCTAATGACATCATTTTAATTTACTCGCCTTTGCAAAGGTCCCTTCTCCAAATATGGTCACATTCTGAGGCCCAGGAGGTGAGGGCTCTAACATTGTGGACTTTGAGGGCATAGCTCAGCCCCTAACAAGGACTGGATCCACTTGCTGAGTCTCTGCTGGCCACTCATTCAGGGAGCAGGTGGGCACGGCCAGGGCCGCTGCTGTGAGCATTACAAGCTCGCAGGTCTGTGCAGCCAATGCTCTTCCACCCACCTCAGGCCCTGGGGGACTCCAGGCCTGGCAAAGAGTCTCTAGCAGGTCACTGTCTAAAACGGTCTACCAAATGTGGAGATGGTAATGCATCGTCCCTACAAATACAGACGGCTCAGAAGACAGGGGCTGATAGGAAAGAGCCGTGGCACGTTCGTGGTGCTCCCGTGGGTGCCCAGTGAGGATGGCGCCAGGCAGTAGTACCCAGAGCGCCTGACAACAATCTCAGGATGACAGGGCTGCCTAGTGGCCACTGTGCGCTAAGGATGCCCCCTCCACGTCCCCCAGCAACGCCCGTCCTGAGTCCCGAGACGGAGTCCGTGTCCTCACACGACAAACCTGCTCACCCTGGTTGCCGGGAGGCCTCGACACAGTGTGGACGCGGGGCACCCAGTGCACGCCCACGCCGGCCCTCCCGGGCCAGGGACCCTCCTGCTGGGTGTCTTTGCTGCCTCAGCAGAAGGACAGTGGGGCCTCCCGCTGTGGGGTGGCCAGAGCGAGAAGGAAGCCCGTGTCCCGACACAGGGTCCTCCAGGTGCACCACCCACGGGAAGGGGCGGATGCAGTAAAGCAGACCTGCCGCGTCGCTGTGACCCGTGAAGCTGGAAACCCCATAAATCCAAGCGCCCCGCGCTGAGTCACTCAAAACTGGCCCAGGGGTGCGATCTCCCTCTTGCTGTGTAGAGTGGGATCACATCCAGAGAGGAAGCACAGCTCTCGGGGGACAGATTCTATTTGCCCTAAACAGAGGTGGGGCTGCATCCTGGCCACACTGAAGGTGTGAAATGTCCCTCCTTGGGGTGTCAGCAAACCGCTGAGCTCACCAGGCTTAAGACCTGCAGCTACAGGTCACGGCAGCCTCCTGGGGTCAGTGGGGAATCAGCACAGAAATAAGACATTACAGCATTAGTTCGGCAAACCCCACGCTGCCCTGAAAACTTCACAGTTGTGACTTCAACAAATACCGTATGCTAACACATATATATGGAATCTAAGAAAAAAAAAAAGTCATGAAGAACCTAGGACTAAGATGGGAATAAAGACACAGACCTACTGGAGAATGGACTTGAGGATATGGGGAGGGGGAAGGGAAAGCTGGGACGAAGTGAGAGAGAGTCATGGACACATACACACTACCAAACGTAAAATGGATAGCTAGTGGGAAGCAGCCGCATAGCACAGGGAGATCAGCTTGGTGCTTTGTGACCACCTAGAGGGGTGGGATAGGGAGGGTGGGAGGGAGACGCAAGAGGGAAGAGATATGGGAACATACGTATATGGATAACTGATTCACTTTGTTATAAAGCAGAAACTAACACACCATTGTAAAGCAATTATACTCCAATAAAGATGTTAAAAACAAAAAAAAAGCTGTCAGCTTATTCTTCGTAGGTGAGGTGTGGGAAGACCCTGTGGCCAGGAGCGATCAGATGGAGAATCTCACAGGCCAAGGGGACGGATTATTCCAGGGGAGGGGACTGCACAGTCCTGTGTCAACCCCAGTCACGGGGGGACTTCTCTAGGTTCGCTGCGGGCAATCTGCTCCACTGCAGGAGACGGTCAGCACGTGCCTGAACCCTCAGAGGGGAGCCTGAAGCTGGTATGGGCCTGTCTGTCTCAGGGCCTGTCCCCATGGAGAACTGCCCTTCGGTGACAGATTCCAGAGGCTGAAAGCAGGCAGGGACGAGGACCCTGTCTTCCGCTGGACCGCCTGTGTGAGGACCTGAGTCTGAAACAGCCGGCGGCCACCAGGTGGAGCCTGGGAAGAACCCACCCAGGCCAGGAGCCCGGATGGAGAGTGTCTCTGAACTCTGAATCACGGATTTCTAAGTTTTCAGTTTGTGAGCCCCGTAAGTTCCCGTTTTTTGCTCAAGCCAGATGCACCGGATTTTGTATCACTAGTGGATTCTAATACCTAGCTGATTTAGGGGGTTTTATGCAAAGCCAAACAGACGCACAGACTCCTGGAAATCTATAGACCAAACAGAATGGTCTTCGTGACATTCACAGTCATACCCGAGGAGCAAAGAAAATCCTGAAAGGCAGAAGCCAGTCATCTCATGAAAAGGGGCCTAAAGAACAGAGAGGCAAGACCAGGCAGGGGCTGTGCAGACTGCGAGTTACCGCTTTCTTCCTGTCCAAACAAGAGGGCATTTAATCTGCACCTGGCTGTTGACATTTTAAAAATCTTGCTCTAAAGGCTGTATCAACGGCTCATGTGCATTTACTAGAAACTAGATCCAATCGATGCATATCATTTTACATAAGACTTCGTTTCTGTGTTAGTTATTAATAATCTGTGACCCTCCAGACAGGGCTAGCCTTAGTCACCTGGGCAGTACCCACCTAAGGCCCATCTGTACACATGCTGGAGACTTCACACAGGGGCACAGCCTCTGAGTCGTGGGTCTGTGAAGCACACCCACGACGTTGAAGGGAAAACTAGAGCACAGACAGTCTTTGAAAACCGCTGCTTCAGGTTCAAGAACGGCAGGAGGCACTTGAGTTTAAGGAGACAATTTACAATAAACAGAAAGAGAGAGAGAAATCTCATTTTATGCAGTAGATAGCAAACCTGTAGGGAGAGAGTTACTTCAAAAGATGACTCTGGTATAGAATATTAATGAGTTATTAAGTATTTAAATTAACTCAAGGACGGTAGATCCATAGTGAGTGATAAGGTTATCGCAGAAGAGGATGATTCTTGGCCTTGGAGACCGTTCACTATCTGTTGAGATTACCGCTCCCCCCCACATCCTCCCCACAGTTTTGTGCTGGTGTCGGTTCATTTCCTGGTGAACTCTGGGCCAGATGGATGGATGCTCTTGGGGACGATTTACTTGGGAGGTTGCCGAGGCCCCATCCCTGATCCTCGTAGCAAGCCTTATGTATTCTGCTAGGAGCTAAATATTTCCATGCACCAACTGCACCCGGCCTACTTGCTCTGATACACAGGGCCCAATCCTGAAGTTTATTCTGTGGGTGTAGTCACTGCGGAGGGCAGAAACAAGATGCCGTTTCCCTTGCATTAGAAACGAACTCCTCTCGTCTGCAGTTATGCTATTTCTGTATCTCACACCTCAGCATCATTTATCTAGGGCACAGGGGCTGACTGTCCTGCAAGACTGTAAGCTGCTGAGCGTAAGCCCACCTGTCTGTTAGGGCTGTACCCCCAGACCCCAGTTGGTGCAAATCAATTGCCCCGTCGATAAGTATTCATGGAGGGGACGGACCATCGTCCTCAGGCAGAGCAAGGAGATGCCATCTCTTACGGTTATATAGCGGGACTCACCCAATTTTCTTTGTCCATTTCAAAATAAACCTCTTGCAACTAAAACTTTAGCCATAACTTTAGAAAATTAATCTCTGTAAAGACCCTATATCTTAAAATCTCTGTTATATTTTCCAAGGCAGGGGCCATCTCAGTATTTTCTTGATACCGCCCTGCATGACAGAAAGTGGACCCACGTTTCTTTCCCCTCTGTTTTCAAACCGCCACAAACAAGGGGTTTTCAGAGCCACAAGGATGGCCCCGAAGCTACTGGAGTCACACCCACAGTAAGAACACTGACCCTTTCCTCCCTGGATTCTAGCTGCTGACCTTCTTAACCCTGTCTCTTCAGCTTCTCTGAAGCTTCGCTGCTGTGAACTTCCTCGGAACGTAAGTTCTCATTGAACACACGGGAAGAGAGAATCAGTAAGTTGGCAAATGTTCATTGGATACTTTTGCAGCCCCGCCCTCTCCTCCTTGACGTGGGTCATGTATTTCTGCAGCCACTTTTTAACAATTCAAATAGCAAATGTTTGGGATTAGCTGTCTTCACATCATCTCTAATATAAACTGCTTTTTAAAATGCGTCTCTGGGGCTTCCCTGGTGGCGCAGTGGTTGGGAGTCCGCCTGCCGATGCAGGGGACACGGGTTCGTGCCCCGGTCCGGGAAGATCCCACATGCCGCAGAGCGGCTGGGCCCGTGGGCCATGGCCTCTGAGCCTGCGCGTCTGGAGCCTGTGCTCCGCAACGGGAGAGGCCGCAACAATGAGGGGCCCGCGTACCGTAAAAAAACAAAAACAAAAATGCATCTCTGTCCGTGGCTCTTAAATGTGGTAGAAATCTGTCACAATTTTACGTTTTTAAGACAACACAATTACATTTCTCCTCCCTAATCCAAGCAAGTCAAAACTTTGCTTACACTTTATATCACAAAATAGCTGTGCATGATGCTGTCAGAAGTTTTCCTCTCATCCTTCATTAAACACAAAGTGTCCTATATTTATATAAAAATCACCGTCTCTGGTTGACCCTATGCAGCGTTCTTCCACAGCTGTCTTTTCTCATGTTGTAGAAGCACAAAGCATACCGACTCAGATGGCTCTGCTCAGATGGCTCTGAGTTTGGAAATGGACCCACAGGGAAAAGATGAACTGCTGTCAGCATGGGAACCCATCACATCGTTGGAACCCACTTGGACTGCTACTTACATAGACTGTTAACGTGATGTGCGACTATCACGAAGTTCCTATTATTATTACAGGCAGTGTGACTGTGAAACAGCCCTCAATATCTGTGAAACTGGAAAAACATCCAGGACTGCTCTGCCCGTGGGCTATCAGGGGTTAACCATGAAAACATGAAGATGCTCACTTACCCGAAATTTTAGGACAATCAGTGTCAGTAACCTAGTAATCCAACGCAACAATGATGAGGAACCCAGATTCTGGGAGACACCTTTGCTCAGCTGCGCGCTTCACCTGTAACGCGCTCCTTTGCTGCCCCCCAGGCTGGGCGGCCCCAGACCTGCAGCCCTTAGCTATTTCAGCCCCTCGCAGGACAGGCCACGTAGCACCGCAGCCTCTCCTTAAAGCAGAATCTGTGTGGTCTTTGCTTTCATTACAGTCACTCCTGTGCCCGTCCTCACCTGGAGCGGTTTCTCAATTTCAGGAACTTGGTCCTACTACTGTCTCATTGCCCACAACATACCTGCTGAAAGTTTCAAAAACAACTAACAGTGTTTTAAAGTCCAGGTTTCATTATTATTATTTAGGTATGGCCAGGCCAGTGGATCAGGAGACAACGACCACTGAGAAGACGGTTTGTTACCCACAGTTCCCAAGAGGGAAGGAGGCCCCTGGCTCCCTGTGTGGGGAGGACCACGGAGGGAGGCCGGCCAGTCAGGAGGTGGGAGGAGGGCGGGGGTGAGCCTTTACTGTAGTTTCCACGGGAAGGAACAGGCACGGCTGGGTGAGCAAAGCTCAGCACAGGCTAGTCTGAACCCCTCCCGGGGCTGTCCCCAGCCGTCGGGTACCTGGCCCTGGGGTGATCAGGGCAGGGGACGGTGGCCTGGAGTGGGAGAGCGCCGCAGAGCGAATGGTTAGGGTGTGGGCTCTGGGTGGTTGGTCTGTATACGGAAGGTGCCCTCCCGAGCAAGGGATTTGGAATCTGCCTTCGCTAGCCCGTTGGGACAGCGCGGTCACTCCGGGGTCAGCAGCCCCATAGTACACACAGGGTTGACACAGGCGGGGAGACACACTTCCAGCCCTCGAGCGGCTCTGCTGAACCCTCCCCACCATGGGATAAAGGGAAGGGCTCAGGAGTGGGTGTCCGAAGCTTCAGGTCTGGCCCAGGCTCTGCCACTCACTCATCCTGTGATCTTGGGCAAAAGGCATTTCAGCTTCTCAGGCCCCCAGTCTCTTCATCTAGAAAATGAAGTGTATGGGCTGTGAGATTTCTAAGACCTCTTCCAGCTTCCAAATGTTATGAGCCCCTCCTCGTAACCTGCAACATAGAGAATCTGCACTCCTGTACTTGTCAAGGAACCCAAACTAAATCCTAACAAAATTTATGGATTTCCTCCCCAAAGCTACGGAGAACTGTCTGGGGGTGTGACATCAGACGGCTTCAAATGTCCCTGGATGATGCAGCTCTCCAGAGAGCTGTTTACCTGAACCACATACAGCTGACTTTGGATAGAAGTGCTTTTCTGCTCTGTATTTTAATCTGACCCCCTCCGCTTACAATTCACAGCATTACAAAAGGCATTACTGAGAAACGTGCTGCACTTCACAGAGGCTACCCTTAGGCATACCGTTCACTGCACTTACGCGGTGCCCTCTTTAGGAGGACCCGCGGGAGATGCTCCTCTCTGGGCTCAGGGACAGAAAGAGATGTGTCCACCCGAACAACTGGGTCTGGGCTTTTGTCTGCGGTGTGAGCTCACACTGTGTCCACCCCTGGGAAGCCAGCAAGCTCAGAGCTGGCCCCAGCCTGCTGTGCCTTGCTTCCTTTGCCTCAATATCTGCATTTACTCACTTTTTAATCTCTTATGGAATATATCTGCTAACTTTATCGATGTCTTTGGGAATAAGAAGGGGTTTCAGTAAGGAAATACTCCCAGAGATGTGAGGTTCACTTACATCAGAGCAAAGGGCCACATGGGGAGTGAGGGTAAGGACGTTGCAGACGTAAGGGCTGGGCTGGGTGAGGGGCTGGGAGCCAGAGGGTGCGGCTTTTACAAGCAGATCTGTTCGTGCTTCTGAAAGCGGGCATGTGCCCGTTCCTTAACGCCTCAGTTTCCTTAACCCCCAAACTGGAAGGAAATGACTTTCATTTCCCTTTATAAAATCATTAGAAATATCATTTCAGGAGTGATTTTAAAGTGAAACATAAGTTTAGTTCAATATTATATTTTCACGCATACAGATCTACACATAAAGAATATTTATTAACCACAAGTTTGCAATATATGCATATGCACACCTAGAGATAGTTACTAAAACAAGAGAATCAGAACATTTCTTCCCCAACTTAAAAAAAGTTATATGCACGTTGCTGGAAAGTCACAGATTTTTTTCAAAAAAGTGTTATGACTCACAAATCCTATACCCCTGCGTATGTCTGTGATTTTTAAAACCCTGTATTTCACACCTATCGTTTTTAAAGACAGTTATGTGAGATACAATTCAAAGTAATTTCTCTAACAAATCCAGAGAACAGACTGCAGGAATTATTCTGCATGACCTGGTTTGGACTGTAATCTGAGGCATACTTATTACATATGACTATTATGTGTTTGAGTTATTTCACTTAAAAACGGGCAAACTCGGCAGGGTGGGGCAGAGGAATGGGGAGTTATAATTTCATGGGCACAGAGTTTCAGTGCGGGAAGACGAAAACGTTCTGGAGACGGACAGTGGTGACAGCTGCACGACAGTGTGAATGTACTTAATACCACTGAAAGTGGCTAAAATGGTAACTTTCATGTTATGCATATTTTACTACAATAAAAACGTTCTAAAAAAGGCAAAAAAATGTTTTTAAGGGCAAACTTCTAAATCTGATTCTCTTCACCTTTCAGTAACTTTACCTTTTAGTAACAGCTTCAATAAACATCAACTTTGTCACATTTTCTCCCCTTCGCTTCTAAAATCGCAGGAAAATGACTGAGTGGCCCCGGTTCCCCTCGACTGTGAAAGCACACGAGAGCATAAGATTAAATCCATTCGGGCTGTAACACAACCTCAAAAAGAGGGCGACCGCCTTCACCCCAGCTGCCGACCTGCTCTTCGCCTCCATCTGTGACCTGTGACCCTTTCACATTTAAGGACACACAGAATTTCACTCTGTCCCAGAAAACAACTTTCGAACTTGCCCTTCACCTGCCAAGATCTGTCACATTATCAGTTTCCCAGCAGAAAATAAAAACCGTCAAAACTTCCCCGGACCCCAGTTCCAGTGCGAGGGCTCGCCCTACCTTTCTGAGAAACAGTTTCTGCAGCTTCTTGCGCGGCAGCCCGATCATCCTCCGTCCCCTCCGTCCGCAGGCCCAGGGGCTGCTGGGCTGGTCTGAGCCATCGCGCGTCCCGCATCCCGCATCGCCGCCTCCTCCCATCCTGCATCCCGGCCACCGCCCAGGACCACGCCCCCCGCCCTCCCCCCCGTCCCCGCCCCTCCCCTCCCCCAGCAGAGGACGTCCGCGGGGCTGGCAGGGCTCTGGCGGCGGGACGCACGTGCTCTGGCCGCAGCCCAGACAGCCTGCGCGCCCACCGGGGGAGAAGGAGCGGAGAACCAGCCCCCAGGCTGCCCGCGTCCGTCTCCTCGCAGAGTTAACGC
Source organism: Delphinus delphis (assembly GCF_949987515.2). Lineage (NCBI taxonomy): Eukaryota > Metazoa > Chordata > Mammalia > Artiodactyla > Delphinidae > Delphinus > Delphinus delphis. The sequence goes on along the minus strand of NC_082696.1, from coordinate 2,695,602 downwards.
GCAGCGCTCGCAGCCTCAACAGGTGTACCCGGCCTCCGGCCGAATCGCCGAAGCCGGAGTCCACGTGGACCGAGTCGAGTGGTCAAAACTGGGAAATTTTCAGAGACGCCACGAGGGGCGGGCTGTGAGCCCCTCGCCGCAGCACACCTGCCACCTGCCGGCGCGCGAAAGGCACCCCCAGGCACTGAGAGAAGGAGACAGATAGAGGAGGGGGCAAAATGAAAAACGGTGGCTTGTTTTTTCAGGTGGCGCCGGGTCAACTAATGCGCACCGATTGTGCAAGGTTTGCGTTATCCGGTGTTATTAGTCCTTTAAGTAATCCTTCCACATGGACGCCTAGACAAACACACTCACACATGCACACACACACCTGCACACGCACGCACACAACACTCACACATGCACACGTGCACACACGTGCACAGGTGCACGCTCTCCCATGCACATGCACTTTTTCTCTCCATCTACTGCAGGCCAACTTGGAGTATGTCCCATGTGGGTAACAAAAAAGTCTGCTTTGCCTTCCCTGTGAAAACTGAATCCCTATGTTTCCTCCAGAACGATCAGCCCTGTATGGCTGTGCGTCAAGCTGTGTCTCGGTACAGCCAGAAGCACGCAAGGTGTAGCATCAAAGCAACCTCTGAGAGGAGAGCAGCAGCTCAGAGGTGGACCTTTGCTGGTTAAGAGTTTCCTTTTTTAAGCTTCTTTTTAATACATAAACAGGCTCCTCCTCTGAAGACCTAAACATGAAATATGAAAAAACTACCAACTAACAATCAGCTTTTTAGGTGATGGATAATACAAGTCATGGTTAAGGGTGTGGGTGTAAAAATATATTGGTATAAAATGATAGGGCCTGAAAAGAAGGAATTGAAGATAAAGAGGATATTCAAGACTGAAATGGACAGAAATGGCCCAGATTTGGGGCAGTGCACAGCCCTGCTCATCTCGTCCTTTAATATGTTAAACACATCTTTCCAATCAAATGAAAATGGCTGAAGTACAGTTGTTGTTTCTCAAGTGGTTGCTATTCCAGGAAATTTGTTCTTCCAAAACAACTTATCATTCATTCCATTGCTTCTGGAGCACATATTCTATACGTTCTTTTTCCTGAATAGGAGAATTGATTAACACGCATTTATCCAAGTAAACGTTGTATCTGTCTGTCTGAACAACCCCGACCTAAAATTATCAGACTCTTTGTAACACTATCCTAACTGCAGTTCAATTCAAACTTCCACAGGAATTAAAAGGTAATTATCTCGGGCTTAATCCTTTGGAAAATGCATTAGCAAAAACATGGGGTCTTGGGTCTCTGGCTAAGCCACGGTCATGTCAGATCTAGTGGCTTTGCAATAGAAACCCTTCACTGCCAATGGAATTTAACGGCAGGTATGTGTAAGTATGTGAACTGAATGTTGCCATGGTGACTATAGCAAGAAATTGCCTTTTATTTTATGCCATAGAAAATTGTCATGACAATCTTGGCTTACTCATCTTCCAAATACATTTTTAAGAGAAATTATTTTGAAAAACAGCTACCACTGTTTTCTGGTCCCTGCTTGAACGGAACCGCTATCAGACTGGGCATCTGCCCTCCAGCAGCCGAATCAAAAATGCTGGCACGATCCAGCCCAGGAAATAAACCGCCATCCCCACCCTAAAACGCACCCATCTTGTGTTTCCATGACACCATAACGTCAACTTCGAAGCATCAGGCCGTGGCTTCCTTCACAAAACCTAGAATTCGACTTCTCTGGGCCCCCAAGGGATCAGACAGACATCTCAGAGCTGTAGTGTCCAAAGCCACCCCATGTGCTCACCACGTCTTTCCTCTTCCCAGGCCCAGGATGCAGGCGGGTTGGTTAGGATGGGACCACGTGGCTGAGTCCTCACAGCTGGGATCAGGAGTGCAAGTGACGTTAAAAGGGCATGGGCTTCCCTGGTGGCACTGTGGTTGGGAATCTGCCCGCTAATGCAGGGGACACGGGTTCGAGTCCTGGGCCGGGAAGATCCCACATGCCGCGGAGCAACTGGGCCCGTGAGCCATGGCCGCTGAGCCTGCGCGTCTGGAGCCTGTGCTCCGCAACGGGAGAGGCCACAGCAGTGAGAGGCCCGCGTACCGCGATGAAGAGTGGCCCCCGCTTGCCACAACTCGAGAAAGCCCTCACACAGAGATGAAGACCCAACACAGCCAAAAATAAATAAATAAAAAGCCAAGCATTTGAAGCCCTTTAAAAAATAAAATAAAAAATAAATGTACACGTGGTAGAGCTTGCAAGTATGAACACCACGATGAATCAATTCATTTCATTTAGAGGCACTGAAGGATTCATGCAGCTTTGCTCAATGCATGGATAACAAAAACGCAACCACTGTGATGTGGGTGGGCGGCCTGTGATTTACTATTGTTGTTTTTATTTTAAACAAGGAGTCTCATACTAAAAAAAAAAAAAAAAAAATTGGGGACCCGCTGACTTAGAGGTCCTGGAGCAAAGAGCAGGATCTAGGAGGAGCCCAATTTCTTGCCTCAGAGTTTCTGACTTCCAGGCTTAGCTGAACCCTGCTTGATGTCGTTTGGTTAGCATGGAAAAAGTGGAGGCTAAGAGTAATTTCAAATTGTTTTTGAGTCATCAAAGGGTTATATGAAGAGAATGTAAAAATGTTATTTACTTCTACAAAAGAAATCACAGGAGAAAACCGTCTTTGATTTTGGCAAATGTCTACAACTTAGCACCATCACTGGGCTAAGACCCTAAAGCCACAGAGCTCAGGTTCAAGTCTCAGCTCCACCCTCGGCTGTGCGACCCTGAGCAGTAACTGCCTCAGTGTTCCCACCTGTAAAACGGGGACAGTAACGATCACGGTGACTACTTCATACGGATGTGAGCATTAAAGAGTTAATGTCCGTAAGGTGCTTAGAGCAGTGCCTGGGACATAAAAGTATTATACAAGGGTTTGTTAAACAAATTAAAGGAAACCAAAAAATAAATAAATAATAAAAACCAAAGAAATCAACAAAGCAAGAGATACAAATGTCCTTTTGTTTTGAGAAAGAGCAAAATATCAAGTAGTCCTTTAAAGATTTTTCCTCAAATTTATGACCTCATGATTCGGTTTTTGTCCACACGTCCACCATCCAATACTGATTATATCACACATCATGCTTTTCAAGAACTCCTCTAAGATCATTCATTTTAGGATTCTTACTGTTTAGCTAGAAAGAGTGGAAAGCACGCAGAGTTCTAAATGGAAGGGACATGTGTGGAGTCTGCGGACACCAGGGCTGCTGTCAGTGTCTTAATACCGAGCATGGGGTCACACCCGCACTTTGGGGATCACTGCTCAGGGGCTGGTGACCCCCAGTGGGGGAGGGGTATAGATGGCCCTCCTGGCGCACGGGAGCTGAGAGCACATTGGGGTTTAGGTACACTTCAGGGATGGGTGGAAGAAAGGGACCCAAAGGAGAGGGCCCACAAGGAAGAACCACAAGGCAAGGGGAAGCCAGGGGCCTGACCCACCACCGCTAAAGGGAGCGGGCGTTCCCGAGAGGGAGTGTGGTCCACGCTACCGCCGCTGCTGGAAGATCAAGCTGGAAACGTACCAGGAGGTCATGCAGGGGATCTAGCAACACGGAGCACGTTTCCCTTCTCATAAGAGCGGCTGTGGTGAGGTCGAAGCCACCGGAGTAGGTCACAGGCAGACAGAGAGGGCTGGGGGTGGGAAGGGGCGAAGCCGACACGCGGGGACGTCCCGACGGGAAGGCTGGTCAGCCCACCGCCAGCAGGTGTGCAGGAGCGGGGGCGGCGGGATGCTGGCCTTTTACCACCCGCTCGAGTCAGGGCCATGAGCCTCCCCAAGCACTGGAGCTGGAGGGTCAACACTCTCAAAAGTGCAGTGGAAACCCTTGATGACGCATGAGCAACTTCTAATAACGCGAGCGGAACGTTTGTGAGAGAATCTGGAGACCACAAGCAACAAATATATCTACATGCTTGTGAACGTATCATTTGTATACTATGCATCTATGTATTTATAGAGAGAGTATATCTGTGTGTGTTTATGTACATGTGTAAATATATACATGGAAGAAAAACTAAGCACTTAGAAGATCTGACAGTTTATCTCCTGTTCAGCTCCATCCTTTCACAGCCACCCAGCCAGGTGACCTGGCCTCTAACCGAAGTCATATTTACCAAGTGGCCGAGGGGGGCGAGGGTAGGACTGCGCCCCAGGTCCGTGAGCTTCCGGTCTGGTCCTCTTCTCATCCTACAACGTGACCACACTGCTGGCCAAAGCCAGTGCTGTAACGAACGGTATGAAGAACGGTCGCTGTGTGCTGTGGAAGGGAAGCATCCCCGAGTAAAATCATATGAGAAGCACCACAGGACCAGGGCGACATTATGCCTCCGAGAAAGGAGTATGGAGAGCTCTTTCTGTTGAACCAGTCGCGGGTGTTGACATCGTTAAGGCCTGGGGCATCTCTAGCCCAGTAAGTTGTGATTCCCAGGCTATGCTCCACAGAAAACCAAGGGCTGGGGAAAGCTCCCGGGCGTCGCCGGGGCCACTGCTGGCTGCTGTTCCGCAGGTGCGTCAGGTACGGCTGGCCGGCCAAGCAGCTCCCCACTCTGACATTTTTTTTTTTTAATAAATTTATTTATTTATTTTTGGCTGCGTTGGGTCTTTGTTTCTGTGCGCAGGCTTTCTCTAGTTGTGGTGCGCGGGGCTACTCTTCACTGCAGTGCACGGGCTTCTCATGGTGGTGGCTTCTCTTGTTGCGGAACACAGCCTCTAGGCACATGGGCTTCAGTAGTTGTGGCTCACGGGCTTCAATAGTTGTGGCTCAAGGGCTCTAGAGCACAGGCGCAGTAGTTGTGGTGCATGGGCTTCGTTGCTCCGCAGCATGTGGGATCTTCCCGGACCAGGGCTCGAACCCACGTCCCCTGAACTGGCAGGAGGATTCTCAACCACTGCGCCACCAGGGAAGCCCCTCCACTCTGACATTTTTAATCCCCCCTGGAGTCACTGCATCTGTAGCTGATCGACAGGCCGGGTGCACACTAGTATAGAGCCTCATACAAGGCCAACTTGTAATAAAACAATAGTAGCTTTGTTTAACTTTTAGGAGATTATAAAAGATAGCTATGATTTCCCATGGCTCTTTTTTCCCCCATGAGACCATGATTTAGAAAATGCTACCCTAAACTGCAGTACCAGGTGTAAGATGGCGAGCTGGCATTTAGAAGAGAGAACTGAAAAGCTTCCTGCTTGTTTGAAAGACACAAGACTAAGCATCACCTTTTGGTTGTACTGACCTCCAGTCCCTCGTCTGTACGAGCAGTAACAACAGTAAGGGAACAGTGACCCCGTGAAGCTGCCTGACCGATGGTAGGTACACAGCTCGATGAGTGGAGGGAGTGAGTAGGAAGTGAGGTGCTGGCCTTCACGACGGCACAGTCCTAATGCCGTTAGAAATAAACAGAGCACTTCCTCCTTCTCTGATTCGCCACAGGGCAATGTCATTACAGCCCTGATTATGACTGAGACATTTACAAGGTGAACTGCAAATGTCACGCAGAAATCTCAAACCCTTTGGGTTGCTTGGGTGTATAATCATGGTGACAACTCTTACGCTGCAGAGCAAATCGCAATGACTTGTCAATTAATGAACTGACTACTTTTTTTCATGCCATTTGTCACTAAATGCCACTAAACTTCCCCTTCAGTTGGTGAAATTATGTAAGCTATTAGTGTTAGCCATCTGTTATTAAATCCCAGACATCTGTAATATAATCATCACCCAATGATTACAGTTATTTTAATATTTTTAGGATGACTTGAGTCTTGGCTAATTATTTCTTAAGATATGATTATTGCATTAGTAGTTTAGATTTCTTTGGAAATTATAGAAAAGCATGAGGAAGAAAAAAGGATCACCTGGGATCCTAGAACGTAATGAACAGGCTTAGGAATTCTGGGATTTTTTGGCCTGTAAATCTTGTCAGTTTTGGTTGGGGGATGGGAAGTAAGTTGTAGCTGAATACGTGAAAATTTGGGGTGAGTTTTGCCCTAAAATTAATGTTTAGTTTTTTCCCCAGATATCCCCAAAGGAAATTTAAAAGTATGACCTCGATCAAAGGATATTCCTAGCTCCACATGTGCCTCTGAATACTTAGCTAGTTTCCACTGAAGGGCTACATGCAGACTGGGAGAGATCGTCCTACAACTACAGAAATATAGGAATGAGACTGTATTTGTCTCTTTCGTGACTGTTCAAGGAGGGAATGAAAAAAAGTGCAGAGGTTGCATTGTGCTTCTTTTTAGTTGTAGGCATCTCCTCTGCTACCACCACTGCTCTGGAACCGTCCCTTGGTGCCCCACCTGCCCCGTGGAGATGTCTGCACCCATCCTTGTGACACTGCAGTCCTGATGTGCCTTCGTTTACCTGCCCCAGGTCTGCGATGGGGCGGGGGAGGCAATGTAACCCCTGCCCTGCACAGACGTCCACACACCCACTGTGGCCTGAATGCGGGAAGAGCCTTAACCCGGAGCTGAGTTAGTGGAGGTGGAGGCAGCTCAGCTCCACGGTAGAACTTCTGTCCCTGAAAACAGACTGAAAACCCAGATTCCTGCCTTTGATTCCCTCTGCTTCACACATCTGTTAATGTCACCCATCACCGTCACCTCATCAACACTACCAACACGCAGAGCGCACCTGTGAGCATCAATTCATACGCTTCAGGATTCAGGGCAGAGGCAAGAAAAGATCTGATGAAAAAGACGCAGTAAAACAGAAAAATCACCCTTAATCCAGGGCTCCACATCCTCAGAGGATCAATATGGCCCTGGATGAGGAGCTTAAGGCATGGCCATTACAAGGCAAAACAGAAAAGAGAAGGCAGCCCATGCTCCCCTTTCAAACTGCGAAACTGAAAGCTCCTTTGTGACGCAGCTGGGGACTGTCTGTCATACAGGAGTGTCTCAGCCGGGCCTCCACTCGCCAGGAATTCCGGAAAAGAGGCGAGGCCGGGTTAATATTCCACCAATATTTATTGAGTGGCCACCATGTTCCACGCACACCAGCAGAGTTTTAACTAAGTTTCTTTTCAAAGGGTTAAGTTTGAGTCACCACCTTATTTAGTTGCATACTGAGGTATCTGGCAAAAGAATGGATTGTTTCAGAAATTATTAAGAATTAAAACAACATCAGAGCTTCTCTGGTGGCACAGTGGTTAAGAATCCGCCTGCCAATGAAGGGGACATGGGTTTGATCCCTGGCCCGGGAAGATCCCACGTGCCGCAGAGCAACTAAGCCCGTGCACCACAACTACTGAGCCTGGGCTCTAGAGCCCGCGAGCCACAACTACTGAAGAAGCCCGCGTGCCTAGAGCCCATGCCCCGCAACAAGAGAAGCCACCGCAATGAGAAGCCCACGCACCACAACAAAGAGTAGCCCCCGCTCGCCGCAACTAGAGAAAGCCCGTGCGCAGCAACGAAGACCCAACGCAGTCAAAAATAAAAAACAAATAAATAAATAAATTTATATTAAAAAAAAAAAAACACCAAACAGGCACAACACAAACACACACACACCCTGATGTCAGGCAGGCGGTGGACAGGTGCGTGTGGGGCACAGGGCCTGACCTCACAACCGGGCACAGCCTTGGCCTTGCTTTTCATCTTCGTGCAAAACTGTATGTCTGTCCTCATCTCCCCTGGTAAAGCTGCAGTCTGGCCTCAAGTCCTGCACAGTAATGACCAGGACTGGCCTCATTCCTCTGCTCCAAACAGCAGGAAACTGAGGAACAATTGCTTTTTCTTTCTTATAAAGTTCCGCCCAATCAATAGCTCACTGAACAATCCACTCTCTAAAAAGGGCATGTGTGTTCATTCCACAGCAGTAAAAAAAAAAAAAAAGAGGAAAAAGAGGGAAAAGACCAAAACCACCCTTACAGGGGCAGAAGCTGCTCTAAAGAAGCCACCCTTCTGTCCTGTGCAGGGTGAGTGCTTGGGCAAAGAAATGTCCTCCCCTTGGAATTTTAACCTCCTCTGTCTCCTTTTTAAATTTCTTCTTATAAAACCAAATAAAGAGTGAAACCGTAATAGAGTAAGAGGAAATTCAATTCGCTGTTAAACAGGAGGCGGGTGGGGGGGGGGGGGCGGTTATCATGTGAAAGATGCAAATGACTAATCGCTGTGTCAGCCAATCAGCATCTTCCACGACATTCCTGGTAAAATATCATTGTATTTCCTATCAAAGTTGTAAGGAGCACGTGCTCACACCCCAGCAGCTAAATCTGTGTTAGGATTTTAAACAGGAGCCCCTCTAATACTCTCAGTTGGTGTAACGATCTGTTCAACACAGAGTTTTGCAAAGTCTTATTAAAAATACATATGGAAAGAGAGGGGGAGAGAGAGAGGGAAAGGAAAACTGCTGTGATCCATGGCTGTCCTAGGACCTTTTCCACGCTTTCAGGTGCTCCCAGGCCTGATTCGTGGGTTTCATCCTCAATATAAGAAGGGACTCCTACTCATCATATTCAAGGTGGATCTGAAAACACGGCCAAGCATTTTCACCCACTGGAGGGCTAAGAGTCCTCAACGGGAGCAGGCCACCCCCAGCAGCTGCTCCCGGGCTCCCAGAAGCCTCGACTAGGATGTGACCCAGGCCTGATGGAAACAACCACCCTCCCTGAAAAGCTTTGCAGTCCCGACCGTGGCTCTTACAGGTCACACCTTGTAGGCCTGGCCATCGATTGCAGAGGAAATGATGCCCAAGGGCCCCGCATCTCTATCCCACCCCAGTACCCAGTCCATCACCCACCAGACCCCTTTTATTTGCCTACGGTCATTTCTACGACCAAGAAAAGAGCAACGTGCTCCTCCTGAAACGTCACTCCTGTTCGCTGTGGCTGGTCTATACGGGGATCATACGATGAGACTTGATTTTTCCAACAGACACACAGTCCCTCCCACATCTGTGTGCTTCCATATAAAGCCAAATGAAATTTTACTAAGAATCACCAGCTAGAGCTTAACTATGCTTTCCTTGAACAGGTTATAAACTAGACCTGGAAAAGGTTATGAGAAAAGTACAAAAGGTCAAGGTCGTGCCACAACTCACTTTGCTTCCTGAGTTTACTAAAATTAGGACGCAGTTCAAAATAGTCCTGACATCTATCTAGTCACTTAGCTAAAATAATTAGAACCACCTTGATTTTATATAGCCATGTAAAAAACATTAATTTTTAATTCTACGGACACAATTTTTATGTCTAATAAGGAAATCTAACTCATACAGGCTGACAGCAGCGAGGACCTTTTTTTCAACCAAGTTGGGCTGTTGATAAAAATACAGTCAGACCCAGAGAGGAAAAGCCCAAGCGTGTAAAAGTAAAACCCTGGCATTCGGTGATAAGCATTGTTTGCACGCATACCGGCAACCAAATGCAAGCTCGGCCACTCACAGCCCCAGCTTCCTTTGCTCCAGGAATACAGGTCCTGGAACTACTGAGGCTCCGCACAGCCCCTGGGGACCCCCGACCCACGGTGAGTTGCTGAGAAGCCGTCCCTTCTTGGAGCAGCTCCCGACCTGCACGGGTTCCAGGGGGCCCACCACCTTGACAAGGCTGGTGAAACAGGACTATTAGAAAGATGCCAATATGCCGAAAACCAGGAGTCTTTCTGTCTAGGAGGAACAGAACGTAGTCTGACGCAATCACGTAGATTAAATAAGCCTGACCTGAACCCTGGCTTCTGTGACCTGTTTGGTAGCTACAGGGAACGGGCCCATCGCACCTGCCGTGCCTGTGGGGAATCTGCAGCCCCGACAATCACAGGTGCCTCGGCTTTGCTAGTACACGTAGCACTACTATGGCTGGGATCGTGGGAGCTGGAGAAACAAAACACCCAGAAAACCGCCTCATAAAATTCCTTATTTATAATGTGAGTATTCGAACCAGAGAGCCGCTTGAAATACTACGAGAAACCTACCTCCGTCTAAAACAATTCGTTTTAGGCCTAATTCCTACAAAAGCTTCTGATGGACCCTCAACACGCATGCAGTAGGATCCTGAAGCTGGCCGGCCGCCAGCCCACCAATCCCCAGGCAGACGGCATGCGACACCCGGCATCGCAGCCCTGCCTTGCTTTGGTATCTCACTTGCTGCTTTTAACGCCACGTATTGAGAAGGCACGTAACAGAGTTTTAAAAGAATGGCTGCACATAAAATCACATCTATGATACCCCCAATGGCCCACAGACTCAGAATAAAGCTCTCAGTCTTCCTGGGAAAGCAGGATGACTTTCCCAGTTTGACGCACAAGGCAGACCCCTGCCGTACAAAGCCGTTATTACACAACTCGCGTTTCTGTGTTTCACGCAGAACATCAAAGAATTTAAATTGTACTGTGTAGGGCTGTGCTCTTCTGAAAGCGCACCACAGCTGGCTCTGCTGGACTTCGGGCAGCGTAAAATAACCAAAGAAAATTGAAAAAGACTTCACGTTTAACATTAAAAAAATGTAACTGACATTTGCACGCAGGAAGATAAGCCAACGTGAGCGCTACTTACCTCAGCTGACGAGGCTGCCTTTGTCTCGAGCGAGGTTGGGTCACACTTGCCCTGTGGGAGCAGAAAGTGAAGAAAATTCCTTTAAGTCACAGGGCCTCGTTGACGGTAGCTCCTTAGTGAGGACAGTTACACGGACACTCACCAAGCCTGGCCGTTTTCTGCTTCTAAACATAAACCTCCACATGATTTTCAATAATTTGAGGAGTTTCACTAGCTTTCAGGAAGCCCTTCAGTAAACACTGAAAGAAGGGAACTGGCAACCTTTTGTGCAACTTTTACGATTCAGCCAGAGGAAGTGATGTTCCCATCACCAACCTCAAAACGCAACCAGAAAAAAAAAGCCACTTGTTAATCTCCAAACGCACAGCATTTGACTAAGGAGCTGTGCTTATCACCAGGGGCTGGGCTAACGTCTTAAGGTGACTTCAAGGCCCTCCATCCTACAGAAGGTGTTCATTCCAGCTACAGGGGAGAAGAATTCGAATCTGTAAACAGGCTAAGGGACGCCTAATTAAAATTCCAAACATGTTCGGTCATCGGGGTTCAGCCTAGAGACACACACGTCGAGGACACTCTTCCTCTTCCCAAGCCTGTCTTTGGCTGGACTCAAAGTCTGAAATAACCTGAAGATTTTACTTAGGAATGTGACTTTAGGGTCTGGACAACAGAAATCACGCCTCTGCCCACTTCTGCACACACAACCTGTGGATGTGCAATTTTCATTTTCTGCGTTATTCCTCATTTCTCCTCTGTTCTCTGTTCCTGGGCTCAAACCCACTAAAACACAAGATGGAGAAAGGGGCCACATTTAAGTTAATCTCTTTCACCCCTGACTAATAATGGTGGCTTAAGGGTCAGAAGACAGAGGGGCCGAATCCCCCCCATGACTTCGGGACACGCTCCTGCCTAACAGGCGAGAATGGGGGCCTGGGGGGACTCCACCGAGAGAGAAACCTGCACAGCGGTCACTACCATCCCGAGTTCACCCTGCAAGGGTGACACCGCCTCTGTGTCCCAACACCACTGGCAGAGGACAGTTACCTGCAAGGGCTTTCATTTCTTCACATTCCTGGTTCTCCACGTTGGATGCACGTTAGAAATAAACTCCCAGATCCAATAACCAGCGCGTCTGGGGACAGAATCCTGGCCCATCGGTCCCTGGAACACCTCCAGGGGCAGCTCAGTGCAGACAAGGCTGCGAGCCCGGCCCCTGCTCTTCTGTCCTGGCTTTATGTCCCCCAGCTGGACGGTGACCGTTAAACGGCAGGAACACGTTTCCTTCTACGTGATTTGCCGCTTGTTTTTGCAGCTCCTATACCAGCTTGCACCGCACGGGGCACATAGGGCCAACGTCTATGGTCTTTCCACCCACAGTGCTTCTCCCTCCTCAGCAAAAGCTACCTTTCCTTCTGTGGGAAGGAAACCCCACGTGGTCCAGTGAAAGCGACCCCACCACAATCACCCACCCCTGACGGGGGTGTGAGTCAGGCCCCGTCATGCTTGGGTGCAGTGCTGGCTCAGAGACAGGCATGAAACCCACAGCCGGGGAGGCCCGCCCAGGCTGGAGCCACTGGTGGCCACTATGCAGATGCTCTGAGCCTGGAGTCTGTTACCTAGGAAATGGGCCTGGAATCAAAGATGGAGAGAACGTCAGCGTCCTACTGACAGTTTCAAAACCTCTGGATGCAAACCTGCCAGAAGCCATCTCTTCAATGACAGGAGCTGATAAACACAGTTTTGCTTAAGCCAGTTTGATTCGGTTTCTGCAACTTGAAAAAGGCTGGAGCCCTGATGCCACGTAAGCGATGTGTTTACAAATGACTGCCTCACAGCAAGAAATGCGGGTCCCCAGAGCACCGCAACACCATGCAGCCACCCATTACCTTACCCTACGACCAAGCCCCAAGGACCGCCTTCTCATGCGGGGTGCACCCTGACCCCGGCCATCCCAGAACCCAGGGACTGTGCACACGGGCACTCAAGGTTTGCGGTTCTCCCTGAAAAAGACAAGTTGCTAAATTCTGCATATTCCCTCCTTTAGGATCACTAATCCTCGTTCTCATTTTTCTAGGTCCCCACTTTGCAGATAAGGTTTAGAGAACTGAACGGGGGAATCAGGAATGACTTAGAAATGATGATTCTCCAGTCATTCCGCAGCCACACTCTCCCGCCATTGGTCCATCCTCTTCCTCCCGCTGCCCCCCGGACATCCCCTCCACTCCACGGTCAGCCAAACTCAAACGTGGGTGCACGGGGGCAGGGGCTCTTTCAACTCCAACGGTGAAGCCCCAGGCCTTACTACTGCAGTCGCCGGTGAGGTGGAGAGCACAGGGTGCCTTTCCAGATCCCACCTCCTTCCCCGGAAGCACACGTGCAGGTGGCAGGCGGGCTGGAAGACAGAGAAGGCAGTGGGACGGCGAGGATGCGCACAATTCCCGACGACACCCCCGGCTCAGGGTTTGCTATCGGCCCAGCGGGAAATCCTGACTCTCAAGCGGTCCATGTTCCTTCCTCTTCTTCCTCTTCCCCAGAGCCCATCCTGTCACATCCCGGCCACCTCGTTCACGTCAAAATGTGTCTAGCGTGATTTCAATAGCATCACGGCTAGCTCCACTAGGGAACAAAAGCTACAGTGCGGTGATGTAAGACCCTTCGTACAAGTGGACTGAACTCCAGGCGTATTCTGTGAAGAGGAAACTTGTCAGCCTTGTTTGTGGGAAACAAACCTGGGCCAGCAATTATTTTTGTGTTTTATTGGTTTGAAATAAAATACCAAACATTCCTAAACAAATGATCAATGACCATTTTGGGAAAAAACGTGGCTTGAATATTTTCGTAAAGCTCTAGAGAGCAGGCGTGTGCCGTGGGGCACGTGAGAGGCACGCGCTGCTGTGCTCGCGGTGTTTGGAATTTCTCGTCTGGATGACAAAGCTTTACGTGATCTTTGTGGGTCTTTTAACAGCAGCCTTTAAGTATATAAAGCTGACAGTCCAGTTTCATAATGCGAGAGGGGTCTGGCCCGCTCCCCGACTCCCTGTTTACTAGAAGACTTTGTGTGCGGTCCTCAAAGCCGCATTGAGTTAGGCAAGCAGCTGACAGAATGAATATGCTCTTACTTCCTAAATGAAATTAGTACATGGGACTGATTCTTGGAGAGCTCGGTCCTCTCCAGCCAGGACTTGGCTGGCGTATTGCTGATGTCTTTAATTAACAAATGTGCACACGGTTGACGGCTGCCGGTCTTGGAGAAGGCTGGCGCTCACCCTCCTGCCTGGCCCCGCCACCCGGCCCAGCAGCCAGCACTGCTGCACGTTCAGGAGATGCAGCAGCGTGGGGCTGGGGCTCAGGCCCTGGAGCAGCAGACCAGAGGGTGTTTCCGGGCACCAGGCGCTAGGCGAGTCACTTGACCTCCGTGCCTCGGCTTCCTCATTTGCAAAGCTGAGATGAGGCAGCACCTGCTGTCTGGGGGAGCTGGGAGAAACGAGCTGTACATCTTAGGCGCCCAGCATGCAGGAGCCTCAGTCAGTGCTGGCCACGGGGATGCTGTAGGAAGATGAAGGGGCTCTCCAAGTGGAGTAGTAGACAGGGGCCCCAAGACAGCCCGCCCTTGTCTGCGAGCACTGCCATCCCTTCTGGGATCCCCGAGGAGTCAGCATCCAGGGGCTTGAGTATATCTAAGGGTCCTTTATTCCACCTGCTGGCTTGTGAAGGTGGAACAGCAAAGCAGAGACAGCAGAGGCACCAGAGACACTGGTACACAGGACTGAGGCCTGCTTGACCCGAAGACCGCGCTGGACACCACCCAAATCCTACTCGTTATAAACAAGTACGCTACAAATCAATGCAAGGGTCTGTCGTTTTGGAACCCTTTAGAAATTACCAAAACAGTTCACTTAACCTGTTGGATAAACCGTTCCTCTGCCGTACTGAGTCTTAAGTGTCTTTGCATGGCGGTGGCTTCAGTGTCCACATCCACCCCTGCCCCACACACAGCCCTGCAGCGGGGCCTGCTGTTTTGGGGGCGTCTGTGGGTCCGCGTGTCCTATAACCCTGGCTCATCGTGGTGGCTTCTCCCGCCCAGCCTGCGTCGTCCACCACGAGGTGGCAGCAGAGGACGCGGCCCGGGAGAACCTCCTGCCTGGGCACCTGCTGCCGGACAGGCCTCTGTCCTCAGGCCTTACCGAGGCTCCCGGGAACAGAGCGCTGCCTTCACACGCGGACCAACTGTAGGGAAGGCAGGGCTTGTTCTCCATCACCTCTCCTTTAAAGACCCTCCTCTCCCCCTTCCCTGGGGACCCAAAGCTCCAGAGATCCGTGGGCCGTGTCTGGGTTTCCATGGGCTCTAAGGGGTTAATAGGTGTGTTCCGGTGTCAGTCAAGAAACCTGCCCTCTTCAGCCGTTTGCTGGTTTCTGGGCTGTGACCTGTGTCCTTTCTAGATAAAACAAACCAAGGGCTTTGTCACTAGTTGCAGGGGAGGCCAAGCCCTGACTGGATGGGAATGGGTGCCCCTCCTGGCAGCTGCGGCTCCTTCCCCTCTGCCCCGCGATTAATGGACGGAGAGCCGCTCAGAGGTCATCTGCCTCCGGTGAGAAGCAGATAAAGGTACCCGAGGACTATGTCACTGTGCACACTTGGAGATGAGGGAAAACAGAACAGAAAGTGGCTCAATGAATAACTGAGCTGTAAGAAGGAAGCAAAGAGAGGTGAACCCACGGGGGCTAAAAGAGGGGGCCCGGGGGGCTGGACCACCCCTAGGGTCTGCAATCTCTGTTTAGGTTTTTTAAATTTTTCTACATTGAGGTGAATTTCACATAAGATGAAGCAGTTAAAATGTATAATTCAGTGGTTATTTAGTGCATCCACGGTGTTGTGTAACCATTACACTATCCAGTTCCAAAATGGTTTCATCACTTCAGAAGAAAACCCCGTGCGCATTAGGCAGTCCCTCTCCACTCCCTGCCCGCACCCAGGCCCTGGCAACCAGCAGTCTACGCTCTGTCTCTGCGGATGTACCCTCTGGAAATTTCACATCAGTGGAATCAGACTGTGAAAATAAATGAAGGAATCTCATTTTAAATGGAGCTGGGGAGTCCTGAAGGGGCAACTCTCCCTTGTACACCAGCCCTTCATCACCAGCGGGAAGAAGGAAGATGAGAATCACTTTGACGAGGAAGGACACTTTTCACCCAGGAATTTCATCTCCTGATTTAAGAAGAGAAGGAAGGTCCGATTCCTCCCTGCCCCAACGATAAGGCGCTAGCTCCTGTTTGCAGCCAATGAGAAACCGCCAAACCTCGAACTCCAGGCTCTTCCCTGGTAAACCTGGGTTCGAAACAACCCTCCCCAATTGCCTCCTAAAACCTAATACAGGCCAATCTTCCCCTTGTCTCTTTGGATTTGGCTGCGGTTTACCATAGCCTGCTTGTCCCAGGTTGCAGTTCCTCTGCTCTTCCCAAGTAAACTCATTTTTTCTTAAATAAAATTGTTCCTTGTTCTCTCCAAGGTTGACAAGACGATATGTGGCTTTAGTGTCTGGCTTCTTTCACTTAGCATCAGCTTTCTGAGGCTCGTCCGCATTGTAGCGTGTGTCACTACTTCATTCCACTGTTTGTACACCCCATGGTCTGTTCATCCATGCCTCTGTTGACGGACACTTGGGCTGTTGCCACCTTTTGGCCTTTGTGAGCAATGCTGCTATGGCCATGCATGTGCATGTATGAGCGTGCGTGTATATGAATAAACATGCATGTCCGGGTTTGAGCCCCTGGGTATTCATCTAGGAGTAGAACTTCTTCACTCCTACAAACAGCATGAGCGGGACAAATTGTATCCAACGGCAGCTGGCGAGTACTTGGAGAAGTAGGAAATCTCATAACGTTGCTAGAAGGAGAATAAATGAGTAACCACTTTGCAGAGGAATTTTTCAGCACCAAGTTAATTTGAAAATGCACGTATCTTGTGGTGCAACAATTTCATTTTTAAGTCTCTAGACCAGGGAGAAAAATTCTAGTGTATGTTCATGAGACATACAAGATTTTCCACTGAGCACCGCTTAGAAGAGCAAAACAATGGAAGTCATCTAACTTGGCTCCTTGGTAGCGGAACAGAAAAATAAGCTGGTATTTTTTATGCCATGAAATACTACACAGCACGTAAAATGAATGCAACAGAAGCACATGATCAACATGAATAAACCTCAAAAATATCAAAAAGTTTTTTAAACAGTAAGTTTCAAAGGGGATCCATTTAAAACACACCTATCATTTATAAATACAAACTATTGTGGGCTGAGTTGTGTTCCCTCAAAGAGTCATATTTTGAAGCTCTAGCCCGTAGCGCCTTAGAATGTGACCGTGTGGGGAGATGGGGTCTTTACAGAGGTGATTAAATTAAATAAGGTCATGTGGGTGGCCCTAATCACATATAACGAGACTAGGGCACAGCCACCCACAGAGGGACGCCCACATGGGGACACAGGGTGATGCCAGACATCTGCAAGGCAAGGAGAGAGGTCTTAGAAGAAACCAACTCTGCTGACACCTTGATCTTGGACATCCAGCCTCCAGAACTGAAAGGAGATACATTTCTGGTGTTTAACCTGCCCAGTCATGGTATCTGTTACAGCACCTCTAGCTGACGAAAGAGTCATGGAAGCCAGAGGATTCCTTTGTGGGTCAACCCAGAATAGCAAGAGAACTAGGTCAAAATATCCACTGAGTATTTAAACAATTGTAGTAATTAGATTTGAAATATAAGCCAATCCTAGACATTGAAGAGTCCACTGGGATTGTCTTATGCACGCTTAACGTGCTGTTTATGGCCTTTCTCTGCACCTGTAGAAAATACGTGCTTATCTAAAACACTCAGGCGTCCACAGCATTGCTTTGCAAGTCAGTCCTGCGTGGTCACCATGGTCACCAAACCCAGTTTTTCTGACTCTGAAATGTCTTTCGCCAAGCAACCACTGCTCGTTCAGTAACACACGTGGCCCATGGCCACCTTGTCCAAATCACAACCGCTTGGATGTCCTGTGTTGTTTTGCTACTACAAAGAGACTATTATCTACTTATTATCGAATCCGACTAGAACATCAAGCTCCTCTCCCAGCCTTTGAGGACTAGAAATCCGTCTAAGTAAACAGTATTGCAGGACTGTGGGGCAGAGCTCTCTCCTCTCATGGAAACACAAACCGTCTCGCTCCTTCCTCTCTGCCTCCATTTAAGAAGGCCCTGCCTTCCGAAGACCAATCTGTATCTGTATGCGGATTAAACTGAGGGCAGAGGGCCCGGGTGTGGAGAAGACCCACCTCTCCCACCAGCCTGGAAACAAGGGTATTTAGGACCAAGTTGGGTATCAACTACTCTCCCAAAGAAACCAGAAGCTATTTCATTCTTAACTGTCCACAAATTGATGGTGCGTTTTTGGATTATCTGAGATAACATGAGGGGCTTCTCCAGTCCTTGGAGTGTGTTCCTGCTTAACTCCCCGACTCCCGTACACTCCTGGGGTTGGGCAGGTGGTCGGCTGGCAGGCCCAGCTGCAAACGACGGAGGGACCGAAGGGCAGCCTTCTTGCCGTCAGAGGGCAGAGCAGCCAGGTGTGGACACGGCATCTCAGATCAGAGAGGGGGCTGAGCTGCGAGCCATGAGACGGCGGAACACAGGAGGGGCGGATCCGGGAGGTTCCAGAGGCGGGCTCTTCCCAGGGAATCGCGGATGAGCAGTCAGTTACATCCCCTACACCTGTCAGCCGCCTTCGCCGACCGAGCTTGCTCTGTTTTCACAAAATCTTGCACGTCCTCCAAGAGGCATGTGGCCTAGGCGATAAGATGTTTGCTTGAGTGGTTTTTCGGGAGCTTGGAGTCAGCGGTGCCCAGTTCGAGCTCAAGTTTGTTAAGACTGGTTGGGACCCACGACCCGCCAACTGGGCATGCCGAGTGTCCCCTCGGTGACCATCTGACGCCGGAAACTCCACCCTCGGAGCAGGCCAACGCTGCCATGCGTCCCAGGGAGAAGCCTGTGGGTTAGGTGGGCCTTCCCAGGGCCCTGACGGCCTCACCTTTTTCTTCTCTCCAGTCACCTTTCCCCTCCTCCCCAGACCTCAGCTTTCCGGGGAGGTGGATTTGAGATCTGTCTTCCCATCTCCTTGCGCGGCGCCCCCGTGAATAAACCCTTTCTCTGCTGCTGAACCCCGGCTGATGAAGCTGGCGGGGTACCTGGAGCCAGCATTTGGGGCCCCTTGTCCCAGCCTCAGCACCGTTGACATCTGGGGTGCCGGGGGCCGTCCGCGCCCCATAGCAAGTCTAGCAGCATCCCTGGCCTCTACGCGCCGGATGCCAGGAGCACGCGCTGCCGCCGCCCTCATTGACGGCCAAAACCATCTCCGCAAAGTGTCAGGCATCCCCCGGGCCGGGGCGGGGCAAGGTCACCTCTCAATGAGAACCAACCACAGCTTTAGGGGCAAGACTCCAGCCTGTCGGGGCTGCGGGCCGGGTTTGGAGGCCGAGGACCCGGGTATCACAGGAGACTCACACCCACACGTGGGGCCGTTAACAGGTCCTGGCCACGCTCTCCAGAACAGCTCAGAAGCCCTGTGCTAAGACTGTAGCTCAATGTCAGAGCCACGAGGAGAAAGCGTGCCTGGGTTCCGAGGCCCAGGGAGCAGGGCCGGCCGCCGTGAACCGTCCCTCGGCACCGGCAGGATCCTTCCAGGCCTGATCCACAGGGCAGAGGCGAGCGGCTACACCAGGCTCCAGGGGGAAGCAGCCGGCCACGCCGACCAGGGCCTCCCTGCGGTCAGAGATGGTCCCCACCGCTCAGCCTGGTGCCCGACAGACACCAGGGTGTGTGCAGGGCAGGAGCACGCGCTTGGAATGTGTTCACAAATCCGCCGGATGTGGGAGTTTCCCAGCACATTGGTGCTGCCCCTGCCCTGGATGGACACAGAGACCAGGGTGTGTGCAGGGCGGGAGCACGCGCTTAGAATGTGTTCACGAACCCCCCGGATGTGCGCGTTTCCCAGCACAGCAGTGCTGTCCCTGCCCTGGATGGGCACAGAGCCCCGCCTGGGACCTGTCTGCCCAGCCTCAGCCAGAGACACGCCGCTGCTTCCCGGGACGGCGAGTTTATGTGTCACCTGGGCTGGGCCACGGTGCCCAGAGTTCAGTCAGACACCAGTGCAGTTGTGCACGTAAGGCTATTTTCAGGTGCAGCGCGGTTAAGATTTAAATCACTAGGCTCTGAGAAAAGCAAATGACCCTCCCTGCAGTGAGTGGGCTGCATCCATCAGCTGAAGGCCTTAGAGGCAGAGGTCCCCGTGCAGAAGGAACCCTGCCCCCAGGTGGCGCACCAGGCTACGTCGTCAGCCCCTGCTGGAGCGGCCAGCCTGCCGGGCCGCCCCGCATGCTGCAGGCCTGCCGGCCCTCACAGACGCATCAGTCAGTTCCTCGTAATAAATTTCTTGCCTGTCTCTCTCTGTACAGATGTACGCATACACCCTGTGGATCTGTTTCTCTGGGGAACCCTGACTAGCTCAGTCCCTTCCATTCCTAAGGGCGCTTCTCATCCTGAAATGACAGGATTCTCACAGTCCTTGCAACACTCAAACCCTCCAGCTCGATGTGAAATCTCCCCCTGCCCGGGAAGGGAAGGGACCCGCTGCTTTCTCTCTGACACTCCACGCGGCACCACCCATTAGGCTGCCTGGGCAGCTCAGACCGGCTCTGGAGGCCTCACCGCCATGTCAGGGGTTCGAAGGATGGATAAACACTAGTCGCTCTGTTGGTTTATGGGAGCTATTGCTCTTTTCTTCTACTTACTACAAGGTTTATTATTTCTAAAGTAATTACCTCCTGTACACAATGTTCCAGAAGACATCTGAAGAACAGCAAACAGATTAGATGCCTCCCTGCCTCGGTCCCCATGGTAACTCCACGAGGTGCGAACTCCACGTTTCTGATGATGAAACGAACACTGACAGAGGGTAAGAAATTTTCCCAAAGTCACACAGCTGGTAGAGCTAGGATTTGAACTGAAACTCACTTAATTCCAAAGCCTATATTCTTAACCATTATAATTTGCTTCCAAGCATTTTGTTTTTAAAAGGCTCAGCGGCCATGGCCCATGGGCCCAGCCGCTCCGCGGCATGTGGGATCTTCCTGGACCGGGGCACGAACCCGCGTCCCCTGCATCGGCAGGCGGACCCTCAACCGCTGCGCCACCAGGGAAGCCCCTAAATACTTTTAAAGCAGCTGTGTATGATTTCCAGATCCTCAACTCTTTCCTAAAAGTTATGTAAGAACTCCTCCGGCCAGTTCCCCTTTTCCACCTGCCCCTTCACAATCTCTGCTTCCACTTTGCAAAATAAAGGTACACCTCTCACGCCTCCCCAAACCTTCCTCTGGAGGATGGAAACCCCGAGTGTGGACAGAGCTCCTGTTTGAAACACGAGTAGCTGACTGCACTCGGATGACCGAGGAACCAATCTTCTAGCAAGTGTGACAGTTTCCAATTCTTTACTTTCAACAAATTTGAAGGAGAATTTATTCAAATGTTCAGCTGATAAGAGCTTTAGAAATAATCTTTTGTAATAATCACAAGGTGATTTCTGGCATCCAGCTTGGAAGGAGCTTGAAAACATTCCTGGTATTATTCTATCAAATCTTTTTCCTTTTCCATCTTTCACTTCTATTTATGTGACCACGTTGCCTCAGCTCATAAGAATGAAAACTAAAGAAAACACTGATGCTTGGTCCTGCTCACTGTGGCAGCACTCTGTGGACACATGAACCTGGGGGGCTGTCCTTGTCACTCACATACTCTGAACTTCCCATCATTTTACTTGTTATATTTAATAATTATCAAGTTAAAATATTTTATTTTAATCAACTGTATACCAATAACTCTAATAATTGAAAAGAAACTTGAGTCTTGTGGTTACAGAAAATTAAATTTAAAAATCAATTTCAGGGCTTCCCTGGTGGCGCAGTGGTTGAGAGTCCGCCTACCGATGCAGAGGACACGGGTTCGTGCCCCGGTCCGGGAAGATCCCACATGCCGCGGAGCGGCTGGGCCCGTGAGCCATGGCCGCTGAGCCTGTGCTCCACAAGGGGAGAGGACACAACAGTGAGAGGTCCACGTACCGTAAAAAAAAAAAAAAAAAAAAAAAAATCAATTTCAATTTATGAACAGACTTTTTTCTGCCAGAATATAAGGAATAAAAGACTTTCTAGCAAATATTCATGTATATCACATTAGGATAATATTCTAAGTGGCAAGTGGGACGGAAATCCGAATTCAAGGAAAAAAAGGAGTCACAAAACATTTTTGCCTGTTTAGAGAAAAGTATTTTCATGTATTTTTTCAGAAGAATCATGGTAGGTTATCAAATTGCTACAGCATTTAGATTCCAGGGGAAACGCTTAAGAGTGTTGCAATTAAGCGTTTTTAAATACCAACGTTTTTAAATGTCAGAAGATATCCCCTTTGTAACTAACAAAACTTACTGTTAGATGCAACTCTTTTAGAAGGGTTATCTGCGGGCCCCTCCCCTCACGCCCAGCTAGGGAGACCCCTCTTTCTGGTGTGGGATTTGCAAAGTAGCAGCTCCACTGGGATTAGGGGCCCTACAAGACCAAAAGACAACCCTCAGAATGGGAGAAAATATGTGCAAATGAAGCAGCTGACAAAGGATTAATCTCCAAGATTTACAAGCAGCTCATGCAGCTCAATAACAAAAAAACAAACAACCCAATCCAAAAATGGGCAGAAGACCTAAATAGACATTTCTCCAAAGAAGATATACAGATTGCCAACAAACACGTGAAAGAATGCTCAACATCATTAATCATTAGAGAAATGCAAATCAAAACTACAATGAGATATCATCTCACACCAGTCAGAATGGCCATCATCAAAAAATCTACAAACAATAAATGCTGCAGAGGGTGTGGAGAAAAGGGAACAGTCTTGCACTGCTGGTGGGAATGTGAATTGGTACAGTCTCTATAGAGAACAGTATGGAGGTTCCTTAAAAAACTACAAACAGAACTACCATATGACCCAGCAATCCCACTACTGGGCATATACCCTGAGAAAACCATAATTCAAAAAGAGTCATGTACCAAAATGTTCATTGCAGCTCTATTTACAATAGCCCGGAGATGGAAACAACCTAAGTGCCCATCATCGGATGAATGGATAAAGAAGATGTGGCACATATACACAATGGAATATTACTCAGCCACAAAAAGAAACGAAATTGAGATATTTGCAGTGAGGTGGATGGACCTAGAGTCTGTCATACAGAGTGAAGTAAGTCAGAAAGAGAAAAACGAATACCGTATGCTAACACATATATACGGAATCTAAGAAAAAAAAAAAAAGGTCATGAAGAACCTAGGGGTAAGATGGGAATAAAGACACAGACCTACTAGAGAATGCACTTGAGGACACAGGAAGGGGGAAGGGTAAGCTGGGACAAAGTGAGAGAGTGGCATGGACATATATACACTACCAAACGTAAAATAGATAGCCAGTGGGAAGCAGCCGCATAGCACAGGGAGATCAGCTCCGTGCTTTGTGACCACCAAGAGGGGTGGGATAGGGAGGGTGGGAGGGAGGGAGACGCAAGAGGGAAGAGATATGGGAACATACGTATATGGATAACTGATTCACTTTGTTATAAAGCAGAAACTAACACACCATTGTAAAGCAATTATACTCCAATAAAGATGTTAAAAAAAAAATCAGGCACTTGTTTTGCTTCTAGCAGTCTGGCAGTCTCTGATGTGATAAACTCATTTAAATCCTGGAAAATAGTTGTTTCAATTAGGACAACTCCTCAGGAGTTCTAGAAAAATATTTTAAGTCAGTGATTCATCTGAGTCCCAGATAGGAGTACACTCTGGTGCAATCAGGCCCACAGAGTAGGAGTCCGGATAAAAGGTTTTCGGTGATTCTGACACATCTGTGGCAGTGTCTGCCCTCAGCCCTCCAGAACGCAGGCAGGGGATGAGATGCAGCCCAGCTCCTGACACGGTCCATCTCCATGTCCTGGTCCCCTGCTAAATCAGAAGCTGTGAACGGCCAAGTTTTTTTTTAAAAGGAAGGGGTTGAGAAGGGAAAGGTAAACTGTAAGAATGCGCTACCTGCCAAATCGCGCTTGTGTGTGTTTGCGTAGCCAGCGTTCCTTCACCTGGGATGATTTCAAATTCCCTCGCCCTTAACTTCATCATCTGTCCCGGGGAACATACTTTACTTCATGAGAGGCACTGGAAGCACAAGGCTTCAGTTTGCTCTTAATTGCAAAGGACATTTATCATGTAAAATAACTGACATGTGATTCTTCACTTCAGCTCTTAAACAGGAAGAATCCAGAAGGAATAAA
Source organism: Delphinus delphis (assembly GCF_949987515.2). NCBI lineage: Eukaryota > Metazoa > Chordata > Mammalia > Artiodactyla > Delphinidae > Delphinus > Delphinus delphis. Next base: position 2,671,642 of record NC_082696.1, on the reverse strand, counting down.
ACTTCGATCCTACAAAAGGAACTGGATAAATGCCAAAAGTTTTAGCTAGAACAGAATTAACAGTGAAATTGAGAAATTCATGAGGTTCTTACGGACTCAGTGTCTCTGCAGAAGAAGACAAGGAAAACAATTTAAACCGGGAATTAGCACTTTCGTAAGTGGTTTTTCAGAAGTGTTGTCATCAGTTTTGTAATAACTTAACCGTGTATCTTTTAAGGACACTTACTGTGTGCTTTTAAAGAAATTTAAAGCATTTAAAAGGCTCTGATATGCTAGACTTATCTAGCATATCAGAGCTAGAAAAAGCATAATTGATAAAGTTATCGATCCAAAGGGAAAGCATAGAGGATCCAGAGAAAAGAGAAATGAAGTAGGAGGGGTGGGGGGAGGGGAGGTAAAGGGAAAAGAAAGGTTCATACAACTTTTAACGAAACAAATTTTATTTTTATAATTATATTCAACTTTTAAACTCTAAAAATTTTATATTAAAAATGTTTCACATACATATATTCACACACATAATTTTAAATCAATGAGTATATTTGATTGCAAAAAATTTAATATTTTGAGAAATCAAATTTGTTCAACTTATGTTTTATCACTTATTAGTTGTGCAAATAGTTTATAACCGATTAAAGGAAAAGGATTAGGAGGAATAATTATTTCATAGCCTTAAAGGTGTGTAATTTCAAAAAGCCAGGGTAGGGTTTGGTGGGGGCCGTTTTCAGAAAATGTTTTTTTAAATCCCTCCCTAGACCTCAGCAAACACAGAAGAGAAGTGAATTACTTCCAGCTAGTTGTAGGGACCCTTTACTTTAACTTATTCACAAAAAAATAGAAAAATAGACTAGATAATCAAATAAGATTTTAAAATAAGACCCAGTCTTAGATTTTGGAGGGTCTTAAGTGCTTAAAATAAGGTAGAATTCTGACACCAGGAGATGGGGACATTCCCACAGCAAAGCCACCACCTCTGCTGGGTGATGCCAGGTGCCAGGCACCGGAGTGGATGTTTTTAGGTCACCCTCTCGGGGTGCGGTGGGGGTGGTACAGCAGGCACCCCCAACCCCCAGATGGAGAAACTGAGGCACGGGAATTGGGAGCACTAAGCCAGGTGCACCTAGCCCACCACTGACCCAGAAGATTCCCTGGACTAATTACATCAGCGCAAAGTTTAACCAGTGGTTGGAAGCTTTACTAAGAAATAGAGAAAACTAGACAAGCCACCTCATTAATAAACACAAAACAATTTATTCGTATGTAACCATAAGGTTAAACTGCTACTTAAAGTATAGTTACTACTACTAAAGCGATCATCTCTGTGCTCAAATGATACACAGCACCTAACGTTTATAAAATGATGAAATGCGACCAAGTAGAACAATTTTTAAAACCTAAACTGACTGTATGTCATTTCTTTTAACCAATACTCCTTAAATACTGGGTATTAAATATGTCTCTTTGGCCCCGAGGTTTTGTACAGACTAATTAATTAGGGCCTTAAAAAGAGATGTCCAGAAATGGGACCCAGAAATTACTGTACAGCTTGACTAAATATCCTCCAAAAGGAAAATCAAAAGTATTTGAGACATGAAGCTTCCACTGGTGAAGCGCACGAGAAGCAAATGGTTTAGCAAGCCCACTGGCTGTTACCTGGACAGGTAAAAGGTGTTCACATTTGCAGCGTAATTGTACCAAAGGGTGGTAAGTGCACGCGTGCCCACAGTTCATGAATGCTCTACCAGGATGCCGAGATGCAGACTCAAGTGTCAAGTAACAGCCCTTCTATTTCAGATGTGGTTTTGTTTGGGAAACAGAGGCCCGAGCCAGGCTGGACATCACAGTTATGGGCCCTTAAGCCCCGCTCACCTGGTCGATCTGTGAGGTGAGGACCCCAGCCAGGGTGTCCCTGCCCTTCACCCAGGACCTGGCCACGCTGAGGAGGTGAGAGACATGGGAGAAGGCACAGGTGAGAAGCCGCTGAGAACGAAAAGCCCCCGTGGGCAAGGGGGGGGCGGCAAGGGTCCTGGTGAGGGTCCTGCCCCCGTACAGGGTCCCATGGTCCTTCCTGAAACCCCAGCAGGAGGACATGGGCTGGGCACCCGCTCTAGCAGGAAAGGAAGGAGGCACTAAGGAAGCAAGAGGAAGAAGGGATCCCTGTCACGAGCCCCAAACCAGCAGTTTACCTAAAGATCTGAGTCGTGGCAATCACAGGGCAGGAAGTATCCCGACAAGCCCGGCAACGAGACCTGAATCACAGGCCTGGCAGGACCACCGGGGGCCAAACGCCTGCTGAATTATCTGGATTTCGCAAAACCACGTCCCACACTCAGACTTTACAGGATCTGGGACTCGGCACCCACAGGGCGGGACCTTGTTCCACTCTTATGCGTTGTTCACGGTCACCTCGGAAGGAAGAGCTGGGAAGCATATAATGTTTTAACTTGCATAACATCTAGAAAATGTCCCTGAATTTTCCATAGCTGCATTTCTAAGCCATTTTCTAAGATTCACATGTGGAAACTTCCGAGGGGATGAGCAAAAATGGCTGAAAATTGCTTTTAAGATGTTAGAGGATGGCTAGATGTACGGCTGCTGTGGAACTACCACTGAAATCACACATGTCATTATCAGTCTGTTCTTGTGGAACCCGTACTGTACACACATGAGCCTCTGAGGATTTTCCTCTTGAAATTTCTGTCAGGTTCCTAAAGTCTTGAAGATTCTGGTTATTGTTTCGATTATGCTTCTGATCTCCCTAACTGGTTTTTAAAAGTTAAGCGCTACAATGTGAAATAATAAATATGACTAAGATACTATATGGACATAAAAATAAATTCATTAATAAGCTGCAGTTAGGGCTTCCCTGGTGGCACAGTGGTTAAGAATCCACCTGCAAATTCAGGGCACATGGGTTCGAGCCCTGGTCTGGGAAGATCCCACATGCCGCGGAGGAGCTAAGCCCATGAGCCACGACTACTGAGCCCATGTGCCACAACTACTGAAGCCTGCATGCCTAGAGCCTGTGCTCCGCAACAAGAGAAGCCACTGCAGTGAGAAGCCCAAGTACCGCAACCGCGCGTCTTCGCGCAACGAAGACCCAACGCAGCCAAAAATAAATAAAATAAATAAATTTTAAAAAAGAAAAAAAAGCTGCAGTTAGCACTAAAGTTTCCTATCATAAGATAAATTATGACCCGCAGGCCCAGAAAAATAAAGAGCACCATGAAAGGTCCAGGCATTACCAAGAGTACTGTGTATTTATCTGTATACAAGGACCCTCTATTTGTGTACTTTATCCCTTTTTTGTTATTATCCATTAATGTTAAACATTCTATGAAAGATATAAGCATTTTGTGCATTCATGTCCTCTGGAATCCCCCTGTGGGGAGAGCAAAGTTATTCTCTCCTTGAACAGAAGGGATCTGTGCACCTGCACTGACAGGAGAGGTGACGTGGAGCTGGGAGATGAAAAGCATCCCAAATACTTGGACTTCAATCAAAGAAAATGCATGTAGTGAACCCACAAAAGGAAACCAGTGCGCTGGCAGGTCCAGCAACCAAGGCAGCAGGCTGGCCTTTCCCCTCTCCTCCTGAGAAATTATTATTATTATTATTATTAAAAAGAAATGTGCCAGGCTTCGCTGGTGGCGCAGTGGTTGAGAGTCCGCCTGCCGATGCAGGGAACGCGGGTTCATGCCCTGGTCCGGGAAGATCCCACATGCTGCAGAGCGGCTGGGCCCGTGAGCCATGGCCGCTGAGCCTGTGCGTCCGGAACCTGTGCTCCGCAACGGGAGAGGCCACAACAGTGAGAGGCCCGCGTATTGCAAAAAAAAAAAAAAAAAAAAAAAAGAAATGTGCCTCCTCACGGCCCCCGCTGCAACATGGCCCGTTTACAGTCTAGTAAATTCTTGGGCCCCAGGTCAGCTGTGCCCAGCACCCCATGGGCTCCTCGGCCCATCCCACATCTATCTGCACATCGGAAAGTAATGAAACATCAGCCTCAGAAGCAGGGCTCATCCCCAGCAACACCCCCTCCCTCAGGACCATTGTCTCGTGTGCACGTTACAGAGAAGGACGACGTGCGAGCAGGGCCGGCACCTGGGACCCTTTCCTGAATTTCAAAATGAGGTCCATCCGGTCGCCCGCGGAAATGTACATAAATCCCGTCTAGGAATTTCACTTCTTGCTGGTTCTGTCCAAGGCTCTCCTTCCGAGAGAGCCACGCCGGCCACAGTTCCCGGGCGCCCCGAGGTGTGGACTCACCGCCCACCCGTGGTGAAGCCACTGGACCCGTGCCTGTCACCCCCAAAGTGTGGGAGTGGCCACAGGCAGAAATGAAGTCTCCAGAGGAGAACCTGGCTAAAACGTGTAGCAACAGTTTTAAACGGGTGTGAAGCCACCACTTCTGGACACTCCCACAGGAGGACGACACTGATGGGACACGTGTCACCTGCACAGGATGTGACCTTTCACGCGGAAACACTGATGGACTCACAGACAAATTTAGGGGCCTCATGACAGGTAAGTAAGGGTGCCCGAGACAAGTTCACTTTATAAAAATGAATGACACGTTCCTAACCCAGCAAAACCCAGCTGCAAATACGGTAAGAAGAAGGCCTCATTCACAGCCACCAGAAAGCACCACCTCTAGGCGCTGACTTAGCAGAGGGCACAGGCCCACAGGGACCCGGGGGCAAGGGTGGGACCCGGGGTCCTGGGCAAATTCACTGGACTCCCGCGCTGGAGCCTCGGCGATGACCCACGGCCCCCTCCCCTGCTGCCCGCACTGCTTTCCTTTCCCCCTTCTGCTGCATCTCCTCTCCCCGTCCCTCTGGAACTCACGCTTCAGCCACGCCTGCTCTCCACGGTGCTGAGTCCAGCAGGTCTCCGCCTGTCTCGGCACCTGGCTCATGCCCTCCCTGAAACCCTCTTCCCGCAGCCTCTGGTACCACAGCCTCCTCCATGACCACACGCGATCTTTCAGAAAGTGCCCTTGGCTCTGCCCTCCACACACGCCCACAGCATGACCTCTTCTTACCACTTCCTACCTCTCTACCTGCCTCTGGTCCAAGCAGTCATGGCCACTCGCGTGGATCAGGGCAGAACTGTCCCAACGCGGAGGCCAGGTGACCCAGTGGGAACACAAGTCGCATGTCCTGTAGGCTCAGTGGGTGCCGCGGGCCGAGGCGCAGCCCTGTGCTTACCGTGGTCTGGAAGGGCCCGCCCAGCGTCCTCTGCACTCACTCTGCACCAGCCTTGCCGGCCATCTAACTCCTCCTCGCCGTGTGCACGTGGCCAGCGCTCTCCTGTCTGCCTGCACTGCTGCCAGCCTCCCGACCGACCGAGCCGCTAAAACCACATCAGCTCCACTCCCAGCTCCCGACTCCCCTTCCGCCATCCACAGCCCTGGTCACTTCCACTGACACGGTGGCCACGCTAGTGCCAGGCTCAGACCTCCTGCTGGGGGCAGACTGGACTCATGGCCCGGCTGCTTCCGGTCGGGGACTCTTCCAGTCCTTATTCGTTCCCTCCTCTCCTGCTCTGAGGTCTCTGCACTCCCTCCCCAGTAAATCCCTCCCCAGTAAATCCCTCCCCAGTAAATCCTTTGCATGTCTAACCTTGTCTTGGTGTCGGTTCTAATCTCACCTTTAATCAGTGGTTTGGGAAACCTGGATCAACATAAAGAAAGGTGAAGTCAGGGACTTCCATGGTGGTCCAGTGGTAAAGAATCCACCTTCCAATGCAGGGGACGTGGGTTCAATCCTGGTCGGAGAACTAAGGTCCCACATGCCGCGGGGCAACTAAGCCCAAGGCCACAACTACCGAGCTCGCGCCCCTCAACGAGAGAGCCTGCGTGCCACAAACTACAGAGCCCACACGCTCTGGAACCTGCGCGCCACAACTACAGAGCCCACGCGCCCTGGAGCCCACCCACCACAACTAGAGGGAAGCCCGCGCACCGCAACGAAGAGCCCACCTGCCTCAACGAAGATCCCGCGTGCCGCAACAAAGACCCAATGCAGCCAAAAATAAATAAAATAAATAAATAAAATAAATCTTAAAAAAAAAAAGGTGAAGTCAGATTGCTAGCATCACTACATGTAATGACGGAGTCGCCAAGGGTCAAAGAACTAAAAGTGGAAAATTAAACTATGAGCTTGTAGAGGGTGAATGAATGTCTATTCTATAAAGAAGGAGTAAACTTCTGTGATTCCAGAACGGAGAGAGATGTTTAAATGAAAAAAAATCCCCCAAAGCTCAAACCATAAGGCGAAAAGCAAAAGTGGCTTTGATAATATCAACTCTACCACGTTGATTCACTACAGGACAGAGTTACTGTACAGTGGGAATATCAGGACATGATACTTAAACTTCTTAAAACTAAGAAGGGATCAACATCAAGAATAAATAAAGACATCCTCCGAATCCAAAGAAAAAGACAAGAATTCAAACTCAGAAATGAGTGAAGAATATGAACAAGCAATTCTCAGAAGAGAAAACCCAAGTGGATACCGAGCTCACAACGGGGCCGTTAAACTGACATTAATTAGAGACACGCAAATTAAATCACCGTACACGGCTTGGTGAAGCTGAAATATGGGCAGTGCCAAGGGTGGCAGAGAGGACTCCACGCACTGCAGGGGGTGCAGGCGGGCACAGCCTGGGGGTCGGGGTTCACCCAGGGAATTCCTCTCCGTCAGAATTCCATGCAAACGTCTAAATACACCCAAAGTTGGTTGTAAAATAAGCCAGTATGACCACCAGCTGTGGGGATGCTTGTTCAGGGGAGAAAACCTCACGCTGTGTGCACGGCGACGACCAACAGGTTCGGGTACGACGGTCTGGACTCGCTGCAGCGCGTGTAACAGGGCGAGGTGGCTGGGTATAGGCTCCTCTCCTACGTCCATCTTCACAGATCGCCTATGAGAGTAGCCCCCTCACCCCGCATCGCAAAGAGCAGCTCTGGCCCGTCCCAATGCTACACCATGGTGGGTGGGCCAGACCCACCCACTAAATCAGCTCCACTTCTTGGGGGGCCATGGCTCAGCTCTCCTCCACGTGCGCGAACACGCCCGACAACAGGCCAACGGGGGCTTCCTGGTCAGGCTGCTCAAGGTCACAGAACAGTCACCTGCATCTATAGAACAGCTGTTCCTGTTGTAGATGGAGAGAAACAGCCGTGGGCACTTCCCGATGCCTCATGTTCCAGTGGCGCTCAGGCGGCACTGATGGCGTCCCAGGAGGAGTCTGTGTGGAGCAGCCAGGGCTCTGTCAATGCCACCACATGAAAACCCGCAGCGCCAAATCCTCGTATCAGGGGGTGTCTGCATGGACTTCTGACCCCTCGAAAGCAGAACACTCTTAGGATGTGTTGAATCAATATTTACTCTAGAGGGGCTTCCCTGGTGGCGCGGTGGTTGAGAGTCCGCCTGCCGATGCGGGGGATGCGGGTTCGTGCCCCGGTCCGGGAAGATCCCACATGCCGCGGAGCGGCTGGGCCCGTGAGCCATGGCCTCTGAGCCTGCGCGTCCGGAGCCTGTGCTCTGCAGCGGGAGAGGCCACGGCAGTGAGACGCCCGCGTACCGCGAAAAAAAAAAAAAAATTTACTCTAGAATCAACACTTACTAATTTAAAAAGACAGTTCACATGTTCAAAAATTCTTTTTAATCTTTGGAAGGCAGGTATCCCCCGACCTTTCAAAATAGGTCCAAAATAGCATTTTTGGAAATCTGAGTCCCGCATGCAAGCTATAGTTGCATGACCAAGGAATGGAAAGTCTTGGTTAATTGTTCTTCTTAAGTCATCATATATACAATGCCTAGAACAATAGCTCTCAAAAATTAAAACTCACTTAACAAGAAAATTGCCTGGAATATAATGCAGCCTTTCTTTCTCCAGGGGTTCCAAAGTCATCTCAGGTATTTCAGTACCTGTTTCAGATGTTAATTATAAAGCTGAACACTGGTTCCCAGTCACTGTAGGCTCAGAACTGCGCAGACAGAACGTCTTATAAAACCTTACCACCGTCTCGTCTTGGAAGATGAGGGGATGAAAGCAGGTGTCCAGCCCATTCACAGCCCCCTTTGGCTTCAGTCCAAACATCTCCTAAAGGCGGGGGGGGCCCAGGCAGCACTGTGGAGCGGAGCCCCCTGTCCCCTAAGACACCCTCGCAAGCCTGCAGTGTCCTCTGCGTTGCTTTCCTGGCCTTCAGCACAGTGGAAACCCTGATGCCGCGTGTGTGTTGGACACCTGGCCCCCTCCCCCGACTCGACAGTGAACAGGAAGAAGCTCAGGTGACCTGCTCCCAACACCTTCTCAGGCAGGCTCCTGCAACTTCACACCTCATTTTATGAGTAATTTTAAACTAAAAGCGTCAAACACCTTGAAAGGCCCTACCCAGTTGCATGTTTTGAGTGATCTAATGAGCAGATCGGTTTAACAGTGTCACGGGTTTTCCACCTTTTAGGTCCACTGTTCCTCCACCGAGAAATCTGCCAAGGAGCGTCTGATGGGCTATAAATTCAACGATCCCGTCCCAAACTAAACAGCGCCCAGATAAAGAGTACTTCCTGTAAAAGTCAGAAAACTCTCCCTTCCTAAATGAAAATAACTTTAAGACAATTCAGAGGAAAAGCGGTCTCATAGGCTGTATGTTCAAATGACTCAAACTGAATGATGAGACCCTCGTGCGGGCGTCTCTGTGTCCTCTGGGTCCTGTCTCTGTGTTCTCGACCCTCCAGGGATCGAGGTGAATGGAGGCTCCCAGAGCGGGAACCAGGAGCCACATCTGACAAATCCCCTCCCTGCTGCTGCCACCCAAACCTCACTGTCACCCCCACGACCAGCTTCCTACAGCCAGCAAAACCTATAAGGTGATTCTGCTAAAACCAGATTTGATTATGTTGAGCTCTAACAAGATTAAAAGGAACTGATTCTATATTTTATCATTTGTTTTCTGAGTTTATTTATAATACATTGTATTAGTCTCCGAGGGCTGCCATAACAGAGCCCCACAAACTGCGGGGATGAAAACAAGAGAAGTGCTTGTCTCACAGTCTGGAGGCCGGGAGTCTGAGGTCAAGGTGCTGGCAGGGCTGGGCTCCCTCTGAAAGCTGCAGGGAGGACCCTTCCTTGTCTCCTCCAGCTCCTGGTGTGGCCGGCAACCCTCGGTGCTCCTGGGCTTGTGGAAGCATCACCCAACCCCTGACCCCGTTGTCACGTGTGTGTCTGCGTCTCTTCTCCTCCTCTTGAGAGCCATGCTGGGCCAGGGCCCACCCTGAAGACCTCAGCTTCGCTTCTTTACATCTGCAGAGCCTCTTTCCAAAAACGGCCACGTTCACAAATACTGGGGGTTAGGACCACAGCACATCTTTAGCAGGGGCTCAAGTCAACCCGTAACATATAGTATGGGAACATTTACTTTCACTATAAAGAAAACTCTTTGGACATTGCTGTTGTTGTTGTTGTTTTTCAAAGGAAGCATGTTAAAATTATAATTGAATTTAGAGTACGTTATGGAGTAATAACATGGGAGATAGACTAGATTTCTACTTCACCTTCCTCCAGCACATGTATGATGGATATTTAAGTTGGACTGTCTTTACGTCAGAGCTGAGGGATGACTGGTACCTAGTATTCTATCTGGCCCACAGCAGACATTCAATAAATACTGCCTGGTTGGTTGATAGTTACTGATCAACTCCATGTCACTGGTATACACACATTTTTGGAATAATAAACATAAAATATATTTAAAGTTTTTCAAAGATACTGAATGGCTTTATGCCCAAGACTTCTAATTGCACCCAGACCATCTTACTGGGACATCACATCAAAGATATTATGTTTTTTAAAAGGATTGTCTGCAAAACCAATTATAATCAAGAACCATTTTCAAATGTTGGCTATGTTAACCCATAAAGAACCATGAGAACACATTTTTTTTTAAAAAAAGAGAACATATTTTTAAAATCTAATCTAAAAATCATATGAGCCCTTTTATCTAAAGGCAGAGCAGAGCAAGAATAAATATCTGCCTTTCAAATTGCCCATTATTATGATTATTATTATTCACTGAAGCTAAAGGAAAATATCTTGGCAACACGTGCTAATGCCTTCTCTAGAGCTGGATATATCTGAGCCTAGCATTTGAGAGAGCTCTGAGGGAACTGCCGTTTCCTGTGCAGGATCTATTAAAGGAACAATGATCAAAGATCGCTTTCTATGAACGTGAAACATGAATTTAGAAATTATTCTGCACCCACCATTCTGCAGTCTGGAAGAACTCTCATCTCTTCCATTTCCCCTCCGACTGTCATGGGGACCCAGTGAGACCTGCGAGGTGAACCAGGGTGTGGTGGCACTGACCAACTGAAGGGGCCGGGCCGCAGAGCACTGCCTGCAAAGGCTGCCCGCCAAATACTTTACTGGGCGTGACACGGGGAGGGATGGACCCTTACTTCTGCAAACGGCTGAGCTATTGGGATAGTTTGTTACTCTTCTCAGCCTCCTTTGATTTCTAACTGCTAACATACGATAACGCCCGTGTGACTTACATACTACTGAAACCTAAATTCAAACGAACATACTTTACCAAAATTGTATCATCTAGCCTATAACTTAAGACCTTCAGATACTAATTAATTTAAGAAACAGTGCAGTGCTCAGAAGGAGAAATTCCCATTGAGAGGTGGCGCTGCCTTTGAGGGTCCATTCCCATCTCTTCCCCCCATTCAGCCAACAGGACAGGCATTTCAGAGAGAGCGCGAGGGCCTGAGATGTATCCATGGCAACAGAATCAGACAGAAAGAGACAATAAAAAGAGAAATTCAAAGGAACTGCTGAGTGAGTGTGCAGGGAACGATCCCAGAAGCTTTTAGCCCGAGGAGGGCTCAGTACCATGGACAGGGATATGGTATTGCTCTTTGCCTACTTTGCCTTAGTTTTCCATCTATGCTAATTCATTCTACAAATAAAAGGAGTGAATAAAAACCACAGCGTAGCCACCGAGGGTAGTAGCCGTACTATTTGCTTCTACACAGCACCAAGCTGATAAGAGAGTTTTCAGTAGTTTTAAAAAATAGTGCTGTTGATACTGATGCCTGTTCTGAAGATGTCAAAGATGAAGCAGTGTAAAAACTATGCCGCAAGTTTCTTTTTGTTTTGTTTCTGTTTTTTTTGGTACGCGGGCCTCTCACTGTTGTGGCCTCTCCCGTTGCGGAGCACAGGCTCAGCGGCCATGGCTCACGGGCCCAGCCGCTCCGCGGCATGTGGGATCCTCCCGGATCGGGGCACGAACCCGTGTCCCCTGCGTCGGCAGGCGGACTCTCAACCACTGCGCCACCAGGGAAGCCCTATGCCGCAATTTTTAAAACATGAGTATGTATGACAGATATACAAAAGACTTCCACTGAGATTTTAAAATAAGGGAAGAACCCTTCCACACTTTCCATGGGAATCCTGCTGTACGTTCCACAGCTGCACGTGCCACATCGCAAGACCTTGCAGGGTCTACGTTTTCTTAGTGTGCGCGCAGTGTTGACCTCAAGACATCATTGAAGGGAACTGAACTGGAAGATGGTAGGAACACCTTCCGCATTACTCGTTCTCTGAGGAAAATAAATGGTAAGTGGATATAAAATGACTCAGTCTGATTTCAAAATATTTGAAACCAGAACTTCTTGTATGTGTTACTCAGTGGAAGCATTAAAAAAATCAGATAACCTCTCAGGAGGTTATCAAATGGGCAACTAGGGGGAAAAGAAGCAAAGTTTCAACTTCACACGGATTCATATGCTTCCCTCCTAAGACAGATATTATTTTAAAAAATAACTCACAAGGCACTGGTCCGTAGAGCAGTAACCCACTGACAAATACCTGGGTCCAACATGGGTCGGGACCACCAAGGGCTCATGCACCCAGGGGTCCACGCCCAAGACACAAACGCACAGGCTTCCTCCGGATGGGGCTGCAGTGACCTAAACCGGGATTCCAACAGAGAAGTCAGATTCTTATCTTGTACAGAAATAAGATGAAATGTGTGAGCCTTTGGGAGTAAAGGGTCAAAAGGAATAAAACATATATGTATTTCATTCTAATAGCATCTAATAAAAGTCACAAATCTGACGTGAATGTCAAAAAGCTACGCTCTTCCCTTTCCTGTGCCTCTCTCCCTCATCACCACGACGTAAGCAGCGCACACGTGCATGGGCACACGCACACACACTGCGCACACGCATACCACGGACCACAATCAGCAAAGCAGAACCACACACAGGTTTGTAAAATTAAAAACCTGCCTGCCGGCTGCTATGACCCCCTCTGAGATCTGCTGAGAGTCTAGCTTTTCCTCCAAATGTTCTATGTGAAACAATCACAAACCCATAGAAAGGTGGACAGAACAACAAACACCCATGTGCTCTTTGCTTTGGTTCACCAACTGCTACCATTTTGCAATATTTCTTTTATTTCTCTCTATATAATTACATACGAATTTTTTTTGGCCAAACCTATCAAAAGTAACTTGTAAGCGTCTTGACATTTCAACCTCTTAATATTTCAGCATGTTCTTCTAAGATCCAGGATGTTCTCCATGGTCACAATAATATTATCATGTCTGAGAAATTTAAAATTAATGATATTATAAAACGTACAGTTTCTAATTAAATTTCTCCAATTGTCCCTAAATGTCTTTGCAGCACTTTTTTTTTTTTAATCTTTTAAAAAAAATTTTTTATTTTTGGTTGTGTTGGGTCTTCATTGCTGCATGCGGGCTTTCTCTAGTTGTGGCAGTGCACGGGCTTCTCATTGCGGTGGCTTCTCTTGTTGCGGAGCACAGGCTCTAGGTGCACAGGCTCAGTAGTTGTGGCTCGCAGGCTCTAGAGCGCAGGCTCAGTAGTTGTGGCGCATGGGCTTAGTTGCTCTGCGGCATGTGGGATCTTCCCAGACCAGGGATCGAACCCGTGTCTCCTGCATTGGCAGGTGGATTCTTAACCACTGAGTCATGAGGGAAGTCCTTTGCTGCATTTTTTTAAGCCAGGATCAAAATGTTGACTATTCTACATTGTGCTGTCACAGCTCTTTAGTCTCATTTAATCTAGAAAAACCCCCACCCTTTTATCTCTGAGGAGTCCAGGCTAGTTGCACTGCAGACTCCTCCACAACCTGAATTTTTCTATTTGTTTCCTCCTGTTAGAATGAGATTAGACCTTTTTTTGGCCAAGGCTTTTGTTGGCGAAAAGGCTGCGGAAGTGATGCTGTGTATCGTCCTTTGCCGCTCATCAGAGGAACGTTACTGCTCATGCTGTGTGTGATCGGATGATAAAGGAGGTGTCTGCCACACCTCTCACTGCAAAGGTGCCCTTCCTAGTCCCTGGTCACGAGTGGTTTGTGTGGCGATACACAGAGATTGTGCGACTGCCCTGCTTCCCAACCTGTCACCCGGTGGTTTCAGTGTCCACCCAAGATCCTTGCCTGTACTCCTTAGTAACTGGAGGTTGAAATGGTGATTTTCGAATTCTATCATTCCTTTGTCATTTATTAACTAACTTCCTTCTATTAAGAAGAACTCCCTCTCGGTGGCAATATAAATTGATACTGCCACTATGGAGAACAGTATGGAGGTTCCTTAAAACACTAAAACTAGAACTACCATCCCACCCAGCAATCCCACTACTGGGCATATATCTGGAGAAAAACCTGGTTCAAAAAGATACATGCACCCCAATGTTCATTGCAGCGCTGTTTACAATAGCGAAGACATGCAAGCAACCTAAATGTCCATCGACAGCGGAGTGGATAAAGAAGGTGTTGTCTATATACAATGGAATATTATTCAGCCATGAAAAGAATGAAATAATGCCATTTGCAGCAACATGGATGGGCCTAGAGGTTATCATACTAAGTGAAGTAAGTCAGACAGAGAAAGACAAATATTACATGATATCACTTATGTGGAAATCTAAAAAAATGATACAAATGAACTTATTTATGAAACAGAAATAGACCCACAGACATAGAAAACAAACTTACGGTTACCAGACAGGAAAGGAGGGGAGGGATAAATTAGGAGTTTGGGATTAACATATACACACTGCTGTATATAAAATAGATAACCAACAAGGTTATAGCACAGAAAACTGTACTCAGTATTTTGTAATAACCTATAAGGGAAAAGGATCTGATTCAGTTTTATATATATATATATATAGACACACACACATATAAATTTTTATATATATATATATATAAAACTGAACCATTTTGCTGTATACCTGAAACTAACACAACATTGTAAATCAACTAAACCTCAATTTTTAAAAATTGGAAAAAAAAGTGAGAGGCCCCTCTCACTTTTTTTTCCTTTTAGTATCACAATAGATTCATCAATTTTTTAAATTCTAGGTTTGATAATCTATCGTCACTATTATTTGTTTCACTGCATAACTTTTCAAAATTTGGTTAACAGGTCTTCTAAAGAAGGCTACCTGTCCTACACGTCTCCACCAGGCCTGCCTGTGCTTTGCCTGCTCCAGACCTGGAATCATCCGCTACTCCAAGCATCCTCCGTCCCCTTCAGTGGGGATGTAACTCAGAAAACAAGATCTAGGTGCAGGTTCTCTCCTGACTACTGGGGTGTCCTCCTGCAAACCCTTGTCAGTGGACAAAGCCATGAAGTTATGGCTGTTGGTATATTAACACCCCGTTTAAAAGTCAAAAACAACTGTTTTAAGTATATTAAAAGTATCTGGGAAGTCTCAATCTACTCCGTATGCTTTCTGCACCATTCCTACTCACTCTATATCCAGTTTTGGTGTATCCCCTCTGTGTGGTGTTTGTTTTTACAAAATAAGCAACTATTTCTATTTATACTTAATATTTGTAAATATTTAAAGTATATATGTACATTTTAAGTTTCCCTCACTTCTATTTTTTTTTCTTTATTGGAGTATAATTGCTTTACAATGGTGTGTTAGTTTCTGCTTCATAACAAAGTGAATCAGTTATACATATACATATGTTCCCGTATCTCTTCCCTCTTGTGTCTCCCTCCCTCCCACCCCTCTAGGTGGTCACAAAGCACCGAGCTGATCTCCCTGTGCTATGCGAGCTGATCTCCCTGTGCTATGCGGCTGCCTCCCACTAGCTATCTGCTTTACGTTTGGTAGCGTATATATGTCCATGCCACTCTCTCGCTTTGTCCCAGCTTCCCCTTCCGTTACCCTCACTTCTTACACAAAAGGTATATATATGACACGCTATATACATATTATACTTTATGAAGTCTTTTAGTGAAAAACTTGAAAGCAAATCCCAGAGATCAGCCCCGTAATATCTCACAGGGATCCTTCTCATTCTTCTTCAGGGCTGCACAGCACTCCATTCTGTGGATGCCCCACAGTTTATTCCATTAGTTGCCTAAGGATGACGTCTAGGTTGTCTCCAGTAACTGGCAACACAAGTAACGCCACGAGGAGTGACCGTTCCTCCGTAAAGTCTTCCCCAGTTTCCTTCCTCTACCTCAACCTGAGATGAGTTCAGTGCCTCTCCCTTGAGCCCCAGTTATCGGATTGAACTTGGTTTAAATTATGTTTGGATTCCTGGGCTGCATCAGTGGAATTTAAGGAAAAGCCTGAGCAGGCAAGGCTTTGTCCTGGGAATGTGAAGCCCCCAGGCTGGTCAAAAAGATAAAAAACATTCACGTGCCTGTCAGTGTATGATTCAAAGCGAGCCCTTTATCTCAGCACCATAAAGTTGAGCGACTGAATGTCTCTTTGCTGCAAAGAACCAAACCCTTTCTTATAATATTGAAAGGTTTGTTCCACGATTCCAAGAACAGTTGACTTGTACCCCTGAATTATACACATGTTATAGGAAACCAAGTTCCTCAGATTTGTGGTAAAGAATTGCGCCCGTGAAATTTTAAACTATGTTTGTCACAAGAGAGTAAACCGCCTCCTTAACAAAAAATAACTAACCCACTTATGATAGCCTTAAATTATAATGAATCAATTGCTGAGTTAAAAGTGCCCTGTTAATTGCTAGTTTAGGAACATTATTTGAAATCTCTCCTCCCTGCCTAAATTCTATGTAAGTAAAAGTAATAAGTATCTCCAACAGATAAATTTTTAGACATAGCACAAAATAGTATTTTATCACAGAGAAAGCTAGGGACTCAGAGCTATTAAGATTTGAGCATCTATGTTGATGGAACCATATTTATACTCACAGGCCAGCTGAGATAGGATGTGTGAGCTCTATGCATTAATTAGGATGAAAGAGTGTAAACTAGGCACATTTGAAGTGTTATTTCAAACTGTCAAATGACTTTATTTTTAAAATATAGATGTGGGCTTCCTGGTGGCGCAGTGGCTAAGAATCCGCCTGCCAATGTAGGGGACACGGGTTCGAGCCCTGGTCCGGGAAGATCCCACATGCCACGGAGTAACATGCCCGTGCACCACAACTACTGAGCCTGCGCTCTAGAGCCCACAAGACACAACTACCGAAGCCCACATGCCTAGAGCCCGTGCTCCGCAACAAGAGAAGCCACCGCAATGAGAAGCCCGTGCACCGCAACGAATAGTAGCCCCCGCTCGCCCCAACTAGAGAAAGCCCACACGCAGCAACAAAGACCCAAAGCGGCCAAAAATAAATAAATAAAATAAAATAAATAAATTTTTTTAAATAAAATAAAATAAAATATAGATGTGACCACATAACACCTAGACAAGCATTTTTGTAATCTCCTTTTCCATCAGAAACACTCCAGGAATGACAGGTGACATTCACGTGATACCCATTCAGAGAAGACTGTATCGCAGTGAACCAGGAATGTCTTTTATTATGCAGATGGCACTGAATCCACCCTGGTGTGAAAAGTACAGGAAATCATTTATAAGTACTGAGTACAAAACAAGACCTCCTTGCCTCGCCTCTCAGCAGCTGGAGAGGAGATGGTGAATTCAGGCCGATCTGACAGGCAAGGATCAAATCAATCCCATCAACTCTCAAATGCTTCAAATGACTTGGTACATTGATATTAGAAGTTGGCTCTCTTTTTTCCTGCAAAGTGGGAAAGAGTTTGTCACACGACCCCTAGTTAACAGGAAGGAAAGTGTGATCTCTAGGAAATCTCCAGCTTCTCGAGGGGGCAGCAGACAGGCACTCAGGAGGCCCTGCTGTGCTGCAGGGGACCTTGAGAAATCTCTCCTGCGGAACAGTCAACAAGCTGCCTTTCCCCAAGATCCACAGGAAGAGCCTGACACACCCTCCCAGGCAGAAATCTGGAAAACCCGCCACACGACTCAGTGTATGTTTCTTTCAGCCTTTCTGTGTCCCCTGTATTGTGGACATTTGAGGCAAAGTGACATGAGAAAATGCTGCTGCGACTTGAGCCTGAAGCCAGAGCATGATTCCTTAATCATGGGGTGGAGGGGAGGAGGGGTGGTGGGGTGGAGGGGTGGTGCGGTGGTTGGGAGGAGGGGCGGCTGGGAGGAGGGGTGGCGGGGTGGAGGGGTGGTGGGGTGGTGGGGAGGAGGGGTGGAGGGGTGGTGGGGTGGAGGGGTGGTGGGGTGGAGGGGAGGAGGGGTGGAGGGGTGGTGGGGTGGAGGGGTGGAGGGGTGGTGGGGAGGAGGGGTGGAGGGGTGGAGGGGTGGAGGGGTGGTTG
This sequence comes from Delphinus delphis, assembly GCF_949987515.2. NCBI lineage: Eukaryota > Metazoa > Chordata > Mammalia > Artiodactyla > Delphinidae > Delphinus > Delphinus delphis. The sequence goes on along the minus strand of NC_082696.1, from coordinate 2,653,971 downwards.
GGAGGAGGGGTGGTGGGGAGGTGGGGTGGAGGGGTGGAGGGGTGGTTGGAGGAGGGGTGGTTGGGAGGAGGGGTGGTGGGGTGGAGGGGGTGGTTGGGAGGAGGGGTGGTGGGGTGGTGGGGTGGAGGGGTGGTGGGGTGGAGGGGTGGAGGGGTGGAGGGGTGGTGGGGTGGAGGGGTGGAGGGGTGGAGGGGTGGTTGGGAGGAGGGGTGGTTGGGAGGAGGGGTGGTGGGGTGGAGGGGGTGGTTGGGAGGAGGGGTGGTGGGGTGGTTGGGAGGAGGGGTGGTGGGGTGGAGGGGGTGGTTGGGAGGAGGGGTGGTGGGGTGGTGGGGTGGAGGGGTGGTGGGGTGGAGGGGGTGGTTGGGAGGAGGGGTGGTGGGGTGGTGGGGTGGAGGGGTGGTGGGGTGGAGGGGTGGAGGGGTGGTTGGGAGGAGGGGTGGTTGGGAGGAGGGGTGGTGGGGAGGAGGGGTGGTGGGGAGGAGGGGTGGAGGGGTGGAGGGGTGGTTGGGAGGAGGGGTGGTTGGGAGGAGGGGTGGTGGGGTGGAGGGGGTGGTTGGGAGGAGGGGTGGTGGGGTGGAGGGGTGGTTGGGAGGAGGGGTGGTGGGGTGGAGGGGGTGGTGGGGAGGAGGGGTGGTGGGGAGGAGGGGTGGAGGGGTGGAGGGGTGGTTGGGAGGAGGGGTGGTTGGGAGGAGGGGTGGTGGGGTGGAGGGGGTGGTTGGGAGGAGGGGTGGTGGGGTGGTGGGGTGCAGGGGTGGTGGGGTGGAAGGGTGGTGGGGAGGAGGGGTGGAGGGGTGGAGGGGTGGTTGGGAGGAGGGGTGGTTGGGAGGAGGGGTGGTGGGGAGGAGGGGTGGAGGGGTGGTTGGGAGGAGGGGTGGTGGGGTGGAGGGGTGGTGGGGTGGAGGGGTGGAGGGGTGGAGGGGTGGTTGGGAGGAGGGGTGGTGGGGAGGAGGGGTGGTGGGGAGGAGGGGTGGAGGGGTGGAGGGGTGGTTGGGAGGAGGGGTGGTGGGGTGGTGGGGTGCAGGGGTGGTGGGGTGGAAGGGTGGTGGGGAGGAGGGGTGGAGGGGTGGAGGGGTGGTGGGGTGGTGGGGTGGAGGGGTGGAGGGGTGGAGGGGTGGTTGGGAGGAGGGGTGGTTGGGAGGAGGGGTGGTGGGGAGGAGGGGTGGTTGGGAGGAGGGGTGGTGGGGTGGAGGGGGTGGTTGGGAGGAGGGGTGGTGGGGTGGAGGGGTGGTTGGGAGGAGGGGTGGTGGGGTGGAGGGGGTGGTTGGGAGGAGGGGTGGTGGGGTGGTTGGGAGGAGGGGTGGTGGGGTGGAGGGGGTGGTTGGGAGGAGGGGTGGTGGGGTGGTTGGGAGGAGGGGTGGTGGGGTGGAGGGGGTGGTTGGGAGGAGGGGTGGTGGGGTGGTGGGGTGGAGGGGTGGTGGGGTGGAGGGGGTGGTTGGGAGGAGGGGTGGTAGGGTGGTGGGGTGGAGGGGTGGTGGGGTGGAGGGGTGGAGGGGTGGAGGGGTGGTTGGGAGGAGGGGTGGTTGGGAGGAGGGGTGGTGGGGAGGAGGGGTGGAGGGGTGGAGGGGTGGTTGGGAGGAGGGGTGGTTGGGAGGAGGGGTGGTGGGGTGGAAGGGGTGGTTGGGAGGAGGGGTGGTGGGGTGGTTGGGAGGAGGGGTGGTGGGGTGGAGGGGTGGAAGGGTGGTGGGGTGGAGGGGTGGAAGGGTGGAGGGGTGGAGGGGTGGAGGGGTGGAAGGGTGGTGGGGTGGAGGGGTGGAGGGGTGGTGGAGTGGAGGGGTGGGGGTGGAGGGGTGGAGGGGTGGTGGGGTGGAGGGGTGGAGGGGTGGTGGGGTGGAGGGGTGGTGGGGTGGAGGGGTGGGGGTGGAGGGGTGGAGGGGTGGTGGGGTGGAGGGGTGGTGGAGTGGAGGGGTGGGGTGGTGGGGTGGAGGGGTGGTGGGGTGGAGGGGTGGTGGGGTGGAGGGGAGGAGGGGTGGGGGTGGAGGGGTGGAGGGGTGGTGGGGTGGAGGGGAGGAGGGGTGGAGGGGTGGAGGGGTGGAGGGGTGGAGGGGTGGCGGCCCCGGGGCGCAGGTGGCAGGAAGAAAGCTCTGGATGTAGGGGAGGGGACTGAGCCTCACCTACTCTACTGCTTCCTGACCTTTCCAAGACCTCTCTCTGGAGCTAATCCTTGGCTTCTCTGCTGGTCATTAACGGACGTCTTAAGGTGTTCACACCACAACTCTGAAAGTCTTCTCTCTCAGACTTTTCTCCGCCGTCCCCCTTCCCAGTTAACAGTGTAGGCCCCTCCTTGAATTCCTCTCCCCCACCACACCCGGGGCGTCCGCCGGGTCGAGGCCTCACCCTTTATCTCCAGCACCAGCCGCTGCTCCCAGGCTTCCGCGCTGGTGCCTCTTCCGGAGCAGCAGTGGCCTCCTGGCCGGCGCCCTGCCTCGCCTGCACCTTGGCGGGCTTGTCCTCACAGCTCGAATCAATTGTAAGGAAATCAGCTCATTACTGTGCACTGCTCGACATTTTCTAGTCTTAGAAGCTGAAGTGTGTCCCCCAAACTGGGGTCCTAACTCCCAAGACCTCAGAATGTGACCGTATTTGGAAATAGGGTCTTTAAAGAGGTGATTAAGGTAGAATGAGCTCATTAGGCTGGCCCTGATCCAACGTGACTGGTGTCCTTCTAGGAAGAGGCGGTGAGGACCCAGATGCAGAGAGACAGACACTGTGGGCAGAAGGACGAGCCCATGAAGAGGCAAGAGCAGGCGGCAGCAGCAGGCCAAGGACAGAGGCTCAGGGGAGCCCGCCTGCCAGCACCCTGACCTTGGACTCCCAGCCTCCAGAACTGCGAGAAATACAGATTTCTGTTGTTCATCCACCGCCCAGTCTCTGGTGTACGTCTATGGAGCCCGAGCGAACCAGCGCAGACGGCTTTCAGGGCCGAGCCTAAGTCACACTCCTGGTCCTGGGGCTCCTGTGCTGTGCCCAGGTCACGTCCAGCGTGGTCCCCACCACGCCATCCAGCCGCTGTATTTGTTTGTGGGCTGCTCTCAGCCAATGAGGAAATCAGCACAAGAACATCACCTGTCTGCCTCACTCACTGTGTGTCTCCACCAGCGAGGTCTTCAGAAAGTCAAACCTGAATATCAGTAAGACTCACGATCCAACTTCCACATTACAGGAGATACAGGGGACAGGGGAACCCGTCCGGCGACACCGTAAGGAGGAAGTAAGATTCAGAACACTGGAAACGCTACAGGACAACTAATCCGGTTTCTTTAGCAAATTAAAAGGCAATAAAAACAACAGGTGGGAAGGAGATTACAGATTAAGTGAGACTTAACAGACCTATCAACCGGTCACAAGATACGACCTCACCTGGATCCTACTTCAAGCAAAGTATTAAAAATCAGGTAACTGGGGAAAGTTGCAGACTTGACCCTTGATGATATTGACAAACTATAAACTTTTATTCACTATGCTGGATTTTTGCACATGTGTGTGTTTTTAAAGAGACATCTTATCTTTAGAGACATTGCCTGAAATAGCTGTAGCTGAAATGATGTGGTAGTGAATTTCTTCAAAACCATCTGGAGGAGTTGGGCTCGGGGGAAAGGGGTGGGGGAAGTGAACCAGGTTTTCTGAGGGACACTTGTTGAAGCCGTGCAGTGGATGAGACAAGTCCATTATGTTAGTCCCCCATCGCTTAAAATCTTCCTGAATAAATGTATGTATAAAAACAGAAACTATGCAGCACAAAGGGCATGAAGAGGCATTTCACAGGAGACAAATCAATGTAGCAACTACGAATACAAAAGGACGTAAATTTATTTGACTGAGAAGTGCAGTTCTACCCACTTAACTGGCAAAAAAATTTTAAAGTCTGACTATACCAAGTGTGGGAGAGGGTGGAGAGCCCCAGAATTTCTTGTGTTTTGCTGTTGGCGTGAAAATTAGCACAACGGATTTAGAAGATGGCGTGGCACTCCTCCTAAAGTGAATAATTACACTCTCCATGTGCGTGCTATTCAGCAATTCCATCTCAGGTAGAGTGTGTGTGTGTGTGTGTGTGTGTGTGTGTGTACACATGTACTTGTACACACACAACACATCCAGGAGAAACTCTTCTGCATATACTCCAGGAGTTGTGTATAAGAATGTTTGTAGAAAATAAATAAATCAGTAAACAAGTCAGGAGAGCTGCGCATGGACCAGCGATGAAAGTGTGGCTTGAACCAAAACCAGCGCTGGAACTAAGGCCATCCTCTGCCACTAGGTACAGAACAGCCCCCTTTGCTGGGTGACTCACGCCAGCCTGCGGCCCGTCCAGCCTGTTAGCCCTGGGCTGTGTCAGCAGGTAGAATCAGATTTTGATTCTGTAAGATGCTGCAGGGACACATTTCCCAACTGCACTTGAAATAACACTTGAGTATTTAATCTGATTTCAGGTCAAGTCTTTCTGGCTGTGTGTGCGCATGTGCCTGCGTGTAACCTTGAACTTGTCCCGTTGCGACAGTTAGAAGCCAAAGCATCACAGGCGTCAGAATCATCTGCTGCCTTGCAGTCCCAGCGCCCTGCCCCTGCCCGCCCAGCCTGCTGACTTGCTGGATCTCCAAGTGAATGGAGAAGCCTGGGCTGGAGGCCCTGGGCGGACAACGGAAAGCGTCTGTGCACCTACCGACTGGCCGGGAAGGGACAGGACCAGACCCCGGGGAACAGAAGCCAAGGTGAACTTGCTGCTTTTCCCCACAGCCCGTGACCCCTGAGTCTAGGGAGCTGGGACTGCGCAGAAGGCAAAGTTTTCTAAAAGGAGGTAACTTGGAACTCTTATTTTAGGTAGTGGCGTGTTTCAAGAGACACCCACCCCTGCCCGGACTCAGCCAGACGTCACCCTGGTGTGGGGGACCCTGGACCCTGCAAACCAAATCTCCCCGCAGGAAAGACCGGGGCCCTTGGTGTGGCTGTCACCCTACTGTCCTGCGTTTAAGGTCAGCAATCTTGAGAGAAAATAAAGACAACGGGATTCAATTAACCTGAAAGAATGCATCAAGGCAAATACAACAATGAGTCATTAAATAACACTGTGGACATAAACAGACGTTCTCTTTGGGCAAATTTTCTAGGTTGGTGGGTATTTTAAGCTTTACTGGGGACAACAGATGCAAAGGTTATTAAGTGGCTGGAGTAAGTGGAGCATCGCCCATCTGTCCCTTGTTTTCTCCGAATCAACTCTAAGTCAGTACGTGTTTATGTTTGTAATCTAAAAATTCATCGGAAGGTTTCTGTTTCTTCTGAAGAAACAGAAAGTAGTAATACCTGTTGACCATGTCCACATCTTTGTTACGTTTAGAATGTTCAACTCTATCATATACAATCAACCCAGAGAGCGGTTAGTTGTCCAGCCCCTACCGTGTCCCAAGCAGGGTGCTAACTCCATGGGGAACGCGAGCCCACGTCCTCAGAAAGGAAGGTCAAGGATTTGAGTCAGGGGTGCACGATTCAGGGAGGGCTCTGCCACCCTCCTGCATGCAGAGAACTCTGATTGGCTCTTACAAAAGCTTAGTAGGTAAATCACTTTCCTTGGAGATTGCCAGAAAAGTGTTCCACCCACGCACTTTTCTACAAGGTAGAAAGTTGCCCCTAAATTAAGCTGGAGAAATCACAGGCTCCACCTTGCACCACATGCCTTGTCTCCCAGGAAACTGTTCACTGACCTCTGTTTTGCCGTAAATTCTCAGATTATATCTATAAATACTATATCAGGGATTATAGAAAATTCAATGTTATATTCACTGTGGAGATTTATTTCTGAGAGTGATGTCCACTGCCTTATACAGGATACCCTTGATGAGCACATAACGGAAGAATTAACTTCAGACCACACAGCTCTAAGAAAGGCTATATTCTCCTGTGTTTTAATGTGTAGATGCTGTGAATTGCACAACTGATAATGTTTCCCCTTTGGCATCAGCCTCCGGGAAGCTCAGAGTTAAATGCTAAGCCCTCCTTTAACAGGTGGGAGGATGGGATGGCGCACACTTATCTCCTGTTTCACTCTCTGCCTTCATCTTCCCCATCACCTTGATCTGGTTTTCAGTTTCAGGCTATTGTGTTGGGAGCATCGTTAATGATGTGGGTCAGATTCCTCCTGGCATGTAGGGTAGATACAAACGTATTTAAGAACCACACAGATGCCTATATTCCATAGAAGAGATGTCATGCTGCAAGTCAACCTCACAGAATGTGGTACCACGAACCACGAACACACACTGGAGGGAAAACATAAAACCCCACGGATAAAACCTCACAATGGAGAAAGTCAGCACCCGGATCCAGCACGTGATGCCCGTGCTCACCCTGTCCTGGTCCAGCCTTAGCCCATATTGTTGCCAGTGGTGACTCCTCTGATGGCCATAGGATGTGGGAGCAGAATCTGTGCCCAACAGCCGGAATGGCATGGAAGGCGACCCCCACCAGCCTGCCCTTCTAGCCCTTCCTCCTGGACTCCACACCCCAACCTTTGCCCCAGCACAGAATTCAAGCAAGATGCTGCCGTAGCACCGTCCCCAGGACCACATGACAAACCATCTAGTTTCACCCCATACCCTGCTTTTTCCCTGACTCTTCCTTCCAGAATTCTTTTTGCATTTACTATTTCCATGGTAGAAGTGAAGAAAGTGCTTTGCTCATGAGAATAAATTTATCACAAAAAAACCTTACGAAGGCCAGAGACAAAAATGTTCAACGTACCTTAAAAAGTGACATCGTTGATTCAACAAATGGTGTTGGAGAAACAAGATATCCACACGCTAAAGAAAGAAGCCTTACCTTACACCATATACAAAAGCTGACTCAAAACAGATCAAAGACCTAAACATAAAACCTAAAACTATAAACTTCTAAAGAAGAAAACAGGGAAAAGCTTCACGGCATGAGATTTGGCAACGACTTCTTGGATATGACACCAAAAGAAAGCAACAAAGAAAAAATAGGTGCATTGGACCACCTCGAAATTTAAAACTTCTGAGTATCGAAGGACACACTCAACAGAGTGAAAAGGCAACCCAGGGAATGGGAGAGAATATTTGCAGATTATATACCAGTTAAGAGGCTGATCCCCAGAATGTTAAATAATTCTTACAAATCAACAACAAAAAAATTCCTGTTAAAAACTGGACAGAGGACTGAAATAGACATTTCTCCAAAAAAGATATACAAAAGGTCAATAAGCACATGAAAAGATGGTGAACATCACCAATCATTGCAGAAATGAAAATCAAACCCCAATGAGATACCACCTCACAGCCAGGAGGATGCCTACCGTAAAGAAAAAAAAACAACAGAAAATAGCAAATGTTGGCAAGGATGTGGAGAAATTAGAACACTTGTGCATTGGTGCTGGAAACGTAAAATAGTGCAACTGTTGTGAAAAACCGTATGCAGGTTCCTCAAAAAATTAAAAATATAATTATCAGATGCTACAGTAATTCTACTTCTGGTTATAGACACAAAAGAAGTGAAAGCAGAGATTCAAATGTCTGTGCACCCATGTTCACAGCAGCATTATTCACAAGAGCCAAAAGACAGAAGCAACCCAATCTGTCGACAGATTAATAGCGAAACAAAATGTGGTCTATACACACAATGGAATATTATTCAGCCTTAAAAAGGAAGGAAATTCTGACACCTGCGACACCATGGATGAACTTAAAGGACATGATGCTCAGTGAAACAGGCCAGTCACAAAAGGACAAAAACTGTATGATTCTACTTACACAAGTGGTCGAGATCACACAGACAGTAAAATAATGTCTGTTTCTTGTGGGGGAGAGAGTGACGGAAGAGGGGATGGAGAGTTACTGTTCAATGGGGACAGAGCTTCAGTTTTGCAAAATAAAGAAATCTTCTTGCATGGCTGGTGGTGATGGTTGCACAGCAATGCAAATGTACGTAACGCCACTACACTGAACCCTTTAAATGGTTAAGATAGTAAATCTTACGTGTATTTTACCACAATTGTAAAACCATCCCCCCCAAAGAACGACATCATTGACCCAAAGTAGGAAGGATCTCTCTCAATACATGCACGAGAAATAACATACACCAAGTTCATGGGCATCCTTCTGCAAGGCAAGTGAAACAAGGATTGTCGTCCTGGAGGGGCAGTTCAGTAAGTTCACACCAGTCTGCATTCCCACAGGTGTGCTTTCCATCCACCCAGTCCCTGCTCTCTCAGCTCTAGATCCTGAAAGCAGGTCTGGAGTTGGCGCTGCTGCCTCACCTCCCCTCTCCAGGTCCGGGGTGGGATCCCAGACCCGTGGGCTTCCATGCTGACTTCTGCGCCAAATTTTAGTATCTTTTATTTGATATTTTCGGTATTTTTTCTACATTCCCCTTCCCTTCTACACTAAAACCGTTTCCCATACTCCTTCCATCTCACTAGAGCCCTGACCAGGAAATGCGCATGGCCAGGCCCTCTCTCGTCTTTGGAGCTGGACCGTGCCATGCGGTGGGGGTGTTAACATCTATAGGAAAGGCCTCCCTGAAACCACGGAATCACCAGGTGCCTGACTGCAGACTGGGAGGTGCTGCCCAGATCGCCGACCCCACCCCTGCAGGATGGGAGCACATACCCCCTCCAGCTGCTGGGGGTACTAACACCTTCCAAGGAATTGCCTTCAGCTCAGAGAAACCCCTCACCCAAATCTCGCCCCGTTCCTGGGGTATCCCACATCCAGGGATGGGGTGCAATGACCCGGTCCCTCCCTCCTATTAGGATTGGTGAAGCCTGTGCTGTGACTGCACACGTGTGTACAACCTCTCCCTCTGCCCAATCTTTCCCTTCATCCCCACAAGTGGGGACCCAGAGAGCACTCCTGTGAAACTTACTGGAAGGCAGGTGTTCATCTCAGAGTCTGAATTCCAGGCAGCTAAAACCAGAGGCCCTGTCAGAGACCATTCCCTCAGGACCTTCCTCGACCCTGGAGATCATGACCACAGAGCTTACCTGAAGAAGCAAGTGGACTCTAGGGCCGGCCAGGAGAGGCGATAAATACCCCTCCCACTCAAATTTACCCTTAAACCTCTTTGCGTGTCTCTATACAATCATCACACCTCCCCTTCCCCCGCCAAAAGAAAAGGGATCAACTCTACGCGCAACGAGAACAAAGCCCTTGAGTTGACTCTCTTGTCCTTCTCTGCACCTCTTGACAGCAGTGGTCCTCCTGCAGAAGAGGTTTCACCCTTCCTGGCGGGAGTTCCCTTAGGACACACATTCTCTTTCTTCTTTCCTTGCAATGTTCATTCTCATCTTCCCTGTGCCTAGTCAAGTAGCTAAAGACTATACAGAGAAATTCTAAAACTGAGAATGGCAATGACAGCAGCAAGTATTTCAAACAAATGATATTCCACCACACATACATATAATCACATAGTTATGTGATTACCTATGGATAGGTAGGTAGATAATAGATTGATATATAGCAGATAAATGGGTGGATAGACAGATACACAAATGATAGATCGATAACAGATGCATAGATAACAGGTGGATAAACAGATAAACAGATATCAGTACATAGACAGACAACAGGTGGATGGATAGATAAATAACGGATAATGGACAGATAGATAATAGATGGATGGATGGATAGACAGATGGACAGACAGACAGGAAATGTGTACACAGTAATGGGTGGGATGAATCGTATAACAGAGGTGGAATACAAGATGCATACCAGATTCCTGGTTTGGCTTTGAGAGAGACATGGGAATACTTTTAATGATTAAAGGAAAGAGAATACACAGGAAGAAAAGAGTGGGGACGGCATTTGCAAGCCTGGAGAAGACAGGAAGAGGAGGGGTCACAAGGAGTCAGATTTGGACATGCTGGGCATGAAGCTGGGGCATCATCCAGTGGAGCTGGAGTAGAAACCTAGACTGTTGATGCCTATTTGCAATTACTCGAACTTGTAGAAGCCAAGCCAGGATTTGAATTCAGTTCGAATCCACTTCTGACAGGCCCTAGATTCTAGGCCTGGAGCCCCGGGCATTCTGCCCCTGGTCCACCACTACTGCTTCTAGAGACCGTAACACAACACACAGGAAACAACAAGCTCTTAAAAGTAATAAACAGCAGAAAAGTGGGAATCACGTTGGTGTTTTCTCTGTTAGGTCAACTCAAGAGAAACTAGTTTCATCTTGAACACAAATTTTTTCTGAACTTCAGAAAGTCTCAAAAAGTGTGCCAGGAAAATCGAAATGTCCCACCATTTCGACATTAAAAAACGTATAGGAACCAGAAAGTTGACAGATGTGTTCCTAAACTTTTGTCTTTGAATGTTCACTGTCATTAATTTGAATTCAGTGGAAAAACAAACAGCCTGAATTAATAAAAACCATGACCGATGCATAGTATTTTCTAAGTGAACCTTTATTACCTTCAAGCCCTCATAATTAAAGGAAGTAAATACTGGGAAAGCACTGCTCAGCCGAAGCTTTGTCCACGACGCCTGAAAGAGCAGAATTCTGTAACCTTCACATTAAAATCTCTCATCGTAAGTACATCTTGCCAATGTATTTGAAAACCGCATGCTCCCTTAGGTAAGAGCAATTTAATTTGCCTAGCTGAGATGTTCCGCAAGCTTTTCCTTCCATGACGAGGTCAGTAATCTTAGCATGAACATTTACTGAGGGCTTACTGTATGCAGGCCGTTAGCCAGGCACTTGCACAGTATTACCTCATTCAATCCTCAAAACATGAAGTGGATACAAATGTTATCCCCACTCACTCATGATGAAACTGAAGCACAGAAGGGTCACACAGCTGCGAAGGTATGAAATAGGTCCAGCCAGGTGATCTGAGAGACCATTCTTAACCAACAAAGGGAAGGGTCAGAAGCAGCACAGATTCACCCATCCACAGTCCGTACTGATGAGGGCCTCATTCGTGGAGTTTATGGCTGCAAGTGTGGACTTTTCCTTTATTACATAATCTTTCAAACTGTAGCTCCCCAGAGTTTATACATTTTTAAAGTCAGGTTTATTGAAATATAAATTGTCTACAGAACAATTCACTTCCTTTAAGTATGCAAGTCAATGAATTCTGACAGATTCATCTGGTCATGTAACCATCACGACAATCAAGATATACAACACGTCCCTCATCCTAAAAGCTCGCTCACGTCCCTTTGGGGTCAATGCCCTTCTGCAGTCCACATTCTCTGGGAACCACCGATCTCATTTCTGTCCCTCTATAATGGAATCCTAGAGCATGCTGTCTCTGGGGTCTGGCTTCTCTCACTGGCGTAAGAACTTTGAGATGCAGCCATGTTGCTGCATGTTCTTTTTAGTTCTTTTTTTTTGGCTGAGAAATATCCCCTTTGTAGAGGTGTGACACAATTTGTTTGTCCATTCACAAGTTGGTGGACATCTGAACTAGTTCCAGCTGTTTGTTATTATGAGTAAAACTCCTGTAAATGTTCACATATAAGTACTCGTGTGGACACAAGATTTTATTTTTCTTGAGTAAATACCTAAGGGTGGAAGCGTTGGCTCGTATGGTGAGTGTATGTTTACTTTATGAGAAGCTGCCAGCCGTGTTCTGAAGTGCTGCACCATTTTGCATTCCCGCCCACAATGCAAGAGAGTTCCAGTTGCTCCACAGTTTTTCAAGAACTTGACATTGTTGGACTTTTAATCTTACTACGTATGAGGTGGTATCTCGCTGTGGTTTTGCATTTTCCCAAGTGACTAAGGATGTTGAGCACCTTTTCATGTGCTCATTTGCCATTCTTAGATTTCACTGTTAGAATACCTGTTCCAATAGTTTGCCAGTTTTTACTGGGTGTTAGTCTTCTTATTTCTAGTTTTAAGAGTTCCTTATGTAATCTGGATATAAGTCCTTTACCAGTTATGTGTTTTGAAAATATTTTCTCCTAGTCTGTGGCCAGCCTTTTAATTTTTCTGATGTGTCTTTTCAAGGACAGAAATCTAGTTTTTTAGAAGCCATATCTATTTCTTCTTTTATATTTTATGCTTTCTGTGTCCTACGCCCTCCCAGTGTCTTAGGCGTTTGCATCACGTGCTGGGTAGGGGTTTGTGCCGTGCACACTGAGGGGCTCCCTCAAGGCAGGCCCTGACCTTACACCACATACCTCCAGGGAAGGCCCGCGGAGAGAACATGTGAGGGAGGGTGGGATCCCGTACCTGGGGCCCCTGGATTCTAGGCTGGTGCACGAGCCCACACTCGGTTGTCTCCTTCTCACCCACTTTCATGGTGGCCGTATCTTCTACCTGTTCTCTGCACAGGAGAAACAGATCATGCCCCAGCCCTCCCTGAAGGGGCTTGTCATCCTTTAGGGTGAAGTTCACTGGTCGCCTTGCTCTCTGATGGGCTCAAGGAAAGTTATAACTTTGCAGGTTACCTGGTTTTTTCTCATTGTTGACGATGTTCTGTTTTTCTACATCCTAAGCAGAACCAGAACAACAAAGCATTTTGTTGTTAATTGTTTGCTTACTGATTTTACTGATAACCTATCCAAGTGTTTTTCCCCTCAGAATTAAATACAGCCTGCATGTGAGAAGTGACACTCAAGAAGCAGAATTTGTCCTAATTCACAGTTAGCTTAAGAGCTAGTTTTTACTCCTGCTTCCAAGGCACACAGAGCCAGCGCTGACTCTGCATGAGCAGAAACTCATTGGCAAAGGCTGCAGGCCACAAACCCCAAATCTCCGCGTGGTAGACACAGAAGGCCTGAGTCATGGGCTGGGCACCCCCATCCTTAAAAGCCTTGCAGGAGGAGGAGGTCAGCAGCGAATGCTCTCAGTTAAAATTAACAGCTAGAAATCAATGCTCTGTCCAACAGAGGTACAATTTAGCTAAACTGATTTTTTTTCAAGGAAGTAAAATGACATGGAGAGAAGGGTGGGTAGCTTTTAACTTATAAAGTGAAGTGCTTTTGACCTTCCTGATTCAGCGGTTTTGGCGAAGGCAGAATGAAAGCATCAACCTCTCAGTCACGATGGGCATTGTGCTTATGCAGGAAAACATTCTTCCTTTTGAGAGAGGCATATTGAAATATTTAGGAGTGAAACGTACGGTTTACACACTTCACCTAAAAATACTTAAGCAAAAAATATTCACCGAAAAATTAACCAAAAAACTCAACAAAGGGCTTCCCTGGTGGCGCAGTGGTTGAGAGTCCGCCTGCCAATGCAGGGGATGTGGGTTCGTGCCCCCGTCCGGGAAGATCCCACATGCCGCGGAGCGGCTGGGCCCATGAGCCGTGGCCGCTGAGCCTGCGCGTCCGGAGCCTGTGCTCCGCAACGGGAGAGGCCACAACAGTGAGAGGCCCGCGTACCGCAAAAAATAAAAAAAATAAAAATAAAAAAATCTACAAACAATAAATGCCAGAGAGGATGTGGAGAAAAGGGAAGCCTCTTGACTGTTGGTGGGAATGTGAATTGATACAGCCACTATGGAGAACAGGATGGAGGTTCCTTAAAAAACTGCAAATAGAACTACCACACGACCCAGCAATCCCACTACTGGGCATATGCCCTGAGAAAACTATAATTCAAAAAGAGTCATGTGCCAAAATGTTCACAGCAGCTCTATTTACAACAGCCCGGAGATGGAAGCAACCTAAGTGTCCATCGACAGATGAATGGATAAAGAAGATGTGGCACATATATGCAATGGAATATTACTCAGCCATAAAAAGAAACGAAATTGAGTTATTTGTAGTGAGGTGGATGGACCTAGAGTCTGTCATACAGAGTGAAGTAAGTCAGAAAGAGAAAAACAAATACCGTATGCTAACACATATATATGGAATCAAAAAAAAAGGGTTCTGATGAACCTAGGGGCAGGACAGGAATAAAGACACAGACCTACTAGAGAATAGACTTGAAGATATGGGGAGGGGGAAGGGTAAGCTGTGACAAAGCGAGAGAGAAGCATGGACATATATACACTACCAAACGTAAAATAGGTAGCTAGTGGGAAGCAGCCGCATAGCACAGGGAGATCAGCTCAGTGCTTTGTGACCACCTAGAGGGGTTCGATAGGGAGGGTGGGAGGGAGGGAGACGCAAGGGGGAAGAGACATGGGGATATATGTATATGTATGGCTGATTCACTTTGTTCTACAGCAGAAACTAGCACACCATTGTAAAGCAGTTATTCTCCAATAAAGATGTTAAAAAAAAAACAAATAAAATAAAGTACCTTTCTGCATCATTTTATGCATTTATCACTGTATACTTTGTACCATAGTTATCACTGCTCCTACACAACAAACACCCTGAAACCAGTGGACACGTGTCATTCATCACCGGGTCTTGTAAACTGCTTTTACAGAACAGATGCTGAAGAAATATTTCTTAGATAAATAAGTGGATAAATGTTTACTATTCCTAGAGTAACTTTTAAGAAAAATAAAAGAAGATGGAGTAAGGAGAAATGGGGAAATACACCATATCTGAGAGTTTAGTTACTTTACATTGATTTTCTAAATGTAAACTAAACTGTCTTACTTCTCATCTTAGAACGGAGACTTTTGAGTTTACCGGTTTAAAAACGAATGCCATCCCAGTGTAACACAAGTGTCCTTAAAAGAGGGAGGCAGAAGGTCACAGTCAGAGTGAGGAAGCAGGAGTCAGAGAGGAGAGAGGGTGCTTGGCTCTGCAGATAGAGGAGGAGCCACCAGCCAAGAAGTGTGGGCGGCTGGGAAGTGGGAGGAGACATGGAAACGGATTCTCCCCGCAGTTCCCACAAGGAACACACGTCTGCCAGCACGATGATTACGGCCCCATGTAAGTGACGGTGGATGTCTGCGCTCCAGAACTGTGAGATTAAAAGTTTGTGCCAGGCTTCCCTGGTGGCGCAGTGGTTGAGAGTCCGCCTGCTGATGCAGGGGACACGGGTTCGTGCCCCGGTCTGGGAGGATCCCACATGCCGCGGAGCAGCTGGACCCGTGAGCCATGGCCGCTAAGCCTGCGCGTCCGGAGTCTGTGCTCCACAACGGGAGAGGCCTCAACAGTGAGAGGCCCGCGTCCCCTGCATTGGCAGGCAGATTCTTAACCACTGCGCCTCCAGGGAAGTCCCAGTTTGTGTTATTTAAAACTAGTAATAATTAAAATAGAAAAGCACAAAAGCCTACCTCCCCAGGAGATCGTCAGCTGAACCACTGAATAAAATTAGTATTAGTCACATGTTTAGCAAAATATTTGTGACATAGCAATAAAAGTAGACACTAACAACAACAACAAAAAAGCAGATGCCACAATGCCACTTGCTTGGAGAAAAAAGGATTTGGAAGCCAGTGACAGTGTCCTCGCAGACTGCCCCAGGCGGCTCCTCTGCTCCAGAAGCGCCTTCTCTGAGTGCCGTGCCCTTGTTCTGAGGGTCCGGCCCCATTAGAATTCGGAGTGTGGTCCAAGGACCAGAAGAACCTCATCCCTGGGAAGGAAGCCAATTAGAAATGCAGACTCTCGGGCCACCGAGGCCCACTGAGGCTGATGTGCAGCTTCGCAACATCTGCAGGGGGTTCTCCAGCTCGGCAAACAGGACCCGATGCCCGCGGAGGGTCCGCACCTCCGGGGAGCTGGGTGGCTTCCTCCCTCTCATCCCTCCTCCCAGCTTGGGCACAGCTGACCCTCTGTGGGGCAGCCCAGGCCCGAAGACCACAGGAAGCTTGCCTGGCACAGCCTGTGCCAGGGCTGGGCAAATGGTGGTGGGGGTGGCTTCCAACATGCCACGAAAAGCCAAGAGTAACGCGAAGGGGCCGGACTTCTCCTCGTCAGTTTCAGCAGCAGCGCTCCGGACACAGAACCGCAAACGTGTTCTAATTTCTGCAGTGGCCGCTGGGAGGCAGGGGTCTCAGGTCAGGACTACCAGCCACCAAGCGCGGAAGACGAGCGAGTCAGGTGTCAGGAAAGCTGCGGAAGACACAGCCTTTCAAAGTTACAGGAAGAAAGATGGCGGGACAAGAATGGAACCTAACTGAAGAGCAAGAAAACAGAAATGAAAAGGTGTGAGGCTGCAGCTCTTACAGGTGTGTAAGAGGACAACACGGGGACTGCACCTGGGCCCCCAGAGACGCATGGCGGCCGGGTCAGAAAAGGACCTGTTTGTCGGGCTCCCTCTCTGAGAGAAGGCGCGAGAGGGTGTCCACAGCACAGTGACAGGACCTGTGTCGTGTTCCTCCCTTTCACTGGTGTCAGTGTGACACCCAGCTGACTACCCTCTAAATGGGACAAGGACTGGCCAGGGTAAGGGTCGTGCAGGTAGAGGACAGGGGTCTGATGCAAAACCACCGCAAAGTATTCTCTGGTCTCAAACTGGGCGCCCCCAGCACCGGGAGTTCGGGGTGGCCCAAGTCTCGGGTGCTCGCCTGTGCTCTGGTGTCCTTAGACAAGCCTCAAAAGTGACCCAGCCTCTGCTGCGTGAAAGTGTGTGCCGGGCAGAGCGCAGCAGATGGGACTAAGCACACGGCCCGGCGGGGGCGGGGGAGCCAGAGAGGGCCACAGAAATCCAGTCCGTGGACACTCACGGGTTTAGTTCACGCCCGGAAAAGCACGGTCTCTGGCCAAGACTTTTGAGACCTGAACCCAACAAAACTGAGAATCCCAAGTGTCATATTTGTTATGGGTTGAAGTCTGTCCCCAGAGGATCTGTCAAGGCCCTAAGCCCCAGCGCCTCAGAAAGTGCCCTTATTTGGAAACAGGGTCTCTGCGGGTGTAGTTAGGAGGAGAGTCATCAGGGTGGGCCCCGCTCTGATACGACTGGTGTCCTCATCAGAAGACGGCCAGGTGAAAACCACACAGGAAGAGGCCACGGGAAGACAGAGGCAGAGACCCGTCATGTGTCCACACATCAAGGAGCCCCAAGGACCGCGGCCGCCACAGAGGCCCGGGGCGGAGGCCTGGGGCGAATTCGCCCTCTCAGCCTCAGAGGGAACCAACCTGCTGACACCTTGATCTGACCTCCAGCCTCCAGAAGAGCCGGGGAACGGACTGCTGTTGTCTAAGCTGCCCCATCCGTGGAACTTCCTTCTGCAGCCCAGGAAAGGATCCGGTACCACGGCCGCAAGAGGCCCAGCTGCAACGCAGCGACACCTTGGGACTCTGCACCCCGACACCCCGCCCCTTGCCGGCTGCAACACGGCGACACCTCGGGACTCTGCACCCCGACACCCCGCCCCTCGCCGGGACCCGGCAGCAGCCTCCTAACCCGTCTCCCTGCCTTCACTCTTTCCCCACGAACTCCCTGCTTCCCCACCCAACAACCAGAGGGACTGTGCTTTAAGAAAATCTACGCCATCACACCATTTTCCTGCCTAGGAGTCGCCAGTGGCTTCCCAGAAAACTCAGAATAAAATCCGAAGGCCTGCCGGGTCTCCGCATCCCTTCACAGGGCCTTCCTCTCCTCCCTCAGCTCCCGCCAGCCTGGGCCTGCTGCAGGCAGGGGCTGCTCCATCCCCCCCCCCCGCCCCCGCCCCCCAGCTGCCCTGCGGCTGCCTCTGCCTTGAACCATCTTCCCCCAGGTCTGGGGGGTTGGTCTCTTCCATCGTTTAAGTCCCAACCTAAACTCCACCTGCTGGATGAGGCCTTCCCTAACCACTGCTCTGCTAATCCGGCCCCAGCTCAAATCACTCTCGGTTTCCTTGCTTTCTCCCTCCATAGCCCTCATGGCTACACGGAATGATCTTATTAGTCAGTTGTTCACTTGCAAGAACGCTGAGATGTAAGGTGCGTGCTGCGGAGACTCTAGCTGGCCTCATTTATCTGAATCACTGAGTCGCAGGAGCCTGGCACAGTGCCAGGCTCGGCACCATCACTCAGTAGACATTTGCCGAAAGAATTAAGAAAAGGGAGGCAGAGGGAGGACAGGGGCGGGGGAGGGAGAACTGGCTTGAGCCAGATGAATAGCCGTGGGCTGTGATGCCCAAGGCAACCTGCCACACCCACCCGGGATACACCTGAGACCGTCCATCGTTCTAGGAAGGGTGCTACAAATCACCCTCTTGTATTTATCCTATTATTTTAAAAATAGGCACTTATGTGTCTGAATCCTCAAATCGGGACTTGGAATCCTTCTTTTGTCTTCTCCGTATATGTTACATGCGGTTGCTCCGTTCATTCTACCTGAGACAGAAGGTGAGAACCGACTTAGGGATGGAGGAGCCGGGACCCCCGGTTGGTGTCCCCAGAGGTGCCCGGAGGAGGGAGCAGTCGGGAGGCGTCTGCTGCAATGAGCCAGGCGCTCGCTCAACGTGCACTTGGCACTGTGGGCTGTTTCGGTGCCACATCTCGGAAAGAAGTGTTTGAATGATTCCCTAGAGATTTGTATGACTCACATAAATTGCAAAGTCCATGTCTCCGCACCCAGCTCCCAGCTGCATCTGTGTTACAAGAGCCAGGGTTTTAGGGGGTTGTTTTACTTCAAAATATCTGAAGGATAAGACACTACACAATTTTCTATCTCATACTTTGAATCTTACCCACACATGTACAGCATTATTATGGAGGAAAATCCGCCCTCCCTCTCTCTCTCTCTCTCTCTCTCTCTCTCTCTCTATATATATATATATATATATCCTCTCTTACCATAATTATTCAAATGATCCATTTGATGTTAATAAAGTATAAGAAACTTTTGTGATTCTAGTAAGTCAACAATGTATCCCACCCATGACAAAGACACCGGCCAAAAAAGCAGGGGTGGGGTGTGTAATCTTTCAACAGGACCTCCAGCTCAAGCTCCCCTGTGTTTTCCATACACATAAAAAAAGATCAAGTTTTCTATTTTCCCAATTTGAAGGAAGAAGGAGAGAGAATTTTGAAAAGAGAAAAGGGGAGAGAAGCAGAGTGACACTGCAGGGTCGGTGGGCTCCACGGGCCACTGGAAACAGATGGGGCTACAGCAAGGCTGCTTCTGAGCCCCCGGGGACACGGGGCAGGGTCCCCGAGGCACCTGTAATGTTGTTTTAAAACCAGAGAAGAGGACAGAGCATAGCCTTTGACCCCAGGCCCTGATTCCATTAGCCAACAATCCACCACCTAACGTCAGGTATCTTGAGGGCAATCAGTGATTTTAGGAAGAGAAAATAAGTCAGTAGAAAAAGCTTTGCTTTGAAGTCCCCTTTTCGTTGGTTCTCTGCTATAATTAGCAAATTACATCACTTTTGATGCCTCAGTTTCACCACCTGAAAAATAGGGAAAGTAACAGACCTCCCTTCCAGGTCCCCGAGTCTGGGAAGATGGAAGAGGATATAAATCAGATACATTAAAAGCAGGGTCCTTACAGAGCATCTCTGCAGGCAGAGGTGCACGGTCATTCCTATGGGCTTCAAACACAGGAGGCCCTAAATGACACCCAACCTTGATCCCAGGGCTTCCTCCAAGCCACTGCTATGCATTAAATCGCAGGGAAAGGGCAGCTTTGACTAGCGGTTTTGCTTCATGAGTTGGCAACCATCTCAACACAGGAGGTTACTCTTGGCCATGACAGGGTGGGCACCTTTTCCCGGCAAGACCACCCGTGAAGTCACTGTGCTGGCAGGGAAAGCCCCGCCCCCCAGGGCTGTCAGGAAGACGCAGGCCGCTGGCTTGTTCACACGGGCGACAGCTGGTACCCAATAAGATGTGAACAATTCGCTCTGCTCGCCCAAAGATGGGGCGGCAGCAGACAGCGTCCCACACGGGTGCCCAGGGTTCTAGAGACTGTTCCTGTTAGCACGGAGTAGTCCTTTTATTCTCAGAGAGAAAGCACTCTGAAACGTGCTCCTGCTGACTTGGCTACAGAAGCAGAAAGACAAGGATCGCAGAAACCGAAAACAGCTGCAAGCCGGCTTCCGGCTTCCAACAGCGGTTACGGCGGACACTTAGGGATGATGTGATAACCGAAAAGGCCGGTGTCTCCTGATGACAGAGCCAGGCTGCTTGGCTCACAGTGATTCTTGCAAATAACCACCACTGACACATCAAATACGCTCCACCAATTTTCAGCCCCAAATCGTGCCTTTTCCTGCGTGTCTGCCCCAGTAAGTGCTAACGTTTGGTGAAGCCAATGTTACGGTTACGGCCGTGCAGGGCATTAGCCTTTCTCCAAAATGCACTGTGTTGACGTTGCTCTTTTCTAGACTTTCCGTAAGGCTTAGGGGGATTCCTGCCTTTTGCTGGGCAGAAAACAACACGGAACACAAATGCAAACAGTGACATGGTCGACATGCCTTTGCCGACTCCAGCCCCCAGAGACAGGTGGATGCTGTGAAGGCAGACTGCCGGCAGGTAATAAGCAGGCTGGGAAGATCATCTATCCATCTCTTTTCAAACTCCCAACCATCTTCTTAAGCTGTAATTGCACTGCTTGTAATTGCTTTATTCGTTCTGAGGTTTCATTACTCTTCTTGTCTCATTTCTATGCAATCCAGTTTGGATTGTTTCTTCCGTCTTTCTTTTTTTTAAGGAGCAATGAAACTGTCTAGACTCCCGGGGCGGGACAGGTAAGAGGCAATCTGTTGGCATCTGCAGGTGACCTGGGTGCAGGCGGCTCAGTCCTGACCTGGCCGAGAGCTTGCTGTTCCCATGACTTAGGCCAAAGGGCTTTGAAAACACTCTTGGGTCATTCTCTCCTTCAAGCTTAAAGGGCTCCCCCAAAGCTCGTCCCTGTCCTGCCCCTCGCCCCTCTTCCCCAGCAGAGAACTGCAGACGTCCAAGCTGCAGCTGCTCTGAAGTCAGGTGGCTGGCCATTGAAGGAGGTCACGCTGATAGATGCTTGGGAGTCACGGTACACCTGCCCGAGGAACTGCCCACTCATCCCCTGACCCCCGAGAAGAGGGTAGGGGCCGGGCAGCTGGCACTCCATCCTGAAGCATCCTCACTCGGCCCTGAGAGCTGCATCTGCCTCCCTCTTCCACACCCCTCGGGGGCAGGTCTCTGTGACAACAGCACTCTCCTGCCAACCGATGGCTGACAACAGGACTGCCACCCAACCCCCACTCCATTCTGTCTTCAAGATGCCAGAATTTCTGCTATGAAAACCGAGGGTAGAATTTTAGGAGGAGAGGGAAACACCCCAGGAGTCACGAGGAAATAAGGTGAAACCACGATAATGTTGGAAACAGCTTCTCTGGATCTGGTCTCTAAGGTTGACCAGAGAAGAAAATGGTCTTTATTAATAAACAGACTCCTGAAATCTAAGCACTTTAGAAAATACATGCAACAAGTTCTAATGTTTTCCACAGGTTGTTCTGTGAAATTAGAAACTCGCCTAAAAATCCCCCATGTGTCTGAAATACCTGGAGACGGAAGGCTGAAGGATGGAGCGAGGATGCAGGAGCTGTTGCTGACCAGCACCAAGAGGCTCAGCACCTCCACCTCTGCAACATGGAAACAGCCGGGAGCCACGGGCCGCCGCTCCCCTGGCCTCGCGCTCCCCCTTCCACACAGCACCCCGCCCCCACCTTCAAGATCAACCAGGGGGCTCTCGTGAGCAGGGCTGGGAGGCTGCGGTCACCCCGGCACTAACCTTCCAGAGGCTCCCACTCTGCACCGCCGTGTCCCAGCCCACCGAGGCATGTACTTCCGTGTTAAACTTTTAACTCTGTTCGGTGTCCTAATTTCCCAGCATTTCCACTGGCTTTGCTACGCACCACCTGCCAAAAGGAGCAGGGAAATAGGACCACAAAACCCCACAGAGCAGGTGCCTCAGACTTGTTCTCTCTGCCTGGCCCTTCCAGGAACCCCTCGAACAAGTAGTTGAGGGAATATTTCCTAATGGGATCTGCTGAGGCTTTTTTGTTTTGTTTTGTTTTGTTTTCCAGAGTATAAAGGGTGATGGCCTCTGACGGGTCAAGTGAAATCATGCTGAGTCGCCCCCCTGTGAATTTACGACACAAATCCCTGCACGACACGGACTCTCCGAGAGAGGAAGCCTTTCCCTCCGCAGAGGTGAGGAAAAGATAAGTGGCAGGAACACGCAGCTTCTGACACCGACTCCTGTCTCATTTTCAATCTTTAGTCTTGACCTTCACCAGAGCTCTTTTTTCAGAGGTTGGACAGAGCTGTGGTATGAGATACAAGTGGACAAGAGTCACACGTGGAGACACTTATGCATAAAACATCCCAAGTGTGTCCTATACCTTATACATATATGTATTAATACACACACACACGTGTACCTGAAGAACGTTCCACACGCAAGAAGCCGTATCAGTTAAAGGCGCTACAAGGCTGGAAGCTTCACAGTCACTCCCGTTCATCTGTTCGTACTTCCACACCGAGCACGAGGCTTTACCCACAGGCCTCCAATAAATATTCTTGATTGACTGAATGAATGAACACACCGTTGCTGAGGTGAATGATATTTTTTCCTAAACAAGACTTTTTAGTCATCGTACACGTTCAGACTGGCAAAAGCTGTGACGCCTTTCACGCCCAGTTCAGTTGCCATCTGATTTCACTGGTCTGAGCCACAAATCCTTCGGTTATAGATGGATTGCAGAGCGCCACTCTGAAGGCTAAGGGGGACGTACAGGGGAAATCTGGCCCCAGTACAAATCAGACAACCGCTCAGAACCCCCGGGTGACGTTCACCTGCTGCTGGGCTGAAACCTGCAGCAGAGTTTTCAGCATTGTCTGTCGGAAGCAGCCGCCAACAGCTGGACACCCCGCGTCTTTCAGTTCCCAGAACGCTACAAATGCACCTACACATCAGCGCCGCATCCTGTAAAATACTCCTAAGATACTCTGCATTCATTAAGAGCCAAAGACATACTGGTATTCTGTCATCCGGACTAGGTGACATGGGGAAACTGTAATCACTGCCTCTATCTCGTGTTCTGTTGTCAAAAATAATTTCAAGGGGCTTCCCTGGTGGCGCAGTGGTTGAGAGCCCACCTGCCGATGCAGGGGACATGGGTTCGTGCCCCGGTCCGGGAGGATCCCACATGCCGTGGAGCGGCTGGGCCCGTGAGCCATGGCCGCTGAGCCTGCACGTCCGGAGCCTGTGCTCCGCAACGGGAGAGGCCACAGCAGCGAGAGGCCCGCGTACCGCAAAAATAATAATAATAATAATAACTTCAAGGGGGTCCGCTGATTTGACTGCCTTCCTGCGGTAAATTAACAGCTACCTTTCCATCAGAAGTGTGAGGGATCAGATGACTTGAGACCAGGAGGTCTCAGGAAATCACTGTAGTTCATGAAGTAACAGACTATTAGTTACTAAGCATGTCGAGGGGATCCTGGTACACAGGCAATCGCGTCGCCAGTTTGATCACCACCGTGAGCACCACGGAGCCTGCCTCTGGCAGCTGACAGCTGAAGGACCTAAGCAGTCTGTATGCAAGAAATACGCCGAAGGTTCCCTGGAAATCAGAGTCCCCACACACCCCAGTGGCAGGCGCAGCGTGGCTTGGGTCCTTGGAGACCTTGGCCTGGGGCCTCGCTCATCTGCAGGGGTGGGTATTCCTTCCTTACTTCCCCCTGCCCCTGGGCAGGTATGCAGTTGAATATCCATCTCTTCAAATAAGCCAGGGGCTCACCTGTCTATTTACCCTTTGACCTCTGTGGAACTGGCAAAAGCAGGGCTACACCTACCAGCCAAATGTTCTCTTTTTTTGTTTGTTTTGTCTTTTTGTTTTTTTTGTTTTTTTGCAGTACGGGGGCCTCTCACTGTTGTGGCCTCTCCCGTTGCGGAGCACAGGCTCCGGACATGCAGGCTCAGCGGCCATGGCTCACGGGCCCAGCCGCTCCACGGCATGTGGGATCTTCCCGGACCGGGGCACGAACCCACGTCCCCTGCATCAGCAGGCGGATTATCAACCACTGCGCCACCAGGGAAGCCCCCAAATGTTCTCTTCGTGAACGCAGTAAGATGACCGCAAAGCCAGGAGCACAGCTGGGCTCCACGCTCCCAGATCAGTGAAAAAAGCACAGAAGGAAAGCAGCCAGCTAAGGGTGAGGCAGCTTCTCGCTTTTCTTCTTTATTTAACCCACATGATATGTCATGTGATCATAAGATCCAGGGGCACTGGGCTTAAAACGTGTGCAGTGTGGACGCATCTGGATGGAAGTGACACGCTTTTTCAGCATCCCAGCAGACCATTCGCAAAGCCAGCAGTGTCCACAGATCTGCCCCTCCCAGCCCAGCAGACCTCCCTCACCAGCCATTTTTAAAAGGCCACAGAGTTGCACAACTTTACAACTGTTACGGTTCCAAGTGGCACAGGGCTGAGCAGCTTCGGTAGCTGAGGCCTCCATTTAATTGCCTTGTCGACTTTCCAAGGCTCCAGCTGCTGAGGGAACTTCTTTACAAGGGGTGGAAATACATCTGCGTAAACAGGATTCCTTTACTACAGCGTCATTCTACTTTGGATGTAGCTCTTGGGTGTCCTAGGTGCCATCTGAGAGTGCTCGTCGGTCACGTTTCCCCCACGACGCCGATGCCGCCTGGACCTTCCCCTCGGCGAGAGCCCGTCGGGCCCCTGCCGCCCGGGCAGGAAGTGGAGGACCAGGCGGTCAGCGATGCCAATGCGCTTTGTTACCTTCCACGTCCACCGCAGGACACCCCCCTCCCGGCAACGCCTATCACTCCTTTTCCAGACCCTCTCGGCCCTCCGCCGGCGCACGCCTCTCCTTCCGCCACCGCTGCAGGGGCTGCTTCCTGGCAAAGGGAGCGCACCTCCGCCCGGGGCTCCGACCATATGTCACCAAACATTCTAAGAGGCTACATTACCTGACCTCTGGCAGGTAAAATGATTCATCACTTCTCTATGCCTGACTGGCTATTCTCCACACTTGCCTTAATTGGCAGTGACCTGCCTTTTCCCCTTTGACAAGTTCACACTGGAAGGCTCTGAATCTTACCTTGGTTGGTAATTTTTCCTCCTATGTTCTAAGTATCCCTCTTGAGGGAAATTGTTGACTATAATATGCATGCAACCTATCCGTGTGCACGCGTGTTTGTGCCTATGTATGTATATATACAATATTTCACTAAAATAACCACTTGGGGGCTATTAATTTCAATCTTCCATTTCCTCCCTCTACCCCACCTTCCTCCCCCAGATAATAAACTATATAAAGTTACTTCTTCCACAGCGTCTGCTACGGTGGGCTCCGAGTCGAGGTTCAGGTCCTCCGCGGTGGCCTGATGACAAAAGATACACATTAAATGCTGTTAGCATGCCTACATTCTTGTAAGTAGCATCACACAGGTAATGAATGCAAAGGACCAACTAGACACTCAGTATTAGGATAGCAGGACATGGGAATGGCATCAAGGTCCCCTTCCCCCAGAGTTTATTTGAAACCCTACGATGCTTCATGCCAAAGACAGATCCTTTATATAACAGGAGGCAAATAAGGCAGTGAGTGTTTATATCCATGATTACAAATTACTAGATCAGTCAAATGTGTGTGGCTTATACCACAACTGCAAGGAGAAGCAGGTGGTTTACATAAAGCCCTGACCAGCAAGGTGAGGGCGGGGTGTAGATTTACATGACCCTGAAAGACTCGGGCTGTCAGGACAGAAACAGGTTACGGGGGAGCTGTCTGAGTGGAACAAATTCAGAATCTCAGGCCAAAGCTCAGAGAATGAATTAAATCAGAGAGAGTCAAGTCTCCGGCTCATAAAAACGTAAAGCGCTGTGTCTCTGCACGAGGTAAGGCTTGAACAGGAGGGTCTGCGTCTGAGCTCTGCTTACCACTTAATGACTTTAGGCAATATTGCTTACCCCACACCTCACTTTCCCCATATATAATATCAGGACCATAAGAATATCTACCGCCTAGAGACACGGACAGAATTCAGGGAAATAAGACCTCACAGCACTTAGCACTGGCTCTGCTGAGCGAGCAGTGGACACTCAGAGTTGGATGCTGTCATCAACTCTCCTAGTTTCATTTCTAGCCCAGGAGCCGTGAGACAATCGTCCCTGTACAAGCTACACTGTGAACTTCAGGGAGTCCTGTTGGATCTGCACCGTTTAAAAATGCGGCTTCTCCTTTCTCTAATGCGTGATGACATCCCCGAAGGAGAAATCATGCTCACTCCTCGGAAGGAACAAACAAAATGGGCCGCCGGCCCCTGTGGGGTGGTTCCCGCACTGCCTTCCTCAGGACACTTCCGGTGTCCTCACCTCTCCCCAGAGCACGCCCTGGGCGCTGGGGCCGCGCTGAAGGCAGCGACTGAAAAGTCCTGCTTCGGAGACGTGCGTTTAACGCGCTGAAACACCGTTCACACAGCACTGCACGCTTCTTTCTGATGCCAGCTCCTTCCGGGATTTTATGGCGGTCCCAGTTTTTAATTAGCATACGTTTCCTTCTCAACATGCCTCATTCGTGGGTAAAATACGCCTTCCAAAATACCTCAAAACAATTCATAAACCATAAATGCGTTTCCTAGACAATGAAATGAATTTCCCCTGGTCTGTGTGCTGAAGCAGAAATGATTTTTACAAGGATACAGGACACAAGGATACAGTCCACTGACCCTCAAATCCAACCTAGTTCAGTTCCCTCTCACTGCAGATGAGAAAAGAAATTAAAGGGGAAGCAACTCATAGAGGCAGGAAAAACCTAGAATCCAAGAGCGTTGATTGCTACCCCTGGAAAACCAATGATCGGTCATGTTAAATGCGTGTAAAAGCAAATACTGTAAGCACTAACATCACGCAGCAGATTTTCTCATAAAAAGCACGCATGCTTTTTATGCAAGGATTTTATGACATTTAACTTGGAGTTCAGAGGCCAAATGTACTCCATCTAGTTTTGCCCAATTTCCTGATATGTGAGCTATTTTAACATCACACAACATAAAACATGGGCAAAACTGGAAAATAAAATCAGCCTCTGAGCTCCGAAATAGAGAGATTTCATATTTTCCTGAGAACTTGAAATATCTCAGGGTTAATAGTTCAGGTTTAATCTTTCTGTGGAAAGAGCTCTCATTTCTGGGTTCCAAATAAACAGGGATTAAATGCTCTATCTTAACCCACTACATAGGATCTACTATCCTAAAACATTTACCCAGGAAGCCTGAAGAAATTTTCTTTTGCCTCAGGACCATTTAATTTATAGCATTTTTATTATTTGTTTTTGCACATACACGTCAACCTCAAAAACTTATAAATTTGCCCTCTCGATGGGGTGGCAAGGCCGTGCAGTCTCTCAGCCAGCTCTGCTTCAGATTCTTCCGATTTGCAAGGTCTTTCTAGGATCATGATATCATTTTTTAATGACGTGAGTATATTTATTGCTGGTCCACTTTCAATCATTCTGGAAGGGTTTAAAGCGCACGCTGCCCTCAGAGCTTGGGTCAGCGGCCGCGATGTAGAGTCCAGATCCCAGGAGACACTCTCCAAGCCTCCTTCATTCCTCGCCCCCGTCCTTTTCTCTAAGCCCAGGGCCAAATCCTCCCCCCCTACAGAAGGGCTTCCTTCACAGGGCCTGGCTGCTGAGGGGCTGACAGCTGGGCCTCTACCACCAGCAGCAGTTCAGATAACCAGGAGGGGCTCGAGAAGCAGCAGGAAGTAAGAGTGGGACTTCTGGCTCATCACTAATTCAACTTTTAAAAACCCAATCTTTCTCAAAAGAAAAAAATAAACGTGATTTGGCAACCTTTGTAAGCGGAGGCTCTTTCTCAGGCACTCCCGCCGCCACCAAGAATAACATCGTGTGCAGAGGCATCAATAGCCCCGCAGAGCCGTGCTGTCATCTCCTTCCACTGAGGTGCTTCTCACCAGCAAAGCGTCCGTGTTGCTCCATCTGAACACTAGGCTTAACGTCTGTGCTACACCAGACGATCTCCATCTAAACACCAGGCTTAGTACCTGTGCTACGCCAGACAGTCCCCTGTGACCCAAGTATACGCTCCAAGCATGAATAAGTTAGTCGGGCTTCCGAAAGAGTATTAAATATAAAATATTAACTTCTCTTCTAAAACAGAATCCTCCTCTTTAAAATTCTGTGACTGTCTCAGTATACAGTACGTATATATAAAAATAAGTAACATTTAGAATAGTAAGAATTGAACTTATAATGCCGCATACAGGAGATAAGGCAAAAGTTAAAGGTTGGACTTTGCAAAGAGGTAGTCAGTTATTAAAATCTGCCATTTATAAATGCGATTTGAGTTGCTATGAACACAGCACAGGCATACCAATTTAATAGGTTTAATAACTTCGGGGAACTTTCTCTTCTAGGAAAAATATACGTTGATTGTTTCTGATTCAAATTAAACAAATCAAAATCCATGCAAGGAGAGCTCCATGTCCCTGGGGGAGAATATAGTTAAGCGGTGTCAGACGTGCTCCCCACAGGCCAGCCAGCCCTGACACATTCATTTCATTATCTTTTCATCTTCAATCGCTCCCCTTTATTCAAACATACACCCTATTAAGGCTGCATAATCTTTATGCCTTGTTTCTTAAACAAGAATTCATCACTGGTTCTCCCTTCTGGTTTTATCCTGCACTGCAGCAGCTGGGGAGGTCTTAGCATTTAAAGCCACTTGTTGAAGGAAATCACACTGATGCAGATTAGTTTGGAAGCACGTGACTCCTTTAAGGCAAACACAGACTCTAAGAACACCCTGAAGTTTGGCCTAAGAGCAACCATTTTTTTTTCTTCAATTCACTCATTTTCATTCATATTGTTACACCACACACGACGCCTTGTGTGGGTGCGTGTACACACAGATATGTACTGTTCATATGTGTGTACACACGTACACATCTATGCTCGTTAAAAATCCCAGACTCGGTCACGTAATAGCCACTCAATAAACATGAATTCATTACGGTAACAGACCGTCCGCCGGCCGCAGAGCCAGGGTTTTTCAGGATACTGTGGAAAAGGACACTCTTTTCTCGCCCTTACTCACCTCTATTTCCATAGGTTCCACCTCTATCTTTTTCCATAGCTCCAGCAACTGTGCAATCGGCATCTTTGAAAACTTTCCCTCTGATCAAGTACTGAGAGTGAGAAAGATGATAACCAGAGGCCCCAAACAGCACAGAGATGGCCAGACAGGACGTCAGAGCCCGCGGCAGAGGCCGGCGCTTCTGGCAGGAAGGGGGCTGCTGAGGGCGAAGTCAAGCCGGGACGACCGCGGGCGCCGGCGGGGCCCTGGGGTGCTGGTGTGCGAAGGGGGTCGTGCGGCTTCAACACGGCTGCTCGGCTGGCGCGTCCTCCCCCGCCCCACGCCGGCCCTGGGGCTGCGCCAGGGGCTGCGGCTGCGTCCCGCTCGCTCGGGCTGGGCGGGGGAAGCAGGAGACCGAGCTGCAGCTTCAGACTCCGTGCTGCGACTTTGGCGGAGTGAGCGCTCCCCTCGCAGCCTCGGATTGGATTGCCTGCTTCGCCCCCTCCCCCTTACATTGCCACTCCCTCCCCCCTTCCCCCACTATTTTACCTTAATTGGCTCTAAATGATGGGTGAAAGTTGGGTCTGAGGATGCCGCTGCCATAGAAACCTCATAGCAACCGAGGGCTGGGGAAGAGGGGAGGAGAGGAGGGGGCCTGCAGCAGGTTCTGCCCTGATCCCTCCCAGCGCACACGCGCGTGCACTCACGCACACACACACCCCTCCCTTTGCCAAGGACTCCTCTGAGCCCCGTGGAGCACTGGGGGCCAAGGCAAGAGGCCAGGTGCCGGGGAGCTGCTTTTCCTGCATCAATATTTCAGAAACTCCCTGCATCGTGGAATTGCCGCTGACGGGGCAGCTGGAGCAGCAGCCTCTCCCCTAGAGGGTCCCCCCGCCCGCCCCCCAAGCGTTAGGACGACACCCTCGGGGAAAAGGAAAGGAGGGCCCAGGAGGGCTGGAAGTGAGCCCAGGGTCCCGGCGCCCTGCTGCCTCTCCCTGAGGCCTTCGGCTTGTCCTGCTCCAGCCAAAGCCGCCCTGGGGCAGAAGTGTGGCCGCAGCACCTCGGCAATGTAGCAGCTGTGCTGTTCTCGGGAGACAGGATGAAAAGAGGGTGGGCTGCTTAAACTCCCAAACGATGGGATCTGTTGAAGTCCGGACAGGGATTGGGCAGGGAGGAACGTTCATCCAAACAACGCACTATCAGCCGTTTGCTAAGTTCCAGGAAAGATGCCGCGTGCACCACGCACAGTTTCTCATTTAATTTTCCATCTGATGTGGATTTTACCGTCCCATTTCACAGGTGAGAAAACCCGGAGGCTCAGAGAGAGACACACACTCCCGCAGTGGCAGAACCGGAAGTGAAGTCCCGGCTGACTCAGCTGAGGATCTATGACCCCAGTTTTCTGCAGGAGGGAAACCAGGAGTGCAATTTTCTAGGGAACATTTCCCTCCTTTATTTCTTTTTTTTTTTTCTTGGTCTCTTTTGTCTATTTTCTCACACCGTTTCTGTCTTAGAACAAAAGACATGTGCACATGGAAATACATTCATCTCCCCACATTTCTGAGGCTAATCTGTTTTTGATTCCCTCTTTTGGGAAATGGTGTTAAAGTCTAATACAATTTAATGCTGCTTCTGGAAGAAGTGTATTCATTTCTATGGAAAATTCCTTTATCTCTGGGAAAAATATCTAAGAAAATGGCTTACTTCTTCCAAAACTTATCAGTAATCTCTGTGTTTTTATTTTTAAATAAAATCCCTAAGAAATCCAATTCACTATCAAAGCAAAAAACAACAAACTCGTTCAAATCCCAGATACTTCATGTTTCAGAGGATAAAATATAGTCCGAATTAACAGTAAAGTTTCCGTTCTTAGTGTTGATTTACAAAAGTCACTTTATCTTTCTATAAAATGGGACCAGTAAGGATCTTAAAAATTAATTCCATTAAAATAAAAATAATACCAATATTGTTTGTTTTCAAAGGTTGCATTCACTGATTGACAGATCAGAGCGAAGGGTTCCAATGTGTTCACCAAAGTAAGGTAATTTGGGGCATAAAGTAAAAGGTCACAGATTAATAACAGATAAACTGAAATGGTTTTGTGTAATAAAGGGAGGGAAATCACTGATGTAAAAAGTAGTGCTGACGAGATGTCAAGACTTTTCCATCTGAAGGACTGAGCACAGGGAGATCTTGAAGGGCAGTGGGGAGAAAAGTAAAATGGGGCTCCTTACTGGGAGTTCATAAAGCCTACACTTTCTGGAATTTTCCACAAGTACTCTGAGATGGGCAGACTGAAGGGAAACACTGGTCCTTTCATCTGGGGGAGGAGCAAGGGGGAAAGGAACGCTGGACGGGACCTCCTGTGATGGACCAGCCGCCTGCATCCCTGGGCTGATGGGCTGGAATCGTACAGATCAGACGAGCTGTCTGCAGACACAAAAGAGCTCATATTAAAGGTATATCTTAGAAGTTGCTGAAAACACAGTGCATCGTTTAGCATGTCATCTCTTTTTAAACTATGCAAATGTGACACTAATAAAGAGACTGAAGTCTGTTCAGCGGTTTCGCAGGTGAAGCAGAGGCTCCTTGGAGGAGTGAAGTGATCAGTCAAGGGGGCGGGACTGGATTCTGTACCCAGGAGCCTGGGATCACGTGTCCCTGCCCACTGCACTCTGCACGGCTGCCTTTCAAACACCAAAGATTGTTACTCAAAAGCAAACAACCACCTCAGTGAAGTCTCCTCCCACGTCTGCCTCCATGGGTGCCACCTGCCCAGACAGGGTACCTAGCGTCCCGGATGGAGAGGAAAGAAGAACAGACTACCTAGGAAACCAAAACATAAAATAAAGTAAAAAAGACAACTTTCAAAAAGATGTATCTGTCCAGTAAAAGATTAGCCCCATTTGTAAAGCTCGAATTAGGAAACGGGAACAATGAGAGGAGGACTATTTCTCAGAAGGGAAATAATGA
This sequence comes from Delphinus delphis, assembly GCF_949987515.2. NCBI lineage: Eukaryota > Metazoa > Chordata > Mammalia > Artiodactyla > Delphinidae > Delphinus > Delphinus delphis. The sequence goes on along the minus strand of NC_082696.1, from coordinate 2,622,147 downwards.
TGACACCCAAATAACTAAAAGGATAAAGGTGCAAATAAAGGGCAAAGAAATTAAGTCCTAAATCCCAAGAAAACTTGAACAACTTTTTCAACAACACCTAAAGAAGCTGATTCCCAAGAACCCCACACAAGCATCAATTTCCAAGAAGAAACAGTAGTTGAAGCATCCTTGCAGAAATGAGTCTTTCACGAAGCAAAGCCTGCAGACTAAAAGCAGTGGGAGTGCCTCAGGGCCCCTGGTCACAGTCACTGTGAAACGAGATGTGCGAATTGACATCAAACTCACAGAAGCCAGCCCCCAACAAAAATCCTCTCTCTCCTGAACTAATGAAAAACTCCCAGCACCTCCTGTACTCACTACGCCTTGAATCTTAAAAGGGGTCTCTTTTCTGAGAAAGACGGGCAGGAGGGAGATGGGGGGGGCGGCGGAGGGAGAGAGCCCATTCGCCCTGTGGATTTCCACAGCCAAAGGACTCTTCCCGGAACAGAAGTAGGAATCAGAAAATCTGATAGCGGCCCCACTTTACCACCAAGACCCAACTTCTCTGCAGTTCACCTTCTCGTCTGCATGATGGGGTCTCTCTCACAAACAACACGGCAGGAAATGTGTGTGTAAATGTGTCTCCTGACCTAAAGGAAGGGACCCCGGCTGATTTCGAGTTACCCAGTACTTGAGATGATAAGGCGGGCTTGACGTCCGCGCTAAATGACCCAACGGTTTACCCAGGGCTGCTCCATTTTGCAGGTTGCTGTGACCAAAGGATTTGGTAAAGTGAAGAGAATTACTCATTTCTAGTGAAGTGATCACCAGCCTTGGTATTTCACTCTCCAGGTTTCACAAATTGCTCCAAAAACCTCAAAACGAAATTAATTTTCATTTTAACAGAAAGGCATGGTATCCATTGTTACAGGCTGAATTGTATTTTCCGCAGCTCCCTCTGCCACAAAATTCACACGCTGAAGTCCTAACCCCACTACCTGAGAGTGTGACCTTATGTGGAAATAAAGTCTGTGTAGCTGTAGTTAGCAAAGATGAGATCACACCGGCGTAGGGTGAACCTTAATCCATTACGACCGACGTCCTTACAAAAGGGGGAAATGTGGACACAGACCGGCACAGGGGGAGGCCCTGTGAAGACTTCCTTCTGCTGCCACAGCCAGGGAGCTGGCAGAGCCGGAGAGCGGCCTGGGGCAGACCCTCCCAGCGGCCTTCAGAGGGAGCCCGGCTGCCAGCACCTGATCTCAGACTCCCAGCCTCCACACCTGAGAGAGAGAAATTTCTATTGTTTAAGCCCCTCGGTTGGTGGTCCTCTGTTATGGCAGCCAAGCTAACACCCCCCCAGGGGACCAGGGGAGGCTATAACAATGAATCAGGAGTCCCACAGTGAGCAGGACCCAAAGGTCCAGTCAGATTGGTTCATGGAGACCCCGGTTCACGCCTTCCTTCTTCAGGGACGAGCCAGGGCACAGGGGACAACATTTCAGCTGGCGACAGTTAAGCTTCCAAGAAGCCTAAGCCTCCAAAGAGGCTTCCAGAAGCCACTTTATACACTAACATCCTGCGGTTTGGTCCAGAAAGACACAAACGCTCACTGGAATCCAAAGCCCCATTTCCAACACTACAGAGTCGTGACGCTGAACCAGAGCCGCGGCTTCTTTCCAGAAGAAATTATGCACGAGGAGGAAAAAACGGCTGAGCACAGAGTAAACAGCATCTCTTTATTATGAAAAGTAAATTATATGCTAGGAGAACATTCTAAAGAAGAAGCCTTGTTTGCAGGCTTCCCAGCTAACGCCTCGTCTCTGCTGGGGAAAGTCAGTGTGACCCCGGCCGCGGGAGCTCTGCTCGCCTCAGCTGGGCCCCAGGTCTTCTGTGCCGTGAAGGCACCTCGCCTCCGGGTAGAAACACAGCCCTGGGCTCCAGCCGCATGAATGTCGTTCATAAGAAAGAACATGCACAGGCAAATACAGAAGACAGTAAAAATGATGAAATAGCTACACTGACCTCTTCAACTCACTCCTTCGCCCACATGTAACGCTTCCCAGAAATTAGCACCATCTTGTAAAAATACTATATATACACTACCAAACGTAAGGTAGATAGCTAGTGGGAAGCAGCCGCATAGCACAGGGATATCAGCTCGGTGCTTTGTGACCGCCTGGAGGGGTGGGAGGGAGGGAGATGCAAGAGGGAAGAGATATGGGAACATATGTATATGTATAGCTGATTCACTTTGTTATAAAGCAGAAACTAACACACCACCGTAAAGCAATTATACCCCAATAAAGATGTTAAAAAAAAAAATACCACCTGGTGATGTGCAGCCTCCCGGTTGGGAGTCTTACTAACTTGCCGGGCTTGTCCTCTTTTCTAGTTCGGTATACTCTGCAGTAATTGTCAATTAAGTAATTTTCAGGGATTTATTTAATTTAGCTTTGAGCCACATATGTTTGTTCCAAAATTTATTTCCACTTTCATAGGCTAATCATACAGCACATCAGCTAACGCCACAGGAACAAAACATCATATGAAAGATGTGGGACCTTTGCCGTTTCCCCTAAGCCAGTCCTCGTCTGAAAGATGCTGGCCTTGCAAATACCAGGCATTTCTGCTGGCATTCACGTGAGAAACCATGGCCTTCAAGAAAGAATGCTGGGCTTCCCTGGTGGCGCAGTGGTTGAGAGTCCGCCTGCCGATGCAGGGGACGCGGGTTCGTGCCCCGGTCTGGGAAGATCCCACATGCCGCGAAGTGCCTGGGCCTGTGAGCCATGGCCGCTGAGCCTGCGCGTCTGGAGCCTGTGCTCCGCAACGGGAGAAGTCACAGCAGTGAGAGGCCCGCGTACCGCAAAAAAATAAATAAATAAAATAAGAATGTTAAAGGAAAATAAATATATGTCTAGATTTTTTAAAAAACCGCTCCCTGTTGAAACAACTCAGGTTCCTTTTGAAAACAAAAATATTAATGTTGATATCTATAAGCTGAATATATAAAATACCTCTTTAAAAAGACAGTGTGAAGTCTGTGGAAACCGTAGACACAGTGTCTGGACTTGAGGAGAAGTGAAGAGTATCAGTAACCAGCCCAGACCGATGATTCGGACAGCAAAGTGACTCAGTTATGCAAATACATATATCCACTCTTTTTTTTTTTTTTTCAGATTCTTTTCCCATATAGGTCATTACAGAGTACTGAGCAGAGTTCCCTCTGCTATACAGCAGGTTCTTCTTAGTTATCTGTTTTATATATAGTAGTGTGTATATGTCAATCCCAATCTCCCAATTTATCTTCCCCCCTCCGCTTTTATCCCCTGGTGACCATAAGTTTATTTTCTACATCTGTGACTCTACTTCTGTTATATAAAGAAGTTCATTTGTACCCCCTTTTTTTAGATTCCACATATAAGCAATATCATATATTTGTCTTTCTCTGTCTACTTACTTCACTCAGTATGACCATCTCTAGGTCCATCCACCTCACTACAAATAACTCAATTTCATTCCTCTTTATGGCCGAGTAATATTCCATTGTATATATGTGCCACATCTTCTTTATCCTTTCATCTGTTGATGGACACTTAGGTTGCTTCCATGTCCTGGCTATTGTAAATAGTGCTGCGATGAACATTGGGGTGCATGTATATTTTCAAATTACAGTTTTCTCTGGTTATATGCCCAAGAGTGGGATTGCTGGGTCATATAATAGCTCTATTTCTAGTTTTACTTATGTTTTAATAATAGTTGAGTCTCTTTACTAAGAAAGAAATGACCATCAGTTATCACGTTAAGAATGCAAGAAGGCGAGAAACAATAAAAATAACTAAAGACCATAAATAGTAAAACTTTGAAGACCGTTCTGCCCCAGACTCTATACTAGACCTTGGAAGGAATTGGAACCAGTCATAATTTGTACTGACATAAGAAAATTAAGCATATGCACAAATGGTACTTGGTAAATTCTTAGAACCATGACAGTTACTCTCTTAGAATATAAACAACCACTAGAAACACAGGAATCTTCCGAATAATCTATGGAATCAAGTATCTACTCCTGGTGAAAGTATTTGAAGTACATGATAATAGTCACGATTACAGAATAATGACTGTAGTGGTACAGAATTCTGTTTTATTGGAGAAAATGGAAATGAGATGGGCCATTTGAAACCACAACTGAATTAGGCTCCTTAAGAGAGGAACCCAAGGGCAGGAGCATTTCCAATGTGAGATGCACTTCTCCAACTGCAAGAACACACCCAAATTCTAGGTGCCGGGAGCCCCAGCTCTGGCTCCTCTGCTTGTGTGGACTAGTTTTTCTTCATGCTCTTAACTTTGTCTACATCTGATTTTTTTTTTAAAGATTCACGCTTGCTTATCTTGTTAGGAAAATGTAAGAACAGAGTGAACAAGCTAACCTTGACACAAGGTCTTACAAGAAGAAAGGTTTTCTTTGAAGCATTTAGCTTAAGGGATGACTAGACCAGTAAAAACAATGGCCATGGCTATTTCTGCATCGGCATTTGAGATCTGAAAAGAATTCTGCAGAGCAAAAGCATGGAAAGATACCCTTAGGATAATAAGCTAATAAGACCAAAGGACCACCACCACCAACACACCTAACACCGTACTCACTCTCACCCTGACGGGTCTCAAAGGGCGCATTAAAATTCCTCCGAACCAGAGAGGTGCCCTTTCAGGCTGGGATGTCAGGGGGTCTGTGAGAACATGGTGCAGTGACAGTCCTCCCCTGGTCAAGACTGGAGGTGTCCCGTGTGTGGGCCCAAGAGCCTCCGTCTCACCTGCAGGCTGGTGGGGGTAGTTCTGTCCCTCCTTCAGGAACAGGGCTTATGTTTATTAACGTAAGCCAAGATGCCAATAAATGCTAGAGGACAAGTTATTCTGCGTTCACCAAAGCACCCAGTGCAGTGCTGAGTATGTGGCAGCACTTAATAAATGATAACTGATTAGTTGCTAAGGGGATTTTTTTAAGGTGTCAGCAAAATAGTGTGTGTGTTTGTGCACATGTAACCCATGCACTTCCTGGAAAAAATGAAGTTCCAGAATTACCAAGCACTCTCTACCCCTTTTGTCGGGTTCTTCACTCTTGCAAGCAAAACAATGTGGGCTGTGACTCTGCTGTGGGCCCCTCCCTGAGGGCAGGACTCTCACTTAGCAGACAAGCACAGCACTGGGTCTACATTTTGTCTTTGGACAAGTCTTTGCTGGACGAAGGGATATTTGAGGCGCTGGTTGTTAGGAGTGGCAGGGGTAGGACATAAAAACAATGGATGGGACCCAGCAAGCTCTATCTCCCAGGATGCATGCGTTGATCATTGATTTTGCCAAAGTTATAGGGGTAGAAGAGTGATGATTTTTTCCCCCAGTTTTAAATGCAAATTCTTTAAGATGAATACTGAGTGCATTAATGAAAACACTGGGAAAGGAATCTTCATAGCAGGACATTGGTTTTTTTTAATGGAAGTGTCCCTTTAGTATTGCTAGGTATTTCTTGAGAACAGTTCAACCTAACCTTGAATTCTCAAATTAATGTAGGGAATGAAGCAGGATGCATTTCTTGCAAGGATAAGAAGTCTTCGGTTAGGCCAATTCCGGGTCTTCCCCCTGAAGTCCCCAGGAAACCGATCCTTCAAGGTGATGGCAGATAGAGCTCCTGGGTTGAGCTGGGACATCCAGCCAGTGAGGGAGGCCCTCTGGGCCTTAGCAGGAGTTTGCGTCAAGGATCCATGGCTTCAGGGGCCTCCGTTTGCCCACAGCACACCCCTTCCTCTCCCAACCACCCCAAGCTCGCAGCCACACAGGTTCCCCGTGGATGAACACAGATGCCTAGGGAAGCAGCTGGACCTGGAGGGAACAGGGAGAAGGGGCAGTAGGTGACCAGAGAGGACCCCAGTGCTATACAGCCATCGTATAACTAGGGGGAGACCTCCGGAGGTCCCCCAGGGGTCTGGGATTTAATCTCAAAATTCATTCGATTTATAGAAAAGAAATGCAACGGTTTCTGCACAACTGTGTTTACAGGCTGGGTCTTCTAACACGCGTTAGGTTCTCCCTGCGATGGACAGGGGGTCAGCCTTGCCTTGGATGTGATCTCACAGCTGTCAGACTTCTGGGCTTTTGAATGACAAAATCAGGTGTGGAGCTGGGCAAGCTTGAACACCCTTGATAATGAAAGAAGATTACTTTGTGCTGTTCTTTCCAGCTTTTATATTTGATCCCCAGCACGTCGCATCCACAGTGTAGCTAAAATCAAAGTGCTTATTCAAATCCATGTCCCACCTCTCTGGGGACCTGCTGGACCCACCTGGAGCCCGAACCGTGGGACCAGAACATTCACACTTTCTGCCAGCGATTTCATTACGTGTTTTCATATCCTGGATTCCTTTCACATAAAAATACTGAAGTCTGGGTTATTTAAAACAAGCCAAATAGCCTTCTGATTTGTTTCTCTCAGCCAGCTTTTTTGTTATCTGGCTTGATTTTCTTTGAAAACAGCCTTTGGTCTCGTGTTCTTCCGCACAGCTGATCACCGCAGCCTTTTTAGGTGGCATTTCTGTCAGCTGAGAAGGCTCAGCTAGACTTTTTTTTTCTTCGGTAAAAATAGATGTTTTCTGATTGGAGCTTATGGAATTTTCTCTGCATTGTCACATGCCGATCCCTCATCCATATAAATCTTTACTGTCTCTGAAGAAATAGTTTCTAAACAACTTTTTGGAAAGCCGGAAGAGAGGGAGAATAGCTTTTCAGGACGTCTAGATCGTGTGTCACTGGTGATCTGGTCGACCAGCCTGGGGGACGGGGGTGTGAGAGGCGATGCCCAGCTGTCAACCATGCCTTCCTCTGAGAAGGGCAGGAGGCTGAGATGTCGGCTTGAGTCTGGCCAGCGTGATACGCAGGCCACGCTCCCTGAGCCTCTCTCTGCATCTGCCTTCTCCCTCCCTGACCGGCTCAAAAGTCATCAGACCCTGGGGGGCAGGAAGTGTCCTGAGCAGGGGCCACTCTCATAGGTAAGGGTCCTCACACCTGCTTGAAACCTGGGAGCCTTTCCAGCCCAATCCAGAGTGAGGGAGGGGAGGGGCGCGGGGAGGGCATATGCTCCTCCGCTGCTGAAATGGCGACACCCTTCCCACCTAACTCTCACCCTGGGAAGCAGCACCCTTCCAGCTGTTCTGAGACCACCCTCAAGAAACTGGTCGGCTGTAGCCCCTTCGGGTCAGCCCCTGTCCCTCCTCCCAGTTTTTTTCTTATCTATTAGATCCTCAGTAGTGAATACGGATGGGTGTGCAAAGCTGCTTCTAGCAGGAGCCAAGCCAGCTTTCTCCATCCTCACTGACAAGCTGATGTAGCTAAAATAAGAGAAAATCAATAACACGATGGTCCCAGGCCCTCTATCACTTCAACTTTGCTTACAGCGCTTGTTTATGTGCCCAGGTGCCTTTCCATCTGGCCTGGGTATAGGACCTGAACAAAACAGACAAAATTCCCTGTCCAGGTCACATTTTAGCTGGAGGAGAGCGACGAGAAACCAATAGCTAAGCACTCTGTATCTGACACATGACGACTGGCAGGTGGATGGGGAGCCAGGCAGGGGCTGAAATTCCAGATGGAACAGTCCAGGAGGTCCGCACGGGAAGAGAGTCTGTGCAAAGACTTGGAGATGGCGAGGGAGCGGTCAGGCGCCGTCTGGCGGTGGGGGGACCATCCCAGCAGAGCCAGCAGGTGCAGAGGCCTGAGGGCGCCATGACCTCGGCATGTGCAAGTGTGAGAAAAATCAGGGAGGCGGTCTGGATGGTGGAGAGGGAGCGAAAGGGGAAGAAGTAGGAAACGTAAGGAAGAAACGCTTACAAGTGACGCACCATCCTGCAGGCATCTTTCAAAACACAGCATACTAAAAATGCTTCCAGCGCCATTACATCCTCAAAATCACTGGAAATATCTAGTAACATCCCATTATTTTGACATACTTGAATTTGTGGAATCGCTCCCCACAGAGGACTGTTTCTGCTCCAGTGAACACCTCTGTGCACAGAGCTTTTGTGCTGTGCTTCAGAAAATCCCCAAATGTGGCCTTGCAAGGTACATGGCTATGAACGTTTTCATGCCTCTTGTTATACGCTACAATAAAATAGCTTTTAATGCGAGGTTCGTCTTACAATAGGCGACACGAGCTTTGCTTCTCTGGGTGATGTTAGAAGTGTCCTGAAAGATTTCTACAGCTCAGACACACTTTCCGTCCTGGCCGACTTTCATGAAAGTAGATATGGGAGCATTAAACGGATTGACTTACTGACATGAATAAATTAAGCCTTATGCCATGTTCCTGACTAGAAAAGCTGAAGAATGTGCATGTGTATAGTCTACAAAAACTGATTGTAATTGTATTGTGACTACAGTAAAAAATCCAATTGTGGTTTATTATTTAGTAAAATAGATAAGAGTTTAAACAAAAGAACAGTAACAAGAACAACCCCTGCTGTATCAGACACAACATACACTCTCAAGGCACGTTAATTAAAGCAAAGTGGTAATGGGACAAAAACATACACATAAACCGTGGGTGAGAGCAGTTCAGTTAGCAGCTGCAGAAAATATACAGGGACTTAAAGTATGACAGAAGAAATCCTGAGTACCAATTACCAAGCGACAGATTATCTGAGACCGTTGCGGGGAAACTGACCATTTGGAAAAAAAAAGTAGTTTAAATCTCACTTCCCAAATACACAAAATTAGGGATAATTAAAATCATTATTATAAAACATGAAATCATAACAACAAAAAGAAAATATAGGTGAATATTTATGTGACTTGGTTGGGGAATAACTTTTTAAACATAAAAATGGAATAAATCACCAAGGAATAGACTACCAGATTTGTCTACATAAAATTTAAAGACTAAGGACTTCCCTGGTGGTCCAGTGGTTAAGACTCTGCCTTTCCACTGCAGAGGGTGCCGGTTCGATCCCTGGTCGAGGAACTAAGATCCTGCGTGCCGCGCAGTGTGACCAAAAATGTAAAAAAATTTAAAGACTATACTTAAAATCCCAAAGTGGACAGAAAAGCTCTGTCTCGACCACCTTTGCATAATTCATGTAATTACATTTGAAATAGATGGACAAATCCACATCGTTGTTAATATGAACATATTTATGAAATCTTCCCTCTCCTTTTTGGCTTAGAAACAAAAGTTTCTGCCTTTCTCCTATTTGCGGGGACATGAAATTGAAGCATTATCCGTATATTTCATTACATGTCTGTAACACTTCTGATGTTTTCTACTACATTTTAACGAACCATCTGTCCAAAAATTAGTTTCAAAAATTAAAAAATCAGTAATTGGGTAAATTATAGACTTCTTTTTGCTTACATTCTTGGTGGTGATCTAACGGTTACCATCTGATCTAAATGTTCCGAGAAACCAGGATGCAACTGTACGTTTAGACACAGGACCCCAGACAGGCCGCTCAAGGTGAGCCGGTGAAATGTACAAGTGTGTCCAGAGTGCTCTTCCCAAGGACAGGGACGTACATCACCGTGTAGCCTTGAGGAAAACTTTCAAGTGGATTCAAAACAAAACAAAACAAAGCAGAAAAGCTAGATTCAGGGCGAGAGCAGAGCGGTGCAGAACAGTCCCCACAAAAAATACAGAATCCGGAAGGTGGGGGAAGGTGGCGAGTGAGCCCCTGAGCAGATGACTCAGCAGATGATTCATGACCTGAGCGTGAATAAGGAGAAGGTGTTAAATGCACTGTGGGAAGAACACAGCCTGGGCTCAAAAGACCCCAGAGTCCAAGCCCAGGACCCAAGTCCATGCCCCGGCTTTGTATTTACTCATCTCCTGACCCGGCTGATGGCTTCCCTTCTCTGGGCTTCAATTCCGCCACAGCAACAAGAATGTCGGCCTTACAAACACCAGCGATGGCAGCCGCACCTGCTGGACACCACAGCTCACACCAGAGACAGGCTGGGACCTGGGACCTGGGTGCCTTTGCTGCAGGGCTTGCACCTGGACACACGTCTCCTCCAGCAACAAAATACAAAGAAACTATAAGGGACTAAAAATAACTGTGCATGTGCAGCTGGGGAAAATTATGGACAAAAAGATACAAAAACACCAAAAACCCAACTGCCACTTCTGAAGAGCCAGGAGCAAAAACAGGGTGTTGGGAGCAGAAGCAGGGCACTGCGCATGCCCCCTGCACACACCACCACCTAAGGGGTGGGCAGACCACCTAATGACCCCCCCACCCCACCCCAAATAAGGAACCAGCTTGACCCTCCCCACACCTTGGAGCAAGCGAGCAAGCGAAGCTGTTACTTGTCCTCACTCTGCCCTGCTGCAGCAGGGGCCCCAATAGAGCCTCACGTGGATTTCCTGTCTGGCTTCTTATCAATTTCTCTTATCAGCTAAAGAGGCCAAGAATCCTGGTCCATAACACACCCAGGATGATCAGTGAGCTTCCCGGCTCCAAGACAGGCAGGAGCATCTCCCACTTACGTTACAGAGTGGTGCAAACCCAGAACCCAGGAAGGAAGGGCTGCCCCCTGAAAGCTGTCCATGGGTCAGATGGTGAGGGAGCTAAGTGCTCAGTGAAGCGTCTGGAATAAGTGGAGACAGTGAGTCCTGCTGGGTTGGGAGAGCGGTGCTCTCGGTGGCTGGTCTTCCCTCCTCCATGTGCCGGCCACCACCTCCTGAATGGGAGCCCCAGCTGGGCATGGAGGACGGGAACCTGTCACCTCTATTAACTTCACCAGGTTGTTAGGGGATCAAGTATGTTAATGCCTGTGGAAGTGTGGAGGGCTTTTGTCTATCACGATCAACTATACAGATATTAATGTGTTCTATCACTGTTGGTGACTGATTATTCATACTTCAAGTCTTCCCTCAGAATTTGCTTCTCCTTGAGGCTTTCTTTCCTTCTCCTTGAGGCTTTCCTGTATTCTTCCAAGGCCACTGTGAACCACTGTGCACAACTCATGGCGGGAGGGGAGCTGTAATGTCAATGGTGCCACTAGCATTGTCCTGTGCCTACACAGCTGTATGCAGTGACCCTGTTCCCAGGCTGCTTTGCACAATCCTTCTCTTAAATCCGCACTGGATTTCGTTAGGACCTTTATAACAATTACCTAAGTGTGTTGCACTTACTTTCACACCCTGATGCTTTATGCCCACCTGTTCAGTCTTCTGACCTGGAATCAAATGATTTGAGACCTTAATTCTACAGCTTTATCTCTAACACCTACAGAATGCCTTGGAATTTGCTCAATGAATTAATAAAGTGAATTATTATTATAACTTTAACACTGCTTCCATCACAGAATGATCAAACCTCATTCCAGCTGGAGCTGCGTGTCAAGTGGTCCAAGGACCAGCACAGGTCAGAAAATAGACCAGATGGTAGGGGAGGAAGTTAGCATGGGTTTATCAGGGGAGTTTACAGGTTGGACTGACACTGGGTCCAGGCGAAAAAGAACCACAGCACCAGGGTATTTTTCACATTGGTTGACAGTATTGATAGGGATAGTGTTTAAGGATTAAGTAAAACGCTCTTTTTTTTTCAGAAAAGATAAACTTTGTTTTCATCACTCAACAAACCAACCTCCTGAAAGTAACAATCACTGACTGTATACAAAATATTAAAACAACTACCCGAAGGCTCTGAGAATAAACTAAAGCAGGTTTTGGGAGGGAAACAAAATTTGGAATTAAGAAATAACACATGGTGAGTTTCTTGTCTGATGATTTTTTGGGCATCGTCACAGTACGGTTCAGCTAAAACTGATCAAAACCTACAGGAATTTCTGTTTTCAGCCAGGATGAAGTAACAGGGTCTGGATCTGCCCTCCGAGCTGAAACGAAAAGATATGAGGCAAATATATTTTTCAAAATATGTGAAACAATGGATGTGGATCATATTCTGCTCCTTTGCTGGGCTGAGCATTTTGACTGGACACTGGACATATTCAATTTCAGCTCAGGACACAGATCCCACGGACCACTTGCTTGAAAGAAGAGAAACAGATAAGGTGAAGCCTAGGACTGCCCCACATTACTGCCTGAGAAGAGTGTCCAGGCGACAGAGCAGGAAATAAGAGTCTAAACAGAGTCTGGTGGTCCCCCTGAATTAAGGAAACAGATTTGGGAAGATAACAGCACCTAGAATTTCTGGTTTTAAAACCAATGAAGGGGGGACTTCCCTGGTGGGGCAGAGGTTAAGAATCCGCCTGCCAATGCAGGGGACACGGGCTCGAACCCTGGTCTGGGAAGATCCGACATGCCACGGAGAAGCTAAGCCGGTGCGCCACAACTACTGAGCCTGCACTCTAGAGCCCGCGAGACACAACTACTGAGCCTGCTCGCCTAGAGCCCATGCTCTGCAACAAGAGAAGCCACCGCAATGAGAAGCCCGCGCACCGCAACGAAGGGTGGCCCCCGCTCACCGCACTAAAGAAAGCCCACGCGCGCAACAACAAAGACCCAACATGGCCAAAAAAAAAAAAAAAACCAATGAAGGGAATCCCCTGGTGGTCCAGTGGTTAGGACTCCATGCTTTCACTGCAAGGTGAATGGGTTCGATCCCTGGTCGGGGAGCTAAGATCCCACAAGCCACATGGCACAGCCAAAAATAATAAACAAAATAAAATAAAACCAATGAATGTGGGGGACATATATATACTCAGCCTTTAAAAAGAATGAGATGATGCCACTTGCAGCAGCATGGATGGACCTAGAGATTCTCATACTGAGTGAAGGAAGCCAGAGAACAACATCACACGATGTCACTTATATGTAGAATCTGAAAAAATGATACAAAAGAACTTATTTACAAAACAGAAATAGACCCACAGGCATAGAAAACACACTTATGGTTACCAAAGAGGAAGGGGGGGAGTGATAAATTAGGAGTTTGGGATTAACATATACACACTGCTGTGTATAAAACAGACACCCAACAAGGACCTATTATATAGCACAGGGAACTATACTCAATATTTTGTAATAACCTATAAGGGAAAAGAACCTGAAAAAGAATATATATATGTATGTATGTATGTGTATATATATATAGATAGATAGATAGATAGATAGATAAATAGATATATCTCACAGAAAAGGATATTATTAATAAAATGCTCTATATATAGAAAATCCTAAAGAATCTATGAAATAATTACTATAACTAATAAGTGAATATAAAATAGTGCTAGGAGATGGAAACAACCTAAGTGCCCATCATCGGATGAATGGATAAAGAAGATGTGGCACATATATACAATGGAATATTACTCAGCCACAAAAAGAAACGAAATTGAGCTATTTGTAATGAGGTGGATAGAACTAGAGTCTGTCATACAGAGTGAAGTAAGTCAGAAAGAAAAAGACAAATACCGTATGCTAACACATATATATGGAATTTAAGAAAAAAAAATGTCATGAAGAACCTAGGGGTAAGACAGGAATAAAGACACAGACCTACTGGAGAACGGACTTGAGGATATGGGGAGGGGGAAGGGTGAGCTGTGACAGGGCAAGAGAGAGTCATGGACATATATACACTAACAAACGTAAGGTAGATAGCTAGTGGGAAGCAGCCGCATGGCACAGGGATATGGGCTCGGTGCTTTGTGACTGCCTGGAGGGGTGGGATAGGGATGGTGGGAGGGAGGGAGATGCAAGAGGGAAGAGATATGGGAACATATGTATAGGTATAACTGATTCACTTTGTTATAAAGCAGAAACTAACACACCATTGTAAAGCAATTATACCCCAATAAAGATGTTAAAAAAAATTATTATCCAAAATAAAAAAAAAATAGTGCTAGGTAATCAGGTTAAAAAACAAAATTCATATTTTAATGTATTAATATCAAATAAATGGAAAATTAAATTTAAAACAAGTACATTTAAAATACCATCAAAAAATAAAATATTTAAGAATAAATTCAACAAAAGATGCACAAGATCTCTACACTGAAAACTACAGAATATTTTTAAGAGCTATTAAAGAAATTCTAAGGAATGGAGAGATACATCATAGTCATTGATTGGAACACTCAGTACTGTTAAGATGTCAACTCTTCTCAAACTGATCTATACATTCAACCCAATGACACAATCAAAATCTCAGCAGATTTTTAAAATAAAAATTGGCAAGCGGATTCTAAAGTTTACATGGAAATTCAAAGAACCTAGAATATCTAAAGAAATCCCTTAAGAGGAAAACCAAGTTGGAGAACTTGAACTACCTGACTTCAGGATTTGTCAAAAGCTACAGGAATGAAGCCAGTAGGATACAGTATGATGCAGCAGAAGTACTGACAAACAGATGGAGTATAATGGAGACCCTAATAACAGACCCCCATTCATGTAGTCACGTGATTTTCAATAAAAACGCCAAAACAATAATGAGGAAAGGAATGACTGTATAAACATGTGGTAAGAAAAGGAATCTTGACCCCTCACACTCTACACAAAAAGGGATTTGCATTTGATCACAGTTGAAGCCACAGAACTTTCAGAAGAAAATGTAAGAAGAAACCTTTGTGACTTAAGAATAGTCAAATATTTCTTAGATAGATCACAGAGGGAAGTACCATGAGAGAAAAAATTAGATTTTATTCAAATAAAAACTTCTCATCAAAACATATCGTCAAGGAGGGACTTCCCTGGCGGTCCAGTGGTTAAGATCCTGCGCTTCCAATGCAGGGGGCGCGGAATCAATCCCTGGTCAGGGAATTAAGATCCCACGTGCTGTATGGCACTGTCAAAAAAACAAAAACAGAAAACAAAACAAAAACTGTATCATCAAGGAAATAATTAGGCAAGCTACAACTTCAAAAAATTACAAAACCTATATCTGACTAAGAACTGGTGTGCACGACATGTAAAGAACTTCTACACCACAATAATAAAAACACAAACAATCCCCTGAAATGGACATGAGATTTGATTAGACACTTCTCAAAAGAAGATACAGACATAGCCAATATGCACATGAAAAATAGCTTAACATGATTTGTCACCAGAGGAACGCAAATTAAAACCACACGAGGTACTACCACCAACCTACTAGAATTCCTACAGTTAAAAAGGGCAGTGCCAATCTGTATGGAAACACAAAAGACCCCAAATAGCCAAAACAATATTGAGAAAGAAAAACAGAGCTGAAGGAATCAGGCTCCCAGACTTCAGACTATACTACAAAGCTTCAGTAATCAAGACAGTATGGTACTGGCACAAAAACAGAAATATAGATCAATGGAACAGCATAGAAAGCCCAGAGATAAACCCACACACATATGGTCACCTTATTTTTGATAAAGGAGGCAAGAATATACAATGGAGAAAAGACAGCCTCTTCAATAAGTGGTGCTGGGAAAACTGGACAGCTACATGTAAAAGAATGAAATTAGAACACTCCCTAACATCATACACAAAAACAAACTCAAAATGGATTAAAGACCTAAATGTACGGCCAGACACTATAAAACTCTTAGAGAAAAACATAGGCAGAACACTCGACATACATCACAGCAAGATCCTTTTTGACCCACCTCCTAGAGAAATGGAAATAAAAACAAAAATAAACAAACGGGACCTAATGAAACTTAAAAGATTTTGCACAGCAAAGGAAACCACAAACAAGGTGAAAAGACAACCCTCAGAATGGGAGAAAATATTTGCAAACCAAGCAACTGACAAAGGATTAATCTCCAAAATATACAAGCAGCTCATGTAGCTCAATATGAAAAAAACAAACAACCCAATCCAAAAATGGGCAGAAGACCTAAACAGATATTTCTCCAAAGAAGATATACAGATTGCCAACAAACACATGAAAGGATGTTCAATATCACTAATCATTAGAGAAATGCAAATCAAAACCACAATGAGGTATCACCTCACACCAGTCAGAATGGCCATCATCAAAAAATTTACAAACAATAAATGCTGGAGAGGGTGTGGAGAAAAGTGAACACTCTTGCACTGCTGGTGGTAATGTCCATTGATACAGCCACTATGGAAAACAGTATGGAGGTTCGTTGAAAAACTAAAAATAGAACTACCATATGACCCAGCAATCCCAGGGCATATACCCTGAGAAAACCATAATTCAAAAAGAGTCATGTACCACAGTGTTCACTGCACCACTATTTACAGTAGCCATGACATGGAAGCAACCTAAATGCCCATTGACAGATGAATGGATAAAGAAGATGTGGCACATATATACAATGGAATATTACTCAGCCATAAAAAGAAACGAAATTGAGTTATTTGTAGTGAGGTGGACTCTGTATGACAGACTCTGTCTGTCATACAGAGTGAAGTAAGTCAGAAAGAGAAAAACAAATACCGTATGCTAACACATATATACGGAATCTAAAAACAAGTGGTTCTGAAGGACCTAGGGGCAGGACAGGAATAAAGACACAGATGTAGAGAATGGACTTGAGGACACGGGGAGGGGGAAGGGTAAGCTGGGACTAAGTGAGAGAGAGGCACGGACATATATACACTACCAAATGTAAAATAGCTAGCTAGTGGGAAGCAGCTGCACAGCACAAGGAGATCAGCTTGGTGCTTTGTGACCACCTAGAAGGGTGGGATAGGGAGGGTGGGAGGGAGACGCAAGAGGGCGGGGATACGGGATATATGTATGCATATAGCGGATTCACTTTGTTATACAGCCGAAACTAACATAACACTGTAAAGCAATTATACTCCAATAAAGATGTTAAAAAATATATATATATATAAAATAAAGAATAAAAACAGCAGTGCCACCAAATGTTCGCAAGAACGTGGTGCAACCGGAACTCTTACACATTGTTGGCGCGAGTATAAAATGACATAACCACTTTGGGAAAAGGCTTGCAGTTCTCAAAAATTAAACAGATACCTATTCTCTGACCCAGCAGTTCCAATACTAGGTAATTACCCAAGAGAAGCAACATATATGCCCATCAAAAGGTCTGAACAACAATAATCAAAATGGCTTTTATTCGTAGTAGCCAAAAATGGGGAAAATCCCCACTGTCCATCAACAGAATGGAGAAATAAACTGTTCTGATACAGTGAAATACTGCTCAGCAATAAAAAGGAAGCAACGACTGATATGAACAAGACGGTAAATCTCACGATTGCTACGCAGATGTGGCCGGGCAGACAGAAAATGCCCCCTAAAGACACCCAAGGGCTAATCCCCGGAAACTGTGCCTAGCCCAGCTTATTCGGCTTCCCTTGGCAAAGGGAATTCAGGTTGCTAACCAACTCATCTTAAACAGGGCAAGTACCCTGAATTACCCAGGTGGGCCCCGTGTAATCACGAGTCTTTAAAAGTCCCAGAGGGAGGCAAACACAAATCAGGGAGCTGCAGTGCGAATGCCTGATGGGCCAGGGCAGGATTTGAAGATGGAGGAGGGAGGTATAATGTTGTCGTATAATAAATATAGATCCTGGTCTTTGTCCACAGTTCTAGGCTCCTAGCTCCCAACACCTTATAATTTCCTAAGTGATCAGAGCATGAGGGGCATCTTTTGTCATAATATTTGGTTTTCGGAGGCCTTGCTTCCTGAAATAGCTTCAGAATGATAAAGGTGAAATGGGTTTTTTTGTTATTCGTAACAAACCTCTGAGTTCCCATTAATGAGGTGACTTTTGCAAAGCCTAGATAGGGGTGGGCGCTGATTGGCAGGGGAACCAGCCATGTGATTAGAGGGTTGGCACTCTCAGCTCCACCCCCACTCTCCAGGGAGGGGAGGGGCCTGGAGGCTGAATTAATCACCAACAGCCAAGGATTTAATGTCAGGCCTACGTACTGAAACCTCCTTAAGAACAAAATGGGATACGGGGTTCAGGCAGCCTCCAGGTTGATGAACAAGAACACGTCCTCGTGCCGGAGGGTGGCGCAGGCACACGCCGTGGGCACAGCAGCGCCTGTGCTCGGGAGCCCCTGGCCCTACCCTGTATGCCTCCTCAACCAGCTACTCATTTGTAGCCTTTAATAGTCTTATGATGATGAGACTTTTTGTGTTTTGATTCTGTCAACTTAAAGAAAAACACACAACATAGGAGTTGTGAGTCTCAGTTTTATTCGGGGACCTTACTGAGGACTTCAGCCCTGGAGACGGCCTCCCAGTAGCTCTGAGCAGCTGCTCTGAAGAGGAGGGGGGAAGCCAGTTTATAGGTGCTTTTTGTCTGGGGAATGTGTGACATCAAGTACACACATCTTGGTAAAGGACTACTGCTAGTCACAAAGAAGAGACATCTCAAGTTAGTGATTTTAGTGCTTTTCTGTGTTTGGGAAGCTACAAGAACCTGGGCTCATTGAGTTCCTCCTGAGACAGACATGCACCTGTCTAAGGGGCTGCTCGTCCACAGCACAGAGCATCCTGTTACCCTCTTAACTCCGTCTCAGAGGGCACATGGGTCAGAGCCTGCCACAGGGTGCGACTCCATCCTTGTAGAAGTGGGTGGTGAGCAAAAACGCTCTTCGTTCTTCGTTGTTAAGAATTCCTACTCATCTTGTGTGAAACTTAGAGAGTTTAAGACATGTTTAGTTCAAAATGGAGTCACAGCGGCCAACGTGAATTTCCACATTAGCTATTCTGACAAAGCCGCTGTAGGATGTGAGTGTCTTAGAGTGATTCTAAGAAAAATTACCCTAGACAAGAAGTCTGATGGGCAACGGACGTCACCGGGACAGACAGACCACTGGTAGAGCCAAGACCCCTCCCCTGGGGTAACACTCCTTAAAAGGAGACCACTGAGCCCAGTGACCTGGAGGCTCCTGGCTGCAGGACCCGACCCCAGTCACCGAGAGCTGGTCCAGGTTCCACGGGAGGCCCTGGGGGAGAGGAGGGGACGTACCCCTCAGGCTTGTCATGGGACCCTTGCCAGACCGGAGCCACTGCTCGTCCTGAGATGCCTCGTCCCCGACTTCTCCTTGGAGTGGCTCTTCTCCCCCTTTCCCTACTCTCACTAACCTGTGTTGTGCGCTCACTGTGTGCAGTTAACCGTGATTCGTCAGTTGAGTGCTGGCTACAGTTTTGTGTTCCTCTAATTCTCACCTGCTGGGCCCTGCGACAGAATAATTCTTTATAATGAGCCAATACTCCGTAATAGTAAGAAAACCGCCTTCCTGAGTTCTGAGAGCCGAGCAGGCAAATCAGTGGAACTCAAGGAGGAGCCTGTGGAAACCTCTGATGTACAGAAGCACAGGTGACAGCCCGGACGCATGTCTGGGATCTGAAGTGGTGCGTGAGGGCAGCCTTGAGGGACTGCGCCCTTCACCTGTGGAGTCTGTGCTCTCTCCTGGTAGACGGTGTCAGAACTGAATTGAATTGTAGGCCACCCAGCTGGTGTTGCAGAATCTCTTGGTGCTGGGAGGGGGGGCACCCACACATTTCATAGCCAGAAGTGGAAACAGGGTCTTTGCAGATGTAATAAGACGAGGTCATATTGGAATAGGGTGAGCCCTAATCCAATGACTGGTGACCTTACAAGAAGAGAGAAATTTGGACACAGACACACAGGGGAGAGGCCACGTGAAGACAGAGGCAGAGACTGGAGTGAGACACAACCAGCAGCCTGGAGAGGCGAGGAAGCATCCTCCCTACGGTCTCAGAAAGAGCACGGCTCTGCCCACACCTTGGTTTTCGACTTCTGGCCTCCAGGACTGGGAGAGAAGAAACGTCCGTTATTTTCAGCCACCCGTTTGTGGTCGTTTGTTATGACAGGCCTCGGGAATTAAGACAAGCAAGACCTGTCACTCTAGCTCCACCTCTATCCTGTGCTAACTGCCAGGCCTGCCATCTCGGCAGGCAGTGACCAGGGAGTAACAGCTAGAGCCCCAGCCCCGGGCAGGTTTCTGCAGCATCTCTGCATCCCCTTCGCTTTGACAAGAGCCTCTCCCCTTGCAGGCAGAGCGGAACGTCTCACAGGGTTTATCGAGCAGGTGACAGGGGCGGAAGGTGGCCTGATGCCCCGAGGACCAACCTGATTCTTCTCCTGTGACTCCTGAATATTGGAAGGTGCGCGCCGGCCTCACTCCCTGTGCAGAGGGAGAAGGGACAGATTGTGGTAGAGGGAGTGCAGAGGGGCTGCCGTTCTGAAAAGGCCCACGATCGTTCCTTCTCTTCCCCGGGGCCCTCGGTCTGTGTTTCATGGGCTCTCAGAACAGGGATACAAGGACCATCTCTTGGTCTGTCTTTCCTGGGTGGAGACGACGTGCAGGCTTTTTCACTCCGCAGCACCTCTGGCTGGTGCCACCTGAAGGCTGAACCCCATGCAGAACTGAGGGGACCTCTGCCTGGTATCACTCACTGGAAACAGCTTTTGGTGGGTTTACGGACAGACTTGAGCAGGCCCCCCAATTTAATTTTCCCTCCCAGCATTTAGAGAGCATATGCTGGATCCCTCACTAAACGTCCGTGTTTCGGGACACGACAGACACGAGACACTGAAACGAGAGACTGACTGTCAGACAGACAGCATTTACCACACCCACTTGCTGGACGTGGCCCTGTCGCTGGCTCTGGCCGGTGGGTGTGAGAGGGACGGTGTCCTTCCAGCACCGGCATAAGAAGTGGCTGTGCTTTCGCTGCCTCTTCTTCCCTGACTCGTGCCCGGAGGTCTGAACCTGGGTCAGAATTCAAGGGTGTCTGTGAACTCGAGCGCCAGGAGAAAATGACATTTGTATTTCTAATCTCTACCCGATCTTCAGCGTCTCCTTCAGTTATGAACGCAGGCAAAAAACGCAGCTGCACCAGGATGAATGATTTTGTATTAACAGAAAGCACGTTTTCATATTACATACTTTGCTATCCTATGTGCTTTTGAAAATGTATTTAAAAACACTATTCTGAGAAAAAGCCCATTCACGAGACCACCACACGGGGTTCATGGCATAAACAAAGATGAAGCCCACCAATAAGGAGAAAGGGGACCCACGGAACCACCACACCAGGAGCCTGGACCCCGAGTCACCGTGTGGAATCTGCCCAACAAGTAAAACATGGGTGCTGGACATTCCAGGAGTGAGAACTAAATTTGCAGGGTGGGGAGCCGCTGAAACGTTGGGTATGTTATTACAGCAGCTAGATCGCCCAAGTGGTACAGAACACGCCAGGCAAGGGGTGGGAGCAGGGGTCTCTGCAAATCAACAAGTCTGGTTTGCACACTGGTGTGGATGGCTGGTGCCCTGCGATCTCTGTTCACCTCCCCGGCATCACAGTGCCATCCTGGGGGTAGAGGCGGTTCTGGGCCAGCCCGAGTCAGGCTGCATGGACTGTTCCTCCAGCAGGTTCACAGAGCTCTGCCCATCTGAACTTTCTCTCGGTGAGACGCAAGGCCAGTGATGTTAGGTCATTATCACCCTGGCCTTGGAAATGAGGCCACAGGTCATGTCACCCACTGGCTTCACAAGGGCTGTGGGAGACTGGAAATGGTGGTGGAGTGACACCCTTTCATGCAAAGGTGTCCGACTGCCGTTTAACCAGCAACTCTTTTTCCACCACAGGGGATGGGCAGTCACATCCAAGCTGGAACGCAGCCACGTAGCGGGAATGCTGAATCCTCAGCAACGTGGAACAGGAGGACAGGAGGCTGGGGGCGTGGGTGAGGATGGGACCTCCACCCGCAGGAGGGTGGGCCGCCTCCCGGACCAGGGTGATAACTGCGAAACCTCAGCTCGTGCCAGAGTCAGTCTAAGCCCTTTATACCTGTCACTCCCTAACGCGTCCCATTTCACAGCGAGGAAAGTGAGTCAGGAAGCCAGTAGGTACCGTAGGCAGCTGGGAGGCAGACCCAGGGCTCTGCATCCCTCCTGGACCCTCATGATCCGAGGCCCCTGCCTATGGGTTTTGTTGCTGTTCTCACTGCCCCCAGCCCCCGACCCTGTCTGTGTTCCTGGCTTGACTCAGCCTTCTGGTTGCTGTCTCAGTGGTTGTGAATATACATGGGTCCATGCCCTAGATCTAGAGCCCAGTCCTACATCTGCCTGGCTGGAAGCAGCGTGGCGCAGAGAGGAAGCTTCTCGTCTTCCCGTGGGAAGGACGGGGCAGGGTCACGCAGGCCACGAGACCTCCCAGCTCCAGGCCCCTGGCTGGTGTGTAGCCTGAAACCATGCTTCTCACCCTTCACCAAGCACCGTCATCACCTGGGACCCTGTGAAGATGCAGACTCTGACCCGCAGGGCTAGGCAGGGCCCGAGACTCTGCATTTCTAACCAGAGGTGCCGATGCTGCTGGCCCGGGGCCCACACTGGAGTGCCATGACCTCTAGGAGCTGTTTTTCACATCCTTTAGGATGAGCACGAGTACACCTGCCCCACTCCCTCCCGAGAGCCGCTCAGAGCACCCGGTGAGTAGCAGCAGGAGGAAACAGTGAAATCAAAGCTCTGCCCACGCCTCCGTGATTTGCTGCTGGAGGGACCTTTTGGGTTCCTGCTGTCAGTCCCTGAGGAACCAGAGCGGAGATCTTAGCTCAGAAGGCTGACAGCAGGGGCCGGCTGGCCGCCAGGCCACACAGAAGAAAAAGATGCAGACCGCAGGAGCCGGCGGGGAAAAAAGCACCCACGAGACATGGCTCCCAGCTGACAGTGCCCTGGTCAGCTCCCGACACGGTGAGATGGACACCAGCAGCTCGGCTGGTACGGTGCCGGGGGCAAGAGGATGCCGGGTAAATCCCAGGTGAGCATCTCAGCTGGGATGTAATTTAAGGATGAAAAGGTGTGTCACTTCTGGTCTCTCCCTTACTCCTTGAGGGTTATAATGTTAAAAGGATGTTAGAGTCACTAAACACTTGCCCAGCAAGTCCCAGCTGGAGAAGTAAAGCTCAGGGTCAGCTGGGCCTTCTGGTCTACCCAGTCACGTGGCTCCGAGCAAGTGACAGCACGTGCAGGACCGTGACCCAGTAGAAGGGTGCAGGGCCATTCGGTGCAGTGACTGTCTGGGGAGCAAAATACCGCAATTGTAGCCTCAGCCCAACTCGATAGATGTGGGCTTTGAAATTCAGGTCACAATTCCCAGCACCGAGATTAAGAAGTCCAGCCTGTGGCTCTGTGTTTCCTCGTCCTGGCCCACCTCCTCCCTCTGCTCCAGCCTTGGCTGTGGTGGGAGGGGCCCCAAGGCTGAGCTGGGTTTCCATGGAGGTGCAACGGCTGACAGCACTCGGCTCTGGACACTTGCAAGAACACATTACGTAACGTCCACAGCAGAAGGGCAAGGACACCCAGTGGTCTTAAACTCCTGAAGGTCTTTGCGGAGGTTTGGAGAGAGATTGAATTTTTTTCTGTTCTGGAAACCACAGACACAGGGCAGGAACCAAACAGAATGTGGAAGCAGATAGAAGAGAGATACTTGGGGACTTGGGCAAGATCTCTGTGACGTGGGACGTCCCCTGAGGGCCTCCCGACCCTGACCTCACACCTCACATGGGAGCATTTAAGTGTCATCTTCTCTGATGGGCAGGAAGAGGGAGGGGCCGCATTTCCCCTGCTCACATGTGTCCACAGCCTGGGGCTCACCACCCCTCACCCCAGCAGGCACTCTGTGAACTGCTGTTGAATAAGTGAATTAACAAGTGAAGACGACACTGGGTGGGAAGCACAGGAGTTGCAGAGGACAGGGTGACAGACCCTCCCTAGGAAAACGTCCATCACCATAAATAATGAGCCCACAAACCACCCATCACAGAAATGTAAAACACAGCTCCACGCGGATCCAATGTACATTTCCTCCCTCCAGAGTTCATGCGTTCTTTTCCTTAGGACAGATGGGACACTCTGGTAAAATAATTTTTGTCCAGGAAGCTACTAGGAATCCTGGTGACTCTCGGTCTGGGGTTTCCGGAGGGACCTTTCGCACAGCCTCTCAGTCATTCCCAACAGAATGTGCTGCGGCCCCTGACACCCATCCCAGCCACAGCCACACGCCCTCCTTCGACTCCACAAGCTCCATGAATGGTTCTGAACCCCTGCAGTGGACAACCGTTCACTCAAGTGCCGGGTCCAGCTCTGCCCTGCCCCAGCCTCCTTCTGCCCCAGGCCTGGTCCTCCTGCTTCTTCCCTCACTACCTCTCCTCCGTAAGCTCTCCAGCATTCGACTGGAATTGGAGGTGTTGGTGTGAACTCATGGTTTGCCATAGACGTGGATCAATACAGAAATATGTGTAGATGTTAACGGTAGAAAGGTATTTTTTCTTTGGAGAGAAGGCTGGTTCCAGCGCTGGAAAGTACGACACGACCTTGAGACACACTGTTGTACCAGAAAGTCAGGAAATGCTCAGCTGATAACAAAGACGTGTGGAGGGAACAGGGCCAGCCCACAGGCTCCCGCCAGCCAAACTGGGGGCTGTCTGCACATTAGAACAAATAACAGAAGTAATGGATTGCTACTCAAGGAGGAACACAGGAGCCTTGAGTCCACAGTGACTTCAATTACTAAACTGAAAGGATGATAAGAAACGGGATATTAACGTAACTCCAAATCTGTCCACACACAAAGCAGTTTTTAATTACAAAGAAGGAACTTGGCACCTGCGGGGGTGCTGACAGGCACCCGCCTGACGGGTCACGTAGGAACCAGGCGCCCGCTGAGCGGGGCCCGCGGAGACTCGGTAGGCGTGACAAAGACGCGTGACCCGAGGAAACGTCAGACGAAGCCACGCGGGGGACAGCCTACCAAATACCTGCCTGTGAGTTCCCAGGTGCCAAGACCATGAGAGGCACCTTAGTCCCGGGGAACGGCCCAGACTGAAGCGGACGGTGGCCACTAAGTGTGGGAGGGGGTCCTGGGTGATGCTTTGCTCCAAAGGTGATGTCGGGACAATCAGTGGAGGTGGCGTGAGGTCTGTGGATTGGGCAGCAGTGGGGCATCAGGGCCGCTGTCTGGATCCAGGCGGCTGGGTTGTGAGTGTGGAAGAGAATGTCCTTCCTTGTAGAAAACGCACAGTAAACATTTGGGGATGATGTGTGTCGTGGCAGCAACTCACTCTCAAAGCCTTCAGGGGGCAAACGTTCTTTGCACCATTCTTGCAACTTTCCTGAATACTTAAAACTCGTTAAAAAGAGGAAGAGATATGGTGTCAGGTGGCCACGTGTCCCTGAGTGACTAAGGGGCAGGATCGGGAGGGAGGGCCACTGGTCACCACATACTTCGGTTCCACGTTTTGCCTGTTTCCACCTATTCTGTTCATGTTGGTAGTAACATCTGTGTATTAGGGTCCCCAGGGAAACCTGCAGGTTTATAGGCTAGAGATACACGTAGGAGGGGATTTATTGTAGGAAGCGCCTCATGCAGTTAGGGACACCGGAAGTCCCACAGTCGACCATGAGAAAGCTGGAGACCCAGGAAAGCCCATGGTGTGATTCAGGCTGAGGTCGAAGGCCTGAGAACCGGGGGCTCCCACGCCCAAGGGCAGGAAAAGGTGGCCATCCCAGCTTCAGCGGGAGAAGAATTCGCCCTTCTTAACCTGTTTGTTTCATCCGGGCCCACCTCACGCCACTGAATCACAAGCTCTTCTCTTCCGGAAACCCCTCACAGACATGACCAGGAGTCTGGGCACCCTTAGCCCAGTCAAGCTGACACGAAGCATGAAGCATCCCAGTCTGTATCTGCACACGCTCATTCTTTCTGGGAGGCGGGGACCCTGCAGGACGCCCGGCAGGAAAGCGTGAGATGACCTCTTCATCTGCCCCACAAAGGAGAACATCGGCAAACAACCAGCTCAGAGGGAGACCCGGGAGCTCAGCTGGCGGGGGCCTTGCACGTGTCAAACAGGCAACGCGTAACCCGAAGTGTATATATTAGCCAGGGCTCTCCAGAGACACAGAACCAGCGGGCGCGTGCATGCGTGCGTGCGTGCGTGCGTGTGTGTGTAGAGAAAGAGAGAGAGATTTTAGTTTAAGGGCTGGCTCCCATGATGATGGAAGCTGGCCAGCCCCAAACCGGCAGTCCAAGTCTGAAGTCTGCTGCGGAGTCCCCTGTTGCTCAGGGAAATCAGGCTTTGCTCTATCCAGGCCTTCAGCTAGTTGGCTGAGGGCCACCCGCAGTGGGGGCACCATCTGCTTTACTCCAAGGCCACCCCTTTAAAAGTTAATCTCATCTAAAAACACCCTCGCAGAAATATCCAGAAAAATGTCTGACCACATATCTAGGCCTTGTGGCCCGGCCCAGCTGACACAATAAATGAACCATCACAGAGGATCAAGACATTGACCACAAAGCCCAAAAGGAAAGCAAAATAAATTTTCAATTCTCCTAGGCTGTCTTTTCATGATATAGTTTCATTGTTTTAATACAGGGTAAACTGCCTGAACTTCATGGCTACGGCCCGAGTGCGGCGACATATTCAAACCTCCATGTCCCTGTTCCCCTGCGTTACCAAGTGTGACGGATAGCATAGCGGCCCCCCATAGCGTTAAAGACAACACAAGGGCAGACCCGTCCTGAGCTCAGCGGAATGAGTGACCCGTCTGTGGAATTTACAAGGCTGGCAGACTCTTTCCTAGAGACACTGTCGACCACAGAAAGTCCCTGGTGAATCCCAGCAGCCAGGGAGGAAGGCAGAGGAGAGCTCACGGATCGTGGGCTGCTCACCCAGACGCTTCTGCAAACCAGGAAGTGACAGCGATGCCAACAGCAAAGCCGAGCGAAGAGGAACCAACAACTAATTTTATCATAACAAGCCACACTCACCTGCCATCTGCCTGCCGTCACAACCTTGGGAAGTTACCATTCGAACTTTCTGATCGACAGACATGGTCGTGCTGCCCTTCCTCAAAGCTGGCCACACTGGGTACAACTCAGAGGTGAGAGACCCGGGACTGGGGTGTGAGGCCGACAGGACACAGTCTGGAAAACGCTTTCCTTCCAAAAAGGCTCAGATCGTCTTCAGGGCTCTTGTCCCCGGAACCCAAGGTGTCAGTGAACCTGTCATCGTGCTTCCCACAAAAAAGGAGGCACCCAGGCCACCCAGTCCTCCTGAGACTCAGCGCCCTCGAGGCTGTGCTGGCTGCAGGCGACACATGTGGAGCAGACGTCGCAGGCCCGAGTCAGCGCTATCCTCTGCTCCAGCGAAGAACTTGGGGAAAAGGCGTCACCACAAAACCAGCCGCCCCGGATGTAAAGCACTCCCGCCAGCAGCGGGGCCGAGGGCAGCCTGCTGTCTCCGGACAGGACGCGACCCCGGTGTCACTGCATCATCGGAGCCGCCGGGGACACAGGTGGCCAGAGCGCCCCTGCCCAGACGTCCACAGAGCCATTTGAGGAGGTGTCCGGGGGTCTGTGTCCGCAGAACCCCAGCAGGGTTGTTCTGCTGAGCCCCGACCTCTGGGGACCTGGACGGCCCTGCCCCGGCCAGCGGACCCCCGGGCCCCAGGGCAGCCTCCACCAAGTCCAGGAACTTCTCTGCGCGCAGCAGGGCCCAAAGGAGAGGGGGACACACGCAAGGCCACACCTCGGGCCTCTACCCACAGTTAAAGAAAGTTGGAGACGCCCCTGTAGAAACTCAACAGAAACTCCGACCAAATAGAGCTGGGCGGCCAGAGGGGGGAGCCTTGTGCCCTGTGACCTTGGCGGAGCCCGACGGGAAGAGAAGAACTCGGCCAATGACCATGCGCACCGTGACTGCGGCCCTCCCACCACTTCCTCTTCCTCCCGAACGCTCTCCGCCCGCTGCCCCTCGGGGACTCGCACGGGCTCGCGCCCTCGACCCTGCATTGCGATTCTCTGCTGATCCCAGGAAACCCTTTTTTTTTTTTTAATTTATTTATTTTTGGCTGCGTTGTGTTTTTGTTGCTGCGCACAGGCTTTCTCTAGTTGTGGTGAGCGGGGGCCACTCCTCCTTGCGGTGCCCGGGTCTCTCATTGCGGTGGCCTCACCTGCAGCGGAGCACAGGCTCCAGGTGCACAGGCTTCAGTAGTTGTGTCTCGCGGGCTCCAGAGGCAGGCCCAACAGCCGTGGCGCTCGGGCTCAGCTGCTCCCCGGCACACGGGATCCTCCCGGACCAGGGCTCGAACCCGCGTCACCCGCACTGGCAGGCAGACTCCCAACCACTGCGCCACCAGGGAAGCCCAGGAAACCCATCTTTGCCAGGCAAACCTCTGCCAGGCTGTTTCAGGCTGGCCCCAGCAATCGGCCCGGGTTGTCCGGCTGAGCCTGTGCCCCCAGCGCCAGCCTGGGAACAGGACCGGAGGGCTGGCGAGGGAGTAGCCTGGCCTGGGAGCAGAGGCTGGTCACCCATTTCCGCCCTTCACAAACTTGATGGGCAATCTGCCCTGGGACCGGGAGTGTGCTCGGCTGGCATTTCTAAAAGTTCCAATGCATTTTTCATGCCAGTAACCGTCACTGTGTGCTTAGCAAGTTGATTTACATTTTTTTCCCTCTGTTCTTAGTTAAAATGGCAAGGATTACACCCTGCAGGGTTGTTACAAGAATCAAATAAGAACATTCATGTAAAATAGCTCGTATGTGACTTTAGGCGCTTATTAGGTATTACAATTAAGCACGGAACATAAAATGTGGTTTCTCTGCTGGAATCCCCCAGCTCTGAATAGTGCCTGTAAGAAGGGGACCACTTGTCCTTCTATGTCTTCTACAGAAGAAATGAAAGAGAAAAAGGAGTTCAGGGAGACTCGGTTCAGGAGAGAGTTGTTTTGCTTTACAAAGGAAATGACCTGGAACCTGCTGCCAGGTGGGCTGGAGGCCTGGCACAGCTGCTGCGGTTTTGTCCCACATGGAAACCAGGCTCAGGGAAAAGCCACCATGTGGAGGAGGACAGAGCCCAGCCAACTGTGCAGTAATGGAGCTGGGCCCCTGATCAAACTGTACCTGAAGGTAGCGTTTTCAATTACTTGAACCAATTAATTCCCATCATTTTAAAGAAAGCTTCCATTTTTTGGTTATTTATAAGTGTAAGTGTCCTAACTGATAAGCATACGTGCATATCATGTTTCCATGAAGGCATATGTTTATATTTATGATGGTGATATATGAACGTGAAAGAAATACCTATAAATGTGATCATGGATCACTAACACACTTAAAAGGGAAGATTCTCCTAATTCTAGTAAATCCTCCTTCGTTGCTGCCTGCCGGGTAATATTCTACACCTCAGGTCTTTCACCAGCAGTAAGTGGCACCCCACTGTCCCCCCCATCGCCAAAACCACTGGGTTTCTAGGTGTTGCCATAGATTAGACCCTCAGTTATAGCAACATTGAATTATATTCATGGGGCTACCCTAGCAGCGCAGTGGTTAAGAATCTGCCTACCAATGCAGGGGACATGGGTTCGAGCCCTGGTCCGGGAAGATCCCACACGCTGCAGAGCAACTAAGCCCGGGCACCACAACTACTGAGCCCACACGCCATAACTACTGAGCCCACGTGCCTAGAGCCCATGCTCCGCAATAAGAGAAGCCACCGCAATGAGAAGCCTGCACACCACGAGGAAGAGTAGCCCCCGCTCACCACAACCAGAGAAAGCCCGCACGCAGCAACGAAGACCCAACTCAGCCAAAAATAAATAAATAAATAATAAATTTGTTAAAAAAAAAAATGATATTCATGGATTTAAATAGAGCTGCCTACCCGGGAGGGAGACACCTAGCGCCCTGGATGGGGCCACTCAAATATTTCTTGCTGTGGCTGTTTCTAGTCTGCTCTAAAACAGAAAAACAATTCAGGTGACATTCAAGTCTCTGATGAATGGGGTACCATACACCTGAATAGGGGGAACATGTTGGTGATTGGCTGAATTTTCTATTTTCAGCCGCTAAGTGGCCACTGATGAACATGGTCATCTTTGATCCATTGCTGACTGTCTCTCCCCAATTCTGGGTAAACATTTACTAAGTACCTACCATGTCCAAGCAGCTGTCAGGACACCGAGGCAGCAGGAAGAGCTCACATCTCGTGGTGGGGCCCGAAGGTACCCCAGTAACCAAGAGGGCAGCACAGGTGGGGATCGGGTCACTCCAGCTGTGCAAGCTGGGTCAATGTCTTTGCTGGTAAAAATTGGCCTGTGTTACTCTGTGGGCTGTTCAACATCAAAAAGGAATAGGAAAAGTTATTGCATAATTCTCCTCCA
The DNA here is from genome assembly GCF_949987515.2 of Delphinus delphis. Taxonomy (NCBI): domain Eukaryota; kingdom Metazoa; phylum Chordata; class Mammalia; order Artiodactyla; family Delphinidae; genus Delphinus; species Delphinus delphis. The sequence goes on along the minus strand of NC_082696.1, from coordinate 2,592,043 downwards.
GAAAAAAAGGGCCCGTGAATGTATGACAGCTGCACAGGTTGAAACGTTCAAAGCAAACCTGTGCAGAGTCACTGCAGGATTTTACAGGTCCTCACCCTGACATCTCCAGCTTCCTAATAACCTCACCTCATCCGAGCCTGGGATGCTAAACCTGTCCTTTCTAACTATAGCCAATGCAAGACTCACTATAGTCACTCAGAAAAATGGAATTCCCATCCCAAAAGTTATGTAAACTTGCAGCATTTCTCACTATCTGTCAAAGGTTTTGCTCAGGACAAGCAAATCCTAGTCACTGCCCTCCTCCCGTCTATGGGAAACTGAGACCATCCCATAAATGATGCAATAGATTTATCTTCTTACAGAAGCACAAATACTGATTTAAAACCGGGGATTGTGTCCTGCTCATTTCATTTCCTGAGCCAGATCTTGTGAGGAAAAGCAGCTTTCTTATCTTCCCCTAAGGGTTTTTCAGCCCTCTGCAGTGATGAATAGAGCCAATAGAGCTGAATTTTGAAAAAAAACACAGTACAATTTCAGTTGCCTTAGGCCCTGGATTAAATTCTTTTTATTCCTGATTGAAAGTTCACAAAACACCACAGAAAGATAAAACAGACAATTAGACAATTTGTGAGCCCTCCTCCTCTGGGCACGATGTAAGCTAACATGCTTCACAGACGTGTCTGCCACATGCATCTCTTCCTTCATTAGTTCATTCATTTATTCACACAATGACTAGACAACATTGGTGTTGAGCTAATGCCCCTCCAGACTCTTCGGTGACTCCACGGGCACAGAAATAACTCCCTGCCTTTAAAGGCTGAGATGACCTTTGAGGCCCTACCCCACTGCTGCCTGCTCACAGCCCAGTGGGACAGTCGCAGCGGCCTCCCTGCTTTTCTCAAACACACCAGGTATGTGCTGCCCCCGGGCCTTTGCACTTCCTGTTTCCATCACCTGGAAGATTCTTCCTCCATGGTTGGCTGCCTCACTTCCTTCAGGTTCTTGTGCAAAATTATATTCAGTGAGGCCTTCCCTGATGACCCTGGCTCCTTCCCTGGGTTTCAGGCTCGGAACACCGACTTCTACCTCCCCTGTCGCCTACGGCCTGGTGCTTACTGGATTTGATCCAAGTTATCAGACATGTCATCACTACCTGCTACTATGCTCTAGGCCACACAGAAATGTTGATTAAAAGTCATAAGCATTTACTGGGCCATGAGCATGTTACGAACTGCTAAGCCTGCTCTTATATTTATCCCATGTGGTCCACAAAACAGCTCTGAAATCACATGACCGTCGACATTTTACACTGTGCTGCGTTTCCCTCCTCAGATCACCCCCCCACACTGTTACACCATCCTGCTGAAGTCCCAGTCTACCCTCAAGAAATGCTCAGACTGTATAATAATAATTTTTAAAAAGAGTAGCCTATTAAAAAGCGCACCCAGGGCTTCCCTGGTGGTGCAGTGGTTGAGAGTCCGCCTGCCGATGCAGGGGACGCGGGTTCGTGCCCCGGTCCGGGAAGATCCCACATGCCGCGGAGCGGCTGGGCCCGTGAGCCATGGCCGCTGAGCCTGCGCGTCTGGAGCCTGTGCTCCGCAACGCAACGGGAGAGGCCACAGCAGTGAGAGGCCCACATACGGCAAAAAAAAAAAAAAAAAAAAAAAAGAATCATTGAGTTTCAGGTGTATTTCTTTCATACACCATAGAGTTAGGTTTTGCTTTTGAGCCAATTTGAAAAATCTCTTCTTTTTAAACCCACAAGTGAAGTCCACTCACATGTATTTACATGGCTATGTTTGGTCTCAATTCTGAGTTATATCACGTTGCAATTACGGTGTGCATTATGTTTCATTTACTGTTTCCCTGTGTGGTGTGCCTTTTTACTTTGTTCATTTATTCTGGTGCTTAGGAAGGTTTGTGTTTTCACTCTAGTGATAATCTTTATATTAAGGCTCTTTACAGTGTAATTGTGTCACCGAGTCCAAGCTCGCTCTGCTCGCCCGCTGCACAACAGGCCAGTGAATCGGAGATGAGGTGTTGAAGCAAGGAATACGACCTTATTCGGGAGGCCTGCAGACCAAGAAGATGGCAGAATAAGTCTCAAAATAACCATCTTATCAGGGTTTGGATGCCAGTTTCTTTTATAGCACAGAGAAGGGGAGGAGATGGGGAAGTAAAGTATAAAGGCGATAAGTTTTGCAAATATCCCGTGGAATGGCCAGCCTTGGGGAGAGAATGTGTTAATTTCTTCTTTATTGCAGCCATCCCCAGGTGGACAGGGTCCGGATGTTTCCCTGAACAAAGGCACTTTGATTTAACCTTCAGGCAGAGGGTCAGTGTTCCCTGAGGCAGGCCATTATGTGTAGACAGTATCCTTTTAGTGAACAAAAGCGGCTGAAAGCAAAGGTTGAAGTAAAAGAAACAGATCAAACATGTAGTCAGATTTGGTCCTTCCCTGTTACAGTTGGTGTCCTCGAAGAAGAAAATTAAAACATTACAGAACTAACATTTAAAACTATAACCCTTGAAAACATTCTAGAGATAAAAGACATGAACCTACATATTTGAAAGGACCCACTGGGTACCAGGAGAGATTGAACCAGAATGATCGCTGAGACACATCCCAGCCAACCGGCCCCATGGAACCCACCTTCACAGCCCTTCTCAACCATCCCGCCCCCCTTCACCTTCTGCCCCCGGGGTTGGGCTGTTTGCTGCCTCCTTTGCCTCCAGAAGTTCATGCATATAGAGCTCACCCGAGGGCCCACCTGGCTGTAACTAAGCTACTCCCATCTTGAACGTACACATTGTGAGAACAGACACATGTGAGGTGCTGCTGTCTCATCTTAGTCCTCGTGCATTATGACAAAGGCAAAAGTGACAAAGAATAACCCTAAACTTGTCTAAGAAACCCCTTCAGCCCTGACCAAGTCAAGCCACTCAATTGCAGGGGTTCTACCTGTGTTGCTTCTTCAAAGATTTCCTTCTTCATTTTCTTATGAGGCTAATAGGTCAGTGGAGAAACTAGACAAGGCACTGAGCAAGGTCTGCTCGAAAGGGTACAAAGGTGCACAGCCCGACGGGTCCTGCTTGTTTGCAGGTGTTGTGGGTGAATGTGTCCCCAAAAGATGTCTGCATTCGAATCCCCTGTGAATGTGAACTTATTTGGAAATAGGGTCTCTGCAGATATAGTCAAGTTAGAATGAGTTTGTTAGGGTGGACCTTAGTCCATATGACTGTGTCCTTCTAAGAGAAAGAGGAGGGAGATTTAGATGCAGAGACAGACAGACACACACACACACACACAGAAGCCATGTGAAAACACAGATGGATTGGAACAATATGTCTATAAACCGAGGGTTGCCAGAAGCCACAAGAGATGGGGAAGGATCCTCCCCTGGGGCCTTCAGTGCGAGGCTGACACTTGGTCCCCAGATGTCTGGCTTCCAGAAATGTGAGAGAAGCCATTTCTGTTGTTTCAAGATGGCCCGTTTGTGGCAATTTGCTATGGCAGCCCTAGGAAGACACAAAAAGCCTTGGAGACTCACCGGAATGGAAATAAAATTAGGATTTCCTCTGATGAGAAATTCACTGTTCAAAAAAAACCTTTATGCTATTAGAATCAATCCCACTTGCTTGTTAGCTAATAATAATTATACAACATGAAGAAGCAGGCTTTATTCCTAAGTGTCACCTTTCATAGTGATTCAATTTAATAGGTTAATTTTTTTAAAAATTATTGTTTATTTATTTTTGGCTGCATTGGGTCTTCGTTGCTGCGCACGAGCTTTCTCTAGTTGCAGCGAGCAGCGGCTACTCTGTTGCGGTGCGCGGGCTTCTCATTGTGGTGGCTTCTCTTGTTGCGGAGCAACAGGTTCAGCGGCCGGGGCTCACGGGCCCAGCCGCTCCGCGGCATGTGGGATCCTCCCGGACCGGGACACGAACCCGTATCCCCTGCATCAGCAGGCGGGCTCTCTCTCAACCACTGCGCTACCAGGGAAGCCCCCAAGGTTATTTTTTAAAGATAGGATTATTTTGAAAATATGGTTGTTCTTAGGATTAAATAACATTTTTAAGTGCTTAACATAACGCCTGGCACATAGTAAGTTCTAATTTGTTAAGTAAAAGAAACAGGGCAATGTCAACCTGATTAAGACAGTGTTGGGCGTCACAGTTTAGCCCACACAGCTAAAAGCATTTTAAAAAAGGACAGAGACTGGGGAGAAATAATGTTAAAAGGTAGTTTTAATAAAGCACAGGAAGTCCACTTCACAGACCACTTTAGGTATCCTCACTTTACAGGTGAAATGCCATTCAGCAGGTAAGGACCATGCATGCAGCAGCCCACCTGAGCCTGGAACTCGCATCATCTCCGAGACAAGCCCTGTCACCGGCATCACTACCCAAGGATGCAGCCCGCCCCTGGGGCCACGTCAGCCCCAGCGCTCTAAGGCTTGATGCTGCCTTCCGACAGAAGGAAACGAAAGCAGATACAGACTGACCTACAGCATTTCTGGTCTGCAGGGAGGAGTACCCACTGACTGGGGGTGCTGGCTGGCACTCGGTCATGCACCCAGATTTCCTCTGGCGAGAAGAGAGAAGCCTGCAGCACCCCGCCTCCCCCCCTCCCCCCCTCCACAGAGCATCTCACCCTCAGAGGACACGCCCATGCCCACCCATGCCAGGTCACCGAGGGAGACGCTGGTGGGTGACCACGGAACAGGAGCCGGCAGCCCTGAGGTCGGAAGTGGAGACGCCCTCCTGTGCACCCCCTGCGAGGCGGCCTGGGCTCCTGCTCGAGGGATGGTCCCAACGGCCCCCCAGGAGTATTCAGAGCGAGAAGGCAGCTCACTGAGAGGGACACAGGAGAGAGTTCTCCTGAATCAGTACCATCTGCCCAGATTTATCTTCCAAGGCTGTCACAGAGATTGATAAAGGAGAGAAAAAGAAAACCATAAGCTTTACTGCAGTCACAAAGCAGCCAAGAGGCGGGGAACTTTCCTCCCTTTCAACGTACCCGAAGTTCACCCCATCTTTACATGTACCATGAAAATCAACTCCCAGACACGGAGTGCAAAGCAAGACAAACAGAACAGGCTTAGGTAAAGAGGTTGTAAACAGCAGATTTCACTTCGGAGCTGCTTTCTAAAAAACAGTGGTTTGTCAATTCCTCTTGCTTTTCAAAATAAAGACTATTTACAAAATGTGGGCATCAGTGATTGGTCTTGTTGAGTGCGGGGTAAAAGAGGACGCCGTCCTTGCAGATCTCCAGCCCCAGGCTCGCCGGCGGCCTCGCTTCCGGCCCTCGGGGCGCCGGCTCCCCGGGTTCCATGCAGTTTTGCAGCTGCAGGTCCTTGGAGAAGCACACCTCAATCTGCGCAAGGAGCTGCACCTCCTCGTCGCCCTGCAATGAGGAACAAAAGACGTCTTAGAATTCAGGTTGGATCATCATGACGGTTCTATGATCAGCGAGTTTTAGAACTTGAAGAAAAACAAAAGCGGTGGCTCTGGACCCAGGATCCATGTTCCAGGAGCAGGCCTAGCTCCAGCAGGGAAGTGGGGCTGGGGCCCAAGGCAGCACCTGGGGTCACCATCCAGCCACTCCCCTGCGCCAGGCTGGCGGCGTGAGGGCAGGGACCCCACTTTCATCTTAGAAATTTACACATCAGTAACGATGCCTGCAGACACAGCCGGACGCACCGCATCTGCATCACTGTCCCAGGAGAAGACACAGCTTTTTGTTGATAAGTAGGTAAACAGCACCCTATCGCTAAAGGAATTCAAGACTTTATCAGCTGACAAAAGAAAGTACAATCCATCTGTGAGTTGGACAGGTAACTACAACTGAAACATCTAAGACTAACAATGCGAACACTGAGAAATGTTTACCTGCAAAATATACCCACACTGTCTCGCCCCTACTGCACCACCCCTCCAGGACGGGAGCCTTGTTAGGGGGAAGCTGCCAGGAAACGAGCCCCATCCTAGCACGGTGTCAACAGACAGTTTATTATTTCAAAGTGCGCACGCGCGCGCGCGCGCCCACGCACACACAGCACAGGCCCGTTTGCACACCCACACATATACCACTCTGTCCCGGGAACTTCACGGGGAGGACAAAGCTCTCAGAAAAGCTGAACTGTCTTCTTGATGGGAACAGAAAGGATGACAGAACAGCACACGTCTGACCTGTCTTGGAAGACACTGGACTTTGGGCACGACTCCGTACACACTGACAAGGGCATCTTTAATATCTGAAATCTGAAATTAGATAAAGTGCATTAGAAATGAAACTTCAACAGAGAAAATGAACAGTTCCGTTTTACTCAGAACGAGTGACACTGGTTTCTACTCTCACGAACGCAAACAACCGACAACAGCGTCATCCCTGAGCTCCCCTGGCTCACAGATAGAACTGGAAGATGCTGGTGAATGAACTGCCCCACCCCGCCATCCCCGAAGGAGACGAGGCTGCCCCCCTGGGCTCCCCGCTCCAGACTGGAATCCACACAAGCTGCTCTACAAGGGTCTCCGTTCTCCTTGCTGTCCTGATCCAGGGCCTAGAGGCCGCGTGCCTTTGAAAGCACAAACTCTCCTGCTAGGAGATCAGAGGTCAGGACCCTGCCTGTGCCGTGCATCACGCTACTTCAGACACCAAACCTCATGTCTCCAGTACAGAGGAGCTCAGAAAACATGTGCTGTCACTGTTGCTTTTGCTAGAATCGAAATCAGTTCTCTGAATGTCAAGTTCTGAGCAAGGATGTAAAAAATTCCCTTTATGTACTTAAACGGGAGTCCAGATGAAACCAAGGGGCCGGCAAGCACACGGCCTCACGGCCTCCTGGCAGGATGGACAAAGGGCAGCTGACACTCCTGAAGGGCACTGTTCCCTCTGGTCCCTACTCTCCAGGGAGGGACGAAAACAGCAGATACAAAGAGCGAGACTCAAGCGCAGACTTAGCTCCACCGACTGTCACGAGACCAGAACGATGGTTCAGCATCCAGCCATGGCACCGAACTCAGAATTGCGAAAATCAGTGACTGTCAGGCTTTTATATATGTTATATCGGGCTTTTTTATAGCCACAGCTTCAGGCTTTTTTATATCTGCAAAGGGCCACAGAGCAGAGGCTTCACGCCTGCGGTCTGGCGGCCACCGATGCCAGGGGTGGCCCGGCTGAGCACAAACACAGCTGTGCTCACAGAGGGTCACCCTGGGTGGAAACAATGACCTTCTGTAGAGGCCACCAGCCAACAGGCTCTGCCATGCTTAAACTTCTAGTTTTCTCACGCAACAAAGCATAGTTACATCATAAAAACAAATTTTCACTTTCTTCCTCAAACTATTATAAAACGGTGGTTTCCAACTACATATTCTACCTGCCTCTTCAGAACCCGGAACACACTTCTCACCATGAAATCATCAATCTGCTTCAAAATCATCGGTTTAAGTAGCCTTTAGTTTACACTCAAAACACAGAGGAAAACAAGATTTAAATAAAACCTATTTAGAAACATAATAGTCAGGTCAAAGGGTCTGGTTTGGGTCGCTTTAAAACCTGAGTGTAGCTCACAGGCTGATGGGACACTTGAACGTGGCCAGGTGTCCCCAGTTAGCGGATACACATTTGATTAAGCTGAAAGCAAGACTTACCTGGTAGTAAGTAGACGGTGTTATCCCCAATTTTTGGAGCGTGCTAAAATTTAAAGTAAAAAAAAAAATAACTATAATGAAGGTCCATTTTCCTTTCTTGTTCTTACCATATTTCACAGTAAAAATGAAGACACTTAAAGGAAAGTGTGTACTTTCTATTACCTGGGGCAACAAATCTGTTGACAAGGGCAGCACATAAATGGTGCTCAGGCCGCCTGGACCTCCCCTTACCCTGGGCGCACGCGTGTCTGATCTGGGCCCCCCTTCCAGCCCCGGAACCTCTCGGCAGCGGTCCGGATGGCTGCGACCAACTGGAGCTGCTATCGCATAACCACGCATCTGCCACGCCTGTCCTAAACGATACTTAGCAATTGATTTGGGATTCTAGCCTTATCCTAACAACCTTGCATTTGGTCAGATCTTTAAAATAGGTTCAATCCCCCCTACAGCCTGAAATCACTTCCTAAAGCACGTGGTTTTAACCAGCTCTAGTGAATGCTAATCATAGTATGATATGGTTAACTTACTAAATGATAGAGTACGGTGTAAAAATATTCTCAGGTTAAGTAATTCCAAAAATGCTCTGTCTCCCCCATCACGGCTCTGGATCATCCCAGCTGTGACCACGTGGAGAAGATGCAGGGACCCCAGGCGCTGACATCGTCAGACAGGGGTCTGCCTGAGGGAAACAGGACTCCAGCCGGGCCCTGCCTCCGTCAGTCATGGTTTCTGGCAAAAGCATTAACAAGACAGTTTCTCTAGAGACTGCACATCGGTGACCTATGGATTTTTGCCGTGTGGTCCTAGAACAAGCGGGAAGAGGTCCTTGAAGACACACACCCACTGCCCGTCCTTGTGCTGTCACTGTAGGATAAATGCCAGATTTCAAACACTTTATGCTCCCCAAATGCAAAACTTCTCAATGATTTTTAAGTATTTATCACCAGTTGCAGTGATATTTGGGATATATTGGGTTAAACGAAATACACTATAAAACCAATGTTTCTTTTTGCTCTTTTTAATCGGGCTACTAGAAAATTTAAAACCACGTATGTGGCTTGAGTTCTATTTCTTTGGGGTAACACTGCTCTAGAACCCTCCTGGGTTAAGGCATCCAGGAAATACGGCAAAGAGAGAGAGAAATACTGGGGGAGACCTGGAATCTAGACCAGGAGAGAGTACAATTCTTCCTACCGAGTTGATTAGTTTGGCGTTAATCCCCTGGTCCATATCTGTGGGTAATCTGAGAGCTTCGGTTCAAGATATTTCACATTTTTCCAGGTTTGCTACCTCTATATTATAAATTGAATTTAAAACTGCTACTTTATGATAATGTGACAGGCTTACGTTTGAGAAAAATACAATCTGTAGTAATGGTTTATAATTAGAGAAAAATAGAAGGGATGTTTAAGTTTTGACTCAATTTTAATTTTATGAGTACTAAGAGTTTAGGTTTTCCTTGGACGAACTGGGAAAGAATAGGATTTCTCTGTGGTTGTTCTATATAGTTTTTTTTTTTTTTTTTGGCGGAACGCAGGCCTCCCACTGTTGTGGCCTCTCCCGCTGCGGAGCACAGGCTCCGGACGCGCAGGCTCAGCGGCCATGGCTCACGGGCCCAGCCGCTCCGCGGCATGTGGGACCTTCCCAGACCGGGGCACGAACCCGTGTCCCCTGCATCGGCAGGCGGACTCTCAACAACTGCACCACCAGGGAAGCCCTCTACATAGTTTTTAACAGACATTGTATTCCCAGGAGTGCCTTTCCGTGGGCCCCTGTGAACACACTCCAGTGATTCCAGAATTCAGCAGCTTTGCACCCGTGTGTATAAAGGTAAAGCCACCGGCATTCAAAAAGCGTTAAGCAGGAGGTCCTTAATAAATAGCTGCTGGATGAAGGGACGAATTATTCAGATATTTGACTTTAAAACTGTCAGCATGTCGGTTTATTCCCCTTTTCCTGTTTGATTCAATAAAACCTGGGCTGCAAAAAGGAATGAAACTAGGTCATTTGTAGAGACATGGATGGACCTAGAGAGTGTCATACAGAGTGAAGTCAGTCAGAAAGAGAAAAACAAATGTCGTGTAATAACGCATATATATGTGGAATCTAGAAAAATGGTATAGGTGGTCTTAGTTGCAAAGCAGAAATAGAGACACAGATGTAGAGAACAAAACTGTATGGACACCAAGGGGAAAGGGGTGGGGTGGGAGGAAGTGGGAGACTGGGATTGACACATATACACTACTGATACTCTATAAAATAGAAACTGATGGGAACACGCTGTATAGCACAGGGAACTCACCCGATGCACTGTGGTGACCTAAATGGGAGGGAAGTCCCAAAGGGAGGGGATACCTGCATGTGTAGGGCTGATTCATTTTGTTGTGCAGTGGGACTCACGCTGCTCATGAATTGGGACCGTGAGGTCCGTAGTGGGAAACAGAGGGCACCTTCCTTCCCTCATGGGCTGGTGGGTGGGAAGCACCCGTGGCTCTCGTGCGCTGGGCGCTGCCCGACACGCCCTGGGCTGCCTCTCCCCGGGACCTCTGCAGTGGGGAAATGTGTTCACAGGGCCTGCTCTTCTGCTTCCAGCACGAAGCCCCTGCAGGACACCCAGGACGTGTACGAGGCTGCCATTTCCATCACATCCTTAGCGCGGGCACTCAGCCCTGCAGATCCAGAGCTGGAGGCGACCTCGGGCTCCGCGGGCGGCCCCCAGCACCTCACAGCAGCGAGCAGACCCAAGGAGGGAGGAGCTACACGACTGCACGACTGGCCCCCATCAGGAGCCGGGGCGCTGAGCGCCTGACTTCGGGTGTGCCTTGTGGTTCCCCGTCTCCCCAAGGGCGCTCCCCTCCCGCCTCGGCCTGAGAGCCTTCCCATCCAGATCCCAGCCGTCACTCCGCTCTGATCACAGTGAGTGGGGCGGGGTGTGGGACGGGGACACGTCCCGTGGAGCCCCCAACGCTGGGACGTCGGGGCAGGTGCAAGGAACCGATGGGGGTGTCCTCGTCTCAAGGAGACGCAAAGGTTCTCCACAGGACTTGGGCACGCTCTGCTCGGCCCAAGTGAGCTGTGTCACCTCCCCACCATGGCTTTTACACTAGTTCCCGGTTTGTTCTGAGCGCCGAGATGAAGGAGAGGAAGAAACGCTGCCTATATGGCGGGCCGGCCTGCCCCAGCTCCCCGGGTCGAGCCTGGCTCTCAGCAGGGCCCTCGCTGGGTTTCCGAGTCCCCAGAGCTCACCCGGGGCCTGATCGTCGCTAGGGGTTCAAGGACCTCACCCCGAACCCCCTCCTGCTTGTCGCAGGGCACCAGAGCAAAGACCTAAGGATTCCGGGCGTGCGGGTCTTGATAATGCAACACGCTTCTATCAGGATCCACAGCTAAGAGGCGTGCCCCCGTCGGTCTTGCCCGCCTCAGGTTCAAGTACATCTGATGAGCCCCCCGAGGCTCTCAGCCCGCTCTGAGTGGCCGGGGCCCCCAGGCATCTGGAAAGGCTCAGGGGAGGAGTGGCTGTTTCTCAGGGCCGACCCCACTGGACGCTTCCCCGGGTCCCCGGCAGCGGAGGCAGGGACGCTGCTCCGGGATTGGGGTGACTTGGGAGAGCGGGGCGAGGAAGGCGAGGCTACAGGACCAAGTCACCCACCTGTTCAGGGCAAGCTCCTTAGACAGATCCAGGCTTTTGCCGAAGTATTTCTTCTGGGAATTGAGGGCTTCCAGCTGGGCGGCGCAGGTCCCGTGCTTCTCCCACTCATGCTTCCTGGAAGGATGTTTTTAAAAAAATCTCTGGTTAAAAAGTAATGAAACTACCTCCCAGTAAACCGTCTGAACGGGCTCCTCTCTGTGCAGGGCATTCCCGGGCAGGCACGCTGCTGCTTTCACAAAGCGGGAGGGGTGAAGTTCCTCACCTCAACACCGGCAGCTACTCCAAGCCCCCCACCCCCGCTCAGGACCGAGACCCCTGAACCCAGCACAAGCTCCACGAGCACTCATCACTGCTCTCCAGGCGTTCCTCTGCTCAGCTGCTCCAGTTCGCTTCGACAATCAACAACAAACCCAAGCTGAGAAAAAAGAGAACACCATGGTTCAGGCACCCACAGAATCACACGGCACTGGGCGTCCTCCCGGAAAGCCACGGCTTGCCAGCCAGGGGATTTCACAGGAGCGGCTGAACAGCCACTGGCACAGAAAAGGCAGGTTCACTGATCACCAACACTGCCTGGGGCCAGTTCCGCACCTGCTTACGGCGCAGACGTCCGTCTACATAGACACCTGTTCTGAAGCAACAGCCCAGCCCAGTGTCTGCAAACAAGCAGCCTGTATTCAAGAAAAGCACTGCTATTGATCGTAACTCCTCACATCTTATCAACGATTAAAGTGCTACAAAATGTCTTCCCAGTCTTCATTTGATTCTCACAACTCTGCAAAGTGAAAACATTACTGCTGGTTTAGAAACGGGGAAACCGAGGCTCAGAGGGGCTGGCTAGGAACCTGGCTTACCTGCCACCCGGCCAGGTAGCCCCTGACCTGCACCCGACCCCAGGCTCAGGGCCCTTCCCACTGCCTTGCGCTGCCATCCAATCAATTGCTGAACGTAATTTATACCCACTTTAGAATGACTGACAATTTGTCAATTCAGATGGTAACCATGGTTAGCAGGGAAAAACAAAACGGGCATCAGCTTTCCTCAGCTTTATCAGTGATTAATTCATGAGGAGTTCACAAAAAATGTTCATGCAAGCATTCAAAAGGCGCCCACATGCAGTCTCCCAGAAATACAATCTACATGTGCGCTAATTCCTTGGTAGCATCGCCCGGAGTGCCGATCCTACGCGACTGCAATGGCTGTAAGTTACAAGTCTCTCAGACCTAAGAAAGCCATGAGGAAAAATAGAAGTAGATAAGTAATTAACTTTCTTCATCTACAATAGCTTCCAGGGTGATGTATTTGATCACTTTCTAAATTCTATGAAGTAGAAAAAGGAGACTCCTTCCAGCTAGCTGCACATGTAACTGAATTATGGGTGCCTCACTTTCTGTAGGACAGGGGCAGCAATTCTAGAACGCCCTGCAGGGGCTGTTGAAGAAGTGAGGGGTTGAAGCCCACAGAGCACGTCACACACGCCCAAACATTCCTAGCCTGCAATAACAGTCAAGATGTCCACTGCTGTTATTCTTGGAGCAAGTTGTTTTTAAATTTTATTTATTTATTTTTGGCTGCGTTGGGTTTTCGCTGCTGTGCGCGGGCTTCTCATTGCAGTGGCTTCTCTTGCTGTGGAGCACGGGCTCTAGGCACACGGGCTTCAGTAGTTGTGGCTCACGGGCTCAGCAGTTGTGGCTCGTGGGCTCTAGAGCACAGGCTCAGTAGTTGTGGCACATGGGCTTAGTTGCTCCGCGGCATGTGGGATCTTCCCAGACCAGGGACAGAACGTGTGTCCCCTGCATTGGCAGACGGATTCTTAACCACTGCACCACCAGGGAAGTCCTTAGAGCAAGTTTTTTTAAATTAATTAATTTTAGTTTATTTATTTTTGGCTGTGTTGGGTCTGTTGCTGCGCGTGGGCTTTCTCTAGTTGTGGCGAGCGGGGGCTACTCTTTGCTGCGGTGCGCAGGCTTCTCACTGCGGTGGCTTCTCCTGTTGCAGAGCACGGGCTCTAGGCACACGGGCTTAGTAGTTGTGGCCCACAAGCTCAGTAGTTGTGGCTCGTGGGCTCAAGAGTGGAGGCTCAGTAGTTGTGGCTCATGGGCTTAGGTGCTCCACAGCATGTGGGATCTTCCCGCACCACGGCTCGAACCCATGTCCCCTGCATTAGCAGGCAGATTCTTAACCACTGCGCCACCAGGGAAGTCTCCCTGGAGCAAGTTTAACTCAACAGACGTTAGAGATAAGAGGATGCTAAAGTCCTGATATTACTATCGTTCAAAACATCGAATCACACATCTTTTGGAATCGGACACTCTCCATTTAACACGAAATTGTCTGTCACCAATCAGACGCGACTATGGTGTGGCCCTCTCACCCCCAGCGGGCACTTGAGTGATGTCACGTCACCCTCCGCCACGGCCTGGCCTGGCCTGTCTCGGGGATGAGAGGCAACGATTCCTGCTGAGGCCCAGGGACACCATCCACAGTGAGGCTGCATCGCCAGCCAGGAATGACCAAACTCTCGCTCTTTTTCTTACAAGAATCAAAAAACCAACAAAAATCCTCCTTTGCAGAGGGCCGCGCACATGGTATTTCTCAGGATGGCTGATAGTGTTAATAGATTTAATCTTAGGGAACTACCTTGAGCACCAAGAGATACCAAGACCCTCTCCTTCGCATACGAGTCTTAATTGAGATTGAAGAGCGCCGTTTTCGGACGTGAGCCTCTGCCCCTTAAGGACAGGACAGGCCGGGGTGCCTCCATGGACGCTTTATCGCCTGCGCGCCAAGGCGACCTGGCCACAGCTGCCCAAGTGCAATAGCCAGGGAGCCGGTACTGGCAGGGCCACGGGGGCCGAGTCCACATCCAAAGGCATAAATATTCACCCGAGTGCAATATTACCTCTTCCATTTAGAACAACAGTTTTTAAGTGTGTAATTTATCCTGAAGAGGTAAATCATTTTGCCCTTATTAGAACACAAAGTTGAATGTGTATCCTGCCCACACCATTGGACCAAATCTTGAAGGACTCAGCTCACGGGAGGCCATCTTTGTGTACGTTTAGTGATGGATTTTTAAGTCACTTGACAAAAATCTGATTGACTCTATCACGGAACATCCTAACAACTGGAACTATTCTCTTTTGCTCACTTAGTCACCAAAGACTCTGCTCTGAAGTATACTGTGAAGTGCTATCTGAAATTTTTTCTATTGTTTTTCACATTCAACTCATCAAGGCCATAATCTACTTTGAAACCGCTTTCTAGAACACAGGCCGCACAGAGCCAGCACTGGAGACCTGGACCACTCGTCTCCCGAACTTTCAAGGGGGCTTCTCTCTTCCCATGCAGGGGGCACGGCAGCCTCCAGACCCAGACCCGCGCGTCCTAAAACACCTCTCCTTGCCACGCACCCTCAAGTGAACTCAAACCGAACACCAGTGAACCAGGGGGCCAGACGTCACTGTCACTCCATTTTGTTTCAAAAAGCTTTTCTCCAGATTTAACTCTTCCTGAAGAGTCTACACAAAAATATTTCAAAGTTAAATTAATCACTTGGGACAAAATCTGACTCATTGTCATGTGAATTATAAATTGCCGCCCTGCAGTGAGGGAGAAAATGAAGAATTATCTCTGGTTAACGCAATGTAAATAAAAGGAATGTCAACCTTCTCTTCTCCAAAAGCAACCATTTAAAAAGGTCTGTTGAATTAAACAGAGCACGTTTCTCCTCGGCTCAGCTCCCACTGAACTGAGGACACTGGGACGCACAGGGCTCAGCCTCCGCGAAGACCTCACCTTCTCTCTGCCCTGAGTCACAAGAGAGAGGTCATTGTCTTGTGAGGACGTCTTCTTTTTTCTCATCAATTTCAGGACAACAGCACCATTGCTCTGAGGAACACTCTCTCCTGTCTGATTTGGAGCGCTGGCATCTTAGATATGCAAGTATTTGGCTATATTAAGCCTCAGTAGAGGAAGTTTTTAAAACGAAGTCATGAATGATCTAACAGATTAAAAAGCAAGTTTACAAAGTAAATTCTACCTGCCCTCATTTTTTTATCCGTTGAAGACCAGCTCCACAAATGGCACAGCAGATGCAAGGCCACTCCCGCTTCTGAGCCTTGGGAGACAGGTTCTACGTTACCTGTGCTCCCGTAGTTGCATCCAGAACAGCCCCGAAGCTCTCACCCGTGCCTCAGGCTCGTGACGGCCCCCAGAACTCAGACTCACCACAAATGGAGGCTGCGGTTAGGAGACGAATGCAGCAGATCGGGCCAGTACATCCTCATGTCTGACAAGAGGTCCTGTGCAGAGTGACAGCAATGAGAATAAATCGAGGTAGGGCCTAACAACTCAAAACCCAGAGGCAAACCTGAGAAGCTAATACATAAACAGAACTGAGCTCTGCGGATTAATGACAGGTGAGTCAGGTGAGTCTGGGCTTATTTGGCATGAAGTGTTTCTTAAGACACATCTAAACGTGAAATCTGGGTAATCATGAAAGTGTATTTGAAAATACAAGCTCTGACAGGTGAATGGATAAACAAATTGCGTCCATCCAGATAATGGAATATTATTCGGCACTAAAAAATCAGCTATCAAGCCATGACAACACATGGGGGAACCTTAGCACGCATCACTGAGGTAGAGAAGCCAACCTGAAAAGGCTACCTGCCGTATGATTCCAACTACATGACCTTCTAGGAAAGGCAAAACAATGGCGACAGTGAAAGTCAGGGGCTGCCAGGGGTTGAGGCTGGGGAGGGATGAACAGGCTGAGCACAGGGGATTTTTAGGGCAGTGAAACTACTGTGTGTGATATCATAATGGTGGATACATGTCATTACACATTTGTCCAAACCCATAAAAACCACACAACACGAAGAGCGAACCTAACATAAACTATAAACTTTAGTCGGTAATAAAGTATTAACACTGGCTCATCACTTGTAACACGTGTACCTCACTAACGCAGACGTTTGGACTGGGGAACGCTGTACAGGGTAGGGGCATGGGGGGAAGTGTATGGGAACTCTGTCCTGTCCACTTAAATTTTCCGTTTTAGGTTTCTAAAACTGCTCTAAAAAAATAGTGTCTACTAATGAAATCGAACACAAAATACAAGTTCTCGCTCTCCCTAGAGAAGAGCTTGTCTGGGCTGGGCAGTCTTAGCCCTACACTGGTCAGTCACCCTAAACTGAACAGCGTTCAAGTTTACTTTCCAATTCCCACACACCCACAAGGCCAGAAAAGGTTCCATTAAAAAAAGGTGTGTAACCAGGCCCAGGATGACCTCACCTTCTCAGTCCTGCCACCACTCCCGCCATGATGGGTCCTTCCCATCAACCCAGCAGCTATGAACCGATTTCACACACTGCCCCCGACCCCGCACGGCCGGACATCTCCCCGGATGCTGCCCTCCCCGACTGTCTCCATTCCCACCTACCCTCCGCCTGCCCCCATAGCCCTCGGGGGAGCAGGGCGACGATATAATTTATTGCCCAAACTAGGCTGCTTTTGTTTGGGACAGATGCTAGATTGGACGCTCTGCTACAAAGCAAGTAGAGCGGCACTGTTCTGAACGAAGGGTTGCTGCCCGTCACCTCCTGGCCTGGGCCCGCAAGCCCTCCATCCAAAGGGCCCCCCGCCTTCCCTTCAGGAACCCTGGCTACACTCCTTCGCGAAGCTCCCCTCTGGCTGCTTCTCTGCGTGGCCCTCGTCCCTCCTGCTCTAAACGTCGGGGCTACTGGAGGCTGGTCCCTGCCAGCTCCACACTACCCCATCCGCACTCACGCGTACGCCTTACCGACTGCGCTGATGCAGAAGTTCATCTCCAGCTCAGACCTCTCTCCTGACACACTGACCCTACCTGGATGCTTCCAGGGCACTTCAAACTCAGTGTGTCCACAGCTGACCCTCGATCCCATGCGCCAAGGCGCGGTCCCCTGGGCCGGGGAAGGAGGCTGACACCCCCCTAGTTAGACAAGCCCCCACCTGGAGTCAGTTCTGCCTGTGCTTCCTCCCCCTCCATCCCCACAGCCTCCGTCTATTCCAGGCTCCTGGCCTCTGGCAGGGACCCTGCAGAGCCTCCTCACTTAACAGGCAGGCAGCCGGGGCAACCACAGAAAAGCCACACTGGCTTCCTTCACTCTCCAGCTTGAATGCTTCCAACGACTTCCCTCTGGGTCTTCACACAGACAAACGACCCTTAACCAGTACACAGGCTCTGTAGGACCTGGCCCTCAACACTGCCCTGGCCCACGGCTCACCCCCCAGCCACACTGGCTTCCCCCCAGTTTCTCAAAAGCTCTGTCCTACCCCGGGGCCTTTGCACATGCTCCTGCCCCAGCCTTCCTCTCCCATTTCCTGGTTAAGTCGGATTCCAGCCCTCTATCACCTCCTCAGGGGAGCCTGGCCCAGGTCCACCGTCCTAAGCTCTAAGTGCTCTCCCCCCAGGCACTCCGCTTGTCACTCTGTGATGTGTGTGCTGGCTCCCGGCTGCAGGCAAGGTGGCCAGAAACCTCGTCCTGCTCTGCTCCCTGTGTCCCCGGCCCCTGGCCCGGCGCCCGATACACTGCAGGCGCGCAGAACATTGTTGCGAGTAAATTAACCTGCATGCCGCTGCAGGATCACAAGACTCTAACCAGGAACATTAGCGGGAGTCGAAGTCAGTCCGGGAAGAGAAAAGTATGTCTGAGGAAAGAGACCTCACCAGGCTTTGGGGCTCCGGCCTCTCAGGCCTCCAGGCTCACAGCACTGAAGGTCCTCATGAGAAGGAAAGAGGAGGAAACAATTCCATTTGGACTACAACCTGTGATGGGTTTGGAACTCGTTACCTTGTCCTCCTGGGGGCCACACAGTCCTGGAAAGGGTCCGTAATTCTACCCCATGTTTTCAGGGAGGCCTCAGTAGCCGCACAGGCCCTGCCCTGTGAATCCAGGTATAGTTACCTCGACAGCTGACTAGTCACACGAGGGGCTGTCAGCACCCTGTGCAGAGGCGAACACACGCGTGTGCACGTGTGCGCGTGTGGGTGTGTGCGCACGTGCGGAAGGAGCGTCTGCTACCAACTCTCCCGGTGCCAGGAGTCCCTCTGTACCACGAGCCTTTGTCCTAGAAAGGCCCACCGCTCCCTCGCTGCTCACGGGTCCCACTGAGAAACCCATCCTGCCCGCAGCCAGCAAGGACAGCCTGGGGGCCACAGTGCCTCTGCAAGCCAGGGCCGCGCACACACGCCTGAGCACAAGCCGAGCGGCCGGGAGTCCCGGAGCAGGGATGACGGGCCGCGGGCTGGGGCCAGGGTCACCTCACACAGTCACTGCGGCCCTTCGGGCCCAGGGCAGAGGAGGATTTAACTAAATGCAAATCGTATTTAACTTGTGGGACTATTTCAGATATCAGTAAATGCTGGTGAATACATCTTAAAGCATGACTTCGAGGGCACACTTAGAGGAGGAATGGATCTATTGGGAGAGTGGGATTGACACGTACATGCTGCTCTATTTAAAACGGGTAACCGTAGCACACGGAACTCTGCTCAATATTACGTAACAACCTAAATGTGAAAAGAATTTGAAGAAGAGTAGACCCATGTGTATGTATAACCGAATCACTTTGCTGTACACCTGAAACTAACACAACATAGTTCATCAACTATACTCCAATATAAAATAGAAAGTAAAAAAAAGTTAATACCTTGATCTCTTCTGGATTAAAATGCCAGGATCGGTTACATCCTTCACTTTTATCAGGCCTTGAAATTACAATTGAACAAATAAAGAGAAATTAGTCTTGGTTGGGCTGGTTCCAAACGGCATGAGAAAACACCTGCGTTAAGGTCTGTAGAGAACGAAAGGGAGGTGACTTCTAACTGGGAATTCCTTCTGCCACGTGAGTCATGCTCGGGCACAAGCAGTCACTATTGGAGTTTCTTTCAAAGTGGAAAGTCGTTCAAAACACCCAGGCACAATGCAAACCGGCCGACTTCCTAGCAGAGGAAGCACAGTAAACAAGCCGGTAGGGGGCGCCCCGGAGCCGGCCCGGCGGGGATTTCTGGCTGGGCTCTGAGCCTGCAAATGTCCCCTCATCAGCCACAGTGTGAGAAGAGCATGAGTTCCCGTCTCCTTAAAGGCGACGAGGATTAATGGGACAACACATGTATCGTGCTCAGAAGTGCCTGGTATGTTTCTTTCAGCACCGAGCACGTGTACCCTCCCGACCTGCGCATGTGACGCTGTCCTCATGTGTCTAATTCTGGACGTGTCAACTCTCAGCCTCCACCTGCAGCTGACATCATGAGGGACCAAACCTGCTTTCTCCAGGGTCGGCAGGCCAGCCCAGCACCCGAGACCAGCCCAGCTCCCACAGCGCTGGGTGCCGTCCCCCAGCTCAAGGACAGCCGAGGACGTGAGCAAAATCCCAGAAACCCAAAGATGGGATGAGGCCAGGTCCTCAGGCCCCGGTTTAATTTGCTTCCTGCTGACCCCTGTCCCTGAGGGACGAGCAGCCCAGCACAAGCCAGGACGTCCCTCCTCTCGGGGAGAAGGGGGACCAGGCCGATCCCTTTGGGCAAATTAGCACACGTAGTTTAACGTCACAAGTATACGCACATCCAACAAAAAAATAAACTAAACAAAATGCAGGCAAATCCAGAAAAATAAATTTGGGTGTCTGTGAAGTACGTATACTATACACACACATCATATATATATGTAATAGACACACATTTATTCATTTATTGTTATGCATTTACTTATTGGCCCCAAAAGGAAATAAGAAAATTAAGATTCAGTGATCTAAAATGTACCGAGAATCCTCAAATGCATATTTAAACTAGACTGTTACTGTTCTATCAAAACAGAACTCAAGTACGACAGAAGTAGCGTTATGTTAGAAAGACTAGAGATGTTCTTCAATAAGGATCTGGTCTATTGAGTAAACTCCTAACAGAAATCACAAGTATACACATCAGGATCAGACTCAAGCTAGATCTCCAGGTCAGCCAGCTTCCGAGGCCGCTGAAGTTTTAAACGCATGAAGTACTTGCCATAATCCGTGGATGGTCCAGTAATCTGGGGGGTCTTTGCAGTGGTCCTTAACTTCCTATGGAGAAAAGACAGAGAAGACAACTGGTTTGTTGTTTGTTAAATACACTTAACAACCTTCCTTTCTTCTGACAAATATCACTGAGATCCAATACACGACTAACACGAAATAAGTTCCGTGGTAATTTGCCATAAGCAGTATTCATGAGAATACCACGGCGGGGGGGGGGGGGCGGCTGGATATTTCATTGGAAATGAGTGAACCAACGATTTGGAAAACAGAATTTAATAGCTACTTTTGTTCTTTTTATGTGCTTGAAAATTAAGTCAATCTGATGGATACACTCATATTTACCCATGAATAATTTTCTTGTCATACAATCAAAAATGAGAACAAGAGGCTGACGGTATCCTGCTGAACTCAAGTTTGTTCAGGCACCAGGCCCAAATACAACAGTGGAACAATAAGTATTGAAAATTTGGAGCCAAGAAAAATGCCAAGGTGAGAATAGGAGCATATCCTTAACATTAAAGATAAACTCTAGAGATAAAAATCTCAGTGTAACACGTTTTAGGGACCTCCAAATTGTTTAGCTAAAATGGGGCTTTTCCAAAACAATAATCACCTCAGCTATCAGGCAGTGGGTCAGAAGCCAGGCCCAGTAGCCCCGCTGTGAATAAGCAAATGAATAGTGCATGCCGGGCCTGGTGAGGAGTGCTGAGGAGTCCTGCCGACGCGCAAGGCCCTCCTGTTTGAATCACCTTTTGATGTAGCGAGGCTGCTGTGTTTTACGGCCGGTCTGGAAATGAGGGCAGGCCTGGTTTAGGTGCCTGAAATGTCTGATGTGAGGCTACAGAACAAGGGGGCAGAGAGCAGGAGGACAAAGTGTGGGATCAGAGCGAGAGGTCGTGGACTTCATCTCATCCCCTAGGAAACCACACGCAAAGCAGGCGGGCCCTTTCCCACAGTGCGAGGCTGGGGACGGGCAGACAGGCCCCAGCGGGGATCTTCCACCTCAGCTCTACACCCAGCGTCTCAGATGAGCCTCTATGGGGCGAACTGAGGTCAAGGTGCCGCTTCCTTTCCCGCGTCAGCAAGCATTCGTGAGGGGCCGTGCTAAGCACTGAGGACAGACCTGTCCCTGCACCTGTGACGCGTACATGGCTCACAGGGGCAGGAGCCCAGAGACGGCCCTGTCCCCGGGATGACACTTGACTGGGATAGCAGGACCCTTGTCATGGCCGCCCTGGATCGAAATGAATCCCCTAAGAATGGTATTTTGCTAGTAATTGATTTTTTCATCTCATTTCTGAAGCCTCGAGGCAGGAACGCACTTCCGTGCATATTTAGTCAGCACCCGGGAACACCCACAAGTTTCGTCCCAGGCCCTGAAGGCAAATCTCCCAGCGTTACCCAGGGTAGGAGCTCCACACAGGTCCTTCCTGAAGGAACCCACGGCTCCCATGCGTCCTCACTACGTAGGAGTGAGAGCCAGATTCCCAACAAAACTGAAAACAGCTTACAGGCAACTCCATTCTGCCCACCGCCAACTGTCCTCCCCACCCTGGAGCAAAGAACCAGCACCAGAGGGAGAAAGACACAGGAAGTTGTAAAGTTTGGGAAACTAAAACCAGAGCAGTCTAATACAGTAAGAGATCCCCTGTCAGAAATGAGTTTCCAGGGGCAGCGTGGTGGCTGCCAGGGGCGGGGCTGGGGAAACGGAGAGAGAAAACCTCCAGTTACAAGGTGAACAAGCCTGGGGATCTAACGAACAGCATGGTGATCACAGCGAATAATGCTGTTTCACGCACTTGAATGCTACAAAGAGAGCAGACCTCAATGTTCTCACCACAAGAAAGATGTGGCGGCCGGGTGATGGGCGGGTGGTAGCTAACGCTAAGGTGGTGAGGCTTTGCCATTTACACGTCTCCGCCTCCCAGCACTTAAGAAAAGGCCTCAAAATTGAGAATTTTCAAGTCAAAATTTCAGAAACACTGTCAAAAAAATTAGGGCCAGCTGAGCAATATGATGAAACGACTTTAGAGTCGTGGCACCAATACCAGGATCGGCGCGACAACTGCCCCCAAGATGGACGGGGGGTGGGCACGGCCCGCAGGCAGCAGGAGGGGCGCCAGCTGGCTGCTCTCGGGACAGAGCCTCTGCAACACGCTCCACAAGGACAAGGGCACCAGGCGAGGCAGGGCCAGACGGAGGCCACCCTGAAGGAGGGAAGGCGCCATCTGTGCCGAGCGGAGCAAAGGAGGCCGGCAAGGCTCCGGCGGAGACATTTTAACGAGATTTGCGATAGTGGACGGAGGGGACAGGTCAAGGCCTGTCCCCGGAGGGCATGCTGAAGTCCTAATCCCAGGCCCTTCTGAAGGTGACTTTATCTGGAACAGGGTCTCTGCAGGTGTCATCAAGTTAAGAGGAGGTCAGACTGGAAGAGGGTAGGCCCTCAGTGAAATCCCTGGGGTTCCTATAAGAAACAGACACACAGGGGCTTCCCTGGTGGCGCAGTGGTTGAGAATCTGCCTGCCAACGCAGGGGACACAGGTTCGGGCCCTGGTCTGGGAAGATCCCACATGCCACGGAGCTACTAGGCCCGTGAGCCACAACTACTGAGCCTGTGTGTCTGGAGCCCGTGCTCCACAACAAGAGAGGCCGCGATAGTGAGTGGCCCCCGCTTGCCACAACTAGAGAAAGCCCTCGCACAGAAACGAAGACCCAACACAGCCATAAATAAATTAATTAATTAATTTAAAAAAAAAGGCATGGAAAAATAAAAAAAGAAACAGACACACGGATGGAGACCACGGCGCGGAGGCGGGGCAGAGGCTGTGCCTATAAGCCAAGGAGCGCCGGCACCGCCACAAGCCAGGAAGAGACCTGGAGCACTTCTCCCTCGAAACTTCCAGAAGGGGCCTCTGCCGCACCTTGGTTTCAGACTTCTGACCCCCAGAATTGGGAGGATACATTCGTGATGCCTGAGCCAGCCCCCGCCATCTCTGGGCCTGTGTCACCGCCCCCAGAACCTTATGCAAGGCCCTCCCCGAGGGATGGTCTCCGGCCAGGAAGGCGTCGCCTCGTGAGGCAGGACAGGCCGGGAGGTTCGGTCAGCAAGAGGCGCTCGGTGAGAAAACCTGCTGGGCAACCTCCTCTTCACCTGGGGGGGGGGACGGGGAGTCACTGGTCAGAGGGGCCGGTCAAGGCAGAACTCACCTTGCACACTGTCGCAGGCCAGTGGTGAACCATAATTAGTTTATGCCACTCATGGCTGTCACTGTTAAAAGACAAGGGACGTATTTTTCAGGAGCTTTTTAAAAAGGTACAGAAAGGTCAATTCATCCATCCACTCACTCCAGCGTTCATTCGGGGAACACGGGGCGCCTGCCACAGGCCCGGCGCTGCGGCTGCGCACGCGGCCCTGACACGGCTGAGGGACCGGGTCCCTACCGTCCCGCAGCGCACCTGCCACCTGCCAGCGAGGGGGACGACGGCTGTGCCGACTGAGGACGCGCGGGACGCACGGCGCCGAGGGCCAAGGGCTGTGACTAAGGAGGACGGCAGGCCTGCCAGGTGGGGAGAGGGTGGAGATGCTGGATCAGGCAGCCGGGGGGGCCCCCGCTGAAGGGGAGCAGAGAGCGGCAGGGAGGGAATGAACCAGAAGGCGCCCTTCCCCTCAGGTGTTCACGCGGTGCAGACACAGACCCCTTACCCCTCGGCAGCATTTGTGAGGCCCAGAAGCCTGAAAACAGAATGGTTTTCGTAGCTCACGGCCACAGAACAGCACTAGGGTGGCACGCGAGGCTGCTGTCACCACCCCACCCACCGGGAAGCTTTACTCGTTCTCTGCAGGATGGGTGACGTCTGATCCTAGGGGCTCCTTCCCACGTCCCCGTGAAACCCACCCGTCCCTCCCTGAGACTTATGAGGGGTCGTGGAGTAGCATTCACACGGGGACCCTCCCTCCCGCCAGGTGTGCAAGGCTTAGCACACACAGAGACAGAGGCAGAAAGGCCGGCTTGTGAAAAAACTCGCTGTACAGACGGAAAACAGCAGCAGCAACAGGGGATACAACTCGAGCAGACACGTAATTCAGGATAAATGCATTTTTAGAAGCAAAGACTCAACAGCAAAACAGTATTAAGTTGCTACACATTAGTTTTGTAAATAGTTGAGTACTGCTGAATAAGTAGAGAATTCACGATATTTCGAAACTTTTTTCAGTCTGAACTAATGAGCAAGTGCTCAGTACAAGAGAGAAGAGAACTGCAGCATGAGCATTAGAGCTGGGAGAAGCATTAGAAGAGGGTTTTTTTGTTTTCTTGTTTTTCTGGGTACGAAAACCTTATTTCACAGAGGTGGAAACTGAGGCCGGAAGGTCAGGCAGAGGCCGGGAAAACTAGACCAGCAGGATGCAGTTTACAATAAAACTACCAAGACTCACAACGTCTGTCACACAATAACCACCTACGACCCAGAGAGAAACATCCTCCCAAGGCAGCGGAGATGCTGACTGTGCTGTAAAGAGAAAGGCCCACTAAGCAGAGAAAGAGGACCTGGGAAAACACCCGCTGACCCGTGAGGCCCTCAGGGTCTGAATCACCCGCACGTTCTCGCCAATTGTACCTGTGGCATGAATCGCGAGAATCTGCTGGAGGTGACCACATGCTACACGTACCACAGCCTAACGTCTTCGCTGACATGTACTGATTACTATCGGGCAGGCATGGTTCTAAGCACATTCTGTACTTTAACTGATGTCTCCCGGCACCAAGGCTAGGAGGCAGCTGCTGTTACTCTCTCGGCTTTAGGATGAACGACCTTGATGGAGAGCTCCAAGGTCCTACAGCTGGATATGAGCCAGCAGTTCATACTCAACCCGTGCACCACACTACGTCTCCGATGATACACTCTTAACTTGACAGCAAAACTTGACAGCAACAATTAGTTAATTAATGGAGCTCTTTTTCAGAAAAAACACTTCCTGGGAAAACTGAAATTTAATGGTACTTTTTAAAGTGATAAAACAGCAACGGCGGTCCACTAAAAAAGAAAAACAATGTACACTCCCACCAACAGTGCAAGAGGGTTCCCTTTTCTCCACACAGCCACTATGGAGAACAGTATTAACTGCCCTTAAAAAACTAAAAGTAGAACTACCATATGATCCAGCAATCCCACTACTGGGCATATACCCTGAGAAAACCATTAATTCAAAAAGACACACACACCCCGATGTTCACTGCAGCATTATTTACAATAGCCAGGACATGGAAGCAACCTAAATGTCCATCAACAAACAAATGGATAAAGAAGATGTGGTACATATATACAATGGAATATTACTCAGCCATAAAAAGGAACGCAGTTGGGTCATTTGTAGAGATGTGGATGGATCTAGAGACTCATACAGAGTGAAGTAAGTCAGAAAGAGAAAAACAAATACTGTATATTAATGCATATATGTGGAATCTAGAAAAATGGTACAGATGAAGCTATTTGCAAAGGAGAAATAGAGACACAGATGCAAAGAACAAACGTATGGACACCAAGGGGGGAAAGAAGAGGGTGGGATGAATTGGGGGACTGGCATTAACATATATACACTACTATGTATAAAACAGATAACTAATGAGAACCTGCTGTAGAGCACAGGGAACTCTACTCAACGTTCTGCGCTGACCTAGATGGGTGGGATGGGGGGTGGGGTGGGAGGGAGGCCCAAGAGGGCGGGGATGTGTGTATACGTACAGCTGATTCACTTCGTCGTCGTACAGCAGAAACCAACGCAACGTTGTAAAGCAGCTATACGCCAATTTTTTAAAAAAAGAAAACTGACCTTTTCCCAGGCCTGCGAAGTAAGTATGAAATCCTTCTGTTAACTGAAGCATTACCCAAATAAAACAGAAGAAAATTAAAATCTGGTTCTCAAATCTCGGTCTCCACTACATTAGTAAAATGAGACTCCTCTCCCAGACAGCCTGTTTACCCCTTACACTGCCAGCTGCAACAGAAAGGATGGAAAGAGGGAACGAGAGGGAGCGGAGGAAGGGCGAGAGAAAGAAACCTGGAAAGAGGAACCACGACCACCTCACCAGGATACCGGACCCTGGACGGAAAGCGTGCGCGCCAGGCCTCCGGGAGACGCTCGGTGGCTCCGGGCACCCGTGTCCCCCTGCAGGCCCTCCCGCCCCCCCGCGCCCCTCCGCAGCTCACCTCCTCCAGAGCCCGCGCGCGCCGCCCAGGCAGCACAGCGCCAGGCACAGGGCGCCCAGGCGGGCCCCGGGCTTCATCGGCCGAACCCGGCGGAGGACCCCGCAGGGGTACCAAGGCGCGGCCTTCCAAGGGCGCGAGGCCTTGTCCAGCGCCAGGCCCTGCGCTTCCCTAAAAAGGGGCAGATTTCCTTAAGCCGACCGTGCACCGGGCCGGCGGCCACCGAACAGCGCGGCCAACCCCAGCCCACGGCCGAGGACGCGGCGGGCCCCCGAGAGGCGCCGGAACCCCGCCCGCCGACCACCGGGAGCCCCAGGGGCCCCGCCACCTCACCGGGACCTCCAGGCGCACAGCAGTCCCAGCCCGCGCGCACCGCGACCCTCGCCGAGACCCTCGCCCGGACCCCGCGGCCCAAGCCGAGCCCTGCTTGTTTCCGCCCCGGGCGCCTGACGTCACGCCCCCAGCCCGGGCCCAGCCCACAGCCTCGGACTCGCCCAGGGCGCCCCAACGCCACGCCCCTGTGCGACGGACGCGCGCCCGGCTGGCGAACACGCCACGTGAGGCCCCGACGCCACGCCCCTTCTGGAGGACACGCCCCTTGTGGTGGACGCGCCCCTTGTGGAGGACGCGCCCCCATCGAGAGGACAAGCCCCCGGCCCAGGTCAGTCCTTCTGCCCCTTCGCCTCTTTGACGCGGCTTCCCCTTCGGTCTAGTTCCCGACCGCCTTTGGCCCGGACCCGTGAAGTCGACTTTAAAGCCACCTTCTCTGATGTCCTCGGTGCCGCGGCCCCTCCTCCCGGCGTTGAGCTGCCCGGGAGCCGGTGCGGTCAGGGCCAAGTGGCCAGCCCGTCGAGGAGTGGGACAGTGTGTGGAGACAGCGGCTTGGGGCCGCAGAAAAGTGCGGGGAGGAGGCTGCTCCCTTGGGGCCATGCTGTCTTCAAGGAGGTGCGACCCTCGGGACCCAGCAGGCAGAGAGGCGCGTGTGCCATGTCCTCCCCACCACAGGGGTGTTAGGGGCAGCCGTCGATCCCCGGGCAATCATGTCTGACCAGCTCCAAGACTGCAGAGGGCCCCCCTGCCGTGACCCCACGCGATTCCCTTGGTCTCTGCTCCATTCACATGGGCCCCGCTGTGTGCAGCACTTCACAGACTTAGAGCTGCAGGACCGTCGGGGCTGAGCCTGCCCCCAGGAGCAACGGGCAACGGCAAATCAAGCCTGTGCCGGCTCCCTCCTCCAACCACACAGGGAATGTCCTGGGTCTAAGAGCCAGGGAAGTGCAGATCCGTCAAAGCGATGCTCAGTTCCATGGGCGGGGGAGAGCAGGCGGTAGTGGACTCCACGCCACAAACGCTGGCCTTGTCATTCCTCAGCCACTGTCTCTGCTAAGATGCTCCCCTCACACCATCCCCATCCCCACATGCTACCCTAGTTAATGCCCATTCATATTTACCTTTTGAGTAAAATATGCCTTCCTCAGGTTCCTCTGCCATCCAGGACTGTCCAAGTGCACGGGCAATGTGCCCTCTGCCTTGTTACTCACCCACATAGTACACACCACTGTTTGAAATGAAATATGTGTGTGATTATTCCTTTCACTTCTGTCTTTCCCTGTAGACTGCAAGTCAACACTCATATCTAGTTTACTCACCACCGAGTCCCCACTGCCTGGCACGATGGATGGCAAGTAGTAGGTGCTCAGTAAAATAGCGCCTGTGGAAGGAATGCATGAGCTCCTCCGTGGTCTTATGCAGCGTTGTGCCTTTCTTGCCTTCCCCGTTTCTCCAACTGCTTGCCTCTTTCAGGCTCCTTTAACCACTTCCTCTAAACAACCTAGGCACACCCCACAATTCTGTCCTCTTCCCTCTCTTTTCTTTCAGGCTAAAAATATCCATTTCTTAAAACAAAATCACCTCCCATAAACCTAGTTCTCCCTTGAACCATTGTCCATCTGTGTAAATCACTCCTCCATGGGGAGGTCTTTCCTAACCACAGCCAAATAAAAACAGAACCTGACTTAGAAAAGATTTTATTCTCGAGGATACTGCAGGGCGAGGGGACTCTAGCGACAGCAGAAAGCTCTGACTTGAAGGTCTGCGAGCTTCTCAAGGGTTAGGCGAAAAGGGCTTTCTTTACAGAGAGGGGTAAACACAGCTAGAAAGAACCGGGGGTGGGAGATGGGCTGGGAGGGTGGCTTCCTAGGAGAGGACGTCAGGAGGGGCTCCTGCTGGCCTGCGTGTGCTCAGGAGGGGCTCCTGCTGGCTCTGGGTGAGGCTGGGCCAAAGGTCTAGGCCTGGAGGAAGGAGAGAAGCTGAACGGAAGGTTGGTTACTGAGCGTCATGTTCCGAATGACCACTGGGGACTGAAGTGCGTTGAGGAATGGGAATTCGGAGGGTCCGTGTCTGGCCTTGTCCCAGGTAAACAGGGGCATCTTGCAGTCGTATCTGAGTCCTTGCAGTGAGCTGTTTTCTGGAACACAAAGGGCAGGGGGACTTTTTAACCTTCGCTGTGGTTCAGGATCACAGGCTCAAGTAAAATTCAGCATCGTCACCACTGGCTACTTCCCACTGCATCACCTTGTTTATTTTCAGCAAGGCTCTCTTCATCGCCTTTGAGTTTCCTGTTATCTCTGTGTTCATCCTCTCCACCCCTTCCTCACCCCACCCCCCGAGGTGCATTGATCGTGAAGCTGATGAGGGTTCAGCTCAGGCCCCTCACTGGCATGGGCCTCCAAGGCCCTGTCCCTCATTTTGTATTCATGGGTTTTTGTTCCGGTTCTCAGTGAGGGACCTCCAAATTGTACAAGTTTTCAACCCCCAAACCTGGATCTGGACCTGGGATGTCATCTTGTTCAATACTGTCCACCTAGCTAGATCCTAAACAGAGCAGAGGGAGAGTCCAGTAAACATACAAGAAAGAAGGTATAGCACAGGGAACTGTATTCCATATCCTATGATAAAGCATAATGGGAAAGAATATAAAAAAAGAATGTATGTATATGTTTGGCTGAGTCACTGCTGTACAGCAGAAATTGACGCAACCTTGTCAATCAACTAGACTTCAATACAAAAAAAATGTAAAAAAAAAGAAGGTGGGAAGGGCAGCTGGGGTCCAGGCCAAACTGGGGCTCTGGAAGCTGGCGAGCTGTCACAGGGACATCATGCTGTTTAAGAGATAGAGTTAGCTTGTGAAGAAGCATGTCCACAGGAGGCAGGGGACGAGATGGCAACAGCCATTTCAATGACCAGATCGGCCTTAAACAAGTGCTGATGCCTCAGACTCTCAGGAACCTTTATTACACAACTTCTTATTGGTTTAACTCCCTTTGCTTTCCTGTTCCCAACTCAGGAAACTCTGCAGGTTATACTGCGACAGCAAACACCTCCCAAATCTCAGGGCTTCACCAACTACACCAACAAAGGTCAATCTTTGCCCGTGTTCCATGCTGGCGGTGGGTCAGGTTCTTTTCACTCTGGGACCCAGGCCGAAGGAACAGCTGGAGCTGGTACCTGCCTTTCCAACGGCCCAGCGGTGGCAGAACCACACCCGGGCTCCGATCCCTCAGCATCTGACATCTGGTCTTCTATTCAAATTCTTTTGGCCAGAACATGTCACATGGCCAAATGTGGTGACAACGAGGAAGGAAGTGTACACCTCCCACAGGGGAGGGCATTGTAGTCACAGAGCAAATGTTGAGAGCGTACGGGGAACGTCAGCCAATAGCTGGGAAGAGTAACATGGTCCACCGTCAATGAGGAGGCGGAAAGAAGGCCTTGGAAAGCCAAGTGGGCAAGCGGAGGGTGGGAGGTGGGCGCAGGTTGCTCATCTGTGCTGGCCGGGGGTGTGCTCCTGCTTCCCCCCCCCCCCCCCCCCCGCAAGAGATGCCCAGTGGGCGGAGTAACAGGAACCACGGAGCAGCACAGATTTGGCTGAAAAGCCCCGGGTGGGCGCGCAGCACCCGCTGGTGGGGGACTTGTCAGATGCGAACTGATAAACACTGAGCGCTCAGCTGCAGAGCAGGCACCTGTGCTGAACGTCAGAGCAAAGTTTTCCAACAGTGCACTCCGCGCTGATGTCTGCATTGGCTCTCAGGGAAGAGAGCCCGGCGCTGGGGGCCGCATGACCCGCAGGAGCCACGGGAGGGGCTTGCCAGCTGGGGTCCCGCTCACCTTCACTGGCGTCGTCCAGTCTTGCCGCCCCGTCCAGGCCAGGGGAGGCTCAGGTGAACGGGGGCTCTGGGTCAGGTGTCTCCAGCGGTTGGGAACGGGCCTGTCTGGGGGTGAGTTCAGACTCTTCACTTATGACCTGTGTGACCTTGGTAAGCTAACTGGCTTCAAGAAGCCTCGACTTCCTCATTTGTAAAATAGGAAAGCAACGCGCTCTGACGACCTGTCATGATGGTCAAAAAAGTGTCGTTAGTGGCTTAGTGCGAGCCCACTGCGCCTGGCACGTATTAGGAGCCCAGTGCTGCTTTGTTTCTTATGACAGAGCCTGTGGACCCTCACCTGGGAGGGAAGGACCGCAAGGGGCTCCTGGGGGTCTCGGCGTTTCTGCCTTAGCCCTGAGCCTGGTGCCGGTGGGCGTTGGTTTTAGACCTTGTGTGTTAAAAGCCATAACAGGAGAGAATGTCTCCAGTCTCTGTGGCATCTTTTTAGGTTCTGAAGCTTTAGGTAGCTTTGTCACACTTTGGGGACTCTTTCCTTAAAAACTCTTTTGCATTCTAAATTATTTATATATTGAGAAATTTGGGACACTTTCTGGGTGTTTTCCCTCTGACCTTTCTCCGACTCTCATAGGACCAATACGTGTGGCCTTGCCGTGCCAGCCCGGCTGCCGAGAGAGCTGTTCTGCGGAGCTGCTTTACTCTGAGCTGTGGTTATGACAAAACAGGAACAAGAAAGGAACAGAAAAAATCAGCCAAGTGATTTTCATGGTGTCGTTTTTCTTGAAGAGTCACTTTAATAGTTGGAACTATAGGGAAGAAACATTTTGGAAGCGAGAATAAGACTACAACAAGCCAAACAGCATAATATTCTAAATGTGAAATAAAAGAATGTATCACTTCCTGAAAAAAGAAAGAAAAAATTGAGCTCACTGACACACACGTATGCACCTGTGCACACATCCCACACACGTTCCTACTTGGATATTAGAAGAGACTGTTTACTTGGATTTTTAAAAAATTACTTATCTTGGGCTTCCCTGGTGGTGCAGTGGTTGAGAGTCCGCCTGCCGATGCAGAGGACACGGGTTCGTGCCCCGGTCCGGGAAGATCCCACATACCGCGGAGCGGCTGGGCCCGTGAGCCATGGCCGCTGAGCCTGCGCGTCGCTCCGCAACGGGAGAGGCCACAACAGTGAGAGGCCCGCGTACCGCAAAAAAAAAAAAAAAAAAAAAAAAATTACTTATCTTAAAAAAAAAATAAGCAGAGGAGGAGGGAGGGGGGGTTTAGAGGAAGGCTGTCAAAAGGGACAAACTTCCAGTTATAAGATAAGTAAGTACTGGGGATGTCATGTACAGGATGATAAAGGTAATGACCACTGCTGCAGGTTATATATGAAAGTTGTTGAGAGAGTAGTCCTAAGAGTTCTCATCACAAGAAAAAGAATCTTTTTTCTATTTCTTTAATTTTGTGTCTATGTGGATGATGGATGGTCACCAGACTTACAGCGGTCATCATTTCAGGATGTACAAAAGTCAAATCATTATTCTGTACGCCTCAACTGTATTCAGCGCTGTGTGTCAATTATATCTCAATAAAACTGGAAGAAGACCAAAAATTAAGCAGACTTAGACTTCTGAGATTTTACGACACGACTGAGCTGTTTTCCCTTAGATAAGCACTTCTGCCTTACAAATAATAGTTGAATATTCATTAACAGTTAATGTAGTGGATATTCTATTAATATTTAGTCTTGATCAATAGTGTTTAGTAGCCGATATAAATACATATAACTAATGCTCAAACATACTGGAAAGGGCTCTGAAGTCAGCCATCGAGTGGCCTTAAAGCTACTGTGTGACCTTGAACAGGTGCAGCTGAGGTTTCCAGCTGTGCCCATGCATGCCCGGGAGAGGGCCTGGCACCCTGCATTCAGTGCACCGGCCCTGCCTTCCTACAAAGACCTCCTCTGAGTGAGATGGGTAGTGGGAGCCCAGAGGCGTTATATAGGAGGCTGCCGTGCAGAAAAAGCTCGTGCAAGCTTGTGCTTGCTGTGAATATAAGTCCCAAATAATTAGCCCTTATGTACAGGCACTGACAAGTCAATTTCAAAGAAAAAAAATCCCAGCTCATTCAAATGGGATTCCTCCTTCCCTGAAAGGAATGAGAAGCGTGGGCCTCCTGCTGGCCTTGCAGCGCAGCTCTGGCTTCCTGCTCGCGTCCGCTTCCCCCTTCTTGGGGCCCCTGTCCTCGTCGCCACCAGCACTGTCCATCCTTCCAAGTCCCCACCCGGATCCGCTGCCTCGTGGAATGCCTTTGCAGAACTGTCCCCATTCTTCTCCCATCTTCAAGCATTTAAAACGGACGGACAAACCGAACCGCATCCCAGTGTCGTGTCATTTTCCGAAGTGGCCACGGCGTTCTTGCCAGCCCAGAGACTCTTCCAGAACCTTGTCCTGCTCCGTGGAGTTACGGAGGCCCCTGCTTCAGTGACCCTGGGTGGGATTGCTGACCCTTCGCCTGGGAGAACGTAGCGGAGGGGACGCTGTGTGGCTTCTGAGGTCTTACAGCCTCCCTGGGCTCTCTCTCCTGGGATGCTCCCCGGAGCAAGCCTGCCAGGCGCTGAAGTGCAGACTCAGGCAGAGAGGCACGTGGGACGGCCACCTAGGAAGGACCGGAGCCAGCAGCACTGCCCCAGGTGACCCCAGCACCCAACCTGACTCTTCCAGCTGAGACCCCGCATCAGCAAGCAGAGTCAAGTCACCCTGCGGGGGCGTCTGAGCTGCGGCCCCAATGAGCGAGTGTGATGGACGGCGGTGCACGGCACTAGGTTTGGGGCCTTTTGTGCTGTAGCCTCAGTAACTGGAACAACTGGTGACCAGTGGAGGAAACTAACCAAGGGACAGGACGGAAGCCGGAATTCTTTGACTGTAATTGCCTGGTAGATTTAACTTCAGAACAGTGTAGAATAAATGTTTTACATAAAAATTCTTAAAAGGCCACCCCTCAAAACTAAAAGCAAAGTGAAAGAAGTGTCTGTCGGTATTGGGTAGGTTGCTTGACCACACAGGAAGAGGTATTTCAAGTATTTTTTAAACACAGTGATTTTACTTCCCAGTACTTCCTAGGGGCACATATCCTCAGGCAGAGGAAACTTACACTGTTTTAGGTTTCCATTTTGTTACTAAGCACGGGAGTATTGTTACTGTGAAACTAAATAAATAAAATAAACACAGCAAATAAATCATGATATTAATGCCACTAGGGATGTTTTAAGTCTGAGAGAAAGTGCAAAAAGGGAGATTAAAGAAATAAAGAAATGCATGAAAATTAAAAGTTGTGTCATGCTAAATTTGAATTGTAAATGTCAGTGAACTCATGATATATTTTCTTTAAAAAGAAAAGAGAAAAAAACAGCTGAGAAACAAAAAGCTTTACTACCTAGCTCTATCCACTGAAAAGTCCTGGTACCAAGGACCAGCTCAGTACCAAGGAACACCAGGACTGTGGTCTCCAAAAGGAACCAGGGCTCCCTGAGAAATGGCTGCCGCCAGATCTGTAGAAGGAAAGGTTGGACACGAGTCTGGAACACACTGTTGCATCGGAAAGCAAGGGAGCTGCTGGGGCCCTGTCCAGAGAACTCACAGGCGGGCCTGAGGGGATGATTTGGGGGCATCGCAAAGAATAATGACTACAATGGGTTGAAATACATTAAATCTGTTAAAATCCATGAATGCATAATGACACCCCTCCCCTCCCAAATCCTCTTGGTCACCCTTGGGGATTGAGTGGCAACAGAAGCAACTCGTTATTCTGAAAATTTGTAAATAAAAAGTAAGAATAACTCATTTATTTATTTTTTATAATTTTTTATAAATTTAATTTTTTTAACATCTTTATTGGAGTATAACTGCTTTACAATGGTGTGTTAGTTTCTGCTGTATAACAAAGTGAATCAGCTATATGTATACATATATCCCCACATCTCCTCCCTCTTGCGTCTCCCTCCCTCCCTCCCTATCCCACCCCTCTAGGTGGTCACAAAGCACTGAGCTGATCTCCCTGTGCTGTGCGGCTGCTTCCCACTAGCTAGCTATTTTACATTTGGTAGTGTATATATGTCCATGCCACTCTCTCACTTCATCCCAGTTTACCCTTCCCCCTCCCTGTGCCCTCAAGTCCATTCTCTATGTCTGTGTATTTATTCCTGTCCTGCATAGGAAGCACAACTCAGATTAATCAAATAATTGAGGAGGAAGAGTTCTGTATGGAATTCCAGATAAAAGATGAAATAATAGTATTACAATATTACCATTTTGCAACCCCACATAAAATAACAAATCCCGGGGTATGATCATCAATGGAAGCTAGAGCAGTAGAGGAAAGCTGAGAGGGAAATTTACAATGGATGGGTCAGTCCGAGGTTGTCAGCAGCCGCGATCAATACTAACGTCACACAGAGACAAGCACACGTGACATCACACAGAGACAAGCACACGTGACATCACACAGAGACAAGCACACGTGATGTCACACAGAGACAAACACAGGCGACTCACACAGAGACAAGCACATGTGACATCACACAGAGACAAGCACACGTGATGTCACAAAGAGACAAGCAGAGAACCCACCTCACCGCCTGTGGAGCAGCCGTGCCACAGTCTTACCTTTCTGTGTGTTTTGCTTTTAGGTTATTTGGTGCTATAGCCTCAGGTTCTCGTTATACAATTTCCCTTTTATCATTAAAAAAAGTCCCTTTTGTATCATAATGCACTTGCTTCAGATTTCACATCAGTGATATCCATATTGCTATTCCTGCCTTATTTTGTTAGAAGGCACCCTGGCTCTGTTCAGTGGACGTTTGTATTTGGAGACCACAGTCCTGGTGCTCATTGCTACTGTGTTAGTCACTGGTCCTAGTGCTTTCCAGTGGACAGAGCTAGGAAATAACTTCCGTTTGTCCTTTGGTTTTTGTTTGTTTGTTTTTTAAAGAAAATAGACCATGAGTTCATTCTGACATTTATGAATCAAATTCAGGATGAAAGAGCTTTGCTATTTTCTTATTTTGATGTATCTTTGTGTCTCCCTTTAATGTCTTTCCAGCATTTATTTGGCCACAGATTAAAAAGGGGACTCTATTAGTCTACATGCTATCTTGCTTCCTCAAAATAGAGCTAGTCATTGAAGTAATTTACCTTTCCCTTGGGGCTGATTTTGGCCTGGGAAACTGATTAAACCACAGAGTAGTTTACCTGGACCAGATTAAGATGCCGACTCATAACCTGTCTTAACTAGCTTAAAGTAAGCAAAATGTCATCCTCAATTGCCTTTCATCATGACCTTAAGAAGTACGGGGTCATTTGACACATCATTGCTGTTAACTCTCCTTCCAGGTCTGTTAATACAACAGCAAACGCCGCACGGGAAGACGAGATAAAAGGGGGTCCCAGGAAGAGAGTAGAGGCTGCTTCCTGCTAGACCAGCAGTAGGATTAGAGCCTGGCAGTGCCCCAAACGTAAAGGCAGCCGTGGTACGTGGGCTCAGAACGCCAGAAATCCTGCTTTTTCCCAGTCGTCTCCCTCCTGCAGTGCTAGCGTTTCATTTTCACATCTCTACTGGGAGCTCTGTCTCCTCCTGCCCTTCAAACCCTCTCCATTCCTCAAAACACAACTCAGGTTTCATCCTTTTCCTGAAAGCTGACCTCCTTCACCTAATTTCCCCAGCTCCTGAATTCTAATTTCTCTTGTAGGCTAAAGCCTTTGAAAATATACTCTTGTGTATTGATTTATCCCTCTCTTCCACAATATTATAAACTCCTCGGGACAGAGCTGTGTCTTTCATTCCTTGCATGTCTCCGCTGTGCTGTGACAGGGCAGGCGCTTAATAGTTATTAATAAGCTAGTTTATTGCTTTCGTCCCATTCAGCCAAACGCACTTTGTCGGAAGATATGCCCCATATGTGCTAAAAAACAAAACAAAGCAAGCAAACCAAACCCCCACCAAACCCAACTCACATTTCTATAGTCTTTCTGGATTAGAAAGCATTTTACTTCCATTATCTTACTTCGTTTTCTAACAACCCTGACGGTGGACAGAGCCGGAATTTACGTCCCTTTTCCAAAAGGAGGAAAGTGAGGCCTTGAGAAACCCAGCACCTGACGAAGACACAGCTCCTCGGTGGGTGAGCCAACGGCAGAGCCAGTGTAAGCCTTCAGATTTCTCTTCCTCCTGTACCCCAATAGTTCTAGAAAATGTGTAAGAAATGTTACCTAAAATCTTGGCGATAACGCAAAAAGATGCTTCCAGGTCCTTTGAACGTCATCCTGGAACATCACCTCACAGGCCCCCAAGGATGCTTTATTCTCTGCAACAGCAGTTCTCAAGCTTTTTGGTCTCAGAATCCCTTATACCCTTAAAAATTATTGAGGGCTCCAAAGAACTTCTGTAATATGTGTTATATTAACAATATTTACCTTATTTGAAATTAAAACTGAGGAACGTCCAAAAGTTTATTACTTAATTTTAAAATAATGGCAAAAGCCCACCACGGATTAACATAGATAACATATTTTTAATAAAAATTAACATATGTTCCAAAACAAAACCAACTGAGTGAGAAGAGTGGCATTGTTTCTACATTTTTGCAAATGTCCTTAACGTCTGGCTTAATGGAAGAAAATTGGATTCTTATACTTGCTTCTGTTTTTAGTCTGCTGCAAGAGGTTGCTTGGATAAAGAAAATCCAGGCCCACGCAGGTATGTAGTTGGAAAGGGGAGGAGTATTTTAATAGCCTTTTAGAAACTGGACAGATAATCTAAAGTGATAAAAGCTCAGCTGCAATGTGGAATCTGACGCTCTATCAGTGAACTTTTTGCACTCTGTTACCTTGGAATCCATTGCTCTTTCTGGAACATTGAAGGGCATCATTTATCCACACGTGTAGGCAGAATAATGGCCCCGAAAGACACCCCCGTCCTACTTCCCTGAACCTGGGAGATGTGGCAAAAGAGACATTTGCTGATGTGCTTGTGAGGGACACTGAGAGGGAGACAGACGGACAGAAGAGAGTGACAGAGATGTAACAGGAGAAGGACTCAACCCACCATTGCTGGCTTCAAAGACAAGGAAGCAGATTCTCCCCTGGGGCCTCCAGAAAGGAGCACAGGGAGACCTGTGTCAGACGGCAGAACCGCAGAACTGCAAGATCACAGAGCTGTGTTGTGTGAGGCGCTAAGTTTGCGGTGGTTTGTTGCAGCAGCAATGGGAAACTCCGACACCATGTAGACTTTGTGATGTCGTGAGCTGGTCATTTGGAAAGTAGTGGTTCACTGGGTTACGTGCAGATTTTCCCAGTGTTGACGTGGTTCATTACACAGTCTCAGAGAATCATTAATATCACACTGATTTCATCAGAAAACTCTTTAAATATTAGGAAGCTTTCAAGGACTCACAGCAGCTATCCAAAATTTTCACTTGAAAACTTTAATTTTATCCTTGGCAACAAATACTGTCAGCGGTTTTCCTTGAAGTGACAGACTAACTTCATGCACTCTTGAAAAATGTCTCCTAAATACTGAAATCTAAACAACCAGCTTGTCTCTCATTGGTTCTTGCAGATGAAAATGGGTCTCGGGCTGGATTAACTGAAGTGAGCAAAGGAAAAGACAAAATAGTTCCGGAAGCCTCAGGTTCCTCTCCTTTGCTTCTTTGTCTCGGGCTCTGACTCCAGGGCCACCTTCCTCCTTTCCTTCTAAACCACCTATGCCTCGCTATAACCTCCATCCGGTCACACAAATTTTCCCACCAAACTTTCTCTTTTCTCACTCCCTCTTCCTCTGAACTTGTCAGAACCCGTCCCTTTAAAATTAAGCCTTCTGAGAATCCAGGGACTAAACCCTTCATTTTTCATATTCCCTGGACTAAAGCTGAACTGCAAACTGTAGCCAAGGATTTTCTCAAAGTGACTGAAGATCTTCACAGATTTGCCGAGGAGTTTAATATAGTCAGTCAAACTTATCAACATGGTTTCTCTGACTCGTAGCAGCCAGTTCAGATGCTTATCAGCGAGGGTCAGGCCCAGATTCAATGAAAACTGCTAATTTGGAAAGTCCCAAAAGGTGTCTAGAATCACAACTGGGAGACCAGCCCTCTAACTTATTATATGATCAGGTTCAAGCAATTCCCAGGGCTTCTCCAAAGCCTGTTGCCTGGAACAAAATTCAAGCTTCACACAAAAATCTGATGAACTGTTCATGGTTATTAAAATTGACTTCAGAATGTTTTTAAAGAAAATTCTGGTCTTTCTTCAGATGTTGACTCCACCTGGGTAGCTTCTAGTTCTGTTTATTAATAAGCTGAACTGGGATCTTTCTAGTAATAAGGGCCAGGCTGGAACGGGAGGCTGTGTCCACTCCAGATTTGGTCACCCTGCCAAGTCAGCTCTCCCACACTCTAGATCACTCACCTCCAAGGAAGACCACGAAAATTCTTCACCTTCACCTCCAGCAAATGAAGGCTCCTGAACAAACCCCAGACCCTCCTAGCTCCTGCTCCTGTTGCAAAGAGCCAGGACATTGGAACGGAGAGGGTTACAAATTTGAGCATGTCAGGGGCCTTCCGCTCTCCAAGCAGCCTCTCCAGGGTCCACCCGGTTCCCGGTGACGGGGTCCGAGGAACTACAGGGGCTCTTCCCAACCCTCCCTCTTAATTGGCCTGAACATCTCTCCAGATGGGGATGAGCCTTTTCCAGTCCTAACTGATGCTGGAGTCACGTGCTCAGTGCTCAGCCCCACTACTATGGATGGAAAACAGTCCCTGCCTTGGAGTACTAACACAGTTCAAATAGTGGGGATCTCTAATGAACCTCAAAAGGTTCCTGTCTCTGGGCTTCCCTGGTGTCGCAGTGGTTGAGAATCTGCCTGCCAACGCAGGGGACGCGGGTTCGAGCCCTTGTCTGGGAAGATCCCACATGCCGCGGAGCAACCAGGCCCGTGAGCCACAACTACTGAGCCTGCGCGTCTGGAGCCTGTGCTCCGCAACGGGAGAGGCCACGATAGTGAGAGGCCCACGCACCGCGATGAAGAGTGGCCCCCGCCCGCAGCAACTAGAGAAAGCCCTCACACAGAAACGAAGACCCAACACAGCCAAAATAAAAATAAATAAATAAATAAAAATTAAAAAAAAAAAAAAGGTTCCTGTCTCTGAATCTATTCCCTTTTGTTTAGGCCCTTTGAGAAATACCCAGCCTTTTCTCCTTAGTTCGTCCTCTCCAGACATTTATCAGGCTGAGACTCCTTAGAGAAGTATCATGCCACAGTTTCTTTCTCCCAAAAGGTGGAAATAATTCTAGAATTTGGGAGTAGTCATCAAGTAACACACCAAGTGAATTAAATGACCCTTTGACGTCTTGTATTTCCTCTGTCTCTCATTGTACTAGAGCTGATGCTGAAAGCACTGATCACCTGTCCCTATCAAATCAGCTACCACCACCTTATGGGCAAAATCTCCAAGTGGCAAAATTAACAGCACATCTCCCACTGAGGTTCTAACAGACCCCTCAAAAATCTCTCCCCAGAATTAATCAATGCCCTATAAGTAAAGAAGCCCTTCAAAGCGTACAGCCTGCAATAGAAGATTACATGGCTCAAGGTCTCATCGCCCCTTGTACTAGCTCCTGAAACACTCCCATTTTACCAATGAGAAAAGCCTAAGGGCCAAGGGTGAAGGCTTGTCCAGGACCTCTGAACAATAAACTACATTATGATCCCTGACACCCTGTTATTTCTAACCCTCCTATGTTACTAACATCCATTCCCAATGGAAGCAAGTTCTTTCCGGTAATTGATTATGCAGTGCATTCTTTAGTACCCCAGTTGATGAACCTAGGCAATGCCTTTTTGTGTTCAGTTGGAAAGAAAAAGAATTTGCCTGGACAATAATGCCTCGGGGTTTTACTGAGAGTCCTTCTTATTTCTCACAAACCCTGAAGGCTGATCCGGGTGATCTGAAGTTCCCCAGGAGTCCTACTGTGTTGCAATATGTGCATGATTTGCTTCTTTGCTCTTTCTCTAAAGCCTCCTCGCAAAAAGGCAGCGTCCACCTGCTAAAGCTTTCAGCCTTAATCACATCTATATTCTAGCTCTATGTGAGAGTTACTTCTTATGTCTCTGCAAAAGGATGACGGCTCGAATTTTGGACCAGAAGAAACTAAAACTGTTAGAAATGTTGAAAATATTTTATGAATTTCCAACTGTTTCCAGTAACTTTCTCATATTTAAAACAAGAATAGCACGTGAAGCAATATAGAGTGAATCAGCCTCATATGTTGAACATTTATTGTATGGAGCAATGGGCTGTGTAAGATTTAAATGGACAAGAGTCTGAAAAACAGCAATTGACCAAATTTTTAAACATTAAATTGATGGTGAAAAGGCTCAATCGTTTCCACAAGAATGTTCTCCCATAACTGACTTATGAATAAATACAATCTTGATTTAGAGTATTTTAATTTTATCCAGTGAAATTAACTATAGAAGTTAATCACTAGACAGAAAGCATCTATCCTTCTATGTTTTTATCACATTCTTTTTGGTTAAATTTTGAGAAGCTACAGTCATGTAATTTAGTTTGGAAGTAATGTCAGTCTTCATGAGAGGTTATGCACACACACACACACACACACAAATATCTTTTGACAGCATCTAAATGCGTCTGTCCATATCTGCTTCTAAATCTAAGAAGTAATTCTCTTGGAAAGAACAGCCTTATAGAAGCTTTTAAAATCCTAATTACGAGCTCAGAAATTCAGCTTTGAATTACTTAAATGACATAAAATGGATATTAATCATAGGTGCAGAAAGCTCAAGGTCAAGGCAACTGTCCTGAAAGCCACTCAGATGCCTCAGCAAACTGGAATGGAAACAGAAATGAAAGCTATAAAAATGACTAAGAGTGAAAAATGCACAGATTTTCTATTTGTTACCCGGTTTTTCTCACAAAACTCTGCCTGTGAGATATACATACATGCACATATGCACATGCACATACATATATGTACAGGTACCATGTGTGTGCGTTGATTGAAAAATACCTTTTCTAAACATTATGACGCTGAAGTCATTTCACTTACCTATTCACTCAACAAATTTATTTCCCACTCTGCCAGGCATCCATTATGGGGAAATAAATACGAAAAGAAAATGCTCTCTTTCCTAAAAGGGTCCATGATCTACTTAAGAGACAAACATTTGTAAATTATTGATGAGTAACAAATAGTTGTAGAAATGTAGTAAATGTTATAATAAAAGTGTAGATTAAGTGCTATGTGGATGCAGAAAAAGAAATGGCCAAGTTGCCTATGAGCCATAGAAGTTTCTTCAGAGTAGACAGCATTTGAGCCAAATCTTAGAGAATGAGGACTTTTCAGGTAGACAACACAAGGAAGCATGTTCTGGGTGGAGAGAATGAAGAATACCGAAAGATCATGCTGTGATCAGGGCACGTGAATAATGGCTCAATGTGGCTGAGAGCAGAATT
Organism: Delphinus delphis; assembly: GCF_949987515.2. NCBI lineage: Eukaryota > Metazoa > Chordata > Mammalia > Artiodactyla > Delphinidae > Delphinus > Delphinus delphis. Next base: position 2,549,778 of record NC_082696.1, on the reverse strand, counting down.
CATACAGAGAGTGAGGAGAAATTAGGTTGAACGGGGCTGTCGACCTAAAACAAACAGGCTGCCAGATATTTCTCCAGCAAAGATGGGTTTATTCGGGACCAGCAGAGACTTGCAGTTCAGGGTCTGCAACCATGGTGTGAGCCACATGCAATCCCTGCACAGCAAGGGATGATGAATGCTTTTATAGAGGGAAAAGGAAGTTGGGGGGCGGGGGCTACAGTAAACAAAGAGTTCATGGCTTTTCATTGGCTGAGTCCTTGCGGGAAGAAGATGCCTCTTTCTCTTCCTGTTGGGCTCTGCCATCAACCATCGCAGGGAGTGAGAGCTCCTCCTTCTGGTCTCCCAACCCTGGTTAACTGAGGTTTCTGTGTATTAATTTTTCACATTTCCCCTTTTGATCAAGATCTTTCTCTGAAAGCATCACTGATCAAGAGTCAGGTTTTATATTTCAGTGGATTTTTGTCCCTCAATGCCAGGAAGGACTTTTCAGCGTGTAGTGTCCTACGTCGGAGGGAAAGTGCACAGATGGGAAACCTATTGAGGTCACATTTGAGTAGCAAGGAGGACCAGGAGGGAGGGAGAACTCTCAGACACTTTTTGTCAAAGTCTATATGTGGGCTTCCCTGGTGCTCAGTGGTTGAGAGCCCGCCTGCTGATGCAGGGGACACGGGTTCGTGCCCCGGTCCGGGAAGATCCCACATGCCGTGGAGCGGCTGGGCCCGTGAGCCATGGCCGCTGAGCCTGCGCGTCTGGAGCCTGTGCTCCGCAACGGGAGAGGCCGCAACAGTGAGAGGCCCACGTACTGCAGGAAAAAAAAAAAATTCTATATGTTATCAGGATCGTAGACACTGGAGATCATCTAAAGCACTATGTCATCTTCAAAGGTTTGGAGACAAACTTCCAACCGGCCCGGTCTAGATATCTTGGGAAAGCTATCTCCTCAATTCTGGGAAATCTTTACTTTCAGGTCACCAGATGACATGCAGGTCCAGTCAGGGTTCAGTGCTGTTTTTAGGTGCACCATGAGAACCCAGGAGTCTCTTCTTCGGAGTTTGGTGGCACAAGGGTGGGTTAGCAGCACCCGATAGGGACCTTTCCAGTGAGATGGAAGAGAGTTCTTCTGGAGGTGACTTTTCCAAGAGACCAAAGCTCCAGGTTGCAAGGTGTGATGCTTAAAGTCTTTGTCTCCTGAGGGCACACTGTGAAGACTGCTTTACCAAAACATGGCTATTTTGAAATAGAAGCAAGTAGGCCTTTACAGTGTTGGAGTATCTCTCCTTTTATCAGCTGTGGGTCAAAAGAAGGAGGAGCCAAGTGCGTTGAGTCCCTGGGACTTTCTCAAACGGTGAGAGGTTGTGAATTCCAAAAAACATGCATCTGAGATTTAGAAGGACCAGTGGCAAACTTTTGGCCAAGGTGTTTTGCCAACTGAGTCTTAGGAATTCCCTTAGCACGTTCTATGAAACCAGAGGATTGAAGGTGGTTAGCACAGTGGCAGCATTGTAAAAGCAGCTGGACAGCACAGACCTATCCAAGCACCTGGCCAAGGGGTGGGTTCCTCCATCACTGTACAGTTTGAGAGGACAATCTTTTCTGAAAGGACTTTAGCCACCGAAGAGGCAGTAGCCTGTCTGCAAGGGAAGACTTTAGTCCAGTGTGAAAACATACAGACCATGACTAAACATATTTCTATCCAAGAGATAAAGGGAGTTGTATGAAGTCCACTTGCCAGAACTTGAATGATCTATTGGGCAGTTTTAAATGTCCAGGGCAGTGTGAGTTGTCTTCCCTGGGTTGTACTTTGGACAAGTGGGACAAGTGAGGTAGGCAGTTTTGCGGCCTTTTAAAATGTTTCCCCACCAGGGACTTCCCTGGTGGCGCAGTGGTTAAGAATCTGCCTGCCAATGCAGGGGACACGGGTTCGAGCCCTGGTCCGGGAAGATCCCACATGCCATAGAGCAACTAAGCCCGTGTGCCCCGACTACTGAGCCCGCATGCCTAGAGCCCGTGCTCCGCAACAAGAGAAGCCACCGCAATGAGAAGCCCGCGCACCGCAACGGAGGGTAGCCCATGCGCAGCAACGAAGACCCAACACAGCCAAAAAAAAAAAAAAAAAGTTTCCCCACCAATATTGATTCATAATAGCTATCGTTTTGCCAGAACAATGTTTTGATGCATGTACAGCAGTGGAGAGTGGGAACTTCAGAGTCTCCAGTAGGACTGGCTTATTTGGTCCCAACCAGAGTTTCTCTTTCTATCAAATCAACAGTTGTTGAATTTCCAATCTTGTTTTTCCTTTTCTGAAGCCAGTTGTTGGCCTTCTCTAGGTAATTTTTCTAAGTTATTATTTGGGGAAATTTCCCTTTGGACCATGACAGAGGTTTGGCTTCTGTAGGTCCTTTTAAGGGCGGCATTCCTAATATATTATTAATAAGTTAATAATTATTCAAATATTAACTTGATCCCTAGAGGGTCAAGTTTAGAATGCCCTGGAATCTTAATATCTGAAGTGGCAGGTTAAAGCATTGCATTTAATAATTCCTGAACATAGGGAACATTTTAAATTTTACTTCCACTGGAAGTAAGGAAGCCACGTTGCTTCCACAAGATTCCAATATCATCAGCTACTCCAAATGTACACCTACTAAGAGTATAAGTATTGGAAGTTTTGTCCTTGGCTAAAGCACGGGAGTATAAAATTCAGCCTGTTGGGCTGAAGAAGCCATAGGTTCTTGTTGTCCTCAGACGGCATCAAAAGCGGTTGTAATAGCACACCCAGCACAATGTCTTCTTCTGTCATCTTTTACGTAAGAACACTCTGTGAACCATGGAATTGCCTGTGGCCCATCACAAGGAATCAGGATGTGGTCCATCAGTGTTAAATGGTCATGAGGGACTTTGTCATTGTTGGAGGGCAGAGAAGTAGCCAGGGTAAGGTTATTACAGTGTAAAAGAGGTATGTGGGGGGCAGTTAACAGAAGGGCTTCTTAAGAGGTGAGGTGGCTGGCTGAGAAATGTTGAGTGTGGTGGGAATTCAGGAGGGCTTCCGCTGCCTGGGGTAAAAATGGTTACAGAGAATCCACCAGGATTTTGTCGGTGGCCTTAACCAAAAGGGCAAAGGCAATAATGGCTCTGAGGCAAGGGGGTAGCTCTGTGCCAGAGGGTCTAGTTTTGAGGGATAATAACCTATGGGTCAATGGTGGTCCCCATGTTTTGGGGTGAGTAACCACAGGGCATTCCCTTCCTTTTCACGTACAAAAAGGAACGCGATAACTGAGATGCCCAAGGGAAGGTGGGTTCATCAAACTTTCTTGACATGGCCTTGAAAGCCATGTCATCCAGTTATTCCCATAAAACTGGGTGTGCAGTGTTACTGTTGAGTGAAACATATAGAGGTTTGGCTCTAAGAGAGAAATTTGGAATCCAGTTTTGCGATAACCAATTATCCCAAGAAAACCTCACAGTTGGCGATTAGTTTTGGGTTTGGGGAAACTTAGGACCCCATGAAATCCATCTGGATCTAGGTGTAGCCCTTGTTCTGGTATCAGAAGCCCTAAATATAAAACTCAGGTTTGGGCAAACTAATTTTTTCCTTTGTAACCTTATGTCCCTTTATAACGGGGTTGGCCGAATGTAAATGACATTCTAGAAGTTCTCTCATTAAGAATGTTTTGTCTTAAATAATGATGTTTTAAATATAGATGTAAACACATATGTGTATACGTAATATATATGTATTGAGAAAAAGCCTAGAGAAAAACTCTGAAAAAATTTCTTTTATTTATTTTCCAAGGTTTTATAATGACCACATGCTACTTTCGTAAACAGAGATATAATTTAAAAAATTAAAATCTAGAAATATAAAACTTCATCTTCATCTGGTTTCTTGTCAATCTAATTAAATTCACAAGTCTTAGCTGTTCTAGAATACTGGGCACAATACTGAAAAGCAGGCATAGAATTCTCACTCAAAGCAGAATAGAAGTATATAGAAAAACGCTCAATCAAACCTCCAAATTAAAATCTTTCAAGCTGCACGAAATGACTGATTATCAGTCCGAATAATACTTTGTTTTTTTAAGTAACATTTGGAGGCCAGTGTCTGCCACGTGAAATTTCCTATAAAATATATACTAAACACAAGAAGTTAGTAAATGAAAAAAGTATAACATTTTAATGTTATAACATGTGTCATAATAGTTTCACTTAATGAAGAAATATTCTTAAAGTAAAATGAAAATCTTAAAGTGGAGCATACTTTGTTTCTAATTAAAACATTCATTTTATTATCCTTTCAAAGTTATTTTAAATTATGTCCCAACTGATTCGTGAATAGTTTCCAGTCATATCTTACTGTTCCCAGAAGCAGCCTTTTTCAACTCCTTTTGCTGTTTCCACAGATACTCATTTCCCTCATTCTGTGTTTGTACTTACATCTCTCCCTGTATCACTTTATTTATTTATTTTTTTACTTTTAAGTGAAGTTTTTATTTATTTATTTATTTTTATTGGAGTATAATTGCTTTACAATGGTGTGTTAGTTTCTGTTTTATAACAAAGTGAATCAGTTATACATATACATATGTTCCCATATCTCTTCCCTCTTGCGTCTCCCTGCCTCCCACCTTCCCTATCCCACCCCTCTAGGTGGTCACAAACCACCAAGCTGATCTCCCTGTGCTATGCGGCTGCTTCCCACTAGCTAGCTACCTTACGTTTGGTAGTGTATATATGTCAATGCCACTCTCTCACTTTGTCACAGCTTACCCTTCCCCCTTCCTGTGTCCTCAAGTCCATTCTCTAGTAGGTCTGTGTCTTTATTCCTGTCTCATCCCTAGGTTCTTCATGACATTTTTTTTAATTCCATATATATGTGTTAGCATACGGTATTTGTCTTTCTCTTTCTGACTTACTTCACTCTGTTTAAGACATTCTTGGTGGTCATCCAATAATGGAAGATAAAGACTTAATGGCTTCTCTCATCATCTTCCCAAAATTTCCCCTTTCCTGCCATGCAGTAAGGATTAAAACAACATTAATTTACCCTTTATGAAACTATAAGTACTTTTTCCTGCGAGACAAGTTGTATACCATGATTCTATTTCTTATTTCTTTCTTTTACAGTGTTTGCTTTTCCTAGGGTTAAAAATTTAGGTGTCTTCTATCATTTCTCTTCTTAGGCTCGCCAAAAGAATTATGTTAAAAAACAAAACGAAACTAATTGCTATTTCCAAATGGCCAAGCATATCAGCACATCGGGGAGTTATTGTTTTAGTCTCTCTGGCATCATCCTCCGCTCCAGTAGAAATAGGTTTCTTCCTAACCCTTCTGTACACCTGTCCTCCCAGGACTTCCGTTCACTTCTCACTTCTGCTGTGTTTGCATCTCCACAGCCAGGAAAAATTCTCCGCTTTTAAGGACCTGTGTGATTAGATTAAACTCATCCGGATGATCCAGGGTAATGTGTTGAGAGCGTTAATTTAATCACACCTGCAATGTCTGCTTTGCTAGATAAGAAAACATATACACAAGTTCTGGGGATTAGTATGCGGATATCTTTGGGTACCCATTATTCTGGCCACCTTACATATCTTTTGTATCTTCCTAATTTTGTTCACTTATTTCTCTTAATGCATTATCAGTTTGGTTAATTTGCTCTCGTGTTATTATTTTTTATAAATTTATTTATTTTATTTTATTTTTTGGCTGTGTTGGGTCTTCATTGCTGCGCGAGGGCTTTCTCTAGTTGCGGTGAGTGGGGGCTATTCTTCATTGCGATGTGCGGGCTTCGGTAGTTGTGGCGCATGGACTTCAGTAGTTGTGGCACACGGGCTTAGTTGCTCCGCGGCATGTGGGATCTTCCCGGACCAGGGCTGGAACCCGTGTCCCCTGCACTGGCAGGCGGATTCTTAACCACTGTGCCACCAGGGAAGCCCGCATGCGTTATTTTTAACACATACAAATTTAAATTCTTTCCTGAGTTTGTCACTTCCTTTCTGAGTTTTTCTAAATCTGACATATGTTGCTTTTCCATATCTTATGTCATTCTTTATGTCTGCTATAAACCTAAAACAATAAAACAGCCAGTTATTTTACCAGCAAAACAGGTTTATTCAGGAGCAGCAAAGAATTGCTATTTGGGACCGGCAACTATGGTGAACCACATGCAAGCCCAGTAAAGCAAATGAGAGAAAACTCTTTTCTAGAGGACAAGGGGACGTTGGAGGCTGTAACAAACAAAATTCCCTTGGAGGAAATTACTTTAAAGTATAGTGGCTGTTCATTGGCTGAGCTGTTTCCAGACAAGGAGAAAAAAAATCTTTCTCCCCATTGCGGGAGATAGTGAAGTAGCATCCATTCCTGGGGGAGATGCAAGGTGCACCTCTTTTTGTTGGCGTCTGTATTGACCTTGAGTGGTACGTGCATGAGAGCTCCCCCTTCTGGCCACCCCACTCTTTTAGTGAGGTTTCCCTTTAATAATTTCCACCTTAATTTATTTTAAAATATCAGATTATCGTTCCCACCTATGTGGGAGGTGTGACTTTCTGGCTTCCCTAGAGCCAGTGATCCCAGAGAGCAACATAGGAGAGAGCGCCCTTCTCTGGAACCCAGCCTCCGAAGCCAGACGTCACCATTTCCCTCGCATCCCACTGGTTGCACACTTACGTCCTCCCGGTTCAGTGTGGGAGGACATATGGACCCTAATTAAAGGACATTCTACAAAAGACCTAACCTGTACTCTTCAAAAACGGTGATGTCATGACAGACAAGAAAGGCTGATGCCACTCCAGCTTACAGGAGACTAAGGGGACTTGACCAGTGGTGACTGTGGACTGAATCCTGAAATGGGAACAACGTCTGCTATGGGAACAAACAAATGGGAACAAAGTTTGACTATGAATGGCAGATTAGATACCAGTGGTAGTGGGCCCAGGTGGCCCAGAGCTTACGGTTAAATATTGAGGAATCTTGCAAACTGGGTGTTAAATTGTCGGTAACTCGAAGTCAGCCATGGCGAGCCATTTCCCCTGGAAGTGGCAAGTGTTAGGAATTAGGACTCCCCCTGCCTCACCCCCAGTGCACCAGCATGCCACGTGACAGTTGGATTGTGACAACATTCAATTTCCTGATTTTGGTCACTCTACTGTGTAGGGCGACCTTCTTTTTCTCAGGGAGTCCACAGGGAAGTATTTGAGGGTAAAGGGACCCAATGTCTGCTGCTTGCTCTCAAACAGGTCAAGATAGATCAATTAATCGATCATACGTAGATACACATTCACAGGGGATAGACAATAGTACAGTAATACAACAAAATGGTGACCTTTGGTAAATCTGGGTAAATAGTTCTTTGTACTATTCTTGTCACTTTCTGTACGTTTTAAATTAAAAAAAAAAAAACAGAAACAAAAAGCTCCAACTCTAATATGCTGTAGGCTCTGAAGCCCTGGAAACATGACTGACTCGCGGAAGTCGCACAGGATGTGGCTCTCTAGTCTAAGGCTCTCATAGCACCTTGAAGCGGCCTTTCTTAAAGATTCAAAATTTTCTTTAAAATGTCTTATGATAGGGCTTCCCTGGTGGCGCAGTGGTTGAGAGTCCTCCTGCCGATGCAGGGGACACGGGTTCGTGCCCCGGTCCGGGAAGATCCCACATGCCGCCGAGCGGCTGGGCCCGTGAGCCATGGCCGCTGAGTCTGCGCGTCTGGAGCCTGTGCTCCGCAACGGGAGGGGCCCCAGCAGTGAGAGGCCCGCGTACCGCAAAAAAACAAAAACAAAAACAACAAAAAAAGAAGAGATGGTATATGTATATACACGTATATATGAGACATTTGAAGTAGCTGGGGTTTCTTTCAATGGACATATCCTGATCTTTGTGTGTTGTGTATATTTTATTCTTCTTGTTTATTTTTTAGATTCACCAATTAAAGGAGCCTAATTTTCTATATCACCCATGTTTTAGAGAATGAATTCACATCTATCTTGGACTTATAATAGTATTAAATTCTGTTTGATTTAATTAAGTTAATGGTTTTAATTAATTTATCCTAGCTCTAACATACTGGTCAAATTCTGAACTTCAGCGTCAAGGGTATTTAACTAATGGGTTAAAACAATGGATCAAAATAGGAACGACAACTCAAAGTGATTTTTTAAAATCTCAATTCTTCAAGAATGAGTAGTACACAGCTTCTAAAACACAGAGAACGTACATTTCCAAGGTTTGAATGTACCATACACTGATATGGTACCATAGAGATGGCTTCTTGTACCAGCCACTTATGCTTAGACGTGTACTTAGCAACAAGATAATTAAATTCATAAAGAGGGCTAAACATTGTAAAGCTAAATAAATAAATAAAACCTGAGAGAAGTCGTGCAGTAGAAGAAAACCACTTTCATATTGTCCTTGGCATTGAAGAACATCTAATTTAAAGGCATTAGCTAAGTGGTGAATCTATTATCTGACAGCATTAGCTATCATATCTTAGAGCAGTTAATGAAAATTAGTGAGAAAGGTGATCCTTGCCAGTTGTCCTGGTGCACGCTGCCCCCGGTGGCTCTGAATGCATCTTTGAGAAGGTAGACTCCCCTTTCCTATCGCCTGCAGTCCATGTCTTCAACCAATCATTTTTTTCTATTTCTTTAATTCCATTTGATTTAATCAAGTTACATTATCTAAACATTGGGAGGAGTATTTCCATAAACTATTTTGAGAACCAAGTAGACTTGGATGGTTCATCTTAGCTGCTGTGTGACTGTGGGTAAGCTGCCTAACTTCTCTGAGCATTAGTTGTCTCATCCATAAAACAGAGCTTAGAAAACACAAAAATTAGCTCAGAGTATCATGGAAAAAATGCGATGAGGCTGTCTATAAAACCAACTCATAATAGTTAATATTCTTATCGTGCTCTCTGTTTTAGACATTCAATACTATCTAGCAATCTTTCTAACTATACATATTCCCACACACGGAGAATTTTACCCCGTTTACAAATCGGAAACCAAGGCACAGAGAGATTAAGGAACTTGCTACAGTCAACACAACCAGTAAGAGGATCTGAACTCAAGCAACATGGCTCAAAAGTCCATACTTTTTTCTTTTTTTTTGCGGTACGCAGGTCTCTCACTGTCGTGGCCTTTCCCGTTGCGGAGCACAGGCTCCGGACGCGCAGGCTCAGCGGCCATGGCTCACGGGCTCTGCTGCATGTGGGATCTTCCCGGACCGGGGCACGAACCCTTGTCCCCTGCATCGGCAGGCGGACTCTCAACCACTGCGCCACTAGGGAAGCCCCAAAACTCCATACTTTTAACCACGACACAAAACCCGTTATCAAAAAATCTTCGTTGAAATAATGAACTAAGTAATTTCAGAAATGTATGATGAATATGCCAACAGGGGAAGTGCAGACTTCTCTTTTCCAGCGTGTTAGTGTCGTTCGCACAATCTATGAAGCATTTATGAGAACTCATAGGTCATGAAGCACTTTGTTCATTCTTCACCTCTGTCTAAACCATCCTGACCTCTCAAGCACAGGACGGCTGACCTCAAGAGAGAAAGCATTAATACTCCTGAGTGCAGATGGAGGGACTATAGCCCCATGAGTCAATATGCATTTTCAATTTCTTGATATTAAAGAAACAGGGACTTTCTATGCCGAGAATATGCAAGTAGGAAGTCAGAAGGCATTTCCCCTGCTCCAGCCTCCTGAACTTATTATCAGAATCTAGTAAAAGAGTTTGTTTCTGTAACATAGTCACATCTCTTCAGTCCATCTTCTCTGTACCCTCACTTCCGCAGCATTGCAGCATGAGTCCAGGCCCTTCTTCTTCTTTTTTTTTTTTAAAGCAAATTGTCTATTTTTAGGTGTCAATCAGAAATACATTGAAAAATATATGTTCACACAAAAAGTTGTACGTGAGTGTTCACAGCAGTGTTTTTCATAATAGCCCAAACTAGGAAGCAATCCAAATGTCCACTGACTGATGAGTAGATAAATAAAATGTTATAACCATACAATGCAATATTACCCCTTATTAATAGTAATACGAAATGAAGTACAGAGTCAATGCCACAACATGGATGAAAATTAGAATGCAGTGATGTTGCACAACTTTGCAGATGTATGAAAATCATTGACTTGTACACTTTAAATGGACGAATGTACGACGTATGAATTATTTCTCCACAAAGCTGTGACAGAGTGATACACTGAATAACTCCCATAAGGAGGTGAGTTCAATAATGTCAAATCATCAACTGTGTGCTGTTTCTCTTAAAAAAAACACGGAGGCTAAATTAGAAAATATAAGAACAAGCGGAATGTGAGCACATAAACTGGTACCACATCTAAGGGGATCTTTTCTGTCATTTCATTGTAAGTATTTTTTTAAACTTTTAATCCATCAGTTTGGGTGAGATATGGAAATTAATAAATGAATAGCTCTCTTACCTCCCAACTCAAACAATAATGCATTTCCCATTTCTTCTTCCTTAATTTAAGGCTTATTTGGGACATTTTAAAAATTGAATGGTATGTTTCCTTCAGTTAGTAAAATAAACTTTAAGCAGTAGTATTAAAAATCCCATGTTTACAAAGGATAAATAGTGACGTCTTCGGCCTTAAAGTGCTCAAGGAAGTGAACGCTTTTGCACAGAGCTGCTACTTTGTTGACTTTATGACAGGAAAAACGCATGCGTTTTAAGGCAAATTCCCCCGTTGTATAAAGGACTCCCTGGGAGTGAGGAGTTACACTAACTTTTATGATAGAGTAGTAATTGAAATAATACCCTAGTGACTTCGAAAGTTATCTTACAAAGCTGCTAAAAGAATCGAGATGGAGAACCGTAGCTTAGCTGAAAGAGGAACTCTAGTTGCAGACCTAGAAAAAGCCAAATAAAGATCAAGTGCACCGTGGCCTACTCACTGCCCACAAGTTCCCTCTGCCCGTGTCCATCTCCCCTCACCCCCATCAGCAACAAATCAGATCCACATTTATGTTATTTTAAATTACAAAACTCTATGAGGTAGGTTAATACTTGACAGCTGAGGAAACCGAGGCTGAGAAAGGCCAAGAGGCCTTGAGAAGTAACAAACGGTACCAGTCCTCAGGCCCAGGAAACCCAGCGAAGGCAGATGTGCTAGTAAACATTTAACACCTGGCTCTCTGTTTCTTCTCTTTTTAAAGCCCTCATTTACAGTATTTGTCCGTTTCCTTAGTGTTTCCTACCATAGTGGGTTTCAAGCTACCAATGTGATATCATGGGAACATGCCTCGGGTTGATAGTTGGCTGTCATATTCTTCCTTCAGCATTTTTCTATCATTAATAAAAAAAACCTGACTCCACAGTCTTTAAAATTTACCATTGCCCCCATTTCCACAAATGCTGGAGAGATCGCACAAGTCAGAGCCCCCCGCCCCACGTGCATCCCCTCCCGCTTAGTCACAACTGCAGAGCTGTGACACCACCCCGGGGGGTATGGCCACCCCGCTTACTACCGAGGGTGGGTCCTCGTGGCCATTCGGCTGGTGAGTACCCCGATTCTAGAACCCCCTTCCCAGGTCTGCTTCACATGACCCGATCTGGGGCGACTGTCTTGCTTTGAGTGCCCCAGAAGCAGAGCCTAAGATAAGGCTTTGGGTGCAGTTTATTTGGGACAGGATGCCAGGAAGCACCAGTGGGGAAGTAGGGAAAGGGGACCAGGCAGGGAAGGAACTAATAAAGGCTGTGTTTTCAAGCACGTTTCTGTTTAACTAGAGCTCAAACCCGAAACACTGGAAGCTAGTGGACACAACTTAGATGTGCCACCTGACCCCAGGGGCGAGGGGCTAGCGCTCCTTACCCACTCATTGCCTGCAGGCAGACAGCTTCTTTTCACAGACATGTTACAAACACACAAGTAATTTTTCTACTTCCCTAATTTGGATCCTTTGCTTACCGTCTTTTTTTTTTTTTTTTTTTTTTTGCGGTACGCGGGCCTCTCACTGTTGTGGCCTCTCCCCTTGCGGAGCACAGGCTCCGCACGCGCAGGCTCAGCGGCCATGGCTCACGGGCCCAGCCGCTCCCGCGGCATGTAGGATCCTCCCGGACCGGGGCACGAACCCGTGTCCGCTGCACCGGCAGGCGGACTCTCAACCACTGCGCCACCAGGGAGGCCCCACTTACTGTCTTTTAATGTACCAATTTCACGTCATAATTCCTAATCATCTCTCTCCCTCCCTCCCTCCCTCTCTCTCTCGCTCGCTCTCTCTCTCGCTCTCTCTCTCTCTCTATATATTTATATATATTCTGCCTCATTCTCTTTAACTCCTGTATTCTGTGTAAGGATGTTTCACAGTTATGCTTTGTAACTAGACTACGGTCCATTTGCATTTGTTTTGTTGCTGTGGAGGTTACTCATATCAGTGGTTACAAACACAAGGGGAAAATACTGAAAGGTCTGAGTCCTCCCTGTTCCCCTACGCACCACCTGGTACCATACCCTAGACTCAGCTACAGTTAAGGTTGTTTTTAATTCTTCTAGTTCTTTTCATTATAACTCTAAATAATAACATCCTGACCCATCAACCATAAATAGCATATTTTCAAAGGATAAAATTTTATCTTCTCTTTCAGCTCCTAATTTTAAAACTTACATTACTTTTAGTTCTAATGGTGGAAGATTTTGTGACTTTATTTACCTAAGTCATTATTTAGAAACTTACATATTCCCTATTGGCTCCCTGCAAAGGGAGATGAGGAAATTAGTATATTTACTCTCTCACCCCCCCCCCACCAACGTTATAAGTCTGAGTTCTACTTTTATACTGTCAAGAATTTGCATTCGCCTCTGCAAGTATGATTACATCTTTCAAACTTTGCCCATAATTGACTGAAAACACTCAGCAGCATTCACGATATTAGGGGTACAGCAGGTCTGTAGGCAGCTCGCATATGCCTTTCAGCTGAACCTTTTCTGCACCCGGGTCAGCCTCCAGCTGTCAGCACTGAGATGACTTGGCGTCAGCTTTGGCTTTTACCCGCCACCCGAACCTCCTCCGCTTCGCCCACCGCCCCCAAAGCCCCCGCCTCCGGAGACGCCCGAGGCCCCGCCCCCGCTCGAGGCCCCGCCCCGACGTGACGGCTGGCTGCGCGCCGGCGCCGGGAGCGTGGGCTGACCCGCGTTGCCGCGCGCCGTGCGGGCTGCGGCAACCGTCGGCAGTTGGCGCGGCTTGGGCGGTTGTCTTGGAGAAGCAAGATGGCGGCGACGGCGGCCGCGGTGGTGGCGGAGGAGGACACGGAGCTGCGGGACCTGCTGGTGCAGACGCTGGAGAACAGCGGGGTCCTGAACCGCATCAAGGTTGGGCGGGAGGCCGGGGGGCCGGCGGAGGGGAGGCCGGCCGCGGGCGTCACAAAGGGGCAAGGGACGCATCCGGCGGGCCGCCTGGGCTGAGGTCCGAGCTCGCGGGCCACCTCGGGGCGGTCCGCGCTCGGGTCGAGGGTCTCTCCCGGGGAGCTTCCGGGCCGCGCGGCGGCGAGCGGGTGTGGGGGGGCCCGGCCAGCCTTCGTCGGAGGAGGCCGACCGGCGTCCGGTGGTCGAGTCGCCCGCTACCCACTCTGGTCCCGTTCCAGGCCCGGTGGTCGAGTTGCTCCCCGCCCCTGGGTCTCCCCCGCCCCTGGGTCTCCCCCGCCCCTGGCCTCTGCTGCTGGGCAGCGAGCCCCTCCCGCTGGCGGTGACGAGCGGGTGGCGGGCTGCTTCTCGGAGTGTACTTTGCAACCTTGACGCGACCGATGGGCGTCATGAAGGACCGGAAATCAGGATCGCAGCCAGAGTGATGGGTGCTGACAGTGCCAGGGGGACAGACGGTGGGCACGGGGCACAGAGAGCTGCGCCCCTTCGTCAGGACCTCTCGGGACGCCTTCTGGTCTCTCTTTGCACCTGCCTGCTGAGCGTTATCATCTTGCTAGTTTTCCCTTTGCCTTTTGAAATTTCAGCTGGTGAGCTTCTTGTCCTGAAAATGTCCTGAGATCACTTTTGTTCCTTTACCCCTGCCCCCCGCTTTTTTTCAAGGCTGAACTCCGAGCAGCTGTGTTTTTAGCGCTAGAGGAGCAAGAAAAAGTAGAGGTACGAAATCTACAAAGTTTAATGACTGTATTCGTTTATGTTTAATTTGTAATTACTTAAAAGCCACTCTGAAACAGTGTTTAGAGGAGTGTGTAGCCAGGGACAATTTTGAACTAAGGATTAAACTTCTTTACTGTTGGGAGAGGGTCAAGATTATTCTCTTTTCATGTATATTTTAGAGGTTTGGAGTAATCTAAAGAAAGATAAGGCACCACAACTCTGAGGCCAATAGTAAATCTCATAGATCTCTTTCCCTAGGGGAAATCCAGAACACCTGAAGAAACGGTTTCACAGTAAGTGGGTTTACTGCGGGACCCCTTAGAACCTTTAATATGCTAATATGCACTGTGAATCCCCACCAGGTGGGAGGAATATCGTATGCAGCTTTTCTCCAAGTTATCCGGTCACTCAGTTATTTTATTTCATTTATTTATGTATGTATGTGTGTATGTATGTATGTTTGCGGTATGCGGGCCTCTCACTGTTGTGGCCTCTCCCGTTGCGGAGCACAGGCTCCGGACGCGTAGGCTTAGCGGCCATGGCTCATGGGCCCAGCCGCTCCGCGGCATGTGGGATCTTCCCGAACCGGGGCACGAACCCGCGTCCCCTGCATCGGCAGGCGGACTCTCAACCACTGCGCCACCAGGGAAGCCCCACTCAGTTATTTTAAAATCATGTAGTCTTTCTTATGTCAAAGGTCCTGTCACTTCTCTCTGTATAAGTGTATTTAGTTTTTTCTCTCTACGGCACGTCCTGCCACCATCTTGAGTAAATATCCTGGAACCTGCCGTCAGCAAGCGTTACTCCATAATCAAGGCCTTCAGCTTCCTCTGTGACAAATCAGCCTCTTCTCCTTCTCACTTTAGACCTAGATGCCTTGCTCCTCTGTCCCTTCATGAAGGTCTTCACTTCTGTGTTTTTCCAGACATGTCTTCTCTTAGGTGCCTCTTGTTCTTAGCTGGTCTGGACCCCATGGTCCATATCTCAAAAATCCTCACTACCTCGGGCCTCCCTGGTGGCACAGTGGTTGAGAGTCCGCCTGCCGATGCAGGGGACACCGGTTCGTGCCCTGGTCCTGGAAGATACCACATGCCGCGGAGCGGCTGGGCCCGTGAGCCATGGCCGCTGAGCCTGCGCGTCCGGAGCCTGTGCTCCGCAACGGGAGAGGCCACAACAGTGAGAGGCCCGCGTACCGCAAAAAAAAAAAAAAAAAAAATCCTCACTACCTTGCCTTCCAACCATACTTGATTTGGGGAAAAATCTTAAGGGTCATTTAGTTGAGCCGATTAACGCCCCTCCCCGTTTGTGTCCGTCTGCGCTCGAGCGGTCCCCGCGCTGGACTGCTCATGTTCCTGGTTGGCGGTTCCAGCCTCTGAGCCCGTGAGCTGCTGACTCTGATTCTCGTCTCTGCTCAGCAGCTCCCACTTCGCCTTCACGTTAGCCTCTTACATCACCTGATTCCTTCACTGTTGACAGACGGTCTTGTCTCTCCCTTCACTAAATAATAGAAGCATCAGATCCTAATTTTTTGTGTCCTCCCCCACAATCTGTCACTCATCTCAGAAAAAGCTCCCCTGCATCTGTGTTCATCTGTTTCTCGTTCCTTCCTGCTTTAGTAGAGGCGACTCTATCTTGTCCAAGAATAATCACTTTCTCTGGGTTTTACCTTCTAGGTGTTAGGTCAGTGCCTCTTCTATACGCTGTTAATCTTTGGCCTCTCCCTTTCTGCTGGCTCTTCTGTTGAGCATGGAAACATGTTTACGTCTCTCTCGAGGAGAAAGCTGATTCCCTTGACTCACGTTCTGCTTTTTAATACCTCTGCAACTTTTTTCCTCAGTTTTGAAAGACTGTGTCTGTCTTATACCTTTCCTTGTGCTCCAGGCACCCTCTAATTCATTAACATCTTAAATCCATCACTACTACACCTAAGTAATTTCTTTTGTTGCTGTCAAGAAGAATCTCCTAATTGAGTGTATCTCAGTCCTTACCTGTCTCAGTCCTTACCTTAGCAAAAAGTAGTTCCTGTAGTAATCAGTAGTTATAGAATGGGTTTAGCCATCATTTTGTGGGTGACAGTATTTAACTTAATATCTTTGCCAAAAAATTAAACTTTAGTCTACATTTTGTAGTCGTTTGGGGATAAATGTATAACACTTAAAATATTTCATTTTTTAACAGAACAAAACTCCTTTAGTCAATGAGAGCCTGAAAAAGTTTTTAAATACGAAAGATGGTAAGATGTTTGTTGTTTATTTTGTCTGTCTCTGAATTTTCAAATCTTGACTCCATTTGGGAGAAATGAGGAATTTCAGATGAGTTTTTGAAGTATCTGATTCTTCTAGGTGCTCATTTTAAATTGTATATTATTGTACAACTGAGTTGCCATTAAATATCAGTGGTCATGGGAAATTGTTGGTTACAGCCAATTTTATTGTAAAAAGCTGATTTTCCTGTGAAAAGCAAAACACTCATCCATTTATGAAATGTCACATTGTGTTACTGATAGTTCCAGACCAATGGTCCTAATGCAGAAATGGCGGAACTGAGATGTTCATCACTTCATTGTATTATTCAAGAGAAGAAATTTGCACTTTGAAACATTGAGAAACTTCTTTTCTCCCTTTACTGTAGTTATCTTACTTCCGTGTCAGTGAGGAGGCCTCGGGCTCCTAAAGACCCTCTCCCACCTTCTCTTTTGCTCTTTGCAGGCCGGCTGGTGGCTAGTCTCGTTGCCGAATTTCTTCAGTTTTTCAATCTTGATTTTACCTTGGCTGTTTTTCAACCTGAAACTAGCACAGTAAGAATGATGCTTTTTACGTCTGTCTCTGAAACTGCCTTTGATACAGATGGGTTCATTACAAGCTGAAAGTTAACAAAATTTGACAACTTACTTAGTTTAATCTTGCATAAAGATTATATTTTATAGTTGATTATCTTTTTCTCAAAAGCCATCTGAGCTGTCAGATAGCTGGCATCAGTGTCCCTGCTTCACATAACTTGACAGAAGTGTTGTTATAGAGTTAACTTGTTCTGCTCTAAGCCTATACCTGGTAATGGAGACTTTGAATGCAGAGACTTGGTAAAAGAAATATATAATTCTTAAAAATGGATGTTTCATTCCTTAGAAAAATGGCCTCTTTGAGTTTAGAGATGTCTTTAAGTTCTGAAAATATTTTTCTTTAATCTCTGAAAATAACTTTTCTATATTTTGGTGCATTTATACTTCTTTATATCTTATTTCTTTCCCAGTTTCAAGGTCTCGAAGGTCGAGAGAATTTAGCCCGAGATTTAGGAATTATTGAAGCAGAAGGTACGGTGGGTGGACCCTTATTATTAGAAGTGATCAGACGCTGTCAACAGAAAGAAAAAGGGCCAACCAGTGGGGAAGTAAGTACAGTCCTGCCCTTTGTTACCTGTTTCTGTTTTCCAGTCATTGCCTGTCTAGTGCGGCCACGCAGATTAGTGCATACGTAATGAGTCGGATTTAAATAAAAAGAGGTTATTCCTTCAAAACAAAAGAAGACATACTCAGAGGTTGTATAAATGCACATTTTGATGATAATTGGAGATGCGGTAGCTCTGAGGCTGCTGCCGCACCTGTCCTGGGGAGTGATGCTCAGATCAGGGAGTTCAGGGGCTGGGCTGTGTGGAGCCAGTCCCAGCTCCTCCACTAACTAGCCTCCGGCCTTGGTCCTCCTTTGTGGATAGGATGGTAGCCTTCGTTGCAGGCGTCGTGGGGCTTACAAGCGTGAGTTAGTCCACGCGTGAGTTAGTGCATGTGAAATGCTGAGAACACTCAATTGTTGGTTGTTACTTTTACTACTATTTTTAAACGTAGAAGGGCTGAATTATAGACTAGTTAACAATTTTTTGAACTTAAAGGCTTTTTTAAACTAGGCTTAAAACTCTAAGCTATTGATTTTGCAGTTTCTAAACATTTTCATACTTCGTTTTTTTGATTAGCCATTGTCTTTCTTATCCTTTCTTTTTAGAAATCGTGCTAATGAGATTAATGGTCTGACTTCCTTTACAAACATTAGTGTTACATAAAGATACTGTTTCATGGATGTAGACAACATCGTGACTGTTCCAGATACCTGGTTGAATGTGTGCTTTTAGGTCAGGTTGGTCTGTAGGAATGTGGAAGGTAATGGGCTTTGGACTTGTGATGCTGGAGAAGAACACTAGGTGTGGATTAGCCCACTGAACTCAGTGAAGCTTGTACCAGAAGTGCATTTTAGCCCCCCCTTAAAAACCAGGTTGCTATGCCCACATCTTTTCAGTCTTTTCTATTCATGATTGCTGAATTAATTCAACTCTTCCTCTATTTCTTCCCTCTTTAAACGTTACAGTGACTATGTAATGGCAACTGAATAGTCTCCAGGTTCCTCAACTTGAAGATCCTGCATGATGTGGCACGAACCTGGCTTTCTAGCCTTACGCCTTTTTTTGAAATGTGCAACCTTGTGCGTAGGCCAGGTGGAGCTTACCTGTGAAATGGCTTTTGCTTTCTTGCCTTCCCCCTTTTCTCATCTATTCTGCACCTGAAATGGTACATCCTCCCCCATACCTAGCTGTGCAATGTTACCACCCACGGTCTCTCTTTTTTTTTTTTTTTTAGTATATTTATTTTATTTTTTGGCTGTGTTGGGTCTTCTTTGCTGCGTGCAGGCTTTCTCTACTTGCAGCGAGTGGGGGATATTCTTTGTTGCGGTTCGCGGGCTGCTCATTGTGGAGGCTTCTTTTGTTGCGGAGCACGGGCTCTAGGCACACGGGCTTCAGTAGTTGTGGCTTGCGGGCTCAGTAGTTGTGGCTTGCGGGCTCTAGAGCGCAGGCTCAGTAGTTGTGGCTCACGGGCTTAGTTGCTCCACAGCATGTGGGATCTTCCTGGACTGGGGCTCGAACCCGTGTCCCCTGCATTGGCAGGTAGATTCTTAACCACTGCACCACCAGGGAAGCCCCACCATCCATGTTCTCTTGACTCTGACTTCGGGGACGTTTTCTCTTGTTTTTACTCACTCCCTCTTGGCAGCCCCTGTAATTTAGTGCCTCATCCCGCATAGTTGTAATAGTTACCTGTTTTTTTTAAAAAATTTAATTTTATTATTATTTCTTTTAGACAGCAGGTTCATATTAGTTATCCATTTTATACATATTAGTGTGTACATGTCAATCCTAATCTCCCAGTTCATCCCACCCCCCCCACTCAGTTACCTGTTTTTATGGGAGTCGCTTATATCTATGAATAACGCAGCACCAGGAGCCGCTTTTGGAATGTACTCCTGTTTTTATGAGAGTTGCTAGTTGATTTTTTTTGAGACAGTGAAGTAAGGAAGCAAGTCAAGGGAAGGTAGAAAGAGTAGATCTTTGAGAATCACAGGACAGTGTTAGTGTGGCGAGTTGGGAAAGCAAAGTGAGAAGGTTAAATAACTCTGGAAAGGAAGCTTGGGGGCATGTTTAAATGTGGCCTGAGTATAGCCTGTTCAAGGTGTTTGGGTGAAATACTCAGCAGGTAATTAGAATCACAAATCTGTTTGCTTTGTGTTTTGGTAAAATTTGAAGAAAATCTAATGAGGATATTTATATTAATAGGAAGAAATAAAAGTGCCAATATTGTATAGTGGTTTTAAATGCTGATATTCTGTTGAGGTATAATTGGTATGTTCATGCTTTATTTTTAAATGTTTTAATTTTAAACTGTGAAATATTTCAGGGTGCACTAGATCTATCTGATGTACATTCTCCACCAAAGTCACCAGAAGGAAAAGCAAGTGCACACACCCCTCCCAGTAAGGTGAGTGGGCTAAGGCTCCACGGGGCTCTGCTTTCTGTCTCTACTCTTGTTACAAGTTTTGTTGTTGTTAAAGTGCTTTCTTGTCTTTGATGAAGTATATATTTTAATATTTATTTATTTATTTATTTAGAGAGTCTTCTAAAACTTTAATAAGCTCCTTTGGGACCATTATTGCAAGACAATAGGTTTTTAAAAATGCCACGTAAATATGCTCTTAAATTTTTTGTCGACAATTTATATGTTGAGCCACGTGAGATTTTGATCTCAGTATACACTTTCCATTTTTAAAATACTGAATTTATTAAAAAAATTTTTTTAATTTTTGAAAATTCTTTTGCTTTGATATTGTTTTGAATATTGTATCGTAGAAAGAAATATGCTGTTAAATAACAGAATTGTAGGATGTTTGGATTCATTTGGTGCTTTGAGCGTTTTGTCCTTCAATTAACAAGGAAATTTACTTTTCATTTATAAATTGCTGTAATTTGAGAATACCAGGCTCCAACATATAGAATTGTTATGTTGAATACTGTAGACAGGGGCCCAGATTTGGAATTGTAAATGACCATGATTTTTTTATACTAATGAGATATTTTAAGGATTTATAAAAAGTCTATGCACTCTGGTTATATTTGTATGAGCTGTTAAAGTTAAGGCCTTCTGATTTCAGGGGTTTGGATTAACGGAGAAAACAATTGTGTGGAACCTTTGAATTTAAAATCAAGGCTCTCTGTAATAGTAGGAATGGATAGAAAGGTGGTGGTCTGGAAAGGCATCTTCCTGTGCCTGGCTGAGCACAGCACGGTGGATGAACCAGCCCATCTTACCCCAGGGCGGGCTTGGGTCTGATTGTGTTGTGTGACTTCCTCTGACTTCTGTTTGGAGAGGTGCCGTGGAGTACATCCCCAAGGTGGCTCCTGGTGCTGTGTTATTCGTAGATACAAGTTGTGTCTTTTTAAATTAGGTGAACGTCTGGAGGGCAGCAATTGTGCTGCTAGGTTCCTTGCTTTTCCAGATGCCTGGGCGTAGACACCAGTGAATGGTTCCTGTTGCTGTTTATTGCTGGTTCTTTGATTTTGTTGCTCCTTTTTATTTTTTAGATTTAGAAATCAGAGGAATGCTGTGCCTTGGGAACGAGGCTCTCACGCTGCTGGTAGCTGTTCTTTTTCCCGAGGCCTAGTTAGCCTTTCCTAATAGGGTCGGTTGGTCTTGGAAGCATTTTCCCGTGATGCTCATTGGAGGCTGGAACCTGCTGTACAGGGAGAACGAGGTCGTGAGTGAATCTAAAATTCACTTCAAATTAAGTGCCAGATATAAGAGCCTTAGTAAAAAGAAAGGTTTGCTTTCTGTGAAAATATCTGGCTTTAGAGGGATTAAAATTAACCATATTCCAAAACACGTATTAACACCTATAGTATTGAGTTATTTGGAAGTTCTCTTTTTAGCATATTATTTTCTAAAGCATATTGGCAGTACTAATTTTCCACATATTGTGTGTCTTCAAGATAAAATGTTAATGCCTGTTTTACATATCCGTATGCTCTCTACATAAAAAGAGTTTTAAGCTCTATCATGAGAATTATCAAGAGAATCTTAAGTTTTAAGTCAGGAAATGTTGCTCTAAATACAGAGAAGTGATGGTAATTTTTAAGGTGTCTCCAGGTGGTCCCTGCTTCTGCCACCTTCCGATGGTTTTCAGCCTTGCCTGGGCTGTCAGTCGCATCATCGGCCCGCGGGCGCAGTGAGCACTTCCGGACACCGTGGCCCGTCTCTAGTGGGGCTGGATGGGGTCTGTTTTAAGACAAGGCATTCTTTTGGCAGTTAGACCGCAATTCCCCTGTCGTCCTACAGGGTCTGGATTTGGGATTCCAGCCCTTGCCCCACCCTTTTCTTGCCCGCTTTCTTCTCTCTCTGAGGTCTTTGAGTGGTTTGGGGGCTCTACGAAGGGCCTACAGGGCACCTCATCGGTCTGGAGAGCACTAAGAGTTCCGGGAAGTTGGGGCCAAGCAGGGGTCCAGCCAGGCCCTTAGAAGCGCGCTTTGTGTCCTCCCGGGGAAGGAGAGGTGAGGCCAGGGCGGCCCCAGAGGAAGCTGCTGAGGCGTGCGGCTGGCTTTCTTAGCGCGCTGCTGGACGGAGCGCGACAGGACTGAGTCCCCACCCACAGGAGCTGAGCAGGGGCTCTGGTCCCTACGTTGAACCCTGGGACTGTCGGAGGGAGAAATTAAACGTGAGCTGAACCACTTTAGGAAGAGTGTGAAGAAAAGACTAAAACAGTGGATTTCAAAATGAAGCATATTAGTTAGATTTTCCATTTTTAAGAAATTTTCTAATAGGAATCTGTATTGGTTTGGTATGAATTAGTTTATTTTTAAAGATTTATACTTTGTGGTAAAATGTCATTTTATTCTCATGCTCAGATACCAAGGTATAAAGGACAAGGTAAGAAGAAGCCAAGCAGGCGGAAGTCTGGTGCCAAGGTAACGCGGGGTGGCCGAGGAGGAGAGCGGCCTGGGCTGGGCCGACCGCTGGCCTCACGCGGGCCTCCTCGGGCGCTGAGTTCCCACTGGCCTAGGGTTACGTTTTCCTTCGAAATGTCACTTTCTTTTATCTGTGATCAGAACATGCCAAAGTCATGGTGACGTAAAAGAAAAAGTAGTCTGACTTTCAGTTTTTATCCAGGTGAAAATCATAGTGCTGTATTTTAAAACCCTGCTCTCGGTTTTGCTTTGAGAATTCCTTGTTTTTTTGGCAACAAAAACAAGTTGAAGATACTTACTTTCCTCTTGAATGGATGGTCACCTATGTATTCTTAACGTTAAGATTTTTATCTGAGGTAACTAGAACATCAGACTACTTTTTGGATAAGTTCCAGTCGATGAGTAAAGACCAGCCCTGGTTTCTTTCAAGACACTTCTGTTTGTGTTGAGCAGCTCGTCAGCCCCTGCACGTGTTAGCCTTTCTGAGCGCTGCCCCACAGCAGACTCACGGGGGCGCCGCTGTGTCACCGCCTTGGCTGCTTTTTCTCCTTCCCAAAAGATCTGAGAATTCGACTAAGCTAGTAGATGAGCTGCTTATAAAATTTAAGTATTGGAGTTCTCAGAAGCATTAATTATCTGTATAGTTCTTACACTTATTTCGAATAAGATCAAGTTATTTAACGTTCAACTGTGTGAGAATATCACTAGTCCTTGTTGAGCCTGTAGGTTTATGTGTAGATTTTTTCACTAAGTTGAGGGCTTCCAAAATTAAAGGCTTTTGAACAATTGTATTTGCTGTGTTAGCTGGCTTTAGTTCTAGTGGTTTCAATGGTAAGTTCCTGTTACTATATTTGTTCACACTATTCTTTATGCACTACTACATGCGAAGATGTTTTTAAATGTATTCGAGTATGTTTGAACATTTACATAGTGAAAGTCTTTGTTAAGTGCTGGGGGCAAGACAGATTTAACATGGGTCCTCACTTAAGCAGTTTATGGTCAAACTGGAGACGTGAGACAGACCTTAAGAAAAATAATTAAGCATATAAACTAGCATGCTTTTTTATAGATGTTTTAAGTCAGTTTCTTGTACTATTTTAAAGTATATTTCGTAATATTAAATTTTAAAAATCTTGTTGGTGTCATGAGTTTTAAAGAAGTTAAAACGTTTGAAAGAAGTTGATACGTAGAACCAAAGCCACTAGGAGACACATTTCGCTTTGTGTGCTGGACGCAGGGGCGAGGGCGCAGACATCGTCCCCCCTCGGCGCCTCCCTCTCACGTGCTCTGCGGGTGACTGAAGAGGCTGCACAGGCCTTATTCTGGAGCTGCAGGCTGCACGTCAGGCCCCTTTTATTTCACGATTATATTCCTGAGCCCAAAACACTTCCTCAGCAACTTGGAAACCTTTTCCATTCTATTTCCCTGTTCTTGTTTCCAAATTGCGTCTATAAGAAGTCCGTGTTGTACCCAGCGTTGCCTGTTTCCAGCCCAGCAGAGGAGCCGTTAGCTCTCCCTCCCTCTGCCTTCACCTTTTGCCCTGTGCATGCAGCAGGGTCCCAGTACCCTTAGTATCCTAACTTTCTTAACATCTTAATAATCCAAATCCTGAGCTGCATCTGGTCATGGGGGTTGTCCACAGCCAGGCTCCAGGGGGAGCCGTTCACAGGGTAGGTAGTGGCACCTTCGGGTGGGCAGAGCTGGGAGTGGTAGCCCAGGGCGCCCAGTAGGAAGTGTCTGTGTCTTACTGTTTCTTTTGCCTGCGGGGAGGCACAAGTATTAACTGCTCATTCAGAGACTTCTGGCTGTTTTCAGAGAAGCTATATTCATATCAGAAATAAACTTTAAAAAATCAGTTACATGTTTAACTGGTTTGTACTTAGTATTGTAAGCCCGTTAATATGCAAAGCAAAATCTAAGGGTTTTGAACTAATTTAATTTGAGTAAAAATAAAAGTTACGTTTCTTTTTGTTATTGTTGTAGGACAATAAAGGATGCTAGAAGAGTTAGAATACAAGATGCATAAATATTAGATGGGAGGGCATTTCTTTAATGAGTTAAACATTTTAAATGTGCATTAACACTTCCAGGGTATCATCCGTAATAATCTATTTTGGTGCGAACCGTTTTGTTGTACCAAGCATGGTGCTAGTTGTCTGAAAAAAATAAATGCATTTTATTTATTACAACAGACTTTTGGTAGGCTCCACTAAGGTTTTTACCATTCAGTTGAAAAAACTAAATAAGGTATTTGATGTTTTCGTTTGTTTTTAACATGAAGCTGTTTTAATCATCACATTAAATGTAGCATGGAAGGTTATCCTTTCTTTTCATAATCGATTTTTAGGTGTTTTAAAACTGATTTGTGTTGAGGTGTTTTTTTGCTTCAAGTTCTTAATAAATGACATTTCTAAATTTGTTCCTTGTTTTCAAAATTCTGGGATAAGCCCAGCTTTATGTTGATTTAGGGCATTGATGGGGATCACGTGTTGTGTACGTTTGGGAGCGTGTGTTTCCGCATCTTTTGCGGCTGCCTTCGGGTTTTCGAGCTGTAGAAATGATCCCCGAAAGTATAGTCTCACCTTAGGGTTTTCTAGATGAACAAAACAGTATTACTCGGTACACACACGCGCGCGCACACACACCCCCCCACACCCACCACCCCCTCAATGAAGGGATGCACGTGGGTGAACAAGATGCCAGCACTTGGCCCATAACCCATAATTGTGCCTGGCCTTCTGCTTCAGATCCCAGACTTCTTGTCCGCTGAACCTGCGAGCTGGCTGCACAGGGTAAGAGAGCAGAGCCGCTGGACAGAGGGTAATCTTCAGGCCGATTTCACAGCCAGACATTGGTTCTCATGTGCATCTGTGGGAATTACAGATTGTTTATACGGGATGTACAGAAAAACTGAGTTTTTAGAAAGAGGGGCTTGTATGTCTGTTTTGTGGTTTTCAAATTCCACAGTGTTTACTTTCTAGATAAGTAAATTAAACCTTTAAATATATGTGTGTTTTACACACATATACAATGGTAGTAAAACTACTTTTGTAAAGAATTCATTAGTAAGTCATGGGTCACAAACTGTCTTTGACGGAGTCGGGGAGGGGAGCTGCAGGCTGAAGTGTGGGCGGGGAAGAGAATTAGAATTGCACAAGTATTTTTGAATACTTTTGCAAAACGGGGATGTTTCTTTGGCTTTGCTGTTCCTCTGTTATGAACAGTACAGATTAAGCCTTTAGTTTAGAAAAACAAAATTATTTCTTCCAGGTTTTTAAGACATTCTACTGATAATTCAGTTTTTGGCTACTGGAAAATTGGTAGTTATTTCTCTGTGAAACTTCTTTATGATGCTGATTTGCTGTTAATCTAGAAATGATTGAAATCTTGAATGTGTAAGTATACTAGTAGAAAATTAAACATGCACTAGAACTTCCTTACAGTTTGGCTGTAATTTACCATAAAGCTTATTAACCCTGGGGTCCATCCAAGGGCTTAAGTGACTGCTGTAGTGCTGTGCAGTAGGCCTCCTGATCTGGAAAGACAAGACTTTGTTATGTTTTATTATAATTACCTCTTAGTTCCTCGGGCAGCTGTAACAAAGCACCACAAAGTTGGTAGCTCGAAACAGCGGAAGTTTACTGTCTCACGGCTCTGGAGGCTGGAAGTCTGAGATCAAGGTGTCTGCGGGATTGCCTCCTTCTGAGGCTGGGACTCTGTTGCCGGCCTCCCTCCCGGCTTCTCGCAGCTCGCAGCAGTCCTCGGTGCTCCTTGGCTTGTAGACACATCGCTCCAGTCTCTGCCATCATGTTGACCGGGCTTTCTCCCTGTGTGTGCCTGTCCTCTCTTGTTGGGACACCAGGCGTATTGAGTTAGGGGCCTGCCCGCCTCCACTGTGCCCTCCCCTTAACTGGTTACATCTGTAGTGACCCTACTTGTAAATGACTGCACATTCTGAAGTACTGGGTGTTAGGACTTCAACTTACCTTTTGGGGGGATGCAGTTTAACCCATAATAACCTCCAAGGCTTCTGAGGTTGTCCAGGGAATGAATTCTAAGGCATTGTCATAGGAATTTTTTTTTTTTGCTTGCATTTCTTTATTTTAAACAATTCTTAATCTTAGCTGTTTAGATTTATCCTGAGTCTTAATTTGTCCACATCTAGGTGATAGAGACTTAAGTAACTGAAGTTTGTGTATGAGACTTGTCTTAAGCCATGATAAAAGTTTTTTAAACAGATCCCAGTCTATTTCAATTTCAGTTATAAGAAATAGACCATATTTTCACTAGACCAGTTCTTCTTCCTGTGTTCTCAATATCAGTTGATAGTCTCCAAAATTGAAACAGGGAGCCATTCTGAAATCTCACTCCGCTCGCAGTTCCCATATTAAATCCATTACCACGTCCTGCTAACTTAACTTGTATGTACTTGTCTGAACTGTCCCGTCTAATTAACCCTTATTCTAGCTGTCAGTTTCCTCATAGGCAAAATGGAATGATACTGTGTCATTCCTGTCAGCATTATTATGCCAGCTTTACAGGTAAAGAAATGGAAGCATAGGGAGATCAGGGCCTTGTGTAAAGTTACATAGAAGAGTTGGGATTTACACACAGCATCCAGCTGCTTCTACAAATCCCTTAAATCCCTTGTACCTTTTTTTTTGGAGTTTTACTCAAACAGCCTCCTAACTGCTCTCCTCTTTTAAGGGTTTTGGCTCTTCAAGTTTGTTTTTTACGTAGTCACGGGATCTTTCTAATCTGCAAACATGGCTCCTCCGTGAACTCTCTCTGTGATCTGGGACCTGTCTTGCTTTATTCTGCTGAGCCTCGCTTTAACTTCACACTTTAGCGATTCTGAGCTCTTTGTGTTTCTTGGTGCGTATCCGTTGTTTCTCAGTTTTGTGCCTTTACTCTAGCTAATCCACTGCCTAGAATACCCTGTCCTTAACTCCTGTCTTCAAAGTTCTGTTTATTTTTAAAACTCAGCTTAGACATCTTTACCTCCAAGAAGACATTTTAAAGCTTCCTTTTTTTTAAGTTTGTATTTGGTGTCTCCCATGTGTATCTCCATTATTAAACTTACCATTTAAAAATCTAAAAAATAAAAAAATAAATAGATCCCAGGGTATATGCATCGTGAGTTGATCTGTTGTTGCTCAAAAACTTTGGACTTCCTCCATGGAAAATTGCTCTTAAAGTTTTGTAGTACTTTTGTTTCAGTCTACAGAATGTTTTGATAAATGCTTCTCCTCTTAGTGTGCATTTTTTTTTAATAGTAAAAAATATTTGGAATTAAGTTTAGTGAATTCATTACTAACCCGGTTAGGTAATCGTCTTTTTGATAAAAAATGAGCCATAGTTACGAAGTGATGACACATTCCTACGTGATTTAGAAATTGATTTTGACAGCGCTTCCAAAGCAGATTGCATGTTTTTAAAGTTTAATTTTACTCCACAGATAAATAGAACTATAATTTTAAAACAAATTATTATTTTAAAAAATACGTATTGTGTTGAACATCATAATGTGCTACTCCATGAAACTTGTCTTCCTAAAACTAGTCTTTTGTTTCATAGCAAGACTAAAACCTGTCAAAAATAATCATGGATCTGTATTGGTTATTAAGTTCAGATAGTTCATTATATGGACTTAAATTATGTTGCTGTGAATTCATGGGGAGGAAAGGCTTTGTTGGAATAATGATTGTTTCCTGTAATGCGCTTTACATTTGTATCTGTCCGTTTCACGTCAGGTGTCCTTTTCAATTTTCTCACGGATGCTTTGAAGGAGACAGTCTTGCACTGTCTCAGTATCTGTAATCATAAATGTGTTTAAACAGCACAAGAATGCAGGGTATTTATTTCCAAATGCATATCCTTTGAAAAGATACAAGTCAATTTTTAAAATATTTATAAATGAGAAATTATAACGGGCATGAATGGACTTAAGAAATACATAGGTGGGTGGTGCTTCTCTATGATTGATAATAATAGGAAGACTCCAAGAAAGTTGTTGGGAAGTTTGAAAATGTGTCTGCTTCTTTGAAAATATCCTATGTTGTCTAAAAGGGTGATAACTTGGTATTTATTTCTCCAGACATCTCTTTTTACAACCATTGATGTATCTGTATTAATAACATATGGAATGTATAGCTCTATACAAGGCCCTAAAAATTGTACAGCATATATCTTACCTTCTGTCAACTAATCATGGCCTCTA
This sequence comes from Delphinus delphis, assembly GCF_949987515.2. NCBI lineage: Eukaryota > Metazoa > Chordata > Mammalia > Artiodactyla > Delphinidae > Delphinus > Delphinus delphis. The sequence goes on along the minus strand of NC_082696.1, from coordinate 2,521,183 downwards.
ATTAGTGTAAAACTGTAAGTGTATATCTTACTGCATAGTACCTTCTGTCTATACACAGATTGAAAGTGCAGTCATCCTTAGTGTCTCCTTGAGTAATTTCTAACCGGCGTTATTACCACTTTTCCCCAGCTGCCCGTCCCTTTTTCCTTACCTCCTGGTAATAATTGGACTTGGAAAAGACTACTGTGGTTCAATTCTTGAGGAAATTCATGCCTGAGAACATTAAATTCCTTAAAATTACATAGTTAGTAGTCAAGTGTGGACTACATCACACACTCCGTGTTTCAGGAGATGCTCATCTCACACACTGTGGCATCTGACGCAGCACTGCTCTCTGTAGTGTGAAGGCTGAATCTTGGGAAACTGTCATTTTTAACCCATAAAAACTACAGTTTCATATGACTCAACCTAATAGCAGAGCATAAGCCTTTAGAGCTAACCTCTGGAATCAGACTTTGATATCAGACGCCTTTACTCCCCGGCTTGACAAGTGACTGCAGTGTCTCTACATCTCCTTTTCCATTTCTGCAGAGAAAACAGAACCTGCCCCACACACCATAAGGTTATTTTGAGGATTAAAATGAGGTAACACATGGGAAGCATTTGAAGACTTTCCATAAATGTTAGCTACTTTTATTATTACTATCATGATATTTTGGTTTTGTTGTTATTTTTATGTTGTTGACATAGAAGTGTCTAAAGACAAAAAGAAATCTGACCAAGGATAGAATAAAATTAGGTTGTGAGGGTTAGGGCTACCTGAAAACAAGAAAATACAGTGTGCAGTATATTTTCTGCTAACATCACCAGATCAGTAGGACAGGAGTAAAAATGCTTGAGAATTTTGTATGTTGGTTTCAGATATATAGAAACATATACATCAATACATGCATCCATGGACGTTGAAGGGAGGTGTGGAATGGGGAGTTACTCTGAAAGTCTAAAGACCAGTGATAAAACTAGCAAAACTTTCCTTTGGAAACGTGAACGTAAAGGCGGCATCTTTCACCTTGATGTCCGCTGTATCTGGCACTGGATGGAAAACTGCTAGTTTTGTTGACGACCACTTTGTTTTAATGCTTGGTTCATTTATGTGATGAACTAATGATAATGAACTAATCTTCCTTATATCCTTTATTAGTAATGCTTTTTATTTGCGAGTTGAAAACATATTAAGGTAATTTATGAAGCAGTGATATATTTGTAAGAGGAAATGGGAAAGTTTGTGTATAAATGGGCTGGGTAAAGGTATTTCCATTTAGGGAGGGAGGAGAGGAATGGTACAAACATGTTTGACGTTTTCCCCTTCAAAAGTTAGTTATGCTCTGAAGCCTGGGGATGAACTGGTAGGTCCGGGGGGTCCCACTGCACCTCATGCAGTTGCAAGACCCCACGTGTGTATGCGCGTGCATACCCAGAATTGCGTATGTTCACGTGACTTTTTTTATTATTTAAGATGTCTTATTAAAGTTTTATTTCGCCAAGGAGACCTTTTCTCTTTCCCTCTCTTTTTCTAGAAGGCCAGCAATGATGCTAGTCAGAGTGATACCAGTATCTCATCATCAGAACCAAAGAGCAAAAGTAGTCTTCACTTACTGGCCCATGAAACAAAAATTGGATCCTTGTTAAGCAACAAAAGTCTAGATGTCAAAGACAAAGCTGGTCCTTGTCCAGATGAAGATGATATGGAAGGAGATTCTTTCTTTGATGATCCCATTCCTAAACCAGAAAAAACCTATGGTTGGTGAGTAACTTGTGCTTTTATATTATCAGACTAGCGGCTTAAAAATAGAATTTCTAAACGTTTTATGTTTAAGAAATAATGAGCTACCAATGGTTCTGTAATTAGTGAATTTGTAAGTCTGATTTTGTGTCATTAAAGACTTTTATGTTGTCAAACAATTCCAAGTTTTGAAGGACCTAGATGTTAATGATTTCAGCAGGTAGGTTTGTACTGAGTGCCTGCTGTATGCCAGGTACCGTTTCAGGTACAGGTGCAACAGTGATGAAACAGGCAAAATCTCTGCTTCCGGGAGCTCATACTCTGGACGGCAGCAGCAATAAGTTAAGAGTCCCCAGGTGCTGTGTCGTGTAGATGCAGCCCGTGTTACAGGAACTGAGAGAACGGAACGGCGGAGGGCGGGAGTGTGGCTGTGGAGGGCGGCCGGTTCTCAGTAGCTGTTGGAGAAGGCCTCACCTCAAGGGCGAGCTTATGGAGGGGAGAGCAGGCCAGGCGTTGAGCTGGGCTGCCGGAGCCCTGCACAGGCAGAGGTGAGTGGTGCGGCGGGTCCGAGGACCTGCAGCAGAGGAGCTCGCAGGAGGTGGAGTCGGGCCAGGGGCCGGGGCCACCGCAGGGCTTGGCTTGAACCCGAGGGGCCCGGAAGCCCCGGGCTGTGAGCAGCAGCGTGACTGCTCCGACGTGCGCAGTGACAGGGCCCCCTGGGTGCTGGGTCTCCAGGCGGGAAGCTCTTAGGGTTTTCCAGGTGAGGGGTGATGGCGGAAGTGGTGAGCAATAGGCGGTACGGGATGTATTTTGAGTTTGGATCCAAAAGGATTTGCTGGTAAGTGTGCGAGAGGAAAAGCAATATCAAGGGCAGCTCCAGGGTTCTTCCCAGGCTGAGTAACTAGGAGTTTTTCCAACTGATCGAGGTGAAGAGCAGGGGGAGCGAGGCTGGATCGCGCAGGTGAGCCGCGTGGCGGTCCAGAGCTCACTCGACCAGCGAGTTCGAGAAGGTTGTCAGTGGAAAGGTGAAGCCTGTTTTCGGGTGTGGGTGTGGGCATTCAGGGAGAGGTCTGGGCTAGAGGTGACAGTTAGGGAGTCATCAGTCTGGAAGAGGTCACCAAGGAAGGGGCACTGCAGCGGGAAGGGGACCCAGAGAACCGGAGGGAGAGGCGTCCTTGGAGGAGGAGGCCCCAAGTGAGCAGCCGAGTTAAGTTCTGCTGAAAGTCGCCCTCTGCACTTAGCCCCGATGCCCCTCGCGGGCGGCCCTGGGGCAGCGTTAAAGGGTTAGCGTGGGTTCAGGAAAGCCTGAGGCGAGAGGACTGTATGTGGCAGAATGATTTTCTGATGAGTTTTCCTGTACAGGGTGCAGAGGGATGCGCGGTGGCTGGAGAGCGGGCATGGGGCTAGAAATGTTAAACGGCGAAGAACAGTAGCACATACGTGTGTTGATGAGAATGATCCGGTTTTAAAGAGGAAAGATGAACGAAGTAAGAGCGGGAGAGGGGAATTCCTGGAATGCTGCACCTCCGTGCCGGCGCCGGTGGAGGTGAGAGGGCGCCGGGCCGGAGGGCGAGCCTGCGGGCTGCTGGGCACTGCCCCGCGTCCGCTGCAGGCTGGCGGTCAGGACTGTGTGCTGAGGTCAGCTGGTGGCGTCATTTGCGGCCCGCTCTCCGGGGCACGTCTGGGCTGTCATGCTGTGCTCGTCAGCTTCTGCGCTGTCCCTTGCCTGCATCTCTGGGCCACGGAAGGGACTTCGGATAAAATCCCCGACAGTGAAGCCCATGAAGCGGAGCGGTTTAATTTGTGAGACATCACACGCAGTTCTAGAGAGGGGGACCTTCCTGCGCGAACCTGCAGTGATTCTTAGTCTGTTTTGCCTTGCCGGGTGTACTTCATGATTTTGAATCTGTGAAATGTACGTTCTTCATTGCCCAGCTCCTGTGTTGCCTACAAGATATATTCAAGCTGCTTGTGTTTAAATGGCAGAATGTAAGAATCCCATTTAACTGTACACTTGTTTCTTGCTAGGAGAAGTGAACCTAGTAAGCAAGTAGGAAGCCTTGCATCGCTCTCGGACGCCCCCCCCTTAAAAAGTGGACTCAGCTCCCTTACTGGAGCTCCCTCATTGAAAGACTCTGAAAGTGAGTGTCTGGAAGTCCCTAGGTTTGCTGACTGAAGACGTGGACTTTGAATGCTGATGATATTTTTTTCTCTAATTAATTAAGTAGTGTATGATCATTGTTTATTTTTTCAGGAAAATATATGTCAAATCATAAATATAGCCCATAATTTTACTACTCAGTGATATTTTCTGTTAATATTTTATTTTTAAAATTTCTTTTGAGCATGGTCATATTCTCTATATTGTTTTGTATTCTGCTTTGCCTATGCCATGGAAATGTTTTTAGGAAATTGACTTTTTAACCGTCTTCTATAATAAATAGACATTATAATTTTTAAGCCATCTCTTTTTTGGACATTTAAATTGACTTATGTAGGATTTACTTACAATTAATTTTTAAAACTTTGTTTCATAGACTCCGTAGATAGCACAGTAATCATCGTAAGAATGTTAAAATGCTATTCTCCCTTTAGGGATTTGGATCAGATGTATTTTTTATACGCAGCAGAGGTAGGGATTGTTAGCTAGACGTGGAATGGCTCTCCTACTGCACACAGATGGTGACAAGACCAAGGATTTCAAAAGCAAAGCCTTAAACATGTAATCATGCAGATGAGCTTTGTACACTATATCATAGTAAATATAGGATTTAATTGGCAGAGTGTTTAGAGTATAAATGTGCCTCTTTGAGTAGATCTTTATTAGGAAATTGCTGTGGGGTTTTGCATAATCTTGTAGTACTTACTAACCATTTTGTGTTATGTGATACCACTGTAGTAGGATTTCTCGGGGCACATAAAGTAAACTAGCCATGAGTCTGTTAATTCGGCCCAGTTTCCCTCTTCTTCTCCTTTCCCATGGTATTGTCACCTTCAGTGAAGGAATCCAGAGTGTCATGATCATGTCACTCTTAATACTGACTAGGAAATAATGATTTAGAGAGGGCCTTGAGAACTGGGCACTGAAGAAATAAAAACCAATGAGGAGATAAGTTTGGTAAATGAAATAGCGATTAAATTGAAGCAAAATTTAGAAGTTCAAAGGAAAAATAAAACTGATGAGAATAATTAACTGTAGTCCATGAATTCATACCCAGTAGGGCTTCTTATAGAAGGCTGATATCTGATAGTTGGGTAGAAAATGATTTTGATGGTCAGGTTCCAATAAAAAGTAGTATGGCTACAAAAAGGATATGTAATAGTGTGGTTAAAAAAGGGCTGTGTGATACATAGTGTAAGCGCACTCTATTGTGTAATGCATAATAATGCATAATGCAGTGCAATTAATCACAGTTTGTAATTTTCTTCTTAGTTTTTGGTTATGATGTATCAACAAACCCTGTACTGCAAAAAAAAGTTGACATGGTTTAGAGACTATTATATTCTAAAAGTCAATTTAATGTGACTGTTTTTTCCTGTTCACAGGTAAAAGGGGAAACACAATTCTGAAAGATCTTAAATTGGTCAATGATAAAATCGGATCACTTGGTTTAGGTCAGTAGATTTCCAGTTGCAGTATGGACTGCTTTAAGGCGATTATTATTATTATTTTTTGCGGTACACGGGCCTCTCACTGTTGTGGCCTCTCCCGTTGCGGAGCGCAGGCTCCGGACGCGCAGGCTCAGCGGCCATGGCTCACGGGCCCAGCCGCTCCGCCGCACGTGGGATCCTCCCGGACTGGGGCACGAACCCGTGTCCCCTGCATCGGCAGGCGGACCCTCAACCACTGCGCCACCAGGGAGGCCCTAAGGCGATTATTTTTTAGAATAAAATCTTAAATGAAGTGTCAGTCAGCCTACCGTGAGCACCTCATGCACAGATGGTTGAACGGTTTTTATGTATCCAGGGTTACTGTGTCGGCCGGGGGTGGAGGGAGTAGTAACCACAGCGGATTCTGTCCTCGTGGGGTTTAAACCTAGCAGGAAGATGGGTGTTAAACAGGTGCCTTACGGGTACTTTGAGTGTTAGAAGAGTCAGGCCGCAACCTTACGGAAGCGGGGAGTAGTTTGACTTAGCGTAGCCTTGGCGATGGGGGAGCCTCTCCCAGGAAGTGACTGCTCTGCGAGACCTGCTGGGGCAGGCAGAGGGGAGAGCCTGCTGTTCGGACCGCGAGCATAGTGCGTCCCGAGGCAGAGGCGCTTCCCTGGGGCTGGCGGAACGTGGTCCGGGCCCCAGGGAGTCAGTCTGATGGGGATGGACGTGTAACAGGAACTCTGGGGTGTTGTGCCCTGTCCTGTGGCCTGGAGCAGCAGCGGGAGCAGTACTCCTGCAGCAGGAGAAGCCTCCGAGTGCCCTGGGCCACTTGTGGGCACCGTACCGCCTTCAGAACCTTGACGCTTCTGGAATAAGGCTTTAGAGCACAGTTTAGTTTGGGAGACAAAAATATTAGTCAAAGGCACTCATGTTCACAGACAGGTGCTTCACATGTGTAAAGCACGAGTCGGCAAACTCTTTCTGTAAAGGGCAGAATGGGTATTTTAGGCTTTGTGGGCCACACGTAGTCTCTGAGTGTTCTTTGTATTTTTACAATCATTGGAAAATGTAAAAGCCATTCCTAACTTGCAGGCTGTAGAAAAACAGGTTGTGGGCAGATTTGGCCTGCAGGACAGGCTTGTATGTGTGACCAGGAAGTCAGAGGCTAATGTTAGGCTCCAGCCCACTCTTCAGTGACTATTTTGTCCTTGAATTGGCTACAGAAGCCGGAGGAAGGTGGGGGAGTGGGTGGTTAGTTTCCCCCAAATCCAAACTACAGCCCAGCTGTTCTTTTTAATGATGCCATATAATTCAGCAGTGTAGTTTTTGAAGGAAATGTGTGTCTAATTGTAGATAAATTGTGAGGTGTGTTTATATAAATATAACATATATATCTTTTCTTAAACTTACCAGGGACTGGAGAGGAAGATGACTATGCTGATGATTTTAATAGGTAAGAAAAATGGTTGGACAAGAAATACGTAAATTGTAAACAGTTCCTGAACAGGAAAGTATGACAGGATTACGTTGGTGCTTATTTTAGTCTTTGATTCTCTTGTTCATATTGATTGAAGGTGAATGAAAGATAGTTAATCCGGAATTATACATTGGACTTTGAAGCGTGTTTTTGATTTTACATTAGAATAAGAACATCTGTATTATGTGCAGGGAACTTGATAAGAATTAGAAAAGGAAGTAACATTGAAGGATCGACTCAGAAGCCAGCAGAAGCAGTTGGGCCACTGGGTTGCCAGTGCTTTCGTTCTCCCCTTTCTGATCTCAGTGGGGGGAATTGTCTGCATTCGGCTTAAAGAAATTGCCCCCTCAAATGGTTGTTCTGATTCACGGGACATTTCTTAATATTTTGTTTTAGGTAATTTTTTTATATATGTAAAGAAAATATAACCTATGACTTGGCTAATAATTAATTTGGAAGTAACATATGTTGTAGATATGATTAGAAATTTTAAATCAGAGTTTGAGAATTTTATGTAACTGATAGCTTTTTTCCCCCAATTTAGAATTTGTGTTTACTTCCTAACATACAGTGTTTTGAGAGATGAAATTTTTAAAATCTGGGTTTGCTTCTTTCATGCCATTGTGACCATAGTCACTAGTATGAAGCTTAGTGTTCTCATCTGGTAAATGGACTGGACTATTCCTGTGCCCTTGCTGAGTTATTTTAAGGCTCAAGCGAGATGAGATGTGTGGAATTAATGATGTGTAATAGTTTATTCTATTTTATTTAAAGAATTAAAATAATTACATGAAAGATTGAAGAATGCTAGTTACTCTCTCTAAATGTTTATATTCAAAGTTCTTATTTTTCTTTTTTTTCCCCCCTGAAATTAGTACCAGCCATCGCTCAGAAAAAAGTGAGCTAAGTATTGGTGAAGAGATCGAGGAAGACCTCTCTGTGGAAATAGATGACGTCAATACCAGTGATCAAGTATGATGCTGTGCTTCTCCCGTGGAGTGCTGTCTGTGCCTGTTGCCTTGAGCTGCCGTAAAGCTTCGAAACTGTATACTTCTTGCAGGGCAGGAACAGAAGGGCAGACTTAGAGAACAGGACACAGGAGGGGAAGGGGGGAGGGCGGGATGAACTGGGAGATTAGGTTTGACGTAAATACACCGGCACGTGTAAACTAGATAGCTAGTGGGAACCTGCTGTGTAGCACAGGGAGCTCAGCTCGGTGCTCTGCGATGGCCTAGCTGGGTGGGATGGGCGGTGGGGAGGGAGGTCTAAGGGGGAGGGGTGTGTGTACGCGTAGGGCTGATTCACTTTGCTGTGAGGCAGAAACTAACACAACGTTGTGAAGCAATTATACGCCAATAAAATAAAAATTATACTAACTAGGAGAAAAGCAGTTGAAAGTTCCGTAAAGTTTATGACGGAGTTTCCTGGTCCAAATCTAAAAAGAATGTCTGTAATGAATGTGTAAAATTGTTTTCAGTTGTCGCCTGCTTTGTTAACTGAGTGCTTGTGAAATGCTGGCGTGTTATTACTGGGGCTTCAATTGCTGTGGGTGTAACTGGGCCATGGTGGGTCAGGATGAGAGTCAGAATCGACCACCTCAGGGTGTAGACACTGTAGGTAGGAGGTCCTTTTAAGAGACGTCAGTATCAAAGGTTTGTGTGTATATAAGATCCCTGTGAATGCAGGAGCTGAAGCAGAGACTGGGGTGTGGACTGTTGTGAGCAGGCAGGGAGACAAGACAGCAGAAACGGGGAGTCAGGGTGTAAAATTAGGAGTGCGTTTTGGAGATCACATTTGACCTTTTCTTGGGCAGAGAGCAGATACTTAGGTGTATGATAGATCTGCGATGTAAGGCAGCATCTCAGGATCAGATATCAGTGCCCACGGTGAACTGGGGGTGAGTCTGCCTTTGAGGTTGTAGGTCGCTACAGCCTGGAGGTGAACCTTGCTTTCCAGAATGAGGAGAGACTCTCCAAGTGCTTGTGACTGTCAGGGACTGTCATGCAGGGAGAAGGCCTTGGAGAGAAGCAGCGTTTTATAGTGAATCTGGGCCCGCGTTCCTGTTCTTTCATGCATGTGCTTTCTCAGGCGAGCTGCAACCTTTGATCCTTAGTTTCTTTATTCGTGAGAGGAGGTGTCAATGCCTCCCTCACAGGCTTGTTCTGAAGGTTAAGTGATAATATATAATGTGCCTTCTCTAATTCTTGAGACGGTATAAGTTTGTAATAATTTGTCTTTCTCTTTTTACCTTATGTCATCCTAAAGAGGCCTGAAAATGTTGCTTTAAAGTTATGAAAAGAGCTACAGATGGGTTATTTTAACAGCCAGTCTTCTTGTTCATGTAGAGTTCAACTGTTAGCTCAGCTTTCAAAAAAATCTCAGAAAAGGAAGAAGAAAGTGAGGGCGAGGACTTCTGCCTGTGCAGCAGTTTGTAGAGCATAAGACGGCGCTTAAGCTACAGCGTAGACGTTAAACATTATTTAAGACTCTGCTTGCATCCTGACACTAGTTCTTTTCTTTCTTTTGAACAACGAAGCTTGATGACCTGACACAGGACCTGACTGTGTCCCAGCTCAGTGACGTGGCGGATTATCTGGAAGATGTTGCCTAGGCGATGAAAGAAGGAAGTATTCTAATCGGCAAAGGGACAAAGGACTCCGATCAGTTCTTTTTTTTTATCCTGGACAATCTCTCTTTGCTGGAATGTCTGCTCCCTGTTGGTGCCTGTGTTCCAAAAAGATTACAGATATTAAAAAAAATTAACTGTTGGGCTTCCCTTGTGGCGCAGTGGTTGGGAGTCCACCTGCCGATGCAGGGGACACGGGTTCGTGCCCCGGTCCGGGAAGATCCCACGTGCCGCGGAGCGGCTGGGCCCGTGAGCCATGGCTGCTGCACCTGCGCTTCCGGAGCCTGTGCTCTGCAACGGGAGAGGCCACAACAGTGAGAGGCCCGCGTACCGCAAAAAAAAAAAAAAAAAATTAACTTTTCATTATACTAAACAAAATACTCCTATTTGAGACCATGCGTGGAAGATTCAATATTTTTAATGTGGTTTAGCTACGTGCTTCTCTATGGAAGTTGATTACGCTCAAATTCACTACAAGGAGCGAGTCTGTGAAATGCCAGTATTAAGCGCATAACGAAGGCGCCAGTAAAGCCGTAGGTTCCCAGAGCTCCGCGTGCGCACCTGTGGGGCAGCCGCCTGGGGTCAGGCACTTCGGCAGCAGGTGGTTCTGCAGGTAGTTGGCAGGTGGCCTGGGATTTCTGCAGTCCTGAAGCCCATCACTGTAAGTTACATTTGATAGGTTGACTTTATTTTATATTTCCTTCCATTTGGAAGGTTTGTTAGACCATTAAGGTTATATTAAACTACTCGTGTGTGCTACTTAGTTTTGCTTGTTCTAAAGATTAAAATCCAGATGTGGTTATGACTTTTGATTCATGGAATTGTCTCTGACAGCACTTGCAGTCGCCGCGCTATGTCCATGTAAGCAGCTTTATTCACAGGTTCTCCTTGTCATAGTCATAATTTATTATTTGTAAAGATGCCTTGAAACATATTAAATACCAAAGTGCATCTGAAACCATTAAGCAGTGCTTTTATTTCAGATCTATAAGTTGGTTATATTAAAATCCAAATTGGACTGTAACAGTAGTAATGGCCTAAGACCATATCCAGTTTGACAAGCTTTATACACTGTACATAGTTTCATTGTAACCCTTAAAAGTTGAGCCAATGACAGCATTTCAGGCAGTCTCGTTTACATTCTACCCATTGTGCTGCTGTTTATGTAGGTTGCAGACATTACTGATCCTGAAGTATCAACAAGCACAGTTGGAAGTGATGCATGCGTGTTCATGTGGATGTAAGTAAAGCTGTGACTGTGTTAAATTTTGTACTTTTTAATTTCAGTTAAATTAAAGCTTTTTATTGTCACCTTTATTAATAAAAGGAGCGAATTAGACCTAATTCACTGATCTCAAGAAGTGAACAGACTTTGTGGTTTGTATAATGTTAGTTTTTCATTGCATACTAGTCTAAACACTTCAGAAATATTTACTAGGCTCCGAAATGTAAAGGGAAGTGATCATGTATGGATCAAGGTTATGTGACATTAGAATCTGATTTTATACCATTTAAGTGAAGCTGAGCCATGAACACCAAGAGGAAGCAGGACAGAATGTGGGCCAGGGCAGCCTGGGAGCCGCTCCGCCAAGCTGCCCTCAGTCTGTGGGCCGTGATCTCAGTCTCGGTCAGGCTTTTTGTTTCACGTGAGGAAATAGCGCTGCGTGAAGATGTAGTCTGTTGCTAAAAGTCCCCCAGTGTGCTCACTGTAAAATGTATTTCCTTGGATGTCATCTCTGTAAAAAGTCATTTTCTATAAAGATTGTGGTTCTGTTCTGGCCCTCTGGAATCTGTGTCAAATGTGTGATTTATTTTTGATATTTGATAGGAGCTAGGTTTCTGTGCAATGATTTGAAATTGTTTCAATGGAATGATCATCGGGGTGTGGCGCTTTAATTTTGCAGAAAACTTTTGAATAGTAGCATCTGAAATCTGTCATTTTTCTGTTACCCACAGAATCTGATCTTTTTATGGTATCTGGGAGGATGGGGAGAAAATGCCAACTATGAGACTCGCTTTGTCATCAGCAGTACATACATCTGATCCGATAGTTTTAATAGCTTAAACTTCAGCTGTGAAAAAGCTCTCTTTCCACATGTGTCCCTTGATTAGATAGACGGTTTTGAGTGTGATTAGCATTTCCTTTTTGTTGAGAAGTACATATTGAAACATTAACCCAGGAAATAACATTTTTATGGTAAAACCTGTATTGTACGGTGGAGTTTTTCAAATGTTTCTTTGTGTGTCAGATGTCAATAAAAGTCTCGTTTTATTGATGACGACTAAAGTGAGTGAAAGCTCACGCCCTTTGTATTTCATAGTGACAGTAACCAGGCCCCAGTTGTGCTGACCTTGGTCCTGCCCCGATGGCCGCCGCCTGCCTCTGCCCCTCGCCCCTCTTTCCTCGCTCCAGCGCCACACAGCACCTGCGAGCTGCCAAGGTGGGTCCTGTCTGGGGTGTATCTGCCTCTCCTTGTGTGGATCGTCCTTCCCGCAGAATCCTGCCGGGCTGGCTTGTTTCCGTCTCGTTCTCAGAGAAGCTCCAGCTGGAAGGGGGTGCCCGTTTTCCCTCCCGTCACTGTCACGTTTGCCCTGTGTATTTTCTTCATCTCTCATTGCTGTCTGAGATGCGCTGGGTTATCATCCGTAAGCTCCGTTGGAGCAGGGACTTTGTAAGCAGTGTGTATCCCTGGTGCCTGGAGTGGAAGTCAGCCCCAGTACGTGCCCGGGGAGGATCCAAGGCGACCACATGCACAGATCCAGGGGTCTGGGAAGCACAGGCTGGGGCTGGGCAGCTGCCGCCCGAGGACGACACGGTACGCTTTCAGGGGGACAGCCATCCTTACCCTGAACCCAGGGAGGCCCCCGCTTCAAGTCTGAGGAGTGGCTCAGGGACAGCGGGCCTGGCTGCCCCGCCCCCCCCAGGCTGGTCAGAGCATTGCTCCTGACGGACGTGGGCAGGCCTCCTGTCTGCGGCTCAGTGTGGACACTGGCACAGGGCAGCAGCGGGGTTCGAGGTTGTGCACTGACGGCCCCGTTGGATGTGCTGGAGGGCAGCGCTCACCTGGGGAAGAGCACGCCCCACGGCCCAGGTGCAGACCCTCCTGGACTTGGCCTCGGGCTGCCTGGGACCCCACCTGGTCTCTGCCCTTGCACGCTAACCCACGCCGCCCTCCTGACATGGTCTACACTGCCAGCCCCCATTGTACGAAGGGGCGTATTTGGTGGAAACAAGTGCAGAGGAAATGAGGGCAGCCACTCTCCTGGGTCATCCACGCTGGATGGAGGAGGAAAGTGAACAGCATGTGACAAAGGCTGAGATGAACCAGCAGAATGGCTTTTCTTGGGGGAAACGATTCAGAGAACAAAGTAATTTTAAAGTAAAAACCTAATTGAACTACTTGAGATTTGAGAACGTTTGTACCTACAAAAGGCCGCTATGAAAAAGGTGCAGTCAAAATGATCTTTTAAAATTAATTATCTTTGGCTGCGTTGGGTCTTTGTTGCTGCGCACGGGCTTTCTCTAGTTGTGGTGAGTGGGGGCTACTCTTTGCTGTGGTGAGCGGGGGCTACTCTTTGCTGTGGTGCGCGGGCTTCTCATTGCAGTGGCTTCCCTTGTTGCGGAGCACGGGCTCTAGGCGTGTGGGCTTCAGTAGTTGCAGCACGCAGGCTCAGTAGTCGTGCCTCACGGGTTCTAGAGTGCAGGCTCAGTAGTTGTGGCACATGGGCTTAGTTGCTCCGCGGCATGTGGGATCTTCCCGTACCAGGGCTCGAACCTGTGTCCCCTGCCTGCATTGGCAGGCGGATTCTTAACCACTGTGCCACCAGGGAAGCCCCCAAAATGATTTTTGATTAAAAAATTGTTGCGCCAAGTCATTCGGTGGACGGATTGAATGATGGGATAATGCAAAAAAAAAAAAAAAAAAAAAAAAAATTAGTAACCTCAAAGGTAAAGAACTCCCTGCACGTGTAGCAAAAAGACCAAGGTGGAAACAGAATGGTCAGGAGATGCGGACAGAGGATTGACTAAGGACTGCAGCAGCTACGTGTCCATCCACAGGGTTAAAACTGAGGCAGGAAACATTGGCAGAAACGTGCACAGGTTCAGAGACACCTGAGTGTCTGGATGAGTGAAAGCCAGGCCCACAGCTGGGTGGATCCTGCTTAGTGATCATTTTAAAGGAATGAGAATGAAATTGCCTGACCGGCTGCTACAAGTAAGAGAGCAATAACTACAGAGTTAGGAGGGAAAATGAATTTTGAGCATAGAATTTCTACCCTGATGGAAAAAAAAAAAAAAGCAACCTTCCTGCCTTGTCGGAAATGGATCGCAAAGCAAGGTAAGATGGGTCTGGCCTCTCACGTGGCATCAGGCTCACGTCACGTCTCCGCGGGGCAGTCTGTGCTGCTACCGGCAGTGGGAGGGGACTTGTGGACCCCTCCCCACCTTCTGGAGCACACTGGGCCTTTACCAGGGCTTTGCCTCTGCAGAATGGTAACTCTGGGTAAAGCCGGGCCTGCTTCCCCGGAACCAGGAAGGAGAAGAGAGGGCAGGGGGTTCCCGGGCCTGCATCTCAGGGTGGATGGAGAGGAATAGGGACAGGGGAGCAGCAGGATAGAGGTGTCTGGGCCATGCCTTATATACAGGGGTCATTTTGGATATTTTCACGTGAGTTTGTTGTTTTGGCAATTTATGAAATCTTACGGTTTGATAATGAAATTATTTTTCCCGTAAATGTTTAATTTTCAAACCCTTCTAGTTGCTAAAAGCCAATTTGGGCATGTTTTATAAATCACTAGACTATTGGATATGGACCTTAAACTCTCTTTTAAATCATTTATAGTTTGTAAAACTGAATGGTAGCTCTTCCAAAATGGAAATTTTTGATGAATGAGTTCCCTTTTTACTTCAGGCATTTTTACTTCAGGCATTTAGCATTTTTACTTCAGGCATTTAGCATTTCTCTCCCCTTTCTGTCTCAGTCCATGTGATGTGTGATTTTTTATCTGATCTTCTGTTGAAATTTTGGTATACAGAATGCTGTGCTGCGCCCACCATCCTTAGTCTGGTGTTGGGTCTCGATGGCAGGCGCTCCTGCAGCCCCAGGTGCGTTGGCTGTTTGGCTGGGGTGCCACCTTCCCTGACCCCTCTTCCCCATTGCACACACCTGGGCTACGCTTACCCTTTCTCCTCTTTCAAGGCCCAGGTTAGAGGAAGCAAGTGTTTTGTCTCCTTCGTGTGCCAGGTACTTGTCATCTGTCCCTTTGACTCCCTGCACATCCCGTTGTGGGGGAAGTATACCAGAATTCCAGCCGATGTTTACAAACGTTTAAGGTGCTGGGTGCCAGGTGCTGTGCCGGTGCGCGCACGCTCTGTGCACAGTCGGCAACGGGGACTTGGGAAATACCACATCTGTGCCGCCGCGTGCTGCTCACGGGCCCTGTGAGAAGGTTACAGCAGGACCACCAGAAAGATGATGCCCGAGATGATCTTTGGACTTCGGTTCCCTGGAAACTGGTGGGCTGATGGGTTCTGCCCAGGGTTGCCGGACTCACGGGGAATGAGCCAAGGGCCCTTCTGAGGAGGAAGGGTGTCACCAGCAAGGAAGTGTGGGGCAGCAGAGGTGCAGGGGGTTGAGTAGCAGAGGGGTTGGGTGTACATGTTGCAACCACTGCACAGATCAGGATCCTGGACACCTAACTTCCTGGCTGAGTGCTGTCGGGCAAGTTATTTATTATCAATGTTCTCAGTTTGCTCAGTACAAGGGGGAGTGAATACTGCCTGACCGAACGGGGCGGTTGTTGTGTAACATAAGTAACGTATGCAGAGTGTTGAGCAGTGTTCTTGGCAAATAATACTCAGTAAATATTAATGGTTTTTTTTACTAAGAAGGTAAGAGTCACGGGACGTAGTTTAACTTGGATGTGGAGGGAGGAGAAGAGAGAGTGCCTTGGGTAATGGCAGATGAATTTCTATTCCTCTCCCGAGGCCTGATTCAGATGCCACTTCCCACCAAGCCTTCTTCCCCCCACCTCGAGCTACCCGCAGTGTAACGTGTTCATGGTCTGGGTTTTCCTTGTGTCCCCGTCAGTGGTGTCCCAACGGGGGTTTCTAGCTGTGACTGCACACCACTGAAAGGAGACCTGGTGTGGTGATGGGATGAAAACACCCAGCCTGTTTGAAAAGGCACAGTATGCCATAAAGGTTTACATCAACTGTGATTTTAACACCCCAAAATGTGTTGTAGTTCCTTTCACAAGAGAATTATGGGATTAAAAAGTAACTTCTTAGTGCACTACAGGCTGAGCTGTTAAGGGTGAGGTTCAAGCTTGAATGTACAGGGTGAGCATCTTTGTTCAGTCTTGCTGCTGGGGGTCTGTGTGATGAAGATGATGGAACATCAGAAGTTATCCCGAGTTAAAAGCTAATTGTAACAGGATACTTTCTCAGGTCGTACCAAACGTAGTAATTCATGAGTTAGATTTTGAATAGAAGTAATCACTAGGCTCTTGTATTATTCGATAACCCAATGAATGAAGAGGAGTGCATCATATAAATACACTGTAAAAACATTTAGATTTACTACTGATTTGACACAATATATTGATGCAGACCATATTAACACTATGATATGCTGTATGACAAGAACGTTAATAAAAACTGGTGAATGGACATAATTAAAAGAGAGCATGTATGTTACTAAAATGTTACTAGTCACTGAAAAAAAATTGAAACGCTATAAATTCCAAACCCATGTGAAAAAAGAACTCGAAAAAGTTTTCCAAAATTTGACAGTTCTAAAACTTACATGCATGACGTTTCCAAAATGAATTGTAATTGAACTCATCCATCGATGAAACTCTTAAAATATGTAATTGAAAAACCATTTTGATCAGTCATCCTAGAGTAAAATTATTTTTTTATGTCCATAGGAAGATGTTTTTAAGTCATTCTGATATGAAGAGGTGATATCAGCAAGTGTGCCGTCAAAGCAATGTAGGAAAAACGTATTACAAAATCCAGCAGTTAAGGAAAATACTTACTTTCCTGTATTTTGCGATGTTTGTGGTATTTGTCAGATTTATTTATTCTTTATATTTTTATCATGCCAGCAGTACCTATTTATTATTGTTCATGAATGGTCAAAAGACTTACAAGGCTCCTTACTATTAGTATAACCACACATACGAAATATCACTTGGTGACATGGAGTGAAAAGGACAGTTTCATATATATTAAAAAAATACATACACATGTTCTCTCAAAGGCTCACCACTCACCGCTCCAGAAGCAGGAAGCATCAAGCTGCAGGAGTTCCAGTATACATGACAAGTTGAAACATCTCAAGCGGAAAAACTGCACTTCAATTGCAAAAATAAAGTTTCTTCAAACATTTTGATCTGAGCTCAAGCAAAGCAAATAATGAACACCAATGAGTTTTATACTATTTAACACACTTTAAAACAGAAAAGGACCAACAGATGCAAAAGTCCTGAAAATGTAGAGGTTATTTATAGGAATGAACAATGCATTTCATCCAAAAAAAAAGTCTACAGCAGACATGTTTCATCCTGGCTCTCAAATATTTGAGAATCATAATTTACTATATTCAAACAGCAAGTTAAGCCAGAACAAAATGATAAACAGAAAACTCATGACTTCAAACAAGGCATTATTGTCCTTGGTTTCCTTAGTTTCACCAGTGCAAGAGCATCATTCACCTGAAAGATCATGAGTCACAATTAAGAGCACTGGTACAGAACGGCTTCCTTTTTTCTTTAAAAAGTGCCACATCTCATTTAAACAACAACAACACACAATGCTAATGAAAGACCGTTTGTCTCCATCTCTTGTCAATGAGGAAAGGCCAGAGTGATTTTTTTTTTTTTTTTTTTTGCGGTACGCGGGCCTCTCACCGCTGCGGCCTCTCCCGCCGCGGAGCACAGGCTCTGGACGCGCAGGCTCAGCGGCCATGGCTCACGGGCCCAGCCGCTCTGCGGCATGTGGGATCTTCCCGGACCAGGGCACGAACCCGCGTCCCCCGCATCGGCAGGTGGACTCCCAACCACTGCGCCACCGGGGAAGCCCCAGAGTGATTCTTTGATTCCAATTCGAAATGGTGTTCACTGGCCAATGCCTAAGGCCTCCAATTTGGAGGAGTCAGGCTGAGCGTTTCTCAGACGTCGTTGTGCTCCTAAGACAGGACTGTCAGTTTTCAGTCTCAAGTGGCTGCTGGGGAGCTTGAAGGCGTGTGCAGTTGCACGTGCCATTTCATACTTAGTCATCTGTTCATTGCCGGACCAGTGAAAGGTTCCGTTAACTGATGGATCCAGCATCCTCTTCTGTGATAACTGACGCACACAGTGCCACATCTTTGACGTGTGTGGGGAACCGCTGCTGCCGGTGGTCGCTGTTCGCAGACTTGTTGCTGAACTGCGCTTTATCAAACATAACGGTCACGGCACTTTCCTCAAGCTTTTTGACTTCTCCGTACAGGACAGGAATTCTCAGAACAGCAGCTCCTAGGTTGTTCTCCAGGATGGCCCTTTCTCCTTCTGGTTTCGTTCTGCCATAAAGATTCAGGGGACTTGGTACGTCTTCCTCTCTCTAAGGTGGGCTTGTTCCAGCAAAAGCATCATCGGAGCTGATGTAGATTAGAAATGCTCCGACCGCAGCTGCGTTCTTCACCGAGTTCCCGGAAGCATCGACGTCAGGTTGCGAAGCAGCATCCGGCTGATTTTCGACAACATCTGGCCTCTCTCTGCTGCACAATGCACTAGGACACGGGGCTGAAAGTCATAAGTGATGTGATGAACTGCTTCAGACTCCAAGAGATTAAGCTGCTCAGATTTTGGTCTTGCTCTTCTAAAACCACAGCCGACGGCATGCCGATTATTCTGCTGAAATTCTGCTAAATTCTTAGCTCTGCCAAGAAGCCTGGTGGCACCAGTAATCGGAACCCGCCAGTTGGGGCTGCTAACTTCCTCCTCCACCAAAGGGCAGTTCACGGGGACAAGGTGGTTACAGAGCTCCGTCTCCCGCCCGCCGCCGCCGTGTTGGCGTCGCCGCAGACTCGTTTTCACTCCAGCGCCCTCGGCTCTCCTCCCCTAGGTCCGGGCCGGCCGATCTGTCAGACTTTTAAAATTTATAGTTTGCTGGGCTCTTGTGTCTCTTCAGAGTGTGTATGTTTATAGCTAGCTTTGTATAGGCCATTTCGTATCCCTCCTCTAGCAGAAGGTAATCCCAGATGTTACGGGCTGCTAAGCGAGGCCCTGCCCTAGTCAGTAGGCTAGGAGTCTAGCCAACGGAAAACAGTGGAGACGGAAAAACAGTTTAAGTCTGTTATCAAGGAGCGTTGGTCACTGAAAATATGTAGGCATCTGAAATTTGAGCAGATTCTGTAGATCAAATGAGAAATATTGAAAGTTTGTTCATGAAACTCGAATCCTGAGAACCTCTGGTGGGAGAGTCCGCAGTGCCGTTGGCACCCGTCTTCTCCCCGTTCTCACAAGCCTTCACGCAGCGGGCATGCGGCCTGCTGGCTACCCGTCCAGAGGGACACATCTGGTCGTCTCCCGGGCATCACGCCTGCTCCAGGGGTTTCAGCGTCACAGAGGCACTCGGCAGTCTGCTGCCGTCAGCTGCTTGTTGTGTACCCTCTGGTTCAATGGCAAGCTTCCTGGTTGCAGACAACAGTCTCAGTCTATCCCTAACTTAGACAGAAATGCAGTTTCTTGGAGAGATACAGGATGGAGAATCAGGCGTCAAACCAGCCAGGAGCCTAGGAAGATGGGTAAAGAAACAGCCTGGTGGTACCGCAGCAGGATTTTTATTTTTTAATTTTATTTTTTCGGTAACGTCATATGGAAAAACCCGAACAAACTTCTTGGCCAACCCTATACGTCTTGGATGCTCAGTTGTTCGAGCACCAGTGGAGAAAAAACTATCCCTTCTCCACCGAACTGCCTTTACTCCTTCATCAGAAATCAGACTGTATTAAATTTGACCTTTATAAAGACCCCTCCCTGAAAGTTTCTCAGCCAGCAAGACTGTTTAGTACATGCCAGAGAAATGTAAGGAATGATAGATGTATTCTCATTTGTTTTTACTTGCCTCTTAAAACGATTTGCATTGGCAACTGTTACTAATAACCACCATTCATAGTAATAGGCAAAAACAGCTGAAGACAACCTTTGCAGTTGGTGGAGCGCTCTCCCAGGAGGATGGGCGTTCACCAGGCAGGAACTTTGTTTCAGTCACCGCCGTCCCTTTAGGTCAGTGACAGATGCTCCCAACAGCTCAGGGGGAATTACTTATTCCTCTTTTAGCGGTAAGACTGTGTAAGTTGTAGAGGTGGGACCTCAGCATTTTCTGACAGGATGAGCAGGGCTTCTATCCACCAGCAGAACCAGGACGTAGTTCAGAGAGCGAGTTGTGGAGTCTGAGGAGTGGGGCTGCTCGCTGCAGACACATCGGGTACTGATTTGCATTGAAGTTTTGGTTGAAATCTGTACAGTGGCCTAGACCTGATTCTGATGGTGGCGAGGGCCGGAGTGGACATACCTTGGTAATTTTTCCACGCCCATGGTTATTTGTGTTGTCCTGAAAGTCGAGCTGGGGTTTCCTGGGTAGGGACTGATTATCCCTAAGAGCGATAACCAGATTTGTTTCCTTTGCTCTAGTGTTTCCCCTTCTGTGGTGAGGTGGTGAGGGCCAGATTGCTGTCACCTTACCCCTTTCGGGGGTCTGTACTGTAGGTGAGAAACCCGGAAATAAGAATCTGCAGGCTTATAGGCACATTGTTCCTCTCTCCTCCTGAGAGAGGGAAAGCAACTTGATTCTCCCAGTATAAGTAAGTCCTCCTCAGGGAGAAAGGGGGCGGCTCCTGGGTTCCTACTCTTTGGAATGTAATTCAGTGTCTCCAGGAGGAGAGATTGCTGGAATATCTCCATGGCTCCAGGGCTTCAAACCCTTTTGAAATGTAAGCACAGATCATGAGAAAGGTGAATCTCTATTCAGTGAAGACCTGCCCTTTGTCCAAGGTCCCAGTAAAATTTGTTCCGTAAGCCCTAACCATGCAGAAATATAGAAATATTTTCTCTGCAGCCTACAGTCCCACGCCCAGTTGCTGGTTGTAACTCACCAAAGAACAAGCTGGAATAGCTGAGACAAACTTCGGGGCCAGAAAATGGTCAGGGTGTGCATTGCAGGCCGGAACATGCCGTAATGCAGCTCCTCTCGCTTTCCAGTAATTTGAACAGCTTTATTGAGATATGTACACACCATGCAGTTCACCCATGTCAAGTGTACAGTTCAACAGTTTTTAGTCTATTCACAGAGTTGTGCCACCGTCACCACAGTCAGTTTTAAAATATTTTCATCACCACCAAAAAGAACCGCATACCCATTGGCAGTCATTCTCCCTTGTCCCCACCCCTCCGACCTTCCCCCAAGACAACCACTTCCTGACTCTCGAGAGTTGCCTCTTTTATAAATAGAATTATACAATATGTTATAATATGTGTTCCTTCGTGACTGCCTGCTTTCACTCAGCATAATGTTTTCAGGGTTCATCCGTGTCGCGGCATCTATCGCTACTTTATTTCTTTTCATTGCCGAGTAATACTCTATGGATATGCCATATTTGATATGTCAGTTCGTAAGCGGATGGACATTTGAGTTGTCTCCACTTTTTGCTGTTATGAATACTACTACTAAGAATATTCGCACCATATTCACATACAAGTTTCTGGGAGAACGTTTTCTCTTGAGTACATACCTAGAAGTGGAATTTCTGAGTCGTACAATAACCCCACGTTTAGTATTTCGAGGAACTGCTGAACTGCATTCCCCAGCAGCTGCATCATTTTACATCCCTGCCAGAAGTCTGTGAAGCTTCCAGTTTCCCCACATGCTCACCAACACTCATTTGTGTGTGTGTGATGAAGGTGGATATGATTTTATTTTATTTTTGAAGTTTTGAATTTTATTTATTTTTTATACAGCAGGTTCTCATTAGTTATCCATTTTATACATATGAGTGTATACATGTCAATCCCAAGCTCCCAATTCATCCCACCACCACCACCTCCCCGCCACTTTCCCCTCTTGGTGTCCATACGTTTGTTTTCTACATCTGTGTCTCTATTTCTGCCCTGCAGACCAGTTCATCTGTACCATTTTTCTAGGTTCCACATACATGTGTTAATATACAATATTTGTTTTTCTCTTTCTGACTTAACTTCACTCTGTATGACAGTCTCTAGATCCATCCACGTCTCTACAATGACCCAATTTCCTTTTTATGGCTGAGTAATATTCCGTTGTATATATGTGTCACATCTTCTTTATCCATTTGTCTGTCGATGGGCATTTAGGTTGCTTCCATGTCCTGGCTATTGTAAATAGAGCTGCAATGAACATTTTGGTACATGACTCTTTTTGAATTATGGTTTCCTCAGGGTATCTGCCCAGTAGTGGGATTGCTGGGTCATATGGTAGTTCTATTTGTAGTTTTTTAAGGAAACTCCTTACTGTTCTCCATAGTGGCTGTACCAATTCACATTCCCACCAGCAGTGCAAGGGGTTTCCCTTTTCTCCACACCCTCTCCAGCATTTGTTGTTTGTAGATTTTCTGATGATGCCCATTCTAACGGGTGTGAGGTGATACCTCACTGTAGTTTTGATTTGCATTTCTCTAATCATTAGAGAAAAAGAACTGGAAACCAAACAGGAAAAAGAACTGGTCAATTTTTGCCCAGTAGGATATATACTTTAGGTGGAATTAGCAAACAAACATAATGAGGAACGAATGCTCATTGGAAATTGGAAGTGGTCTGTTTGAAAGAAGGAATCCTGGGCTGTAGTCAAACTAACTGGGTTCTGGACCTCTCAGCTCGGCCCCTCCTGTGGACTTTGCCTCTCACGAGTCAGCTGAGGGTGCTGGACCCTTGGTTCCGTGTTTTCACACAGGGCTGTAGGAGCCCAGGCCTCTCAGGGTGCCTCAGGGGCCGAGGAGGGGGAATGGAAAGCCACTTATCTGCCCATGACATATAATCAAGTTCTCATATTTGCAAAGAAGAATTTCCCTTTAACAGCTGCCCTGGGGGAAGCTGCTGGGCTGCGTGCCTCTGTTGCTGCGTCAGCATGCTGCCCAGAAGGTGTAACCGCCGCAGAAGAAAGCAAGTTTTGTAAAGAAAGCAGATGGGACTTCTCCGCGAGCAGCCAGCATATTCTAAGAAAACATGGTGTGCATACTGTTGTCTAGTGAGTCTTGCTCAAAGTTACTGAGAGTAATTACTAAAATTAATGTATTAAAAGCAACCCTCCCCCCCAAAAAAACCACCCACCCCCCAAAAAAAACCACCCACCTAAAACTGTGTCATGTTCAGGTATTAAATAACATCATCCGTCGTGATACGCCTAGTAGTAGGAGCGAGTCAAACTAGGTCATTTACCCAGTATGCGCTCTGAAGTCTTAGCACTAGAGAAGGAGGTGCAGTTGATCTGCAGCTATTTCCATTTCTTTGAAAAAGAAAAGAATAATTACCACGGGCTTCTGCAGACATTTGGCAATGGGTCTCCTAAGAAAGAGCAGAGGACCTTTAAAAGTTTTTACTGAGAAAACAGAAGACTCTAAAAACTTGGCCATAGAGTGTTTAAACACTCTGTAAGTTTATAACGCTGTAAGGCTATAAAATGGCCAACTTTATAAGAACAAAGAAATAAATATTGGTTGATTCATTATGGTCAAGTAAGGATGGAGAGGGAGAGCACAGGAGACAGACAAGGGAGAAAGTGAAAAAGAGAAATGGGTCGGGAGGAGGGGGGCGGGAGGAGGGGGCAGGAAAGCGCAAGGGCTGGACCCCAGGAAGGAGAGTGACCACGGGGGGCGGGGTGGTGGTGGTGGTGGGGGTGGGGGGTGGGGATCGATGATTCCTGCAGGGAAGGAATGTGAAGCTGTCTTTGTCTTCCTCTTAGGAGACTGGGCCATCAGCTGATACAGTAGTGACCCACCATACACAGTTGTCTTATCACTTCTATCAGTGATTGACTTTTCGGGATCAATTAGCCGCAGAAACTTCCTGGGAAGAAATATTCTCAACCTGCTGCGGTGTGGACAAAATCATCTACTAAATTACTTGCTTCAAGATATAAAATCCAGCAGATTTTCCCTTGTCCAGTTCTGAGGTTGCTAGAATCCGAAAGGCAGGGAGGGAGGTATATATATATATATCAGGCTATTTTTATAGGTGATGTCTACTCCTTAAGTAATTCTCAAAAAACGAGTTGATAAAAAACTCCAGGATTCTCTGAGGTCTATCTCTGCATGTTGAAAAAGGAGTGAGATCTGTAGTGCTGTGAAATATTTTAAATATCTCCCAATATTTAAAGCCTGTCTGTGAGATTGAATACAGGGCCAGAGAGGCAAACTCTCCAAAAATACATATTTTTTTCATAGCGACTAACTCGTCGTGTGGGCTTTAAGAAGCATTAGAAATATAGGCCACCTTAGAATGCATGCCTGAATAGGAAACTTTGCGGAAGATAATCTTGCTATTTCTCTCCAGAGTAGCTGAATTTTCCACTGTGGTTTGGCCTCTGTGGTTTTAGAAATAATTTATATGCTAAGTGCGTGTTCTGTTACATAATAGCAACCGTACTGTAGGTATCCTTGTCCATCAGCCTTTATTCACCATACTTGTATGCGGTAAAGCCCTGCTTAGTAAGATGACTCATAGGTGGAGTGCTCTCGTTAATTAAATTTTACCTTTAAATAAAAGATTTGGAAACTTTAACATAGAAAATGTTTAAAATGCAAATCCATTAATTAATAATCGTAATGTTCAGACTAAGACGTCAAAGTAGCTACTATAATAATGCTTCTTTTATTTTTTCAGGTAAAACTAATTTTAATAATAGATTTTCTCAAACACAACAGATCCAACATACAAAAACATATTTATATAACCCAATATACTTCATCATGCAAAAAGTATAAAAATATTAATAGGCTATTTTACATATTTTAAGTTTAGTTTTAAGTTTAGTTTTAGTTAGTTTAGTTAGTTTAGTTTAGTTAACATTACTTGATTCGTAGTTAAAAGTAACCATGGTAGAAATCAGGTTTGGTTCTCCAGTTTTTGAAAGTTTGTTCCCCAGCTGAGTGCCTTGTGTCCAGAAAGAAGGGGAGAATAGAATTAGTGGGAAAACTGGCCATCAGTTAAATTGCCTTTTTCTGTCCAAAATAAAACTTCATCAGTTTATAAAAAAACCAGTTAAAAAAAAAAAAAAACCAGTTAAATTTCTGATTTCTCCTTAAGAGTACCCGATTTGAGTACTCCCCTTAAAAGTACTCTGATTTCAGTCAGATCGGAGAGGGAGACAAGGCAGCTCTGCTCTGGCGTGGGCCTGGCCGTGGGATGGAAAGACGAAGCAGACGAGCTTTCTTCGGCTCCCTTTACAGCGTTTCTCCTCCCTGGTGTGTCCCGTGGCCTTATTCCTCATGATGCAGCTGGCCAGGCGCCGGATCTTTCTAGCAACCTCCAGAAAAACTTGGCTTTCTTGTAATCCACTTCTGAAACACCTTGTACCATCACGTGTGGGGAGAGCATGGGACACATAAAGGACAGATTTTGGACTGAAATCTAATTCTGATATGCAGTACATGTATTAGGGCCAAGTTATTTAATCTCCCTCCAAGCCTCAGTTTGTGCATCTGTAAAATGGAGATAGCACCTCATTGGCATAAAGGTTGTGAATACTAAGCAAGGAAGCAGCACCCAGCACACAGTGGGTTCTCAATTCATCGTCTCCCCCTCACCTCTGTTTTCGAAGACTTATTATTCCTAAGCAATATGTGTGGATTTTAACAAAGATCTGTGGGGCCACCAGTATAAAGTCAGCCTCTCCAGATGGTATGTCTTCTGTATGTAGGGTGAGGGTATAGAGATAAGTCAGTATGTTGTAAGTACTCCATTTACTAAGAACATAACGGAGTCCTGGGGTCCGATCCTGGTTTCATTACTTCCTGGCCATGTGACTGTGGGCACGTTTCCTCTCTGCTCTCAGCTGTAATGTTTCCTCCTCGTAGGTGTGTGGAGGAAACAGCAGATTACCCATGCAAAGTGCTTATTAGCACACTGCGGGGTGCAGAGGTAGGGACCCAGGCATGGCACCCAGAATTGAGTGCAGCTTTTCTAATACCCTCTAGGAGGTGGAGCCCACTCTCTTCAAAGGGCCAGAAAGGACTAAAATAACCCTGCTTTAGAGCCACTGAAGTACGCCTCTTGAAGAAGTGTTCTAAGAAGTTAAGAAAATTTTAGATCATTTCTCTTTAGGGAGATCTTAGTTTACCTTTTGAGTTTTCCAAACTTGTCACTTAAGATAAACCAACCAGGTCACTCAGGGTAGGCTAGATTCTGCTACGGTGGCAGCCTCATGTCTCGCCCAGATCCGTGTCCCTCCCGTGCCTGGCCCACACTGCCATCACTTGGGGAGGCAAGCTGACAGGGCTCCCCCGTTTGGAGCACCACGAGAGGAGAGAGGACGTGGCTACTTAAGGGGCTTGCCTGAAAGTGCGAGGGATCTCCTCCAGTCTCGTTCACGAAGGAAACCAACTAGGTGGGGAGCTGGAATCTGCCCTGTGCATGTGTACGGACATGTATACAGAAGCAGGGCATTTGAGCACACCAATTCCACCTCGCCCGTGGAAGGACTCTGCATTTCTGGCAGCGCTGCACTGGGGGATGGCAGGGTACGTGGTCCTCTTTGATTCCCAGAGGAAAATTCCAAACAAGACCCACCATTTCACGGCTGAATTTACAGTGATTTTTAGGAATAGCTTTTTCGAGGAACTAATGATCGGATAAAGATGGATTTGGGACCTAGAGACTTGGAGCCTGGAACTGTGATTTTATCTAAAGTGAAAAGCTGAATATCATTGCTCCTAATAGAAATTAAGTGTTCAATAATTTTTGCCACTGAGAGGCTGATAACAGAACCTCTAAGGAAAAGACAGCGGGTTCATACGGACCATATTCCCACTTCAAGTGTCAGCAGGAACTTTTTTTTTGGTGACAACTTTCACGCCAACAGATCTGTTATTAAATAAGGCCCCACGAGTTCTGTGTTACGTTGGGAACTGGTCTTTCTTAAGATGTGTGCCCAGTGTACACATCTTCAAGTAAGTGGTAATTTTAGAAGATCTCACCGATAGCAGCAGATGTCTGGTTGGCTTTAGCATAAACTGTGTCCACTGATTGAGATGTCACTTAATATAGAAGGACACACAGCAGAAACACTCGGGGATTGTGAGTAATGGATTGACAAGGGTACGTCCTTCTGCTGGGAGGGTCGATTCCAGGGGTTAGGGGAAGGATTAGAGCTGTGCAGACAAACTGAAATTGACAAACAATAGGCTTGTATTTTGTCCCATTTGTAGAGTGTATTAATGTGGAAAAGTAAGTAAATAATGAACACGGGGGGCAGCAACATACCTAAAAATGCTTAGTGCCTGGCTCAGAGTGGGTGCTTGACAGTTGCTTTGATGGAACTCCATCAGCGCTTTTGCTGTGTGTTAGCTCTGTCCTGGAAACCTGGGGAAGTCCCGGTTGCTACAGCGAGGCCCTTCACAAAAGCCTCAGTTTCAGGTCCTCAAGTTGAGACATCCTTTAGTCAACTTGCAGAGTTTCTAGTTACACATTCTTGCCCCTCCCAGGGTTTATCTAGTGGTGGGAGAGCTGGGAGGGCTGCAGACCTTCCAAGAGCGCTCGGTGGATCCTAGATCAGCACCCGGTCTGTGTTCTGGAAACTTGCTGCCCAGTGAGTGGGCCCTGCACTGTATCAGCACTGTGTCTCCCAGGGCTTGTTAGAAATGCAGACTCTCGGGCCCACCCCAGGGCTGTGGTCCCAGTGTCCGTGCGTTCACGAGATTTCAGGGGATTTATGTGCTCCTTAAATTTGAGAAGCACGAGACTCTCAGAATTAGAAATGATGGTTTTCTGGGTTCTCATCTAAGAACGGGCTGTTGCACAGCTAATCAAAGAAGGCTGCTTCACAAGGCCTGAATTTTAAACTTCTGGTAGGAGGAGACATGTCTTCTGTTTTCTTCCACACTTTGATCTCTAATGACCACACTCGGGACTCCTCATGGAACAGAGAGATGACACACAGCTCAGCCCGTAACAGATGACCGGAGGACAACCACGTGAGAACGTTCTTGCCTCTGCTGCTTAGACGGGTCCATGGGCCCCGTCCTCTCCGGCCACCCTGGCTCTGTCTTGACCGCATATCAGCACTTGCAGCACTCTAAGTCAGCCAGCCGAGGACAGCGTACCCTCCTGAAGCAGCACGCGTAAGAGGGGCTTCCATCTTAGGACGTGGCCAGTCCTTTAACTATCTGCTTGTGGGCTGTCCTTGTTTTGTGTTGTTCCTTTCATCTTATGCATTAATCTAGTTTTTTAACTGAAGTGTAGTTGTAATATTATATGTTACAGGTGTACAGTATAACGATTCACAGTGTTTAAAGGTTATTTACTCCATTTATAAAATACTGACTGTATTCTCCATGGTGTACAATACACCCTTGTAGCTTATTTTATACATAACAGTTTGTACCTCTTACTCCCCTCTCCCTATTTTGCCCCTCCGCCCTTCCCTCTCCCCACTGGTGAGCATTAGTTTGTTCTCTATATTGGTGAGTCTGCTTTTTTTTTGTTATATTCACAAGTTTGTTGTATTTTTTAGATTCCACATGTAAGTGATATCATACAATATTTGTCTTTCTCTGACTTACTTCATTTAGCATAATACCCTCCAAGTCCATCCATGTTCCTGCAACTGGCAGGATTTCAATCTTTTTTATGGCTGAGTAGTATTCCATTGTGTATATGGACCGCACCTCCTTTCTTTGATTCATAGCTTTCATTGCTGCTGCTCGTGTATCTGGCCCTGCTCCGGAGAGCTAGCCCCTGGTTTCACCTTCTGCCCGTCCTGGGTTGCAGCCTCTGGTCACCCTCGCCAGGTGACTCCAGGTGCCTCCCAACCCCGCTAAGCTTTGACCCTGGTGCATCGTCTCCTCAGCCTGCTCAGGGCCCTTCTGGATTCTACCGAGACCCCAGGAGGCGGGCAATTGGACACACGTTAAAACGTGAGCTTCTTCCGTGAAGGGGCTGAATTTGTTTGTTGCAGCCCCTGGAATCACTCAGGTGTTTAGTATTAAATGCCGGATGTTGGACGTCCACCTCCTTTTACGACGAAGGAAGCCTCAGGAGAGATTTGTTCCCATCCTAACAACAAGGCGACTCCAGGTCATCTGTCAAATCACAGCATTTCTTAAGCCCTTCAGAGAGCTTCAGGTGCAGGACAGCTATGTGGGCCGAATTCCGAAGAGAGGGAGAGCCCCGTAGAAGAGAGATGGGATGCATGAAGGATCCGAGGCTCGGCACGGGAAGGAGGGAGAGCTGGCTGTCTGAACCGTGGCAGAGAGAGCAGCTGATCGCAAAGGATCCTTAAAGGCCAGAGATGGGCTGGAAGATCAGGTTCAAACAGCGGGGCCTGGGACACAGGGACGTTCATACTTGCTTGCAGGCTCTTTTCTTCAGCCTCTCCAGGTGATCACAGGAGTGCTCGGGGCAGGGCCCTGGAGAGAGTCCACTCAGTGGCACAGTTTCCCACGAGGACTTCAGGGTCCTGGGAAACAGACATAAAACTCTGTCCTTTTCCCATTACCCTTTTCTGCCAGGAAGCAAAAGCCTTGAGCTACTGAGAGAAGAGCTGTTAAATCTCTTGTCCAAGGACAGACAATGATCTGCTGCTGCTAGGGGTGGGACAGGAAACTTTCTCCCCCCCAAGACCAACCACAAATACAGGCAGAGTGGAGCTTCCATGGGAAGGAGGGGCAGGAATGCTTTGAAAACCTTATGTCAGTGGTCCCCAGCCATTTTGGCACCAGGGATCAGTTTCGTGGAAGACAGTTTTTCCACAGAGTGGGGGTGGGGGGTGCTTTGGGGATGATTCAAGCGCATTGTTTATTATGCACTTTATTTCTATTATTATCACATTGTCATATGTAATGAAATAATTATAGAATTCACCAGAATGCAGAATCAGCGGGAGCCCTGAGCTTGTTTTCACTTGCCACTCACTGATAAGATTTGATGTGAGTCTGCAAGCAATTGATTTATGATGGCCTCTGTGCAGTCAGACTCGCTGCTAATGATAATCTGTATTTGCAGCCGCTCCCCAGCGCTAGCATCAGCGTCTCAGCTTCACCCCAGGTCATCAGGCGTTAGATTCTCATAAGGAGCACGCAGCCTAGATCTCTCGCGTGCGCAGTTCACAGTACGAGTTGTGCCCCTATGAGAATCTAATGCCACTGATCTGACAGGAGGCGGAGCTCAGGCGGTAACGCGAGCAATGGCGAGCGGCCGTAAATACGGATGAAGCTTCGCTCGCTCACCCGCCACTCACCTCCTGCTGTGCGACCTGGTTCCTAACAGGCCACGGACCGGTACCAGTTGGTGGCCCCGGGGTTGGGGACCCCTGCCTTATGTCAAGGCCCAGATTCATAGGGCTTACCTAAGGCTCAGGACAACAGAAAATCCCTCCTCCTACCACCAGGAGCTGAGCACGAATCATAAACAGTAGCCGTCTATTTCTGCAGGAGGGGCAGGGGCAGGAGACAGAACCTCGGTCTGGCACAGGGACCCAGGAATGGCTGAGGGGGGGGGATGGAGCAGGGACACTGAGAGAAACCCACCAGCACGTTACCCACTGTAAGGGAAGGCAGCCTGTAGTGCACTGGAAGTAATGATTAAAGACCCAAAAATCTCAAATCCAGCCCGACTCCTGACTAGATAGACAACCTCTTCACCCCTGGAACCACACATACAATGATCTGTTATGAGCATAAAAACTACTTACTTTGGTCTCTACTGTTTCTTTATGCATGGTTTTCAGCAGTCAATCCAAAGTTGATACTTTAACAAGCAAAGCAAAACCAAACCAAGCAAATCATTGCCAACAGATAAAGCAACCAACAGAGCCAGAACTAGCGATGACCCAGATGTCGGAAGTCTAAGATAGGGACTTTAAAATAACCAGGATAGGGAATTCCCTGGTTAGCCTGGGAGTTAGGACTCAGCTGTCACTGCCGTGGGCCCAGATTCGATCCCTTGTCAGGGAACTAAGATCCCACAAGCTGCACAGGGCAGCCAATAAATAAATAAAAATAAAATAACCAAGATAAATATGTTAAGTTATCTAGAGAAAAAGATATATAGTGTGCATGAACAGATGGGAAATTTCAACAGAGAGACAGAAACTATGAGAGACAAATAGGAATGCTACAAATGAAAAAGAAATGATATAAAACAAAGAATTCTTTCGGCAGGCTTACCAGCAGACTAGTCTCAGCTGAGGAAAGGTGAATGAACTTGCAGATAGGTCCACAGAAATTGTAAAAAGTGATACACGAAAAGAAGAAAAGACTGAAGAAAAAAACTATAACAGGGCCAGCAAGAGCTCTGGGACAATATCAAATAATCTAACACATTCAGTTGGAGCCCCCGCATAATAAATAAAAGGGAAAGAATAGAGCAGAAGAAACATTTAAAGAGATAGTGGCTAAGAATTTTCGAAAAATAGTGCAAGATAACAAACTCCAGATCCATGACGTTCAGAGAACCCTGACAGTAGAAATACAAAAATAAATAAGTAGACTCCTAAACTCAAAAAGCACAAAAACCTGCCTAAACATATCATAACTAAACTGTTAAAAACCAAAGACATGGAGAAAATATGGAATGCATCCGGGGGTGGGGATGGGGGTGGGGAACATTACAAAAAGAAGAAAAACAATTACAATAGATTTCTTGGTCAGATGTTCAGCACACTAGAAGGTAATAGTGTGGTGGCACCTTTAAAGTACCCAAAGGAAAAAACAATCTATTAATCCAGTCAAAATATTTTTCAAAACTGAAGGCAAAAATTAAACTTTTTCAGACAAACAAGCTGAGATAACTATGTGAACAGACCTGTGCTGTGAGAGATGTTGCAGGAAGTTCTTCAGGCTGTAGAAAAGTACACCAGATGGAAATTTGGATCTACACAGAGAGATGGAGAGCACCAGAAACAGTAACAGTAAATATTTAAAGTGTTTTTTCTTACAGCTTTTTAAAAGATTGTTGACTAAAGCAAAAATAGTAAATGGGGTTTATAACATACGTAGAAGTAAAATATATGAAAATAGTTGCACAGATGACGGGAGGGGGAGGAGTTGTAAGTATAAGGTAAATGCAAACTACTAAGATACGATACTTTGAAATTTTCAAAACAAAATATGTAGGCTTAAAGTAGTCATTTCAGATCAGTTGCTGGTATCAATGAACATTGTTGTACATGGAAAAGTATAATGTACGAGGGTCAATCTGAGACTTAAAATTGGAAGGAAACCAAAAAAAAATACTTGTTATCATTTAGTCCAGTGGTTCTTCAGTTCAGCCAACATCAGAATCATGTGGAAGAATTGGTTTAAAAATGGAACCTTCTGGGCCCGGTGCTGCGGATCTCCCCGAGGCAAGGCCTCCTGTTTCACATGGACCCTCCTAACGTGTGTCCTCCTGTAGCGCGTGGTGGCAACCCTCAGGGGAACAGGTGCTGCGTCCTTGGTTATGGAGCCGAGTCAGGGTAGGCCAGACTCAGGGGCAAACGGACGTTCTAGCTGCTGAGAGACTACAGCCTGGGCTAACGTCCAGAGAACCCCCTCCTTCTAACAAGGAGTCGTATCTTGCAGTGGTCAGCGTGGAGAAATCAGCATCCCTGGGAACAACTGGGTGTCCTTGATGAATCTAGGAACCTGGGGACCATGGAAATTGCGGGCCAAGTGTGGTCGACCACAGCAGCCTCTTGGTGTGGGCCTCTGTGTGGTTCAGAATGCAAGGCTCTGGGCCATGGCGAGATCCCACTGCCCTCTTTCCTCCAGACAGAGGTCACAGATCAGCAGTATCTCTTCAGGGACCCAGGTTGGCTCTGGGTCATGTGTGCAGCATGTTCCTTGGGGCCAGGGTTGCGCAGACAAGGTTGCCATGAGTTCCTGAATCCACCATGGCTTTGGTCTGGAGGTGAAGATGAGAGCAGAAGTAGCCATCGGTGTTGGGCCAGATCACCAAGAATAGGGATCAGCCGATGAGTGGAGAAGTGAGGTTGGCGGGCAAGCAAGAGCTGCATCCAGGCTGGGCTCTTGGAACGCGCTGCGTGGGCAGGATGGAGTGGGCGACTCCTTCACTGGAGGACCTCAGATGGGAGCGGGAACTGGATTTGTCCCCCTCCTTCCACGGAATAGCAGGTGAAGGATATTCTTTTTTCCTCTTCAGAAGGGGAAGTTTTTAGGCTCTGCTAAATAATCAAATGAACGGAAACTGGCGTCCCCTTAACTAGCCTTGATTTCCGCCAGGTGGTAGGAAAAGGAGCGGCCACCCCACCTCTCGTGGCTGTTTTGTTCCTTTTCTTGTTCCTCCATACCTACTTCCTCCACTTTGGGGGTTCCTCTGTAAAGCACTGGCTGACACAGTGGTTGTGTCTGCAAACCTCATACCTGAATGAGTAATTTTCCTATTAACCTTTTTTTTTAAAGGGCTATTTATTTATTTAATTTTTGGCTGCGATGGGTCTTCATTGCTGTGCCTGGGCTTTCTCTAGTTGTGACGAGCAGGGGCTTCTCTTGTTGCGGAGCACGGGCTCTAGGCGTGCGGGCTTCAGTAGTTGTGGCACGCAGGCTCAGTAGTTGTGGTTCGCAGGCTCTAGAGCGCAGGCTCAGTAGTTGTGACACACGGGCTTAGTTGCTCTGCGGCATGTGGAAACTTCCCAGACCAGGGTTCGAACCCACATCCCCTGCATTGGCAGGCGGATTCTTAAG
Organism: Delphinus delphis; assembly: GCF_949987515.2. Lineage (NCBI taxonomy): Eukaryota > Metazoa > Chordata > Mammalia > Artiodactyla > Delphinidae > Delphinus > Delphinus delphis. The sequence continues at coordinate 2,487,845 of NC_082696.1, read as the reverse complement.
CACTGTGCCACCAGGGAAGCCCTCCTATTAACCTTCTAAAGAGATGGTTCCCAAACGGCATTATCAGCTTCGGGTCTGGAGCTGCAGTTTAGCTGCTCAGTGGAAGGCTTTCACAGTCTTCTGACAAGCTGGACCGACATAAATTAGGTCTACGTCATTCATCTCTTACGATGACTTAGGCATCACCTGTCTGTTCCTCCCCCTCTCAGGTCTTCACTTTGTCACATCCGCTACCTGTCAAATGCTTCCCTAGGAGGTGGCTATGTCCCCATACGTCACACACGAGGAAGCAGAGACTCAGAGCGATGAAGTAACTTACACAGACCTCCCAGTTAATAAGCAACAGAGCCAAGCTTCAGATGCTGATCTAATTCCAAGGTCTGTTGAGCTGTATTACACCCTAGTCCAGTCAGGACCTCTGTCTTGGTACGTCTACCCCAGTCACATCCCACTCCAGTCACGTCCTGCAGTGTCCTACTGGTTATTTACTTTCATGTCCTAGGCTTGTAATCTTTGTTTAACCAAGGGGGGATTTTAAGTTTAAAAGGAAATCCAAAAGTAATGTAGCCCAGTGTGGGATTCCATCTGTTTCCCCGAGATGCGTTTGTCCAATGGCCAATCTTCGTGTATTCCGTCAAACTAAGGAGCTTCATCTGATGAGACGGTCGTAGCATCTCTGTGGCCTCTGGTAAGGTGGCAGGCGAGGGGTCGAGAGGGAGGACAAGCTGGAAGGGAAGTTGCTTGGCCCCACTGAGCTTTGAGCACATGTCGCACAGGAAGGCCGCCTACTTTTATTTCTCTTCACCTTAAAACCTCTTCCCCTTTCGAGATGACAAATCACAAAATCGGCCTGTTCCAGATTGTGGCGAGCTCCCCCACCTACGACCTGATCAGGTCTCAAGATTGCTGCAAAAACGAGATAAGATTTTTTTGTTTTCTTAGCACTTTTGAGATAAGCTTTTGAAAAACCCACACTCTTTAATTTTTGCGTGCCGATCATACTTCAGTCGTCTATTCACTCAGCAAACCTTTCTGGAGCCCCTGCCGGTGGTGAGGCCCTGTTCCAGGTGACTGGGCATCTGCAGGAGTCAGCAGCCTCCTTCTCTCTGGGGCATGTGCACACTAGAGGCTGCAGACAAAGGAACGACCGGTGGGACAGTGAAGCAGAATGGGCCTGGAGCCGATCGACTGCCCACCAGTGGGCAGGGAGGGGGGAGACTTGGAGCAGACACCTCAGGCCCCCCGAGGTTGTCTGGGGGATGCGTTCTCGGCAGAGAAATCCCAAGGACGAACGCCCTGAATCAGGGATGTGCTGAGCAGACTCAAGGAAAAGCCCGGATGCCAGGGTCCCGGGCGTTAACAATGGAGGGGGTGGGAGATAAAGCAGGGAGGGCGAGAGCGTGGGGCGGGGGTCCTGTGTTGGGGTGCCCTGTAGGTCATGGTTAGGGTGCAGACGTGTACTGGGGGCACCCTGGAGGATTTCGAACAGAATACAGACATGACTCGAATAGCTGTAGAAGTCCCACAGGTCTGTCGCGTGGAGGACAGAGCGCAGAGGGCAGGAGTGGGCGGGGGACCCCTTGGAAGGTGAAAGCACCGGTCCCAGTGGCCGGCAGGGAAGGAGTGAGAAGCTGAGGGATTTGGGATACAGGAGTCGCGTTACCTCCCGAGGAGGCAGCCGAGGGGATTGGCTCATGTGCTTGGTGGGGAGGAAGAGAGAATTGGAGTGCCCCCAAGGCCACAGCCTGTGCCACCGGGGTGGAAGGGGTTCGGTTGCCTGTTGCTGAAATGAGCTTGTGGACAAGCAAGTTTAGGGGAGGGAAACTGAGTTTGGGTTTAGACAGGAGATATTGGAGACTCTTCTCAACGTTCTGAGCAGGGGTCCTTACGTCTGGAGTTCCAGAGAGGGGTCCAGACTGTAGACACGGTTTGGGGGTTGTAGTCAGTTGAATAGTGTCTCCCCCAGATTCATGTACACCTGGAACCTCGGAATGTGACCTTATCTGGAAATAGTCTCTGCAGATGTAATTAAGCTAAGGGAGGGGACACAGACGCAGAGAGGAAGGTGGTGTGAAGGTCGGGCAGGGACGGGAGTGATGCGTCTGCAGAGCAAGGAGCCCCACGGGCTGCAGGCCCCTCCCACAGCCAGGAGGGGCCCGGGGGTGGCCTCCCCATCAGACTTTCAGGAGGGACCAGCCCTGACCCTGCACTTCTGGCCTCCGCAACCGTGAGAGGTTACATTCCTATTGTTTTGAGCCAGCAGGTTTGTGGAACTTTGTGAAAACATCCCCAGGAAACCAATACAGGGTCTCAGGGTAGAGACAGTGTTGAAGTGAGGTCCAGGTGAGGTCACAGAGGGCCCAGCCCAGGGCAGCCTGATGTCCAGGGAGAGAAGGTGAGGAGGGCCCAGCAGAGGAGCCTGACGAACCTCTTTTCTTTCATCAATTCCAACGGAATTTAGAACTAGTCATAGTGGAAAACAATAGGGCGAGACTGGGGGCAAGTCTGCAAGTCGCTGTGGCAGAGGCGGGAATGAGGCTGTGCTGAGCTAACGGGCGTCGGATCTCACTCCTACCCCTGGGCCCAGTCCTGGAAATCGGCCTACCTGCATCTTTAGCTGCTTGGGAGGGGTGTCACGTGTTTTAAAAAGTCAACTTCATTGAGATGTAATTTACATACAACAAAAACGCATTCATTTTCAGGATTGTTTCAGTGAGTTTCCACAAATTTATACCAGTGCAACTACAACCACAACCGGAACAGGAAGTGTCTCCACCACCCTGGAAGGTCCCCTGCGCTCCTCGCCTGTCGGCCTCTGCCCCCCCCCCCCACTCCACGCAGCGCTGAGGGCTTTTCTGTCACCGTACGTTAGCTGCTTCCCCCTAGCTTCCGTGTCACGGCCTCACGCAGGGGGCCCTCCTCTGGGGCGCCTGCTGCTCTCCGAGTCTCCCACGGGCGCCCTTGCATCCAGGGTGTCCTGGGCCTGGAGGCGCTGCTGCGTCTCTTCCCAGAGTCCTGCGTTCAGTGACATCAGCTTGGCTGCTCGACGTCGGCCAGAGTGGGGGGAGCATTTGCTCAGCAGGGATCGGCACGCCTACCGGTCACGGCTCTTCCACTCCTGGGGAGCCGGCTGATAAACACGTACGAGTCCACCACCGTCCCGACCGTTCACAGAGTTACTTCCTGATCGCTGTTCCGGCCGCGCTGTCAGGAGACCCGGCATCTACGCTGCTCCCGTTTCCTGGCCCTGCTCACACCTCAATCCCCCAAGGATCCTGAGAGCTTGTCCTCGAGGGCCTGTCCCGCTCCGCTCGCAGAGGCACGGCTGGGGGAGGAGTGGGACCTCTGATGCGTCCCCTCGCTGGAACAGGCGGGGGGCGTTTTCCGTTGTCACGGCTTCCGCGACTGGGAGAAGAGGCATCGTGGCGGGGGGCGAGCGCTCCCCTGCTGTGCTAGGTCTAGAGCGTCGCACAGGCCAGAGGGGTTGTCACGGGAAGCTGGTAGCACCGCCGAGCGTGGGTGCCTTCTGAGAGCGCGCAGCTTGACTTTATTCCCGGTGCGCTCAGCTCCCCGCTGCGGGGGCAGAGGCGCCTCGGACCCATCTTGTGGGGGAGCGTTGGGTCCCGGTCACCAGGCGACGCCTGCTTTCTTCACGGCTTCTTTCCCCAGGAGCTCTGGATGCTCTCCTGGCCAGTGGACTTCAGCTGAGACCTCCCGCATCATCGGAAGTTTTAGTCCTGCTGAACCTAAGCAGGAAAGGTATTTCTCTTCTGCTAGGGGCACCCCGGCCCTGAGGCAGCCCTCATGCAGCTTCCCCCCAGAGCTTCACAGTGTTGCATGCTCGGAGTCCAAGCGCAGCCTAGCGGAGCCAGCGCACAGGTCTCAAGGCAGCTGGCCGCCGCGGCCTGCGCGGCCCACGGTTACGTAACAACTTCTGAGAACCAAGGAGATCTGTTCCAGGCCTTCCTACTGTTTCTGCTGCGGAAGAACGGAGACTGTCCCCCCTGAAGTGACACCTCCCCCAGCATATCCGCCGTTGTCACCTGTGTCTCCACAGCAGCTCCCACCGTGAATTCCTCCAAGGTTCGCGATTATCTTGTATTTGTAAAGAAACAGCAACAATTCAGTGCGATGCTCTTTATCTTGACACAGACCCCTACACCAGCCACAGGAGAACGATGGGTCTCCCAAGACCCCAGGACGCAAGGACGTTCCGTCTGGGGCTGCGGTCAGACAGTCCGGGGACCGTGTGAGCTGCATGGGTCAGTAGCCACAGCCTGTCTCACTTCCAGTTTCAGCTAGTGGTCTCACGTGACCTAAGTCACTTGACCATCTGTACTTTGTCACCCTTCTGTACAACAAAATCTCCTGAACACCTTGTAACTCGGGGCTGCTTTTGTTTTTTTTTTTGTTTTTGTTTTTGTTTTTTTGCGGTACACGGGCCTCTCACCGCTGTGGCCTCTCCCGTTGCGGAGCACAGGCTCCGGACGCGCAGGCTCAGCGGCCATGGCTCACGGGCCCAGCCGCTCTGCGGCGTGTGGGATCTTCCCGGCCCGGGGCACGAACCCGCGTTCCCTGCATCGGCAGGCGGACTCTCAACCACTGCGCCACCAGGGAAGCCCCTCGGGGCTGCTTTTAACACCGGTCGTCGGTCTCTGGTTGGAGCACTTTGTGAGTCTGAATGTGTCTGTGAGCACAAAGCACGCTAGGCGCTTCCCCACAAATCAAACAGCCACAACCGTACAACCGCTGCTAGAACTGGGAGCTGAAGACCCCTCAGACGGCAGCTCCAGGGCCCACACAGGGGAGGGATTCCCTTTATGTGGCCTCCAGCTTCAGAACTCACTTGAGGCTGGTGAGTTGTCAGACAGTAAAGATTCTTTTCATCGGTTAGAAAGTTCTCCTTTGGGGGAGCCGGTATCTACTGGAACTTCCCTTATTCTACTTCTGTCTTCGCGTTTAGCACAGTTCCTGACATAGAATTAACCTTCAGAAATTATTAGGGGAACTGAGAACAAGACTGTTCCTTCCACAGGCCTGCTCTTTAATTTTGAAGATAGCTCTCAGGTCGTCCCTGATCGTCTCATTTTGGAAGCAGACACATACAGTTCCTGTAATTCTTCATGAAGGGGCACAGCCCCAGGTACTCAGCCGTTCAGGCTGCATTCCTGAGCGCGGCTCCCATCACTTCTAGGATGGGGTGCCCAGGCCTGGAAGGAATGATCCATTTGCTCAGCATAGACGCCTGCAGTGACCACCTGAGCTGGGTTGATCGCACCAGTGGCCCCAAATAACAGGCTCCAGCACCCCATCCTCTGTGATGTGGTCTCACAGATCTCCCATCAGAAGGCAGACTCAACTTCCCAGACAGTGAGCCTGCCTTGGCCTGAGACTTGCTTTGGTCAATGGGATGTGGCAGAGGGGTGGAGTCCAGTTCTGAGTCTAGTCCACATGTTTATAATTTCCTTATCTCCTCTTAGAAATCTCCCTTATCACGGGAGAGGCTTGGGCTATCCTGGGAAGGATGAGAGAACACATGGGGCACAGACAGGCCGTCCCAGCCGAGGCCATTCTGCACCGGCCAGCGGTGGCCCACCTCGTGGCTGAGCACAGGTACATGAGCAGGCCCAGTCACATCGGCTGACTGGCCCAATCAGTATAACCACCTAGCTTACCTGTAGGCTCATGAGCAATAATAAAGGGTTAGTGTTGCATCCCATTAAGGTCTCAGGGTTGTTTTCCATGCAGTGTTATTTTGGCAATAGATAACTGATATATCATATAACTAGTGCCACCCAAGATTGGATTATCTATTATAGTGGCTTACATCAAACTTGTGATCAGTTACCTTTATCTGATAATTTTTACATATATCAGTTTCTTTTTTAAAAAATTAACTAATTCATTAATTAATTTTTGGCCGTGTTGGTCTTCGTCGCTGCGCGCGGCTTTCTCTAGTTGTGGCGAGCAGGGGCTACTGTTTGTGGAGGTGCGCCGGCTTCTCATTGCAGTGGCTTGTCTTGTTGCGGAGCACGGGCTCTAGGCGTGTTGGGCTTCAGTTGTTGTGGCTTTTGGGATCAGTAGTTGTGGCTGGTGGACTCTAGAGTGCAGGCTCAGTAGTTGTGGCGCATGGGCTTAGTGGCTCCGCGGCATGTGGGATCTTCCCGGACTAGGGCTTGAACCCATGTCCCCTGCATCGGCAGGCGGACTCTCAACCACTGCGCCACCAGGGAAGCCCCATATATCAGTTTCTTGACCTGTGCTGTTCAATATGGTGGCTACCAGCCACGTGTGGCAGTGGAACATTTGAAGTGTGGTGGGTCTGAATTGAGATGTGCTCTAAGCATCATATGCGCATCTGATTTGGAAGACTTAGTACAAAAATGGTAAAGTATCCCATTGATATTCTTTATGCTGATTACATATTGAAATGATTATATTTTGGAATCACTGAGTTAAAATTTTTGAAGATTGCTTTTCCCAGTTTATTTTGACCTTTTTAAATGTGACTACTAGAAAAATTTAAATTACATATGTGACTCACATCATGTCTCTGCTGGACGCCATTCAAGACAGTGTCCTTCTAGCCCACGTTTATAATTTTCTTATCTCTGTGTCTTATTGCTTTCACCTCAGAATTCCAACCACATGAAATAATATAGAATCTTGAACATTATCTATACTATTAGTTATCCATCTCAAATCTTATAATTCAGCAAATTTGATAGGCATTTTTTCCCTACTTGTATCCAAGTCATTGATTTAAAATAATTCTGATGACCACAAGATCAATATAACCCCATAGCATTTCACCAATGAATTATTTCCATACTGAAAAAATGATTTACCATTTCTGGTTGTAAGTCAATCTGCTGAGAATCTGCCTAAGAGTAATGTCATTCAGCCTACACTTTACCAGTTTATTCAGAAGGAATTTTAAACATTTTTCTAAAATCAAGGTATATTTGATAAAATCAGGATGTGCAGGAGGTAAAGTCAAAGTCTTCAGTGTGGGAGGTGTTTCCTGATGCACCAACACACTAACATGTCAAGAAGGACGACGAAGCAGGAGCCAATAGAGATGGTGACGTAGGAGGCTCCTGAGCTCCCGTGCTCTCAGAGATATGCCAGATACACAGCCACACAGGGAGCAGTTCCCTCTGAAAGAGGGACAGGGACTAGCCGAGTGACTCCTATTCTTCAGGTGAATGAGAAAATACCCACTTCTAATTCTGTAGGAAAGACAAAGACACACTCTTGCCATTGCTGGCACAGTGCCACACAATCTGGAGGGAACCCCCAAATCCCAGCTTTCCCCTGAGGAGCATCAGGGGCTGGCTGCCACTTTTCCTGGAGGACACTTCTCATGCCTTCTCCCTTCATCCCGCTGCAGTAATAAAACCAAATCTCCAGTGCCTCCCTGAAGGGAGTGTGTACCCACATGTGTGCAGACAGAGCGACAGGATGGGTGCAAAAGTAAGACCCAACTACATGTTGCCTACAAAAGACTCATCTCAGTTTTCAGGACAGAAGTAGATTGAAAGTGGAGGGATGCAAAAAGATATTACATGCAAATGAAAATTTAAAAAGCAAAGGGTTTTATATATACTTATATCCTTTGCTCATAACAGACAAAATAGACATTAAGCCAAAGACTGCAATGAGACAAGGAAGGTCATAATATAATGATAAAGGGATCAATTCATCAAGAGCATATAACAATTGGAAATATTTTTGCATCCAACATTGGAGAACCTAAATATATAAAGCAAATATGAACAGATCTGAAAGGAGAGATAGACAGCAATACAGTAATAGCATACAGTACAATGCAATAATACCTCACTTGTAACAATAAAGAGATCATCCAGACAGAAAACCAACAAAGAAACATTGCACTTAAACTACACATTACACCTAGTGGAGCCAAACAACATACATAGAACATTCCATCCAACAGCAGCAGAATACACATTCTTCTCAAGTGCACATGGAACATTCTCCAGTAGAGATCATATGTCAGGCCACGGAGTAAGTCAATAAATTAAGAAGATTGAAATCGTATCAAGCACCTTTTCCAACCATAATGAAATGAAACTATAAATCAATTATAAGAAGAAAACTGGAAAATTCACAAATATGTGGAGATTAAACAACAAGCTACTGAACAACAAATGGGTCAAAGAAAAAACAAAGAAGAAATTTAAAAGTATCTTGAGACAAATGAAAATGAAAACACAACATTCTAAAACTTCTGTGATGCAGCAAAAGTAGTTCTAAGAGGGAAGTTTATAGCAATAAACATGTACATTAAGAAAAAAGAAAGATCTCAAATGAACAACTAACTTTACATCTCAAAGAACGTTACACCTCAAGGAACTTGAAAAAGCAGAATAAACTTAGCCCAAATTTAGTAGAAGGAAGGAAATAACAAAGAACAGAGCAGACCCAAATTAAATAGAGGCTACAAAGACAATAGGAAAGGTCAATAAACTAAGAGCTGGTTTTTTGAAAAGATAAACCAAATAGACAAATCTTTAGCTAGACTTACCAAGAAAAAGAGAGAGAGCTCTCAAATAAAATTAGAAAGAGAGCACATCACAACTGATACCACAGAAATACAAAAGATCATAAGATACTACTATGAATAATTGTACACCAAAAAAACCGGACTACCTGGAAGAAATTGATAAATTCCTAGAAACATACAACCTACCAAGACTGAATCCTGAAGAAATAGAAAATCTGAACAAATCAATTACTAGTAAGGAGGTTGAACCAATAATCAAAAATCTCCCAAAAAACAATGGCCCAGGACCAGATGGCTTCACTGATGAATTCTACCAAACATTCAAAGAAGAATTAGTACCAATCCCTCTCAAACTCTTCCAAAAAATAGAGCAGGAGGAAATACTTCCAAACTGATTTTATGAGGACAGCGTTACCCTGATACCAAAACCAGAAAAAAAGCATTACAAGGAAAGAAATTACAGTCCAGTATCTCTGATGAACATATAGGCAAAAATCCTCAATAAAATATAAGCAAACTAATTTAAACAATACATTGAATGGATTACACACCAGGATCAAGTGGGATTTTTCCAGGAGGGCAACAATGGCTCAACATTGACAGGTTAATTAATGTGATTCACCACATTATAAAAATGAATGATAAAAATCGTATCATCATCTCAATAGATGTAGAAAAATAATCTGGCAAAATTCAGCATCCTTTTATGACAAAACTTCTCAACAAACTGGGTATAGAGGGAATGTATCTAAACATAATAAAGGCCAGGTATGAAAAACTTACAGCTAACATCATACTCAATGGTGAAACACTGAAAGTTTTATCTCAAGATCAGGAACAAGACAAGGATGTCTGTTCTCACCATTTTTATTCAACACAGTACTGGAAGCCCTAGTTAGAGCAATTAGGCAAGAAAAAGAAAAAAAGACATCCAAATCAGAAAAGAAGTAAAATCGTTTCTATTTGCAGATGACATGATATTATACATAGACAACCTACAAGACTGTACAGAAAAAAAAAAAAGGTTAGAACTAAAAATGATTTCAGTACAGTTGCAGGATACAAAATCAATATTAAAAAATCAACTGCATTTTTATACCCCACAGTTAATGATCAGAACAAAAAATTAGGAAAACAATTCCATCAAAAAGAATAAAATACTTAGGAATACATTTAACCAAGGAGGTGAAATATCTGTGCACTGAAAACCATAAAACATTGATGAAGGAAATCAAAGAGGATACAAATAAATGGATTGGAAGAATTAATATTGTTAAAATGTTCATTTATCCAAAGAGATCTTCAGATTCAATATAATTTCTGTCAAAATTCCAGTGGCAATATTCACAGAAATAGAAAAAATAATCCTAAAATTTGTACGGAACCACTAGGGACTCAAAGGAATCAAAGCAATCTTGAGAAAGAAGAACAAAGCTAGAAGCATCATGCTTCCTGATTTCAAACTCTATTACAAAGCTCTGCTCATCAAAACAGCATGGTATTGGCATAAAAACAACCACATAGATCAATAAAACAGAATAGAGAATCCAGAATAAACACACATATATGATCAATTCATTTTCCACAAAAGAGCCAAGAATATATAATGGGGAAAGGCCAGCCTCTTTAATAAATTTTGTTGGAGAAACTGGACAGCCACATGCAAAAGAATGACGCTGGACCCCTATCTTACACCTTACACAAAAATCAACTCAAAATTGATTAAAGACTTGAACATAAAACCTGAAACTGTAAAATTCCTAGAAGAAAATGTAGGCAGTAGACCCCTTGACATTGGTCTTGGTGATGATTTTTTTTTTTTTTTTTTTTTTTTTGGCGGTATGTGGGCCTCTCACTGTTGTGGCCTCTCCCGTTGCAGAGCACAGGATCCGGACGCGCAGGCTCAGTGGCCATGGCTCACGGGCCCAGCCGCTCCGTGGCATGTGGGATCTTCCCAGACCGGGGCACGAACCCGCGTCCCCTGCATCAGCAGGCGGACTCTCAACCACTGTGCCACCAGGGAAGCCCAGTGGTGAGTTTTTGCATTTGACGTCAAACACAAAGACAACAAAAACAAAAATAAGCAAGGGGACTACATTAAACTAACAAGCTTCTGCACAGCAAAGGAAACCATTAACAAAATGAAAAGGCAATCTACTGAGTGGGAGAATATATTTGCAAACCATATATCTGATAAGGGGCTAGTAGCCAAAATATACAAGGAGCTCGTACAACTCAATAGCAATAAACAAACAAACAAACAAACCCAATTAAAAATGGGCAAAGGACATAAATAGATGTTTTTCCAAAGAAGACATATAAATGGCCACGGGTACATAAAAATGTGCGCAACGTTACTAATCATCAGGAAAATGCAAATCAAATTCTCAATGAGCTATCACCTCACACTTGTTAGGATGTCTACTATCAAAAAGACAAGAGATAAATGCAGTGACGATGTGGGGATAAAGGACCCTTGCCTGCTGTTGGAATGTCAACTGGTACAGCCACTATGGAAATCAGTGTGGAGGTTCCTCACTAATGAAAAATAGAACTACCATATGATTAAGAATCCTACTTTTGGGTATATATCCAAGGGAAACTAAGTCGCTATCTCAAAGAGATAGCTCTCCTCCCATGTTCATAGCAGCATTATTGACAATAGTCAAGATATAGAAACAACTTAAGGGTCTATCGACAGATGGATGGATAAAGAAGATGTGGCACCTTATATACAATAGAATCTTATTCAGCCATAAAAAGGAAATCTTATCATTTGCAGCAACATGGATGAACCTGGAAGGCATCATGCTAAGTGACATAATCTGCACAGAAAAAGACAAGTACCACATGGTATCATTTATATGTGGAATCTAAAAGAAAAAGAAAAGTCAAACTCATAGAAACAGAGAGTAGAAAAGTGGCTGCCAGGGCTGAGGGTGGGGAAAATAGGGAGAAGCTGGTAAAGGTTGCAAACTTTCAGTCTTAAGATGATTAATGTCTGAGGATCTAATGTAGAACATGGTGATTATAGTTGATACCACTGTATGCATAATTGAAATTTGCTAAGAGAGTAGAACTTAAATGTTCTCTCACACACACACAAGAGTTAATTATGTGAGATGATGGATGCGTTAATTAACTCAATGAGGGGGAAATCCTTTCACATGTATACATATGCCAGATCATTGCATTGCACACTTTAAATATCTTACAATTTCATTTGTCTATCACACCTCAATAAAGCTGGAACAAATAGAAGAAATGAAGTTGCTTTGTGATGATGTGCTCATAATGTTTACCACACTCTTCTAAATGCTCACAAAAATATTTACGAAGCAATATGTTCTAAAATATTTCTGGGGTGCCAAGTCTAGTCTTTAGTGATTTTTTTCCCCCCGCTTCTCCACCCCTTCCTTTTTGGGCATCAGGACACTGGTCATCTGCAGTTCCATGGGCATCCTTCCCCCTCTCCATCCTTCTCAGGTGTTAGAGGCCATTAGCCTCTTCACGAAACTCACTCAGACCATGCAGAATCTGAAGCATCATCACTGAACTGTCTTAATCAAGGGAATTCTATGTATCCATTTCTAGCCTAAAATTAAAAGTTATGTTCAAAATCAAAACTACAATGAGGTACGACCTCACACCAGTCAGAATGGCCCTCAACAAAAATAAATGCTGGAGAGGGTGTGGAGAAAAGGGAACCCTCCTACACTGTTGTTGGGAATGTAAACTGGTGCAGCCACTATGGAGAACAGTATGGAGGTTCCTTAAAAACTAAAAATAGAGCTACCATATGACCCAGCAATCCCACTCCTGGGAGTATATCTGGAAAAGATGAAAACTCTAATTTGAAAGATAGATGCACCCCAATGTTCATCACAGCACTATTTACAATAACTAAGTCATAGAAGCAAACTAAATGTCCATCAACAGATTAATAGATAAAAAAGATTTTGCATATATACACAATGGAATATTACTCAGCCATAAAAAAGAATGAAATCATGCCATTTGCAGCAACATGGATGGGCCTAGAGATGATCACACTAAATGAAGTCAGACAGAGAAAGACAAATATCACATGATATCACATATGTGGAATCTAAAAAATGGTACAAATGAACCTATTTACAAAACAGAAAGAGACTCACAGACCTAGAAAACAGACTTACGGTTACCAAAGGGGAAAGGGGGGGGGTGGGATAAATTGGGAATTTGAGATTACACACTACTATATATAAAATAGATAACCAACAAGGATCTACTGTCTAGCACAGAGAACTCTACTCAATACCTTGTAATAACCTATCATGGAAAAGAATCTGAAAAAAAATACATATATATATACACACATACATATAACTGAATCACTTTGCTGTACACCTGAAGCGTTGTAAATCAACTATACTTCAATTTTAAAAAAAGAAGAAAAACAAGAAAAAAAATTTTTAGAAGTTATGTTCATGGAAGCAAGCTCAGTTTTTCACTTAAAAAGTGGAAAAAGTTTCACCTGGAAGTTTGATACAGTTCAGTACCTTTGCTAATACCCCCTACAGCAGAGGGGGACCTGTTACAAATGCAAAGTTCCTTTACGAAAGGAAAACTTCTGCCGTAGTTTTAGAGCTTTTCCTGTGTCTGCAGGTACTCAAGAGCCTTTAGCTCAAAATAATCCGTACAGCAAAGAGGCACATCTGGAGGGCACGTCCCACACCCCTCGCCCACAAGTCCGGACCAACACACAAGCCTGTTGGCGCATGGCGGCGCTCAGCCTGCTGGCCTCCAGGGAGCGGTTGGATTCCTGATGCAGGCCGTCTCATCCACACCTGGGCCGACCAGGACTTCCTTCTCTCCCCACCTCTGCGGCGTGTTGGCTGGCTATTCAGCACGACTGGCTGTGTGTTGTTATGTATGGTTTTTTGGTTTTTTTTTTTTGGGGGGGTATAAAACATTTATTGTTTCACTAGGTTTTTTAAATCTGTTTTTAAACAAATTTTTATTTTATATTGGAATGTATTTGATTAACACCTTGTGTTAGTTTCAGGTATACAGCAAAGTGATCCAGTTATACATAGACACGTATGTATTCTTTTTCAAGTTCTTTTCCCATTTAGGTTATTACAGAATATTGAGCAGAGCTGCCTGTGCTATACAGTAGGTCCTTGTTGGCTAACTGTTTTACATAGAGCAGTGTGCATATGTCAATCCTTAAAAAACTAGAAATAGAGCTACTGTATGACCCAGCAATCCCACTCCTGGGCATATATCCAGAGAAAACCATGGTTCAAAAGGATACACGCACCCCAATGTTCATTGCAGCGCTATTCACAATAGCCAAGACATGGAAGCAACCTGTGTCCATCGACAGAGGTGGGGTGTTTAAAGATGCTCTGGGAAGTTATTCTCATGGGACAAATACAACCCAAGATATTCTGACATGGCACAAAACCCCACTGATTGAGTTTCCACCCTTTAACAATCGCCCAGTAGCATACAGGACAGAATTCTCTCCCTCTCCTTCATCCTCTTCCTGTGTCCCTAAACCCCAGATCTCCTCGACGCTGCTCTGGGCAGGAGGTTCAGGGGCAGGTAAGACGTCGGCCGTTTATTGTTTGAATCCCTCGAAGTGAGTTTCCTAATATGGACGAACACAATGGTCCCCCCGCATCAAACACTGCTCGAAAAGCCCACGTCAAACCTCCTTATCCTGTCTCCTTTCCAGGACCAGCCAGTCTCTGCACTGTCCCCAAGCCGCCCAGAGGGACCTCCCTCTGTCCATTGGCTCCCACCGTTCATTCTCAGGGACGGCCTGCTCAGGGGTCCGGTTGCTGCCCAGGGGTCCCCTTTCCTGCCCAGGGGTCCTGTTGCTGACACTGTCTCCTTGCACACCTGGCTTCAGGACTCCTCCCAACTCTAGCTTGGGTATCTGTACAGTTTCACACCCCCAGGAAACCCCCTGGTGGCTGGTTTATGCTATCTTGTATCTTTTGTGTGTCAGGTGGCACTAAGTGGTCCTACACAGACAGAAAACTGAAGGCAGTTGAGCCTTCAGCAGGAAGGCATTGGAGTCTTCTGTCTAGGTCAACGGGGCCAGCTCTGCTCCACCAGCCCTCAAGCAACCCAGCAATTCCTGCTCAGCCGTCCCCAGTCGCTAGGGGGTGGCCCCAAACTCTCAAAGGAGGTGGCATCCTTGTTCCAGCCAGGAGCATGGACGGACAGACAAAGAAGAGGGGCAAAGGGCACCCACATCTCACAGCCAGCACTTCACCACATGGCCGCTCCAAGATACCAGGGAGGCTCGTGTGCAGACTCGGGGCCTTTTTTCAAGGTGCCTCTGTGTCCAGACAAAAATTCTATTACTGTGCAAGAAGGAGAGACCCGAAATTGGGGGAAATTAGTCTCTACTACAGCGCCCACCTTTACAATCTTCACATATTCATGTCTTAAAGGAGCAAAGATGTCCTTTATACTTGACACAGGATCCTTTATACAGGATCACCCATGGGCCTGAAGACAAAACAATCAGGACGTTTCGGGTGCTTGTTCCACGGGCTTTTGCTGGTTCAGATGTGAGGCTGTGACTGCACCATCTTCCCTGAGCACAGTGTAAGCATGTTGTTTCCATTCTTCCTACAAAGGATGCAGGTTCAGCCAGTTCAAAATCAGGAAATGAACATGTGAATGCTTGGAATCTCATGACACAGGGAGGAAAAGCTGTTATCATCCTAGATTTGTCCTACAAATGGGGCAGCCACTGCTGAGACCCGAGGAGCTGGGACAGGGCTCAGTGCCTGCCACCAAGAGCAGTGGGGGAAGAGGAAGCCAGCCCCAGGGGAGGGTGACACAGAAAGTGCATGTGGTGCAGGGCCCTCCTGTCAATGATGGTAATTAGCACGCCCAGGGTTTGCTTGGTTAAAACCACGACCCCCCAGGAAGTGAATGGGGCGACATGGGGAGCAAAATAAGAGACAAACACTTTTGTGGACAAGAAAAACAGGTTTTGTTTACAGGCTGCTTAGAGAAAGTATGTAACTAACGACTTTTACTGGTATCAACTAGAAGGACTAGTCATGGACATGTCATTTCTCTCACTTTTGTTCGTCCCAGGAAATGTCCCAGAAACCAAAGGTCGTGATCTGGAAGACATTCTGATTCCAGGGAATGAATGAAGAATGGAAGTCTGGACTTGGAAAAATCCTAATAAATCTTAATGAAAAGTTTCAGATTTTAGCGCAAAGCAGACACTTGGTAAGTATTGGCCAAGTAACTGAAAGAAAAATATTTGAGGACAATTTTATTATTTACAAGTTTTATCAGATGGTTGGAAAGAGACACAGCTCATGAGTTCACTATTTTAGATATCTTTTCATAAGTGCTGTCATGTTAGTAAACATCTGAAGAATGTCGAGGAGGCTGGAAAGGAAACTATGGTCCAAGGTGGCAGGTGGAAAAACACAGACTGTGCTCGCTGGAGTTGTGTGGGGCACACCCTGTGTAACTCTGAACAGCAGTCCTTCTCAGGGTCACTTATGTTTAAATTAACATTCAAGAGCCCTGGAGAGCTGTGATGTGGATACAGAGCCCAGGTGGGTTAAGGAAGGTGTCCCTGTGGGGTGTGGACGGCAACCCAGACTGGAGATCAGAACCAAAGCAAAGTGAGAGGGTAGCCGCTCAGCAGGGCAGTGGTGGTGATGGGAGAGTTGTTACGAAGAGGGAGGATTGATCAAATTGGTAAATATTCTGAGGATTAATGGAAGCCATGTTTCCCATGGTCAGAGAAGGAAATTATAAATGTGGAAAGAGTAGAATGAATCCTCCTCTTGAATCCTGCTGATTTCAAATTGGAGATTTTGGTGAGAGTCGGGGTTTCAATATATGTACATAGATGTACATGTAAATATAGATGTATCATACGTGTGTATGTAGGTGTTTGCACTACCGTATGTATGTGTGTATGTGTGTATATGTAAACATAAATACACTCTTTAGATTTTTCCACCAAAATCGGCTGGGAGCAGACACCCCTGTAGCAATGAACATGCTAGACCCAGCTATTAGATTCTATGTTCCATTCTCCACAGAAAAAAAACCCAGACTTGGAGAAATGGCAGATCCCAGGGCTGGGTGGGACTGGGAAATTGCAAGATGGGCTGAAACCAAGAAGTAAGGAAATGCTCAAATAGTGACAGGATGTCAAAAGGATATTTTGGTCAAACCTGGAGAGACTTTTTTTTTTTTTTTGCGGAACGTGGGCCTCTCACTGTTGGGGCCTCTCCCGTTGCGGAGCACAGGCTCCGGACGCGCAGGCTCAGCGGCCATGGCTCACGGGCCCAGCCGCTCCGCGGCATGTGGGATCTTCCTGGACAGGGGCACGAACCCGTGACCCCTGCATCGGCAGGCGGACCCTCAACCACTGCGCCACCAGGGAAGCCCTGGAGAGACTTTTACATCAAAATAAATAATGATGTTATTATTAATGAAAGTAATAATGGGTTGTTCAGTAACCTACTGAGCAAAATAGGAATCCGTGATCCTGTTCTGACGTAGATAAATCGGGAGAGGAGAAAGCTTTTGGTAGCAGAATGCCAGCCTTTCAGCGTGGAAGGACAGGTGGATGGCAGCATCACCAGCGGGTACACTCATAACAATAAGCAACCCAAGAAATATCCAGGTATGCTAGAGCCGGCAGTGAAGGTCTGATGAGGGTAGGGCTTATTTGCAGTCTCAAAACTTCCCCTCATACAATACTTACTCATTACAAAGGGAAAAGGATGACTTCACAGTGGGGAAGTCTGGCAGATACCACATTCATCACGTGATCACAGTTAGTACAGCCGAGGGACAAGGCATCTGGTGGGGCCCACTGGGAAGAGCACAGCACCAGCTCTGTGACATTTCTGCCAGAACTCTGTATCCTGTGTCTAGACGTAAGGATACGCGAGACAAACCCAAACCGAGGACTGTTCTACAGTTGTCTGAGGCGTCAAGTTTGGGAGGCCAGGGAAAGACTGAGAAACAGATTGTGAAGGAGACTTTGAGAACTAGGCGCAATGTGAGATTCTAGGTCAGATCCTTTTGCCCTGAATGACTTTAATGGGACAAGCGGTGAAACTTGAAGGGTCTCCAAGGACTAGATGGGGGGTGTGGATCTGTGCACAGGAGCTAATTCTTCCTGCCTCAGCATCTCAACACATCCTCAGCTCTACTTCCTAAGAGTGCAAAATACAAAGTGGCCACACAAAGTTTCTTTCAGGGGCTTCCCTGGTGGCGCAGTGGTTGAGAGTCCGCTTGCCGATGCGGGGGACACGGGTTCGTGCCCCGGTCCGAAGTTTCTTTTACATTTTCTGCCCACTTAGAGACGTAAGGCATGATGATGGTAAGGAAAATGGAAAAATACGGTGTCAGTAAAGGAGAGAAACATAAAAGAGGATTTGGAAGAAATTATTTAGTGGAGAGTAAGAAATGAGAGAAATATGTTCATCGGTTGAGTGGTTCAGCCAGTGGAATCAATATTTTATTTGTATCATCACTGTCCTTTTAACATCAGACATTTGGTGCTTTGAGTAACTTTTTATTTTTATTTATTAAGAATTTAAAAATTTGACCATATGTTGGTTCTGAAGCACTAACATATGGAAACAGGCAAAACCAATGAAAACCTTGCCCTTGGCAGTTCCTAGCTGAATGCCCTAATGTGACAGCTGCTTAGAAATTTAATTCTAAGAAATAATAAGGTTACGCTTGGGAATGGTAATGACTATGTTCAGCTTATTCAGAGTTTAAGACTTCACACTGGCACCTTTTCTTAGGAGAGGTGAGAGGGAAAGCAAGCAGATGAAAGATGGAGCCTTTCTGTTCTAGTCATTGAAACTTTGCTTTTCAAACTAACACACCATTGTAAAGCAATTATACCCCAATAAAGATGTTAAAAAAAAAATAATTATGGCAATCCAGTACATACTATGAGATGCCAGCAGGCAGTATTTCTAAATAATTACATCTTAATATGTATATTAAAGGAATTACATTGAGGATTCGAATGAATAAATCTTCATGAATTATATTCACACAGAATCTCCAAATTCCTTGCATGTGGTAGCGCGTTCTCAGATCTTCACAGTTCAGTTTTCTTTTTAGTAGTTGATGGTTCTTATTTAAAAATCATCTACAACATTGTTCTTTTTGCTCTATAGGAGGCAGAATGTGGACCTATTTTATTCTTTCAGAATTAATGAATTTTGTGATTAGCACTGGTTTCTTCAGCAAACGTGAAAAATTTTACTTCCAAATGGCTGTTTTGTTTACTCTGCTAGGGTCCTGTTGGCATCCTTTTAATTAGGTATTTCAATAAACAAAGCCAAAACACTCAATTGTAAAATATGTTTTGTACGTATTGAAAAAAAGTATGTATTAAAACGGAAGGACACATTTATCCCAGGATGAAACTCCGACAGTGTTTACATGTTTCATAAGTTCTGCATAGTTTGGGGTTTGCTAGAAGCAGAAGCTGGATTCTAATGGAAGTATTTTACAACCTGGTGGGTAGTCAAGGACCCTGGAGAGCGACCGAGGGCAGGGGGAGAGGGGCAGCCAATGAGAGCAGTGCCGTCCTGCGAGGCCCCTTGCAGCAAGGACCCATTGTGAGTAACTGGCTTGATTCCCCTGGGAAACTCTGGCCCACCACACACGGAGTGGGGCCACTCCTGTGGGTGCTGGTTCTGCAGCGCTTCCTGTCTGCCATACTTGGGTCAGCAGGCTCTCGTTTCACAGAGATTCCGGGCACAGAGGGAGGATGCCTGAGGCTGGAAGCCTGGCCGCTGGATTAGAAGGTCGAGGCCTGAGGGCACATGAAGGGCACGCACGATATCTGCTTGAAAATCACTTTCAATTATGTAGAAACAGTAAGCGTTAACTAAAACGTCTGGATAAATGAATGTGGAAAGAATCGTGTCGCTACAGCATACGCTGGTCGAATGAATGTCTTATTGGTGATGAAAATGTAATTCTTAAACTTACCAGTGTTTGCTTCTTTCTTTCAAGCTGAATGTCTTTGGCTCTTACTAAGTTTTTTTCAGCAATGGCAAATATTGTCAAGAGCTAACTTACACGTTTATGATGATGAAAGATGACTTCTTGGAAGGAATATTCATGCTCTGCACAGTTCTCAGTCCTCTTGGGGGGAGTGGGAATCAGAACAAGGTGTCTATTATTTTCTGAGCTACCGTGTCCTCATCGGTAAGTGAGCACGATGCTGAGGACCTCACAGGCTCTCGTGAGCACTAGAGACAAAGTATAAAACGTGTGCATACAGCGAGTGCCCCATTGATGACCAGGTTGCCACCCTAGCAGGCTGTCCCAGTTTTTTTTTTTTTTTAAATGAAGAGTGATATCTTCCCACCCAACTATTTAATTAATTATTTTTTTAGATGTTGGGATTTTATTAATTAATTTATTTTTGCTGTGTTGCGTCTTGGTTTCTGTGCGAGGGCTTTCTCTGGTTGCAGCGAGCAGGGGCCACTCTTCATCGCGGTGCATGGGCCTCTCACTATCGCGGCCTCTCTTGTCGCGGAGCACAGGCTCCAGACGCGCAGGCTCAGTAGTTGTGGCGCACGGGCTTAGCTGCTCCACAGCATGTGGGATCTTCCCAGACCAGGGCTCGAACCCGTGTCCCCTGCGTTGGCAGGCGGACTCTCAACCACTGCGCCACCAGGGAAGCCCCTGTCCCAGTTTTAACGTGCATTATTTGCCCTGATGAAAAATTTCAAAATTTGAGTGAATTTTGGTTTCAAAGTGATGAAGACTTGAACACCCATTGAAACAGACAGTCTCCCGGTCAGCGGGCTTATCAGTGAACCAAGGTCATTCCTTTTGGAAGGAAATGAGGATGTGTGAATGCAGGAACTTCTGAACGCCATGAGTCTCCAGAGTTGTGGAGATGAGGTGTGTGTCACAACGATGCCTCTGCAGAACTGGTTGCTTCCTTGGAGGAACACATGAGCTTGCAGTCGATCCCGGTAAGACACCTTGCTTGCTTTCTTGGGGGTGGTTTATCGATTCTTTGAGGAGAGTTTTCAGGAGATCTGGCTGAAAGACAGCCATGCAGGTATGACTGTCACCTGGAGCTGGAGGAGTTTGTGCCGGACACTGGGTGGGGCCTGGGGCAGCCGCCTGGGCTGGATGGGTGAGGTCTTCCAGGGGGTGTAATGTTTGAGAGCGATGTGTAACTCTGGTGAGCTGGACCTAATGCTATGAGGTGGCAGTTCTGTTGGGAAGGGGTGGGGCAGGTTCCCGGGGGTGACCTGGATGGGACGGTGATGCCCATGGTTCCTGAAGGCAGTAGAAATTCCCACCGTTAATCATCCTGAGAAAGAGATCTTGGAATGAGGGGCCAGAGCCATGGGAGCACAGAGGGTCGTCTCCCTGCCCAGCGCCTCTGCTGCTGGGGCTTGGGCTCTGAGGCTGACTGACTGCCTTTCCAGTGGGAGCGGCTAGTGCCTTGCCCAGTGCAATGGCAGTGAGGTGACCACCCGGGAGCCAAGCAAAGAGAGCGTCTGAGGGTCCCCTGAGGACGACTCTGGAAATATGAAGTCACTTCTAATAGCAACCTAAGTTCCCACATGGATTGGAGCTTCCTTTCATGAACCCTCAACCTTCAGTAAGATCTTGTTTAAGAACTAGTCCTTAGCATGCCGTGGGAATACAGATCAGGGCTCAGTCCATGCCTGAGGGTAATAAAGAAGGGGGAGCAAAAGCCCTCTCTCGAGGCCAGCATGGGAGTGGCAGCAAACACTCCAGCCTGGACCACGCTGGGAAATCCTATCTTGTTCTTGGACCCATTGAGAGCTGGCATCTTTTCAGGTCATCCAGTAAATGGTTTAGGATAAGATAGTCTCATATGTCACGTCAAACCACAAAGAGGGCAGATAGATTGGGGCCTTCCTTGTGGTAACGAATTTCAATCCAGATGCCTGGGTCCCCAGGAGTATCCTTGAGAACACAGGCTCTTTCGATGTCAGAAGACTTATCTGCCACCCTATGACCCATGTGCGTCTTTTCAAAGCAATACGACTTTCTGCTTCTGGGTCTTCTCGGCCATGCTGGCACCAACGTAGTGAAGCACTGTGCTGTCTGGCGTGACATGCCATGTGCTCAGATGACTAAATTAGTCCAGAAGGTAAGAGTCAAGTAAGCAGCCCGATGGAGAGGAGCCCAGGATCACCTTCCAATTTCACGCTTATCTGTAGTGTGTTGAAAGCTTGTAGGGTCATGTGGACCACGGCAAGGCCTCTCTCGGGGATGCTCGGGGATTTCCGATGACCTGGGCAGCCACTTTCTCTGCTAACACCCCCTCTCAACCCCTAGGCACGCTTCTCTTTCCACTGTGGGTGCCTGATTCTGAAGACCATCTCTTTTCTTCATTCTTGGAAAGCACCTCTAGCATATGTCTAGTGTACGCAACAGAATTTTACTTAACATTTGGGGGTATTGGAGTGCTGGTTACATCACGGAAAAGACCAGGAAAACCTAAAACCAAATATTAGAAATTTCTGCTCACGTTATTTTATTATGCATGAGGAATGTCTCCCAGACTGGTGTCTGGACCTACATTTGTTTGTCCAAAGCACCATTAGCAAATTTTCCTAATCAATAAGGACAGATAACACCAAGATTACTAACATTACTAACACTATTGTTACGTTTGTACTTGACATCAAAGAGGGCAATTATATCCCATCAGAATGTATTCCTTGACACCAATGTCAGAGACATTGTCAATGCAGAGACCCATGTCAACCGTGAGCTGGACAGACCCCGTTTCTGAATCTAGATGGTGATCATTATGCTTCTTTTCGATGAATCTGTCTGTGGGCCATCACTAGACTATCGTGGGGTGGAGTGATCCTTGGATGGTTAGAAGGCCATGTTATACTTTTATTGCACAACCCACTGGCCCTCTGTCTGTCTTACTCAGCTGGCTAAACCACAGCTCTTGTTGGGTTCAGCTCTCCTACTCCCTGGCTCTTGTGTCTACATAATGAATGTGTCTAGAAAAGGATAACAAACAATCGTCGTGACTGGTCTTGCTTTAAATTCATGGTTGCTCACTGATGTTGCCTGGAAGTTATGTAATTCTGTACCCCTTTCATTCTCCCTCTCCCCTAGACGGCTGTTGCATTTCTTTTCCTCTCTTGTCAAAGCTCTGATGCCTCTTTTTCCATCTTCACTCTCAGCCAATGACCTGGTTTCCTTTTTCACTGTGAACAAAGGAACAATCAGAAAAGAACATGCATAAACACTCACCACCACATCCACCTGTGTACTGTGCCTGTGGACGCTGCCGCCTTGCCTACAACTGAGGAAATCTCTTGCTGGTGCACAGTCTCCCAGCCTCCTCGGTCCACTTGAGGATGGGACCGAGTGCTTCTCCCTTTTCTTTCTTGCATAGTCAACATTTTCCTCCTTACTGGGTCATTCCCACCAGTGTGTAAACATCTCTTATTTCTACCATCTTAACGACAGATTTTTGGACTCCAGTGTCATCTCTAGCTCCTGACCATTTCTCTCTTTCCTCTTGTGTAAACTCTCTGAAATAAGTGTTTGTATCCTCTCCTATTTCCAGCCCCCTTCCAGCTAGGTTTCCCCATGCCACTCAGCAAAGACTGTCAGGGTTGCAATGGTTGCATGCTGCTAACTCTAATGGTCATTTTTTTTTTTCAGTTTTGTGTTGCTTGGTCTGCTAGCAGCATTGACATACTTGATTATTCTCCCCTTCTTGAAATACTTTTGTGCTTGGCCTCCAGATCTCAGGCACTGAACCTCTTCTCTTATCCATCTGTGCCCACTCCCTTGGTGATCTCATCCACCCATAAGCTCATGACCCTTAAATTTACATCTCCAGCCCAGCACTGTCCTCTGAGCTTCACTTTCAGATAAGCAATTATTTATTGTATTGGTATCTCCACTGGGATATTCTAATAGGTATCTCTAACTTCTCAAGTTCCTAGCTAAATTCCTGATATCCTCTTCCATGCTCAACCTACTGCTTCTGCAACATTCCCATTTTATTTAATCAACTTATCCTGCTAATGTTCAGGTCAAACACCTTAGAGTCATGTTTTGTGCTTCTCTTTCTCTCAAATCCAATATCCAGTCTGTTGGCAAATCTTGTTGACTTTATCTCCAAAACAGACCCATCATATCTTACTGGGATGTTCTTCCTAATTCCATCTGGGTTCCCTGTAATCTACGTTTCACATTGCCACCAGAGTAATCTTAAAATGTAAGTCAGACAGTCCTTAAAATGTAATGTCACACAAAACCTTCCAACAGCTTCCCATCTCACCCTAAGGAGAAGGTAAAGTCATTACAATGGACTGGAAGACCCCCTACCTGGCCCCTCTTACCTCTTTTATGTATTTATTTATTTATTTTTGCGATATGTGGGCCTCTCACTGTTGCGGCCTCTCCCGTTGCGGAGCACAGGCTCCGGACGCGCAGGCTCAGCGGCCATGGCTCACGGGCCCAGCCGCTCTGCGGCATGTGGGATCTTCCTGGACCGGGGCACGAACCCGTGTCCCCTGCATCAGCAGGTGGACTATCAACCACTGCACCGCCAGGGAAGCCCCCCTCTCACCTCTTTGACCTCAACTCTCCCCACGCTTCCTGGGCTCACTGTAGTCACACTGCCCTCTTTGGTTTCCCCTGAACATGTCAAGGCAGATGTCTGCATCAGGGACAGTGCCTTGCTGTCCCTTTGTCCTGAAATGCGCCTCCCCCATATAAACCCATGACACACTCCCACACCTGTCTCAGGGCTCCACTTAAGTGTCACCTCTCAGTGACACCTTCCCTGTCCACTCGACTTAAAATTGCCTCAGTAATCCCTATCTGTCCTCCCTGTTTGATTTTTCTCCATGGCACTCATTACTTTCTACCATATTGTAGATCTTTTTCTTTATTTTGTTTATGGCCCAGCTCCCATGACTGGAATGTAAATCCCATGAAGTCAAGGAATTTGTCTGTTTCACTCACTGCTGCAACACTTTGGCCTAGAAAAGTTCCCGTCACATAGTAGAAGCTCAATAAGCATTTGCTGAAAACATGAATGAATTGTGGCTTGGTGTAAAGAGGACTTGGAAGACCCAGGCCTTATTTTTTGGAATCCACTACTCCTGGTTTATAGACTCTTGAGAAAATTACTTAACATCTTTATGTGCTAGTAACTTTCCATCTGTACAATGTTTTCCCAAAATAGTTTGTCAGGATTAAGCGAAATGATAAATATGAAAGTTCTTTCTAATTTTATTAGATGTGTTAACATTAACAATACTATTTATAATCATATAAAAAAGGAAGGAGACAGTTAGACAAACCAGGGATGAACATTCTCACTTCTTGCCCAGCAGGGTCACCGGTGTTTTCTACCAAGGGCCAATTTAGAACTTTCCATAGGGGGATTTGTGGCTTGACTAATTCTATTTTAGATTTCAGAGAACGTAACCCAGATTCCCCCTCAAATTACAGGACTATTCCCAAACTGAATAGTTGCTCTGGGGATATAGACACTCAGGTTTCTGCTATCCCTGCACAGGTCACGTTATAACATAATGGCCACACATTGTAGAAAGTGGTGGAGAAGGCAATGTGAATCTTTTGAGGGCAATATTTCTCCTTTGCAACTGGGTTATGCCTTCTTTTGGAGCTGATCGTTGACCTACATTATTTGTGACATGCAGATTCTCAATTTATCATATCTTTACTTTTAAAGGATAAGTCATGTGGTTTTTTAGGCTTTTAAGCCAGAATGTGGGTAGATGACTATAAAGTTCATTAGGTATTATGTGGAGCTTTTCAGAGAACTTTATAATCATTCTGATTAATTTGTAATTTCCAGGAAGACTAAAAAGTATTTCACAGACTAATAATTCTGAAACGCGAAAAAAACTTGTCTCTACAATTGACATTATTAAGTGACCTAGTTGCATCAGCTTGCCTTCCTTCCTCCATCTTATTTTTTACCTTCCTACGATCTGAGGTGTAGCTGGAAGAACGAAGCTTGTGGTGAGACGTTCACCACACCACCCAGTGTGGGCAAAGTAAGAGCACGAGCGCAGGCACACGTGAGGCGCAGGCGCTGAGCCCGCAGCATCAAGCCGCTTTACTCCGTATGAAGGCCAGTGGCCTTGCGCTGGCGGAGAGAAGTCTAGAGATTAAAGAAACCTGACACTCAAGAAAGAAAACTCCTGTGGCTGTTCATTTGCGGAACAAGAAGCTACTTCTTTACTGGTGAGTTTTTATTTCGTCCTGGGATTTAGGAAACATTGTATCCCTGTTGTCTTGACTGTTTAATGCTTTGAAGATAAAAGAAAATTGCGAACATTTATGTTATCAAGCCAGGCATTGATTGTCACTTAGACCACTTAGCCGCACCGTGGGGAGAGAAGGGGAGACACTAACTTTTGCTGAGTCCGTGATGTGCTGGCCACTGTTCTAGAGACATCACCTGTGTTATTCTAAGTAATCTTATGTTATGTTATGTTACGTAATTCCAACCGCGGTCCTGAGAGCAGGTGTGGTTAAAGGGTTAGGGAGATGAAGTTACACCATCCGTGGGTAATGTGGGGGGAATCGAGCCCCTTCAGGTCGCCTCTGCCCTGCTGATGGTGACTAGCACTTGTGAAAGGACTGCAGGAACAAACCACAACCACCTTTGAAGGCGCCATCACTTACGTGAGCCATGACTGTGAAGAAGAAACGCACACTCTACAAGCCAAAACCAGACAGTCTCCTTAACTTACCATTTGTGAACATGCTGGGCTGCACCCCTGTGCCCCCGTGGACAGAATGAGGGGTGCTGGTGGATCTAAGTGTGGATGAAGCATGGCGGGGCGGGGGGGGGGGGAGGTGAGCGACTGTGTGAAGGGGGATAGGAATGGACCTGGAGAGCAGGGCGGTGCTCTAGGTCAGGAGCACAGGGCAGAGGCGAGTCCCACATCACAGAAGAAGAGAGCCCCAGGGCGCTGACAAATGGGGGATGGGATGGGAGGAAGGGCTGGGGCAGCCTGGAGCCAGCTCAGCAGAAGGTACAGATCCGCGTGTGGACGTACATCCACATGTGGACCTACTCATGGGTCTGGTTCAGGAGAACGGATGAGGCTGCATTCATGGGAAGAAGTTCTCATGATAAAATCATCTTTCAAGTGAAAGTGACAAATGGGTGGCAATGAGTTTCACTGTGTTGTGGGTTCATGTATTTATGCTATTTAAAAAATACTGTTATTCTGACACCTTATCTTTGATAAAGGTGGCAGGAATGTACAGTGGAGAAAGGACAGCCTCTTCAATAAGTGGTGCTGGGAAAACTGGACAGGTACATGTAAAAGTATGAGATTAGATCACTCCCTAACACCATACACAAAAATAAGCTCAAAATGGATTAAAGACCTAAATGTAAGGCCAGAAACTATCAAACTCTTAGAGGAAAACATAGGCAGAACACTCTATGACATAAATCACAACAAGATCCTTTTTGGCTCACCTCCTAGAGGAATGGAAATAAAAACAAAAATAAACAAATGGGACCTAATGGAACTTCAAAGCTTTTGCACAGCAAAGGAAACCATAAACAAGACCAAAAGACAACCCTCAGAATGGGAGAAAATATTTGCAAATGAAGCAACTGACAAAGGATTAATCTCCAAAATATACAAGCAGCTCATGCAGCTCAATAACAAAAAAAAACAAGCAACCCAATCCAAAAATGGGCAGAAGACCTAAACAGATATTTCTCCAAAGAAGATATACAGACTGCCAAAAAACACATGAAAGAATGCTCAACATCATTAATCATTAGAGAAATGCAAATCAAAACTACAATGAGATATCATCTCACACCAGTCAGAATGGCCATCATCAAAAAATCTAGAAACAATAAATGCTGGAGAGGTGTGGAGAAAAGGGACCACTCTTGCACTGCTGGTGGGAATGTGAATTGGTTCAGCCACTATGGAGAACAGTATGGAGGTTCCTTAAAAAACTAAAAATAGGACTACCATACGACTCAGCAATCCCACTCCTGGGCATATACCCTGAGAAAACCAAAATTCAAAAAGAGTCATGTACCAAAATATTCATTGCAGCTCTATTTACAATAGCCCGGAGATGGAAACAACCTAAGTGCCCATCATCGGATGAATGGATAAAGAAGATGTGACACATATATACAATGGAATATTACTCAGCCATAAAAAGAAACGAAATTGAGCTATTTGTAATGAGGTGGATAGACCTAGAGTCTGTCATACAGAGTGAAGTAAGTCAGAAAGAGAAACACAAATACCGTATGCTAACACATATATATGGAATTTAAGAAAAAAAAAAGTCATGAAGAACCTAGGGGTAAGGAAGGAATAAAGATGCAGACCTACTAGAGAACGGACTTGAGGTTATGGGGAGGGGGAAGGGTGAGCTGTGACAGGGCGAGAGAGAGTCATGGACATATACACACTAACAAACGTAGTAAGGTAGATAGCTAGTGGGAAGCAGCCGCATGGCACAGGGATATTGGCTCGGTGCTTTGTGACAGCCTGGAGGGGTGGGATAGGGAGGGTGGGAGGGAGGGAGACGCAAGAGGGAAGACATATGGGAACATATGTATATGTATAACTGATTCACTTTGTTATAAAGCAGAAACTAACACACCATTGTAAAACAATTATACCCCAATAAAGATGTTAAAAACAAAACAAAACAAAACAAAAAACAAAAAAAATACTGTTATTCCATTAATATGACAATACTGGAGGCATTTGCTCTAATCTTGCAGTATGTCTTCTCTTACTAAACATCCTCATCCTTCTGAGCCCTCGCCTACCTGGAGGTCTCTTATCTAATAACATCAAGCCTCGAAGACAACTTGAGAAAGAGGAAATGAACACAAGAGGAGACTCTTGCAGCCAAAATAGATACCACAAAGTCCATCCCCTCTCCCAGGGGAGACCGTCAGGTGCACATTCAGATGTACCGACTCTTATTTTAGGTGAGGTTCTGATAAGTAGGGCTGTTTGGTTTCCCAGCCCAGAGCTTATAGAAGCAAAAAGTTTCAAGCGGGAAGGTCACTCCTGGAGTCAGGCGCCGGGAGGAACGCGGCAGGAAAGAGGACAGGGTGGGATGGGAACACCCCAATATACAGAGAGGATGACTCGATGTATTTC
The DNA here is from genome assembly GCF_949987515.2 of Delphinus delphis. Taxonomy (NCBI): domain Eukaryota; kingdom Metazoa; phylum Chordata; class Mammalia; order Artiodactyla; family Delphinidae; genus Delphinus; species Delphinus delphis. The sequence continues at coordinate 2,459,099 of NC_082696.1, read as the reverse complement.
AGTCTGGGGCCATGTAACGCACAAGCAAATAGCCCTCAGTATTTGAGCGACTTCTGCTTGGAATTTGGTGCTTTCCTGCAGAGGAGAAAAGCTCACGTCTGCGGTGGTGACAACAAAGGCATCAGAGGCAGGGCTGGACCACGGCGATTTTATTAGAAGATGCATTTGAGCCAGAATTTCATCAACCAGGTCTCACATTTTAAAATACTTAAAACGGCAGACGATCAACCTCAGTTGAAAGTTAATTCAGAATTACCTTCCCCCAGGACAAGGTGAACTAGACAATGCCAAGTTCCTCTGTCAAGTACACTCAGCACCCAGCGAGCTCTTCATGGCCAGGCGAGGTCGTAGGATCTACAGAGGATTCCATGTCAGAGAAGGTCGATATCTGTGAAATGCGTTCCATTGTACTTTGCACAACTTCTTCTGTTTGGGGAGTAGAGTGAGGAGTTGGATGCATGAAAAAAGAGAAAAGGGAACAAAGAAAGGATGAAGATGTGAAGGAGGGGGCGGTCTGAGCAGAAGGTAAGGAGTGAAATAGAGGGGAAGTGTTAAGATGGTGAGCGAGGCCATCGAGGGGGAGGTGCAGCCACCCAGGCCCAGGGGAGGGCCGGCGGCAGAGAGAGCAGGGCTCGCCCTCAGCCCCTGGCAGGAGCCGCTAGGACTGGGGTGCGGCCAGGCCTCTGCACTTCCCCCCTCAGCCTCCTTCTGCATGGAGTTGTAAGGCCTTCACCCTCCCTGTTGTCTGTCTCCCTGCTCATCGTACCAACCACCTGAGATTCTGGGGGTGAAGGGAGGATGAGCCACAGGTTAGCGCAGCCCCTGGTCTTTCCTGCTCACGAGTGGCCTCCTGGGCAGCAACGGCCCCAGGGGTGTTAAGAACTGCAGGCCCGCTCGGTCAGAGTCTGGAGAGGGGATTCAGACCCTCACTCCGTCTGCTCACTCGGAACCCCTCCCCGGCCCCCGCCTCCGCCCCGCCTAGGTAGAGAAATCCTCCATCCAAAGGCTCATTACTGTTTCGGAGGCGGCGGCTCCTGCTGTTGTGTTGTTACGTTTCTCTCCCCAACCATCTTAGTGGCTGTTGAGGTGACGGCTAGGAAAGCAGCGGGGCTGTTGTCACATTATCATGACCTCGTCCTTTCTCATTTCTGTAGGACCTTTATAAGTCAGCCTGGCTGTTCCCGTTAGACAGAATGAAAACAGAGGCCTGAATCTGGGTCACGAGGAATGCAATGAATCAGTGGAGGCCCCAGGCCCTTTGCTTGGCTGCCCTCCCTCCCATGCACAGAGAGCACCGTCGGGAACTGGGGCAGTGATGTCTTTACGGGTTCAAGGAGGGAGACGACAGATTTTATTTGCGGGTTTATCTAACATCAGAATTGTTGGATTGGAGGTCCCCAACGTAAAAGGACGTGTGGCTTTCAGATTTGTTTCTGACCTATAAACAGAGGTTTTAGGAAACTAAAAGCCACTGTCTTGTATGTAAAATTAAATGAAAATGCAATAAAATAGCTTAGTCTTCTTTGGCTTTTCTGTCACTTTTAGCCTTTTCAGATTCTGTAAAATAGGCTGAAGTGATTTGCATAACTCCTCCCATGTGCTCTGGTCAGGGGTGGGCGTCCTCTCTCCAGACCTGAGGTGGAGGGACTTGCTGGCCTCCTATGCGGTGTCTGCCGGGGACCAGCCCCAGTGCCCTTCCTGTCCTCCTTCTTGATTTGGTAGAACAGGTGGAAAGGGGGCCTTTCTGCTGTCCCCACTCTGTGATCTAATCCTGTCTATCCTGATAAAATTAGTCATGCCCTCGTTGAAGAGTTTTGTGATATTTTAAAGTTAAGTCTGAGAAAAGCCAATCCCACTGGAAGTTAGTTTTAATGCTACTTAGAGCTCTTTCATTGATTGTAATAATCTCACTCTGGTTTTCCTGTTCTGAGCCGGCAGTCGTGTCCAACAATTCCTTTCACCATTTACTGTAACTGATTTGAAGCAAAATAGCATGTTCACTGTTCTGGAAACTGATGGAAAAAGTGGTGAATATGGGAGCAGTGAGACAATGAAGATTATCAGGAAATATCTAGAAGGTGTAATTTCTGCAGAAGTGAACATTAGTGATATCGGCAACAGTTACTACAATTAGTCTTTTTACAGTTCTCAGAGATTGTTTCATTGTACAACCAATGTATCTCATTATTAAATACATGGAGAGCACAAAGATTTAGAAACAAAATTATATTTCTTATATTTCTAGCCCCCCCACCAAGCAACCATAGTTATCATTTCAATATATTTCTTCCCACACCCCTCCCCCCACCCTCCCCCACACCCTCCTCCACACCCTCCCCACACCCCTCCCCCACGACCTCCCCCACCCCTCCTGCACGCCCTCCCCCACACCCTCCCCATGCCCTCCCTCACACCCCTCCCCCAACCCTCCCCACACCCTCCCCCACACCCTCCCCCACACCCCTCCTCCACACGGTCTCCCCGACACCCCATCACTCCTTCCTCCCAGCTTTTCCCTCCTTCCACCACCTCCCAGAGCTTCATTTTTTAGATCGGGTTAATCTTTTCTGTTTAACCCCCTTTCCTCTGGCACACGATCTAACAGAACCTTTCTCTCCCCAGCATGTCTGGCGAAATCAGCAGGAGGAGGGCACCCACTCCATGGCTGGGCAGCCTGGGTGTCTCAAAATCCCTCCTTCCTCCCAGCTGAATCCACCTCCTTCCACTCTCCTGTCTTTTGGCCCACATCCTCCTTTTGGCACAGTGGAGAATAAGGCCGTTCCTTTTCCTTGCTGGCTTTCTTCACACACCAAAGGCTGCATCTTCCCTGAGGTCCCCTCCCGACCCCCTCCTTCCTGGCGTGTGCTGGTCCCAGGCCCCTTCATCTCCCTAATCACGCTCTGCCCTCATCATGGCTGAGTAGAAGGGCTCCCCGCCCCCGGTCCTCAGTGCCGTGACTTCTATTAGATCCTGGTCTGTCCAGGACAGCCGTGGTCTCAGCCCTGAGGCTTCCGCATTCTGGGAGACCAGGACGGTTGGCCACCCTAATCCTGGCAGCCCACGAGGAGGGGGGCTGGGCGGTTGCTGCTGGCATGAAACGTTGACTCCCGTCTCTGTGGTGTGAGGGCTGACTCCCCTCCTGCTGCTGGTCCATCAGGGGACACCAGCTCCTCTGTACTCCTGGGCTGTGCCTGAGGGCTGAGCAAAGCCTGGAGTCAGAAGACCAGCGCTTTTGGTGTTGAGATGCGGTCTGTGCAGGGGGCAGTCTCTGTTCCCACAGTCACAGCTAAAAGCGGGCGTGGGCCGGGGGTGTGGAGTGGGGTCAGCAGTGGTGTCTGCTCAGTCCCAGGGCTCAAAAAAGAAAGCCTCACTTGTGCCTGCTGCCCCCCTCTCGCCGTTCTACTTCTTTGCGTCTTACTGCCAGGTTTTGGTCTTTGTTTGATTTTTTATTCATGCATTTTAAAATTGAAGTCTAGGTGATTTACAAAGTTGTGTTAGTTTCTGCTGTACAGCAAAGTGATTCAGTTATACATATAGACCCTTTTTTATATTGTTTTCTATTATGGTTTATTACAAGATACTGAATATAGATCCCTGTGCTATACAGTAGGAACTTGCTTACCGCAGCCAATTAAAAATTTTTTTTTTCTACATCTGTGGTCTTTATTTCCTGAGGCCACACTATCGTCTTAGATCCTTATCATAAAGCTTTCACTTGAACATTCAGACTGAAAGTTTATCTTCCAAGAGCACCGTAAACACGAGTGATTAACTCCAGAGGTCAGTTTCAGTCCTTAGAGTCTCTACTCCGCAGGTCTTTCTTCAAGCACTTTTCTCCCTTTGCTCCAGTAACACTGTATTGATTTCAAGGGACCTATTCTTCTGGCCACTTCTTTTCTGTCTTTTTTCCTCACTTCAATCTGTTCTCCTGTTTCCTGTGCTTAAGTGCAAGCTCCCAGAGCTTTCATCTGCATCTCTGAGTTCAGTTACAACCTCCTGTGCATAACTCTCCCTGCATCTCATGCTAGAGCGCCCCTTTAGGACAGAATGAGAGGGGGGAGGGGTGGGGGGAGGGGTTGGAGGCAGAGAGGGAGGAGGGGGAGGGGAGGGGAAGGAGTGGGGAGAGGTCAGCTCTGGGGGTACGTACCAAACACGCGGGAGATCTGCACTTCCCGTGTCTCTAATCTTCACCTGAAACCTTCACAAATCTCTCCGCTTCATTTTATTAATGAGGAGACGGACACCCAGGAATTAATTTCAAAAGTGGCCAGCCCGTGGCTGACCCAGATCTAAAGTCAAGACTCTGCAGTTACACAGTACTTCAGTCTCCTCAACCCCATGTACCTTAAATGAATCTCATTTCCTTCCCCTTACATCAGCTTCTATACCTTCTCTGGTTAGAACTATGTTAGAAACTTAGAAATAAGTTTCCAGTTCTGATTTCCCTATTTCTGTTGAGGTGGAAAATCTGGCACCATTTTTACTCCTTCTTCCTCTTGCTTTTTACTGATTTTTCAAAACATCATTTCTTCTTCACATTTATCCCAGAAACGCATAAACTTCAGGGTCGGATGACATGGCTTTGCGTCTTGGCTCTCCAAGTTGTGAGATGCGTGAACTTGAGGAAGTTGCTCTATTTCTGAGTTTCAGTTTGACAACACCAGCACCCTCTAGGCTTCTCGTGCAGATGAACAGAGCAGGGTGAGGGGAGCAGCGAGACGCCTGGCTGTGAGCCATCAGCCCTGCCAGTAGCTCTTGGGCTCTGGGCTGCCTACCTCTGGACGGTTTCCTGTCCACGTCGGTGCTGGGAACTTGCTCCCTGTCACTCCACAGCTCACAAAACTGCCACGTCTTTGCGTTGTCACTGAGACCAAGTCCCAGCTCTTCGGCCAGCCTTCCTCGACTTCCCACTGCAGCCCAGCCCCTCCACTGCTGCCCAGGCAGGTCCAGGACGGTGCTTTCCTGCCACCACACCTTTGCCCTGAGGCTCGCCCCCTCCCCCTCCCTACTTGGCCAGTGGGTCAGCCTCCTGGCTCAGCTCTGGCCCGTCCCCACAGACACGGTGCTCTATGCCTCCTCAAGCTCTCCGCTTTCTCAGTCCTGTGAAACATCACTCACAGCCTTGAACTCACTGCCTGAAATGTCATGTGTTCGTGCCTCACCTCGGCAACTGTGCAAGTCCCTTAAAGGCAGGAAGTAAATCACATACTTTAAAGCGCCTCTGTACGTGGTGCAGAGCACGGGGTAGCTATCTGAGGGTTTAATTTGCAGCAGGTGAAGGAGATCGGTGTGCCCCTGGCTCGCTAGCAGTACAACGTTCGGGCTGCATCGTTCAGTGCGTAGAGTGAAAAAGAGTGTCAAACTGTGCAGGCCCAAAGCTACAGCACGTGCCCCGAACACGAAGGCTGTACCACCCGAAATCTTTGTCGGTTCCAGAATACGAGGGGTCAGCGCGGTTGACGATTCCGTCTGTAAAAGGCGCTTCTGTCCCTACTGGGGAATTCGCTGGCGGAACGTGATGCATAGCATTTCCGTATTTCCACCAAGCCACACCCCAAGGCGCAGACCTAAGCTGCTGCTGGACGAGATAGTCTGTTCTTAGAGTTGCCTGGCTTAATCTCTCCAACAGCATCACTGGCCTACATTTCTTATCCCCCCACTTCCAGCATCTCTTCTCACTGTTGGCTTTCTTGGGGAGGATAGTTTTTAAACAAAGAAAGTCCGTTTTTGTTTTGATTGTTGTTCTTTGTAACACATCTCGTTACTTCAGAAGAGGGTGAGAGCTTGAGCTGAAGAGGAGAGAAGGGCTCCCGTTACTCATTGCTGCTCAGCAAACGACCTCCCACTGTGGTGGCTCAGAACAATTTATTATTACCTCTCAAGGCTCTGGGGTTGGCGGGGCTCAGCTGAGCGGTTCTCAGGAGGGGCCTGTCATGCCGTTACACCCAGAGGGTGGCTGGGACCCGAGTGGTCGGAAGGCTCCACGGGGCTGGCTGTTGTCTGGGGTCTCAGCAGGAGCTCTGCGCACGCTGCCCACGCGTGGCTTCTCTGCAGAGCCTGGGCTTCTCAGCCCAGCACAGAGGCTGGCTTCCAAAGAAAGCACAGCCCAATGGGGAGCTGCAGGGCTCCTGTGAGCCAGCCTCAGGAACCCCGGATCACTGCTTCTGACATGACGACTGGTCAAGCCAGTCAGCAAGGCCAGTCCAGACAAAGAAGAGGGAAATACGGGAGCCGCGTGCTCGTTTTAGAAGAAAAGGCGTTGAAGCTGGCGGTCTCCAAAGGCTGTCTAGCACACGAAGTGCACATCTCGTTAAGATACAGGTAACACCGACATCAGCTGCGTTCATTTTCCAGGTCCCCGAGATCCCAGCACTCCAGCCACCAAACCAGGACTCAAGCGTGTCCCTCAGAAACGCTGCAAACCACCATCTGCTGGGCCTGCACAGGGGCCGGCAAATATCAGACACCGGAGCTGTTAATCAGTGAGGGCCGAGGTCCTCTGAAATGCCAAAGGCAGTCGGCTTTATCCGCCACAATCCCATCGGCAGATACTGGTGATCCGGGCGTCATGCGTCTTTGGAAATTATCCACAAAGTTGAAAATGTGTGAAATCCTTGTTATGGGTCTTCCCTGGTGGCGCAGTGGTTAAGAATCCACCTGCCAATGCAGGGGATGTGGGTTCGAGCCCTGGTCCGGGAAGATCCCACATGCCGCGGAGCAACGAAGCCCGTGCACCACAGTTACTGAGCCCGCGTGCCTAGAGCCCATGTTCCACAATGAGAGAAGCCACCACAATGAGAAGCTCACGCACCGTAATGAAGAGTAGCCCCCCCCGCTGCAACTGGAGAAAGCCCGCGTGCAGCAACGAAGACCCAACACAGCCAAAAATAAAATAAATAAATTAAAATAAAGAAAGAAAGAATTAAAAAAAAAAACAAACCTTGTCCCTTAAAGGAACATTCTATATCATCTGTGAGGAAGTCCATTTGATTGAAAAACTTTATGAAATTTTTGCCTAAAATCACTTTAACTCTTATAATGAAAAAATGTGTTTGTTCATAATGGACACACACTTCTCAAGTTCCTATTTTTCCTTTTAGATTCTTCCTTCTTAGGGGAACCCACTTGTATTCTCTGCCCTTCTTGTGTGGCCAAGACTCCCCTTCCTTCTAATTAAACAGGGACCTGCAGCTGGACGAGCTGCCTTTCCACACCCCAGGGTGAAGCCCGCAGTTAAGAGGAGGGGTCCCCAGGAAGCCCGGACCTACACAGGAGTGTCACAGGCAGCCTCACCGCAAAGTGTAAAGCACTTCCTACTTGGTCGTGATGTTTATTTACCAAACTGTCCCTGGACTTCGTTCTGAATGAATTTTTCACACCTACTGTCAGACTTTCAGACTGGAAACTATTTATGTAAAGTGCATCACCGCACTGTGTACTTGTTGCTTTTTACATCCCTCACAATGTCATGCAAATGAGCAGCAGATTTTATTTAAATGAGGTGAGAGCTCCCAGGATCTGTAACGTGGGACACGTTCTAGAGAGAGAAAACAAAATGGGCCTGAGCTTCCCAAGGATGACATATAATTTGGATTTTACTTTGAAGTACAGAAGGGGTGCTGGGGCAAAGGACATATGAGGACCACACAGGCCTGGAGTTCTACAGAAGAGCAGCCTTGTGCACGGCGTGGGAAGGCCAGAGGCCCAGGGCTGGAGCTGCTCGGAGGCCAGGGCCAAACCCTCTACGGATTCTCCTCCCTCTGGGGGCAGAGAAGTCGTGTGAGGGGCAGGGGTCCCTCCTGGGGGTGTCTCCCACTCTTCTGACAGGCGGGCCAGCATGGGTGCCGAAGCGTGCGGCTCCGGTGATGAAGCCTCCTGGCCCGTCGTGTGGCCTCACAGTGTCGCTTTCCTCAACATGCTGAATCCTACTCACTGTTCTGTCTTGGTCCTCAGCGAAGTCAAAGCTGTTTTTCTTGCTTTAGGCAGGCCAGTTCTAAGGTGATAATGAGCTGCTAAAGGGTTTACCTTCCCACCTTCTTGCTAAACAAGACCATCAAAGGGGATTTCAGAAGGAACGGGCAGAAAAGGTGTGTGCGTGACACCCGTGCCCCCAGCCCCTGAGGTGGCCTGTTTTTTCCTCTGCCAGGAGCCTGGGGCCTGGTAGGCAGCACTTCCAGCAGCTTCCACACAAAGCAAGAAGCAGGACCTCGGAGGAGGTGGTGGGTGGTGATGAGAAGCAGGGGATGTGATGGGGCAGCAGTGGGAAAGGCAGAAAGGACACACTCCCTTGCTCTCCATCCAGGGATCAGCAGTCCAGGTCAGGAACCCCGAGGGATGTCACGTGAAGGGCTCTTTTCAAACAGAGGAGGGGATGGGACACCCGTGTCAATGCAGAATCGTGAGCTCCATCAGAGAAAAACAAGTCAGGACTTGGAAAGAAGCAAATGACATTCAAAAGGATCATCGTGAGGGAGGGAATGGGACGGTTGCGAGATCGGTGCCCTGGGATCAGAGGTTGGCAAGCACCTCGAAGTCAAACAGAAGAAGGCTTTTCTTCTATAGGGTTGGGGAAGGAGACAGGGATGAGCGGAAACTTCGCAGGGAAATGACCCACAATGGCCGCGAAGAGGGTCCCGCTATGCTGACGATTCCCCAGAGAAGCTGACAAGGGGACAGGTCCACGTTCAGTGTTGCTCAGACTTGGGGACAAGCCGCGTTCTGGGGTCTGGAGGAAGGAGAGACCCCTGACTAGCTCTTTCTTAGTCAAGACAAAGCAGAGGGTGGGCCGTGGGCAGCTTGCACAACTCAGGAAGAGAAAGGAAGCTAAAGAGAAAGGAGGAGGGAACATGTCAGTTAACCTGGTCTTGCTTTTAATTGATCTTTGCTATAAAACTTTGCTATAAATTTTTTTATAAAACTATTTCCTGGGACTTCCCTGGTGGCACAGTGCTTAAGAGTCCACCTGCCAATGCAGGGGACACAGGTTCGAGGCCTGGTCCGGGAAGATCCCACATGCCATGGAGCAACTGAGCCCGTGAGCCACAACTACTGAGCCTGTACTCTAGAGCCTGCAAGCCACAACTATTGAGCCCGTGCACCACAACTACTGAAGCTCGTGCGCCTAGAGCCCGTGCTCTGCAACAAGAGAAGCCACCACAATGAGAAGCCTGCGCACCACAACGAAGAGTAGCCCCCGCTTACCGCAAGCAGAGAAAGCCCACGCGCAATGACGAAGATCCAATGCAGTCAAAAATAAATAAATAAATGAATGTATAAGAAAAAAATAAAAAAACCTATTTCCTGAGACTTGAGTCACAACAACACACTACATCATGGTGAACACTTTTATGATTCCAGAATTCTTTTATTTTTCTGTCTTTTTTTTTAAAAATCGCTTGTACCCCAAAATGAGTTCTCCAAATGACTCATCAATTGCTTTTCCTTCCATCAACTGCTATACCTAATGACAGGGCACTTGTTAGATCTGTCACCTGCCATCTCATACAGATCGAGTGCCCAGCTTTTTAGCATCTCACGCTTTTCTTTTTTTTAATTGAGAGATAATTGACATATGACATTATATTGGTTTCAAGTGTACAACATAATGATTGGATATTTACATGTATTGTGAAATGAACAATAAGTCTAGTTAATATCCATCACCACACATGGTGTTTTTGATCCCAAATGATACAATAGTAATACTTGTGTTTTTTTATCCCCCCAAAAAACTAGTGTTTATTGAGTAGCTATCCCACTCCAGGCACTGTCCTACCAGCGTCACATGAACTGAGGCTGCTCTCCTCCGTGACACTCTGAGGCTGCCCCGTCATGGTCTTTATTGTACAGAGGAGGGAATGAGGGGTGAAGAAGGTCAGTACCTCCCTGCGGTGCACAGCTTTCGGGGTGAACACAGGCAGGGGGCTCCAGAGGCTGCAACACTAACCACAATGCTCACACGGCCCTTTCTAAATACTTCTAAATCTTTCCAGGCAGCCCGCAAAGTGCCCTTGCTCCCAGAGGTAACTGACCAGGAGACGGAGTGAGTGTTTGAGCATAAATTCATTGTCACACCTTGAAAGGCAACTCAGAGTCCTTCTTCTGGGAGATAACAGCACCCAGGTCCCTCCCTTCTCAGCAACTTTACCACCAGCTCCAGGGAGTCATATGATTATTTTATAACCTACAGGATATAGATGGTTAACCATCTGTATTTGGGCAAATAGGCGTTCCTTTTACATAGGAAGTGGTAATTCAGCGATTTGCTTTTGGTTAATTCTGGCCTCTCACTGCTTTTTTCTTAATGACCATTAGAAAGTGCATCTGGTTAAGAGAATCACACTGGTGCTGTGCGTTCCTGGGGTGTCATGAGGGGCGTGTAACCGAACTGGGCACTTTGGATCACGGCGTTTCTCAAGGTGAGCCCCGCTAAGCCCCCTCGACTCCTTTTAAAAGTGTCTTTTCTTCTCTGATACCCGCATCTAAGGAATGTTAGACATGCAAGTGCTTTACTCTTAAGAATTCCGGAATGCTGGCATGCTGTCTGTGTTTACACTTAGTGAAACATTCTCACTTACACACATACAGTGTCCTAATAGTTTTAGGAATCGTACTGTGTGTTCAAGAAGCTCGCTTTCCCTCTAAATGTACAGGAAGTGATTTCATTCTAATTGCCTCGAACTGGAGCTTGGGCGATGGTTCGGGCGTTGCTTCATAGGGGAAAAGTCCAGGGGGCACCTGTCTGGAGAGCAATTCTTTATTTAAATAAGTACGTAAAGAGTTTGCAGAGCTAACACCGGAGCTAGAATAATGTTTTGGCGGCCACGCAATAGGTGATTTATGCACCGAAAGATGACGAGTGAGGGTCTCGAATAGCTGGAGATGGACTGGGAAGGAGCTTTTCAGGCAGTCATTTAAGAGAAATTGATTGGGTGGAAATTTTTATGAGACTCAGTGAAATACAGGAAAAGCTCTGATAATGGCCGCAAATGCCGCAGTGATTGTGGAGTGAGTGTCTCATGACCATAAAAGAATGCGCAGTGGTCTTTAAAAGAGTCTGCCGTAGGTTCCATCCAAAGCCTGTGGAGCTGCAGAAAATAGCCATTGCAGACATCAGTAAAGAAACAAATGCAAGGTCTGAATTAATGAATCACTAATTCTGGAAATGATTAGAGATATGAAATATAATTTCTGTAATGAAAAAGAAAATGTAAAAGTGAGCTTTTAAAGAAGCAAAGGGAACCAAAAGAAAAAAAACGCAAACTTACATACCAATCACTGGAAAAAACCCTCTGGCTTCTTTCTTAACCACTCTTATTCAAAAGCAGAAGGAAGCCAGACTAGGATTTCAGCTCCACTGATGTTCATCTAAAAAGGGATAAAACACCCATGGTTCAAATGAATTAAGAGAACCTACATTTATTGAGTACTTACTTCTGTAGTTTGTGAGATTCTGATATACATATCGTTTAAAAATAAACATATTATTTAAGATCTTGTGGGAATTTTGTAGTCCTTCCGTAAGACCTGCTGGAGACAAGTTGAATTAGGTCTCTAATTCACAGCCCTAGAGGAACTGCAGTCTTCCCATCTATAAATGGGTATAAGTCTACCTTAGAGGGTTTTTGTGAGGCTATAAGGGATAATAGATGTAAAGCAGTGATCCCAATGCCCAGGGTGTAGTTAGAACTTAATTTCAAGCGTGCACACCTGCTTTCCACACACTCAACCAACATACACACGCATACACGCATGCAATGCATAACACGACATACATACATACACCCATACTCACAATGTGACACACACATGCACACACATTACACACACATGTATGCACGTGCATACATGTACTCAACACATGTACGCATACACATTTAGTTCTTGTTCCTTGTCTTGTGGGCCGTCACTATTTATGAAAATAAACACAGATTGAAAATCTTCTGCTTTAACTTTAACAAACTAGTAAACTTGTTATTAAGTTTGTTTAAATCAAAAATTTAACAGTTTCCTTGCTGATAATATTTTGTTAAAATTATTCATGTTTTCCCTGTGTTTAATTTTGGTGGGTAGATTCTGCCCTTGGCCAAATGCACAAAAAGGTTGAAGTTGGTCTGTCACCCACCCCCTTCTGCTTTTTCAGCCACCTCTTCTCTTCTCTTGGGGATCTTACTTCCTTTTTGCTGCCACCCACTCCTGGTCCGAACAGAGAGCAGACCAGTAATTGACAGACAGACCCTGCGAGGCTGTCCTTGGTCAACTGATACCAGTGAAGACGCTGGCTGCTAATGACCTAGACTGTTTTCTGCCTGTCCCTGGTCCTCTGCACGTGACCAGAGGGCTTCCAAAGCCCTCAAAGACCAGAGCAGAGGAGCAGCTCCTGTGAAGTGGAGACCCGGGAGGCGGCCTCTGGTGGATTTGAGAGCAGCTGAGTAGGGAGAAGGGGCACTGCCTGGAGTTTTTTTTTTTTAATTCTTTTTGTTTTAATTAATTTATTTTATTTATTTATTTTTGGCTGCGTTGGGTCTTCGTTGCTGCACGCGGGCTTGCTCTATTTGCAGTGAGCAGAGGCGACTCTTCCTTGTGGTGCAGGGGCTTCTCATTGTGGTGGCTTCTCTTGTGGAGCACGGGATCCAAGCACATGGGCTCCAGTAGTTGTGGCACACGGGCTCCAGTAGTTGTGGCTCTCAGGCTCAGTAGTTGTGGCTCGTGGGCTCAGTAGTTTTGGCTTGTGGTCTCTAGAGCACAGGCTCAGTAGTTGTGGCTCACGGGCTTAGCTGCTCTGCAGCATGTGGGATCTTCCTGGACTAGGGCTCGAACCCATGTCCCCTGCATTGGCAGGCGGACTCTCAACCACTGTGCCACCAGGGAAGCCCTATTCTTTTCATTTTTGAATGAAGTAGTCAATTAGCTGTTAGTTTCTGAGATACCTTCTTTTGCATATTGTACCTAATGAAAATGGTACTAGGAAGCCACAGTGTTTAACTGCAAAAAAAAAAAAAAGTAAATTAGCATTTAAAACACTATGTTAAGAATGTTCATCTAATTAAGTAACATTAAGTTTTCCTTGAAGTAACACTTTTTTTTTTCCTGGGTCGTAACAAAATCTTTGAAATGTGACAGTTGGGAGGCAGACGCTCTCACCACGTGCATACGTTGAATCTTGGGACTTCAGCACATTTACTTTTCATTTAAAAGAGTAATATATTTGTGGTTTCAAATCTTAAATGCAAATGTCATATGAAGGTTCAACTTATCACTGTGTGTCTCTATAAACGGACGAAAAGCCATTCAAAGATATATCTTTTAGGGGCTTCCCTGGTGGTGCAGTGGTTGGGAGTCTGCCTGCCGATGCAGGGGACGCGGGTTCGTGCCCCGGTCCGGGAGGGCCCCGCGTGCCGCGGAGAGGCTGGGCCCGTGGGCCATGGCTGCTGGGCCTGCGCGTCCGGAGCCTGTGCTCCGCGGCGGGAGGGGCCGCAGCAGTGAGGGGCCCGCGTACCACAAAAAAAAAAAAAAAAAAAAAAGATATATCTTTTAATAATAGATGAATTCTAAGTATGTCCACGATGAGAAAAGAATCCTTCAGGAGTTAGCGCAAGGCCTGTGCACTTTTCCTTTCATGCAATCTGAGTGGTGGATACACTCCTAGTTGGAGGCCGGCATGGAGACCAGCTTCCTGCCTAAAGATAGGGGATCTGTTCACCTTAGTGATATCCCTCACCACCAGGCAGTGCCAGCGCTGGACAGAGCCTGGAGCTGCTGGCCACCGGCCGGCATGTGGGCCTGGCGTTTATACTTGTCTTGGAAGGAAGCAAGGAAGGAAGGAAGGAAGGAAGGGATAGCTCCTCTAGGTCAGCTTTTTCCAAAGTGTTTTCCAAAGAACACCAACTCTAAACTTCCTGTGGGTGGGCAGGTTGGGAAGGTGTGGTTACTCAGCAAGGCTCCGAGCCATGGTAATAAACCGTGACATAAACACCCAAGAGGAGGATGCAGGTGGTAGCGTTGCCCAATCTCACTCAACCCCAGAGCAATCTTTCCCCTGCTCTTCCTTCTCCCCCTCTCCCGCTGTTCTTTGTACTCAGAGCATCTCCCAGGAACTCACTTTTAAATGCTGATCTAAATTCCAATGATCTAAGTTGCTGGACGCTGGAATTCCAGGTGAAGCCCCAGTTCTCACCCACAAACGTGCATTAGAGTAACCCGGAGACAGAGTGAAAGGAGATGGTCCATGATCACAGCGGACATGCACAGGACTCCAGAGCTTACCTCACCCCCAACTTTACTGATGACTCAGAAGACACAGGCAAGCACAGGCACAGGGTGACATCGCTTTCCTGGAGGGGCCCCGAACCATCAGATACAGCTTACTAAACGTGGGTTTTGGTTTCAGATCAGTATGAAGTGTTATGAGCAGCACACGTGAAAACACTGCTCTCAGGGCTCTGCAGGTTTGACTGCTCACCACACAGTTGGAGGCTGCCTCTTTCCCGTGCCCTGCACCCTCCCGTGGACGGGGCTCCAGCGGCCCCCATGCTCCACATGGTGTTGTCTGCCTCAAAGCTTCTCCGTCAGGGCCTCCACAGGCAAATGCACTTAGCTTGGTTCCAAGGAGGCCGGTCAAGGTTAGTCCTGCCCCCGTGTCTCCAGCTGGAAGGGAGAGCTGCACCTGTTCAACCCTTTCCTCACCAAAGAGCTCATCACCAAAGGCTCTGATTCAGCAGGTCTGACCCACGTCACACCCACCTCGTGTTCTGTAAGGACTCACCACTGTGCCTGCCAGAGAGTTTGCCGTCCCCCAAGGCAGCTCGTGTCATTCTTACTAAACGGTTCAAGTGTTCTTTCTAATGTTTGGTCGAATCTGTGGATACCGTCGCCACTCACTGGGCACATTCTGACCCTGTGCGGGGCGGGTAAGCCTAGACCCTCTTTCAAATGACAACCTTGCGGGTAGTTGATGACCTCATTGCTCCCTGGCCCTCCCTCCGTTCAGGTGGAACATCTCCACTTCTGGCACATGGGGTTCTGTCTTCACCATCATAGCCACTTGGCTTCAGTTGATTCCAGCTGGTCATTTTTTCCGTAGCTCAACTCAAAATTACTATGTAAGTCTGATCAGCGTAGACTTGATGAAACTATCACATACCTCATTCTAAGCCTTGCAATAATTTGGCCTAAAAATAAAACATCCATTACTTTTAACAGGCTGCATTTATTGAGCATTATTTTAGTTTTCTATTGCTTCCGTAACAAATTACCACACATATATTTAACTCTCAGTTCATTAGAGAAGGTACGAAATATCTATTTTTAAAAGGTCTTAATATCACAATTTTCATAACAGAAAGTCCGCAGATTCTTTCTCCAAAAAGTTGACTATTGCTGCTCGAGATTTGAGGTAATTTACTTGAGGAAAAAAGAAAGGTTCTTTCCATGTTGTGGTGCCCCTGATGCCAATCTGTCACCAGCACAATTTCCTCCAGACGACTCACATGATTTTTGTAATGAACATGGTGGTCTGGGGCAGGGTGAGTTACTTCCAGTGACTGTGAGTGCCTCGCGTATGTGTCAACCTGGGAGCAGCCTGATCTGAGAACACTGATTCTCAACCACAGAAGCATCATGTTCGTCATCATGCAGATTTCTAGATGGTTGACACCCAACCGTTACGTAACACTATCCCCGAAAGATGCAGAACGTACAAATTTGGGTTATTGTGATTTATTCTGCCATTCTAGTCAGAAATAAGAGTAAATCAAAGGAAATTAAAATAACGTCTCAGGAATAGACATAATTCAGACCGAACTTCTAAGGTCTCTGTTTGGAGCGCACCCCCCGGCGGCATGGCCTGAATATCTGGTTTCTTGTGGTACCAGCTTAGACGCTCCTGCCGACACTCAGGACAAAGACTTTCCTGACCCTGGCCTTCTCCTCACCAGAGGGAACCCCTTGTTTTTCTGTACACCCCACTATTGTTGCTAGTATTGCACGTTTTATAATGATTTGTCTACCTGACAGCTTCTTGAAGCTGGAGCTGACGTTCAGTGCATCTCGGCATCCTCTGTTTCTCCTCAGTAGATACTCATAAACATCGGTGGAACTGAATTCAATTTGAATTCAGAAAACATTATCTACCACAGTGTGGTTAAAAAGTATCTCCCCTAAGTGGGGTTCCAGCTGGGCCAAGATGCTGGGTCATCCCCTACCTCATTATAACTGGGCTGCCATTCCCACCGTTGCCAGCCCCACCTCCATATGGTATGAAGGCCTGACACCCCAGCACCCCGCAGCTGCGTCTCATCAGCACCCATGTTGCCTCCCCAGGTCTGGACTCCGTCTGGGCTCAGTCCCTGCACAGCTCCCCAGCAGCGTGGTCTCCACGGCAGCCCTGTGTCCCCGCTTCCGTGGTATCCCCTCCTGCTCTGCTCCCAGCCCCCTTCCCACGCACCTGTAGCCCACCCCTCCCTCAGTCTGTACCTTTTCCTCCTTCTGGAGTCCTTGAAAGTCCTTCTTCCCACACACCTTCCACAACCTGCTCAGTCCCAAGTGAGGACAAGTCCCCCGCATCAGCGCATTTGTGTCAAGCTGTGTGCACATTATTTTTATTAGCTTTTTGAGGCATAATTTATAACAATAAACGTCACCAATTTGAAGTACACCCTTCAGTGGGTTTTGACAACAGTCACCGTCCTGACAGGGAGCATCTCCCGCACCACAAAAAGTCCCCGAGCCTGGCGCAGCCGGTCTCTTCTTCCGACCCCTCACCCACGGCAATCACTGACTTGGTTCCTGCCACTATTGTTTTGCCTTTTCTAGAATTTCATATAAATGGAATAATGCAGTACATGGGTCTTATATGTTTGAATTCTTTACCCAGAAAAATGCTTTTGTAATTCACGTGTTTGGAGCGGGCGTCAGTAGCCACTCTTCATCTTCCGGCTGCGTTCTAGGTGTGGAGGGGGAGCAATCTACACATCTGTTCCCCAGCTGATGGGCACTGGGGTTCTTTCCAGTTTGGGGCTGTTAAGAATAAACCTTTGAGTACAAGTCTTTCATTTTCATTCTCCTGGGTGAACATGCAGGGGTCACCTGTGGTTCACGTGGTAAGTGTGTGTTTAACTTATGAGAGACTTTGACTTGTTTTCTCAGAGCGGGTCTCTGTGCTGCGTCCCCACCACTTTGGTGAGCACGCGAGGCTCCACGTCGTCTTCCACAGTCTTGTGTGCCTTTCTGATTTTAGCCAGTCTGGTGAGCATGAAACGACTTCTTATTGCGGTTTTAATTTGCATTTTCCTAATAATTAATGACATGGAGTGCCTTTTCTTGTGCTTATAAATACATCTATGTATTTTCTTTGGGGAATCGACTTAAAATTTTTGCCTGATTCTTCTTGAGTTGTTTGTCTTCTTGACATTGAGTTGTAAGGGTTCTTTGAATATGCTGGCCACAATGATCAGATATAAATTTACAATTTTTTCCCCATGCAATGGTCTTTTTCATTTTCTGAAGCCTTTCGAAGGGCAGAAGTTTTAAATTCTGATCAGTTACAATTTATCAATTTTATAACAGTTCATGCCTTGAGCAATTTATACAAGAAATCTCTTTCATTCCCAAGGGCGTGAAGATTTTCTCCTATGTCTTCTTCTAGATGTTTTGTGGTTTTAGCTCTCACATACAGCTCTATAAGCTATTCTGAATTATTTTTTTGCCTACGGTGCGATATAAGGGGTTTGGATCAACTTTTATACATGAATATCCAGTTGTTCGGGCACCATTTACTGAAAAGACTGTTTTTCCCACTAAACCTTGGTAGTTTAGTTAAAAATCTGTATTTATTCTGTTCTATTGATCTATGAATCTATCCTCTTGCCAATACCACACTGTCATAATTGCTGTAGCTTACAGTAAGTCTTGAAATCAGGTATTGTGAGTCCTACAATTTTGTTCTCTTTTTCAAAGTTGTTTTGGCTATTCTAAATCCCTTGAATTTCTTAATAAACTTTAGATTTACCTTGTCAATTTCTACAAGAACCCTTGCCACAATTTGGATTTGGGTTTTGTTGTATCTGTAGATCAGTTTGGAGAGAACCGACATTTTAACAATATTGAATTGTTTAACCTACATATGACATATCTTTCCATTAAGTTAGATGATTTAATTTCTCTCAGCAGTGTTTTGTAGTTTTCAGGATATGTATACATCTTGGTGGATGTATTCATAAGTATTTCATTTCATGTTTTCTGATGCTGTTACGATTTTTTTTTCAGTTTCAATTTCCAAATGTTGCTGGGGCACAGAATTACAATTGATTTGTGTCCATCATTGGTGTCCAGTCTGATGTTAATCCTAATCAGTGTATTATTATTATTATTATTTTTTTTTTGCTGCACCGTGAGGCATGTGGGATCTTAGTTCCCCAAGCAGGGATCGAACCCATGCCCCCTGCAGTGGAAGTGCGGATTCTTAACCACTGGACTGCCAGGGAAGTGCCCCAATCCATGTATTTTCATTTGACATATTGTGTATTTCATCTATAGGACCTTTCTTAGGTCTTTTTATATCTCTCATGACACTCCTCGTCACGTCTATGCCTTCCTCTACCTTCTTGATCACATGGAGTATATTTACAGTAGCTGTTGGCGCAACTTTTTGTGCTGATTCTATCATCTCTGTCATTTTTCTGTTTCTCTGTGTAGATCATGGGTCACACTCTTCTGTTATTTTAAATGTCTGTGCTTTAGTCAGTTTGAGCTACTCTAACAAATTACCACAAATTGTTGTTTGTTGCTGAAACAACAAACATTTTAGTTCTCACGTTCTAGGGGTTGGGAAATCCAAGATCAAGGCCCCAGAGGATCCAGGTCTGATGAAACCTTGCTTCCTGGTCTGCAGTCTTCTCACTGTGTCCCCACGGGGTGCAGAGCAGAGAAGGGAAGCAAGCCCTGTGGTGTCTCTTCTTGTAAGGGCACGAATCCCATTGTGGGGGGAGGCCCCGTCTCTACCTGCCATCACACTGGGGGTTCAGCTTCAGCATACACATTTTGGGGAACTGCAAACATTCAATCTACTGTGGTTTGGAAATTTTTGTTTGGGTGCCTGACATTATGAGTTTTACATGTTGAAGGCTGAATTTTGTTTATTTCTTTAAATAATTTTGGGCTTTATTCTGGAAGGTGGTTGTATTATTGGAATCAGATGGATCATTTGAGACTTCCTCTCAGGCTTTGCTCTGGACGGCAGGTCCAGAGCAGCATTTAGGTCAGATTATTTTAACCCCGTTACTCCTAAGATGGCGCCCTCCTGAGGACGCTCCCAGGGCCCTGGGATGTGGAAGGTCATGGTTGCCACTGATGCCGAAACCCCGCCTCTCTTTACTGGTGCCGAGTAGAAATGCGGAGACAGAGTTTTGGGTGAAGTAGAAAAGAGTGCCTTTATTGCTTTGCCAGGCAAAGGGGGCCACAGCAGGCTAGTGCCCTCCCTTGAGAGGAGGAAAGGCTCTGTAGCCTCGGGTGGGAAATCGGGCGGCAGACAAGGGTCAAGCGGCACATTCTTCTTGACTTCAGCAAAGTCTCAGAACCATCAAAGCTGGCGTCAGGTGGTCCCGGGATGGGCTCTGGTGGTCCTTGAGGCTATCGTGCCATGACCTTCTTTCTGGAATGAAGAAGGCTCACAAAGGGAGGGGTTGTTAGGGAGTGTTTTCTCCAAGAAGTAAACACCAGGTGCACAGTTCAATTCTAACCAGAAAACGATCATTTTCAAATGGCAGTTAAGCAAGAAGAAAAAAAAAAATATATATATATATGTGGGGGAGAGTGGCTGGATGGGCTAAAAGAATAAAGTTTAACGTGAGGGAGGCTATCGACTGATTTCTGTTGCAACAGCGATCTGGCCATGGGAGAGCTATTTCCAGCCTGGGAGGACACTGTGAGCCCCGCTGCCCATCCTTTCTGGTGGTTCTTCCCCCAGTCGCGTGTCGCTTCCCGTTAGGGACACCACTCTGCTGGTCTCCTCGTTTTTCTGTGTGAAGGGCCTCCTCTCCCAGCCGCCCGTTCTCCCTGAATTCTGGTCCCAGTCTCCTCAACTCAGCAAGAGGGCCATTCTCTGGGTTACCCCCCTGCTCTGCACTTGGGAACTGCTCCCCTTGAGAGCTGGGGGCTTCGCAGAGCTCAGACCATTGCCCACTTCACTGGTCTCCTGTCGGGGACCATAGTCCTGTGATGTCTGTAAACTGTGATTTACTGCATTTTACAGGCTTTCTTGGTTGTTTAATGCGTAAGGTGCATTTGGTCTCTGTTAATCCATCATGGCTGGAAGCACAAGTCTTGAGTTTTGATTGATACGTTTAATCGGATAATCTGATCGACGGGTCCACTTCCTCAATATGCTTTCGCAGCACAGAAGCTCTGTATTATGCATCTTCTGCATGCTCTGAAGTGCCCATTAGAACTCTACACTTGCAGGCAATTGCAAAAGTGCAGAGGGGAGCCCAGCCTCCCTGCAGTCCTGTGTGCACAGCAGCGACCGGAGCGGCAGCGAACACTCAGTGTCCAGGCATCCGGGAAGGAGTGGGTTCAGCCCACCTGATCTGTGATTGGGAAGCAACAGCGGGAGAATCAAATGATACAAGAAGTATGTTCAGAAAATCCTTCAGGGTGACCTCTGTGATCCACCGAAGGCTTCCGCCAGATGTCAGTGTTGACTCTGGAGGTGGGGACTGACTTGGTGCAGGTAGATGGGTTATGGGACACATTTCTCCTTCCTGTCTGAGCCTCTGAGGCCCGCATCTCTGCTGTTCCTTCGTCTTCTTGACCTTGCTGGGCCACATGGCAAGGGGGGAGCTGAAGGAGGAGAGTGAGTGTGCATTTCACAGGAGTATCAGGATTCCAGGACAGGGATTTTGCCGGGGGTGCGGCTGGATGATAAAGCAGGATGATGAACAACACCAAGCAAAGAAGGATGAGTGAGGATGGGGAGAGCAAAGAATCCTTCCTTCCTTCCTGTTTGTTTCAAATGATAGATTTCAGAGTCCTGCGTGCTGAGACTCCAGCTCCATCCTTTCTTAGTCTCCTGGTGAATTTCTTGAGCCTGGACCCCGTGTCACCCCTCTTGGCGTTCCCAGCATGTCACATGGTCCATCAAGGTTGTTTGGACTGTAGTCAGGCTGACCCGACCAGGCTGGTCACACCGTTTCACAAACACGCAGCGCTCAGTATTCCTTTTCAGCCAGAGCGGTCACCTGCAGGTGACCTGTTCTCCAAGGACCCAGAGTGGGCCTGTCCGCAGAGCCTTCCCTAACCACGCCGACCTGAACCTTCCTTCCCAAACTCTGGTTTCTGAGGAGTATGATGTGTTTGCCCCAGTAGATTAGTGGTCGTTAGCTAGACTGTCCATGGGACGTATCTGTGGCTTTTCAGGATTATATATATAAAACCATAAATATATACCCAGCCTTTAATATTATATATAATATTTTCAGGCTAGGACTATCAATTATAAGTATCCTAGCAACATCTACACTTCTATAGGTTTTGTTCAGTGGACTCCTGTGAATGTAATTAATTTGAATTTTGCGGAAGGTTTTTCTGCAGATCAGATCTGTGGTTTTGCTGATATCGCCCTTTTTTATGCTCTAGATCAGGGATGGGCAAATCACAGCCCACGGTACCATGTCTGGTCCGCCCACTCATTTGTGTAGCTGTCTGTAGCTGCCTTCACACTGCACCCGCAGATCTGAGTAGCTGTGTCAGAGACGACAGGACCTGAAGATCCTAACATATTTACCATCTGGCCTTTTACAGAAAGAGGTTGCTGACACCAGCTCTAAATGAATATTTCTGTGTAAAATAGTGCGCTGTGCACTCTTTGTGTTGAAATGGGAAGAAATCTATTTCCTTAATTCTCTGGCTCTCTGAGAACACTTAACTGTAATGCATTTTGCTTTCTTTCCTCCTTAGATTCACTTCTCTCCTATTCTTTCCGCTGAGCCAGAGGAGTTGAAAATCCACTCCCCTTCTAGTCCAGGCCCGGACACTCTGCCCAGATCAAGCACCACCATGAGAGAGGTGAGCATCTTTTTTTTTTTTTTTTTTTTCCAGAGTGGCTAAACCATTTTATTTTCCCACCAGTGACATGATATAATTTTTCTACGTACTCGCCAGCATTTGATGTTGTCACTATACTTTTTTTTTTAAACATCTTTATTGAGGTATAATTTGAGCATCTTTTTTATTTTGGTTGGGAGTATAATTTCAGTCAATCGTTCTCCTTGAAAATGACACTACTGCTAACTCTATCTTTGTTCACTTTCCAGGAACCCATGAATTCCACCAACATCTACGATGCCAATGAGGATTATTTTGGGTTGGCTAATAGTTCAGATTACTCACTCGATGTTGATAGCTTTCTATGTTCCTTGCAGGAGGTCAGAAAGTTCTCTGGGCTATTTGTGCCACTCGCTTACTCCTTGATATGTGTCTCTGGCCTCCTGGGCAATATTTTGGTGGTGGTCACCTTTGCTTTTTATAAGAAAGCCAAGTCCATGACAGACGTTTATCTCCTGAACATGGCCGTCGCAGACATCCTCTTCGTCCTTACCCTCCCGTTCTGGGCCGTCAACCACGCTACTGGCGAGTGGGTCTTCAGCAACATCATGTGCAAACTGACCCGGGGCATCTACGCCATCAACTTTAACTGTGGGATGCTGCTCCTGACCTGCATCAGCCTGGACCGCTACATCGCTATCGTGCAGGCCACCAGGTCCTTCCGGCTCCGGTCCAGAGCCTTGGCCCACCACAGGATGATCTGTTTGGTCGTGTGGGTGGTGTCGATCTTCATCTCCAGCTCGACCTTCATGTTCAACCAGAAATACAAGCTGCAAGGCAGCGACGTCTGCGAGCCCAGGTACCACACCGTCTCCGAGCCAATCCGGTGGAAGCTGCTGGTGCTGGGACTGCAGCTCCTGTTCGGCTTCTTCATCCCGCTGGTGTTTATGATATTTTGCTACATGTTTATTGTCAAGACCTTAATTCAAGCTCAGAATTCCAAAAGGCACAGAGCCATCCGCGTGATCATAGCCGTGGTCCTTGTCTTTCTGGCTTGCCAGATCCCACATAACATGGTGCTTCTCGTGACCGCCGTCAACCTGGGCAGGACGGACCGCTCGTGCAGCAGCGAGAGGCTGCTGGGCTACACCAGGAACGTCACCGAGGTCCTGGCTTTCCTGCACTGCTGCCTCAACCCGGTGCTCTATGCCTTCGTCGGTCAGAAGTTTAGAAGCTACTTTCTGAAGATCACGAAGGACCTGTGGTGCGTGAAGAGGAGGCAGAAGTCGCTGGGCTTCTCGTGCTCCCGGCTGCACTCGGACACCCTCACCTCCCGGCAGAACAGCGAGACCGCGGACAACGACAGCCCGTCCTCCTTCACCATGTGACGCCCCCCAGGCTCGGCGCGGACGGGCTAACAGGCAGGACAAAAACGCGTGGGGCGTGTGGACATGAAGCCAAAGCGAGGGGGGTCTTTCCTGCAAGGTCAGGGCTGCACGCGCTCGGGGTGCCAGCAGGCACCGACGGGCAGCATCCCCCAAACTCATTTGACGGGGATGCTCTGTGCCCCGGTCCCTGCTGGCTGGCATTCTGCAAAACAGGCTTTGGGAAATGCTGAATGAAAATGAATTGCTGACAAACGTGAACACTTTCAGGAATATTCACGAAGCAGCCCTAGACCACAATTTCTTCTGGTCGTCGCAAAACATCCCACGGCTTAAAAACCCAAAACGGATGGGCTTCCCTGGTGGCGCAGCGGTTGAGCGTCCGCCTGCCGATGCAGGGGACGCGGGTTCGTGCCCCGGTCCGGGAAGATTCCCACATGCCACGCGGCTGGGCCCATGAGCCATGGCCGCTCAGCCTGTGCGTCCGGAGCCTGTGCTCCGCAACGGGAGAGGCCACAACAGTAAGAGGCCCGCGTACCGCAAAAAAAAAAAAAAAAAAAGGAAAAAACAAACGAATGCCCTCGTGTAACTCATTTCAGGCAGAAGGTTAAACGTCTTTCCATCGCGATGGTTACTGTTGGTGTCATAATAGAAAATGGGCTGGCTTGAGCTTTATCTCATTTCCCTGTGAAAAAGTGTGAGTTTTTTCTCATTTCTCAAGCATGAGCTCATAAAAAAGCAGAAGAAAAACAAGCTCAGAGACAGAAGAGGTGGCTGCATGAGCACTAGAGACACTTGTCACGGTGGATAAGGCAGTTGAGGTTGTAACCGGCCGTCAGGAAGTGTAAGTTTGCTTCATTTCCCTCTGTGACTGGAAATTCTCCTCTAAAAATCCATTAGACTGCAGGCACTTAGCATACAGAAGGGGCTTAATAATTATTTGTTTAACAGAACACAATAAAATTGGAGCTTATAGTGCAGTTTAAAGAGTTAGTCGTTTAAATTTTTTTTTTTTAATAAATAGAGTACTTTTTTAAAAAGAACCAGGAAACTTTACTGAGACAATAATGTAAGAACTTTTGTTCATTTCCATCATGGAGTTGAAGAAAGCTGTGTGGAGGGGACTCTGGCAGTGACGAGCTTCAAATTAGCTTCTCAGAGAGCTTGGATCACGTTGGCTTCTGCTGCAGTAAAGTGGTTTTACCTAAAGTCTGAGCTTAACTATGGAATCAGTTTTTAACAAATCTCTTTGCGTTAAAAGTTCATAGAACTCAAGTTTTGAAAGTGCTTTGTAAATATATGAACCTAAGTGGAAAAGCATCAACCCATCTTACCAAAACACAAACACGGGAATTCCCTGGCTGTCCAGTGGTTAGCACTCTGTGCTTTCACTGCTGAGGAACCAGACTCGATCCCTGGTAGGGAAACTAAGATCCCACAAGCCTTGAGGTGTGACCAAACAAAACAAAACCAAACCAAACAAGCAAACAAAAAAACCCACCGATGCTTATTAGAAAAGTCCTGACATGAGCTGCAAAGATACTGACGTGTATTTAACGTGTTATCTGAAACTTGCTCTTGTTCTTACATGCTTCAGCTACAGCTCTGCACGAAATTCAACATGATCTCTTAAGATCCAAAGCCTGTATTTTTAACACATGGTTTTGGCTTTGCAAAATAAAACTGTTCTGTGGGTGAAGTAGGAGTTGTCTTCCAGTCTCAGGGCTCCGACTGGGAGACCCTGTGTTCAGGGGTCCCACGTCCTTCAAATCTGTTAGCGTGTGACTTCAGAAATCAAAGCAGAGGAGGCGTTACTCAGATGCTTCTTTCGGTTTGACCAGAGCACTGATGAGATGTGTGAAAGCGTGTTTCAAAACTGGCACAGAAACCTCATGCTGACTCGGCGAAGCTGGAATCAGGGTCTTCTGCATCTCCGTCTCCAGAGGAGTGAAACTTGCTTCTTTATGCAATAACCCTTTGCAGATTTCAGCCATAGTGAATAAAGGTGTTTCTAAAATGGGCTACATATTTCATTTCATTAAATGGCATCCTTTCTTCGTGCTGCCTTGGGCATCAGAACAGGTCATCAACAACCGTTTGGTGCTGCAGAGGCCGACGCCCCCGGGGACCCGGGGCTGCCGGGGTCTCTGCTCCTACACTAAAGGGCTCCGGACTGTTCCTTAACGGTTCCCGGGTCTCCTTTTCATCTATTTCTCGTATCTTCTCTCACTGTCAGGCTCTGGCTGGACCTTAAGTGTGTGCCTTTCGTCCCTCCTCTGACTCTTTGCAAACATCGTTCCACTGTGTTTGGGGATCATCTGTCTACACTTGTCAGGACTGTGTATTAATAGGGACAATGGGTTCGTGCCTGCCAGGCTGTTATTGATACATTAATCATATGCACATGTGTAATTTATTGCATATGTATGTGTGTGTGTTTATGTGTAATCACATCTATGTGCTGACCAGAGGATAATTTTTCTTGGTTCCTGTTACAAAGTAGTTGAGACGCGGTCTCGATCAATTATTTCTGGATAACTGAGATTTTACTATATGTATATCTCAGCAAAGGTGAAAATTCAGGCACGGAGGTATTATCTTGCAAATTGTATGTTGATTGCTTCTGAGGACAGATAGCCTAGCTTTTAAGTGAAGCCAGGAAAGTACAATATTTTTAAATCCTTTTAAGATTTCTGATAGTGTGTGCAAATTCCAGGCGTTCGGGAGGTATGAGAACACAGAATCTGGTCTAAATGAATACAGTGTGTTTGCTTAGAGCCTACTGGTGTATCACTTTGGGAGGACTGCCGTAACAAAATATCACAGACCAGGCTGCTCAAACAACTGACGTTTCTATCTCCCTGTCTGAGACCCTGGTGTGGGCAGGGCTGGTTTCGCCCCAGCCCTCTCCCCTTGGCTTGCAGACGGCCGTCTTCTCCCTGTGTCCTCACACAGTCGTCCCTCTGTGGGGGAAGTGTGTGACCTCCCCTTCTTACAGGGACACCAGTCACATGGGATGAGGGCTCACCCTGATGGTATCGTTTTAACTTATCAACTGTTTAAGGCCCTCTCTCCAAATACAGTCCCGTTCTGAGGAATAGGGGTCAGGACACCAACGTGTTAATTTGGGGGGACACAAGTCCAACTAGCCCATAACAACTAGGTTTCTAAAGGCAGAGCAGCTTTTCATATTCGAGTTAATTTCAAACACGTGATAATTCATTTCCGGGTGGTGTCCCCCTTTCTGGTAAGGTGGGTTCCAGGTAGTCATTCCCAGTTCAGTTTTCAGGTGCATATCCCCATAAAATGAGGATGACAACGGACACTGTGGTGCCGGTCAGCCACACCTGCCTGGTCAGCCCGCACAGTAACTGAGCGCTGACGCTCCCACCGCGGATGACCCTCCTCTGAGGATCTCTGCTGGCCGGTCTGCCGCCCTCCATGCCCCCTTGGGGGCGGGGGTTCTCCCGCCTCCCTGCTTCACCCTCCAGCTCTTCAGTGCAGTGGAAATTTCCCCAAACTTGGGCCACTTCTGTACTTGATGTCGAGAGCACCCTCTACTCTCGGGGGCCTCAGGGTGGCAGGCAGCAGCTGTGGCCGCAGAAGGCTGCTGTGACGGTGCCGGGGGGGTGGGACCCCCTTCGCCCACACATTTGTACGAACAGGGCACTCCTGGCTCGAGACTTCCGAGGCCTCTGTTATCTCATCCGATTCCTAGAGCAGCCCGTATCCTCCCTCACAACTGCGGGAAGACCGTTCGAATCGCTGCAGCCCTCACGGAGTTCAGGTCCTCGGATGTGGAGCTCACTGTCCTGTGGGAGCCAGAGGTACCTATGCTGTCTTTGTGCTCAGGGACTTTACACGCGGGGAGGCCGCGGAAGCAGAGCTCGGAACGAGCAGCTGTGACTTATTTTCACGTTTTATGGTTCAGTATATGAACACCCGCCACGCTCACTGAGAATTGCCAGATGCTGTCTTACGTCCTTGCTTGAGTTGCATTTGCTAATATACTAATTTTCCTGATGTTTTATTTGGGAAAATCTACAGGAGAGCTAGCAGTAGGAGCTGTATCTTTTCTAATCCCTTGGTTTATTTCTCTCTTGTATTAGAGTCCAGGTAGACAATCCAGGACACTAGCGGGATGCCGTTGTCCTCAACTTCAGCCTGTCTTCATGGTGCAAGGGGGCTGCTGTAACTCCCTCTTTCACATTTTCACCCCAGGCTACAGAAAGAGGAAAAGGGGGAGGCAGGTGGCCTTTCCTTTAAGGGCACAATCTGAAAGTTGTGGGAATCACTTCTCCCAACCTATTGGCCTCAACTTAGTCGTGTGGTTACAGCAAGGTGAAAGAAAGTTGGAGAAATGTCTCCCGCTGGGCGGCCACGTGTCCACACACGTGTAATAACAGTGAATACACCACAGTTCTGTCACCATGGACTGTTACTCTGTGGGAGGGGAGGGGAGACGGTGGGAAAATGAACTTCAAGGGAAGGAAGGGCAGCTGTACCACTCACTTCAAAAAAAAGAGCAAAGGTTGCAAATTTTAAAGAAACGTTCAAGTTGCAGTAGAAAGAACAGAGCACAAGAAGCGGGGATGGTCTTGGCCAGGGTCTCTGAGAAGAGGGATCGGTCCAGCCCCCTCTGCCCAGGAGTGGCCTCCCTCCCCACCTTCGTGATAACCTGGTCAGTCTGAATTGCCCAAGTACCGTGTTTGGAATCAGGGTTAATATTTTAATGAGAAAGTTTTATTTCTCTGCCTCATTTTGAAAGATTAACTGGCTCCTTGAATTTACAAAGGACATCTGGGGGTCCTTTCTCTGAACCGAGCATGTAGGCGGTGACCCAGCACATCTCTCCACGCTAGTAGTGAACAAGTGCATCTATGAGACGCTGTAAAGGGGTCCTTACAAGGGTCCTTACTTCACCGGAGATGTGCTGCCCACTGGCCTCCTGGACGGGGCGCTGCCGCCACCTGCTGGACGCAGGCTGCAGTCATGGGGCTCCAGGTGAGATGCCCCTGCATCTGGTCTGCCGGTGTGAGTGATGGGCGAGGAGGGGTGGCCGCACTGGACACCCCCATCAAAGGCTGCTGACAGCCTCGCCTTTGGGGAAAGCTTTCCCAACGAGCTGTCCTCGGTCACCCGCAGACCTGACTTCCAAGGTCAGGTCTCTGCCACCACGCAGAGACCTTCCACTTATCCACCGCATCTGGGGAGCAGGGGCTGCGGGGTGGCGGTTCTGGAGACGTTCATGACCTCGGTGGCCATCTCCTCAGACCCAGGGGCCACCTTCCTCTCAGCAGCATCTCCAAACGTGTCCTGGCCGGGGGCGTTCTCTCCCGGGGCTCATCCTCTGTGCTGCAGTGGGGGCCCCTCCTGCTCTACCCGCCCCCGCGACGCGGAGCTGCTCCCACTGGACTCTCTCCCTCCCCACGTGCCCCCCACCCAGGCCGCCTCCCATCCCTGGATTTCCGCCCCCCCCCCCCCCCCACCACTTGCTGATGACAAGTCTGGAACTTTCCCCAAGGTTCTGGGCTCGCAGACAGACCTGTCTCTTGAATGTGCCCCCCAGATACCTCCACCGGGCCTCGAATTCCACACTGAACTTGACAAGTGCTCTGTCTTTCCCAGAGAGCTGATTTGCCCCAGCCTTTCTCTTCTTGATGACTGTTGCCTCTGCCCCCCGTGTTTACCAAGCCCATTCCCTGGAGAGCCCCTGTTCCAGGCTATCTCCAGGCCCGCCGGCTCTGTCTCCCAGCACATCTCTGCATAGCGGGGCCCACTGCCCCTCAACCCACCACATCTTCTTTCACACAGACCACACAGACATCTCACCCTCCCTTCTGCCTTCACACTGCAGCCCGAGTGGATTTGTAAACCCAAAGTGCATCTTCTCCGTTCCCTGCTTAACCCCTTTCGGTCACTGACCTTGCAGTTAGAAGACAATCCTGACTGCCCCCCCGCTGGGCCTGACATCCTGGACCCCATTGCCCCTACCCACCTCAGGCCCCTCTCACGCCCAGGGTCCCGGCCAGAGCTTGGCCCCCTTCCTCCCAAGGCCACGCCTTCCCTCCTTGGCACGGTTCTCTCCACCTGGATGGTCCTCGTTGGGCACGGATCACACTTGCTCATCCCGCCAGGTTTCCTTGAATGGTGCCCTTCTTGGTGAGGCCTTCCTGACGTCTCTCCCTGACCCGGGTGGGTCCCCATGCATCCTCTTGGTGGCCTCCTAGCCTCTCACATTCCTTCCTCCGTCTGTCCTATGTATTTCACTTCTTAGAGTCTGTGCCCAACTCTAGACGAGCCGGCGTTAGGGCAGGATCATGTCTGTCTCACCAGTGACGGCCAGTGTCTAGCACGTGGTTCCACACCCAAAGCGTGTTTGTCTAGTTAACACACAGAGGAAGACACAGATCTTAACACTTTCATACTCAAGTACCTTTTCTGCCCGACTCTCCCTGACCTCTGGGGCTGGGCTGCAGCTCTGATTCCAGTGCACTGTGTGAAAAGCACACATTCTTCTGTTCAAACGGCAGAAGGTCCCCAGGGGCGGCCCTGTGGTCGGGGGGCCATTTTTCAAGTCCGTACCCTGTGCCTAGGAAGCCTGGCCTGTCGTCGGCACTTGGTTCCTAGCTTTGCTCTCCATAAATACTTTGGTCCCACTTGAAATGCCAGCATTGCTGTTCCGATTTGTCTGGGCAAGAGGGTGCAAGTCGCAGGCCCCGTGAGACCCAAGCTGAGTGTGGAGGTGGGACAGCAGACCCAGAGGAGCAGACGCAGAGCCCTCTGTGTGGGAATTATGACGACCCTCCTGTTAAGTCACAGCTGGGCTTCCTGCACCCTCACCTGGTGACTTTCATACCCTGTGCGCCCACCCTCGGGGCTGAAGGAACCTGTCGATGTCTCACACCTGAGGAAGAGACACCGGCCGGACACTCGCCAGGAACTTCGGCCCAGAGGTCTCTCCAGGCTGGTGACGGCCACCATGGCTACCAGGCAGCTGGGCAGGACCAGGAGGGGAGCATCCGCCTGTCACCAGCACCCAGGAAGCCCCTTCCCATCTGCAGACACTCAAGCTACTGTCCGGTGTGAAGGGGCAAAGAGCCTGTGAGTCCTCTGGTCAGAATCCACTGGACGTCCCTTCCATCACTTGCCCACTGAGGACGCAGAGTCCCTTTGTCTGCCTCTTTGCTGGTGAATCTGTTCACTTTTCTCAGTCTCCTCCCATCACACACACACACCCACACCCCTTAAATGTCAGGTTGGGAATTTAATTTTCAAGTATTGCGACTGCTAAGTTACCATGGTCTCTAGGTAACTATGGTAACTTTCCAGGTAATTTTGCTACTGTGTTTTTATTGTTTTCTTCCTTTATCTTAACTGTGTTTACCTTTGTATTGGCAAAAGTAACAGCTAATGCATTTTTCTAGGCAGCCAGCTCTTAACATTTTAGGATGCTGCTGTTGGGAATCAAACTAAATGTTTTAGCCGTAGATTAAAGCTGTAATGCTTTTAATGTGTTGTGGGTAAAATGATATAATCACAGGAGAGTCCCAGGCTTGTTAATAAGAATAACAGGCTTGTTATTATGCAGCTGGACTGGAGTCTCAGAATCATAGAAGTATGATTGCATCAGAGTTCTAGTGAAAATGAGAAAAGTGAGTCATTAAAGACTTCGGGAACTTCTCCCACTCGACGTAGAAATTCGCGTTTAGAAACAAAAACAATGCGTCTGAGTCTCCCCGAGCCGAGCTCGTGGCTGCCTGGAGGAATTATTTCCCTGAAACACATTTATTTTCTCTAGAACGGCCAGTGTGTTCACTCCCCAGTTTCCTGTTCAGGATTAAAGAAGGTTTCTTTTGCCTGTAGTTTTAATTTGGGAATAATTGCTATTATGAAATATACCTTTGTTGAGTTTTAATTGACAAAAACCTGCAGTTCAGCGCTGGTGATTGCATTTCATGCAGGTGCTGGATGGGGTTAGGATTCTGGCGAGACCTGGCCGCTTTTTTCTTGCTAAATGAAAAAGGTGTCATACGAATGTATAGGTAACAGAGCAGTTCGAGCTTTTGTCCAGAGGTCAGAAACAAACCTACCTTCTGCGCTGAACATTCACGTTGAACAGGGCTGCACAAACATACAGCCGGATCCGATACAGGCTGAATCTAACAGAAACCAAATGCATGAGCTCTGGGGACTCTGGACTGTCTCCAGCGCAGGCACAAGAAGATTGTAGAGAAAAGCCAGAGGCAGAGGGGTCTGAAGCGTGTCGGGGGAGAAACGAGGGCGTCGTAGGACAGGAGGACGCTCTGGATGAGAAGGGGACAGAGGCCCAGGTGAAGCCTGCAATTAAGAGCATGAAGAGATGTGAGTGAGAGAGACTGGGGGTGATGGAAACAGAAATAAAGGGATAAAAGCAAATCTTTTGAAGATCTGCGCTGGCAGCCACCACTGAATCGCTGCGTCTGCTGAACGGGAAGGCGGAGGAGAGCCCTCCTTCCCGAGGGACCGAGCAGGTGTGTGCGCAGGGATGTTTTAGAGGAATCGACTCCGATGTCTGTGAGGGTGACAAGGCTGCAGCTCACAGGGCTGCAAGCTCCGGCGGGTTTCTGTGTTCGGTCTGGGGGCAGAATTCCTCCTTCTCTGGGAAACCTCGGGGCTCTGTCTCTAAGGCCTTCTCCTGATTGGACGAGGCCCACCATGTTATGTGGGGGGTCTCCTTTGCTCACGACACTGACCTCGTCCACAGGCACCTTCTCGCAACAGCTGGGCTTGTGTCTGATGAGTCGCTGGGCACCACTGTCTGGCCAAGCGGACGCAGACAATTAAACATCACACTTACCCAGGAGGGGAAACTGAAAACTGCGTTTGAAACTCCGTGAGGTGTAGCTCAGGGTCTACGATGGCGTAAACGCTCGCTGGGACCAGGAAGGACACACACCGGCCGAGACGCAGGGACTGGTAGGTGAAACCCACCCGAGGAGTGGGGCTCCAACCCCACCGATGCCGGGGGAGTGTGCACCCAGGGCTGGCGGATCTGCCACTTTTCAAGAAGAGCTGAAAATCTGAACTTTTAAAAAGGTAGAGTCTTGGGTTTTTTTTTAACTACGTATAATATAAAGTCAGTAAAAATAACTTGTGAGTCAGTCAAAAGCCTTCTGTGGGCTGAACGCAGCCCTTGGGCAGCTGTTAAAGAATTCTGAGGTGGAGAATGATTTAACCATCCAGACGCAGCAGCAGGCTGGAGAGCCACCTCCCAGGACCGTCAGATTGCTGCAGTGATGGTGCAGTGCACAGCCGGGTGACCGGGGCAGCGGCTGTGCAGGGCCCCTGAGGTCTGGGCCCGAAACCCCGTCCCTTCCTCCCTCTCTCTCCCCCCGTCCACTGCACACAGATCTGTGTCCTCCCCTCTCTGAATCTCCGTCTGCCAGGGCTGCCTGGGCGTCTAGGATCAACAGGAATCCTCTGGAACACAATCTCCTGCCGTGATCTCCCTTTACAGGATCAAGAAACTGCTGAGGATGTCACGTAAAATGTCACAGAACGAAGACAGTTGTCTGGTCCGTGCAAAGTGGCCCATTGGGCAAACCGTCCCATTTGAATGAAAATGTGGAAAGCATCCTGTGCTGCTTGTCAGGGGCTGGACCTCGGGTAGAAGATTCCATTGTGTTCCCTGACAGCCCAGCCTGGGGCCAGGAGCGGCCCTGGGAGGAGGGGGGGTCTGGGGGGTCGGGGGGTCTCAGCTCCACCCAGCCCTTTGGCACACTCAGGTGCCTGTTCCCGCATGACTTCTGGTGACACCTCCGCGTCCGGGGAGCAGGCGCTGTCTGGAAGTGCGGCCCCCAGGGCTCACCAGGACGGACACTAGAACACCCCGAGGTGTAGAAAGGAAGGCGGGGCCCTAAGGAGGTCAGCGCCCTCTGTTATTCTTTTTTTTTTTAACATCTTTATTGGAGTATAATTGCTTTACAGTGGTGTGTTAGTTTCTGCTTTATAACAAAGTGAATCAGTTATCCATATACATATGTTCCCATATCTCTTCCCTCTTGCATCTCCCTCCCTCCCCACTTCCCTATCCCACCCCTCCAGGTGGTCACAAAGCACCGAGCTGATCTCCCTGTGCCACGCAGCTGCTTCCCACTAGTTATCTACCTTACGTTTGGTAGTGTATATATGTCCATGCCACTCTCTCACTTCGTCCCATCTGATGCTGTTCTTGATTAGAACACTTAAGAAAAAAGTTCCGTGTTATCATATACTTTTCCAGTAACATACGTGAAAGGGAGATCTTGTAGCAGTTTTGGTGACTATCACGTGCATTTGTAAGTTTTCATTTAAGATATTCTCCAAAAATCATCTTAGTTCCCTCTGTCTGTAGATGTGATGCTGTTTTATTCACTCCTTAGGGAAAGGAGGACTGAGCCTGACCCAACCAGGACCCCGAGCTCAGTGTGTCCAGACGTGTGGGACCAGGAGGTTTTATCACGCTGAGCATCTCAGAGGACCCCCCAATCTCACTGGGCGCACACTTGCATCACCTCCTCGCTGCAGACATGCAAACAGCGTGGCCATGCGGCTCTAGGGGGGCAGTTGGAAGCCGTAAGTGGAGAAGCTGGAATTGCAGCCTGAGAACACCCGAGCTCTTCACGCACCATCTGCCGAAGCACATTGCTTCCTGTTAGTTCTTCGGAAATCCGAGGTCTTGCCTTCCGTTATCCTCTACTTACTACAGCTCACACTTCCAAGCATCCCACTAGGTTTCTTCTGGGTGCCTGGGTTTGACTGGCCTTTTGGTGGCCTTTAAGACAAGCTCTCTTTGCAGGATGTTTCCAGAAGTCTCCACAAGGGGCACGTGATACTTTTGGTGGACAACGAGCAGGGCTGACGGGGTTAAATGCTGGCATGGGATCACGGGTGCCTCACACCCTCCCACGCATCCCCCTTGCCAACCCTTAGTGGGAACTTCCCCCCCCAACACCGCCCCGAGGTCTGCGGGAGATTCTTCTCTTCTTAGCGCATTTCATTTTGTCCTTGTCTTCTTGTCGGGTGACCCGAGGTGCGGGAGTGAGATGCACATCGTTCCCGGGGACTGATGGCCAGGACAGGGGGAGAGAGGGGGCCACAGCTGCAGACTCCTCGGGGAGCCCTCGGGAAGCCGCTGTGATTGGTCACAGCTTCAGGTCAGCCACGTGGGAGGGTTGACACCTCTCGACTGCTGCAAGTCAGGGCTGTCGTCTCTTCCCAGACAGCCTGGTACCAGCACACGGCTGCATAGAAGTGGGTCCAGTACTGGCTGGCGAAACTCGGCTCAGCACGCCCTGTGTGTGCGAGTGTAGACCATCTACACCCTCAGACCACCTGCCCGATTAGTGGAAAGCCTGTCGGATTACAGAGGAAGAGAAGATAAAAGAGCCCGGACCACGGAGGAGCGTCTGTAACCCCGCGTGAGAGGGAGAGGCCACGGGGCCGGGCTGGCGTGTGCGGCAGAGAGAGGCGGGCAGAGACTGGGCTGTGCGTGCCGGGTGGAGGAGGGGAAGGGTGTGAAGTGGGACGGCGCCTCGCACGTCCCCGTTCTCCTTTTTTCTGATCACGGCCCACAGACTGCTGTCCTGCAGGGGCTGTTTCACTGAAGACCCCATGACATCGAGCGTGGATGGGTCAGGACATGGCCCTGGGTGGCCAGCCGTCCTCCCAGCCATCCTTCCAGGACAGGGTCGTCGCCCTCACTTTTCAGATGAAGATGTAACCTCCACAAGGTGATGTGCCTGAGGTCCCTTGGCCGAAGAGCAGCAGGGCTGAGCTCCAGCCGAGGCCGAAGGACTCCCAGCTGGACGGCAGCCTGTCTGGTCCTGACTTCAGAGCCGAGGGCACGTCCGGCGTCTGTGGCTGGGATTTGGGAGAGGAGTGGCGCGACTCTGCAACCAGGGGACGGCTTCTCTGACCACCCCCGGTGCACTTGTCCTCAGGCCTATGGTTTCAGTGAAAAAGAGCCTTAGAAACGACCCTGTGTGAGATCTCGGTGGGTTAGAGAACAGTGTGGCCACAAACGAACTCATGGTGGGCCTGGGTCTGGTGCTCCGGGATCCAGGCACAGGGATGTCTTCTTCTTAGTCTCTGACGTTATCAAGCATTTCCCGATTTTCAAAGAAGCATTTCTCTACTTTACATCCATTAGGATGGCTACTCTAAAAAACAAACAAACAAACAAAGAAAAAACAAACCCAGAAAACAACAAGTGTTGGCGAGGGTGTGGAGAAATTGGAGCCCTTGCACTGTTGGCGGGAGTGGAAACTGGTGCAGCCGCTGTGGAGGCAGTGTGGAGAGTCCTCAAACAACTAAAGCTGGAATTAGCATATGACCCAGTATTCCTCTTCTGCGTACCGACTCAAGGGAACTGAAACCAGGGTCTTGAAGAGATATTTGCACACCCATGTTCATAGCAGCGTTAGCCACAAGAGCCAAGAAGAGGAAGAAACCCACGTGTCCACTGACACCCATGGATAAATGGAACGCAGTGCATTCGTGCAGTGGACAATTATCCAGCCTTAAAAAGGAAGGAAAGACTGACACAGGCTGCAGCATAGACGAAATCCGAGGACGTCATGTGCAGTGAAATAATCATTAAGAAAAAAGCCAAGTACTGTCTGCTTCTACGTATGTGAAGTTTCTGGAGGAGTCAAATCCATAGGGACAGGAAGGAGGGGGTGAGGGAGGAGCTGGGGGAGGGGCAGGGGCGCTAGTGTTTAATGGGGACAGAGTGTCAGTTTGGGCCGATAGAAACGTTCTGGAGATGGACGGTGTCGATGTTGCACAATGGTGTGAAGGTACTTAGTGCCGCTGAACTGTACGCTTAAAACCGGGTAAGATCGTACATTTTACCCCAGTTTTATAAAACAGACATTTTGAGGGTGACATTTTGTTTGTGGAGGGGGTGTTCCCGTGAGCACGGGCGGTGTGCTCGGGAAGCCTCTGAGAGGCACGTGATGCATTTCCCAGTTCCCGCCGAGGCCACGGCCAAACACGGTATCCGTTCACCATCCCGGCCCTTAGATAAATCAAAATCGTTGCCTGAATTCTTGGCAGAAGTTATTATGAAAATATAGAGGAAAAACTTTTCTCCATTAAATGTGCAAATTATATTTTCCTTTGTATTGTGTTTCCCTAGAAGATTCTTTACGATACAATTTTAAGTTTGCCTCTGGATCTAGTGTTTCAAAGTGAATTTTCTTTTTAAAAAACCTATTAAGTAGTGGATAAAGTGAACTTTTTAACTTTAAATCTGGTCGATTTGTTTATGTGTTTATTCCACAGTTATTAAGCGTCTACTGTGTGCCGGGCCCCGTGCAAGGAGCTGACTGGGTGGGGAGAGCAGACGTGAGGCCCACGGGAGGCCTTTGGGCTGGGTTGAGTCAGGCGCTATGCTGGGGTCTGGCTGGGGCATGTCAGAGGTAGGTCCCGGAGGCTGGACCCGAGTGGCGGGTAGGGATTCCCAGGACAGAGACTGGAGTGTCCCGGACAGCACACCGGCACCTGCAGGGTGTGTGCAGGGAGGGCTCAGTGGCCTCTGCTGGATTTTGGAAAGAAAAAGGCATAGATGACCAGGATTTTGAAACAGGGATGGCATTACCTGAATAGGGAGAGAAATGCACCACTCACACGAAGATCTGGGCTCCTGAGTATGTCGGGATTAAGACAGTTCTGCGATGCGCAAGCCTGGCAGCCAGGGCTGGGTACCTGCTGTCTTACAAGAAGCGAGTCACACGGGAAAAGAAACCAAAATCTGCTACTGGGAGCACATAGCTGTGGTTCTGAGGCCCATCGTGTACTCTTTAATCACACTTTCATTTTGAGTCTTTTCCTTTTCTCAGAGAAAATAATTTGGAGAAGTCGAGAACCTTGTCACTCTACGTCTTTAAAGAAGACCACTGTCTGAGTGCAGAGCTGGTGTCTTGGACGGGAGTGACAGGACAGGGTGACCAAAACATCCTCAGAGATGGGTGTTCAGAGGGTCCTGAAGCTTCCACTACAAAGCATCGTCCTTTCCACAGAATCCTTGGAAAATATGCAGAAAAGAATTACTAGGAAGAAAGAATAGTATTAAAGCTTTGACCTAGCAGAACTGCTTGACACCCAGTCCACGAGGCTCTGTGTTGAGGGTGCACTGGTGAAAAACTGTGTCTGCAAAGGGCCCACAGACTGTTGGAGACATAAACAAAGATCAGGGAATAAACCTATCGCTTGGAAACAGCAAAGTAACACCCACTGAATATGGTCGTGTACAGGCTCTGTGCCCAACAGAGTTTTATGTATTATTTGGTCTCCACAATAATCCCGTACGGTCTGTTGTTATTATCCCCATTTTATGGAAGAGGAAAGCTCAGAGTGGTTCGGAGAATTGTCCCGGGTCACAAAGCAGGGAAGTGACCAAGCAGGATACTGACCCAAAGGCCCTGACTGTGGCCAGTAACCCAGGGACTCTCAGCCCTGGCTGCACAGTAATGGGATTAATGAGGGGCCTTTGAACCTACCCATGTCTCCCATATCAACCGAGTCAGGCCACCCCGGGGTTAGCCGAGACATGGGGGGTTTCAGGAGCTTCTGGACCCCACAGCGAGTCTAGAAGACGGTCAGTAAGAGCCCGAGAGGCAGTAATGCTGTGAGGAGACCTCCCCGTTTCACCGGGCAGAGCCGCTGGCCGTAGCATCGTGGAGGGAGCCAGGCAGGACCGACCGTGCGTGGGAAGCATTCGTGTCCAGTGTTCGCCAGCAGGCCTGTCTAGACAACCACATGAGCTGGCTTTGCCCCACCTAAGGGCGCCTGATGTCTGTAAATGGGTACATGCTTTCAGGGTGTGGAATTTACTTGTGTAGGGAGTAAAGAATCTAAATGTCATCAGCAGGAAAATGGTTAAGAAACAGCTTCTGGGAAGATGATTAGGTCATCAGTAATGCTTACGGGGAATTTATCATAATATGGAAAATATTTATATTAAATGTTGGATTTTTTTAAAAGGATCATTAAAAATTGTATATGCAGTAAGATCAAAGGAAGAAAAATGGAGACATTTCTTTTCTTTGAAAGGGAAGAAACACAGCCTAGAATGTTCCCATCAGAGAATTTTATTCGACCTCTTTGCATCTCATCTGGTCACATTTCCCTTCTAAGCCCTTTGAAATTCTGTTCACTAAGGAGGAAATAAAACCCGAGAAAATAGCACAATGCTGCTGATGGGACCCTCACTCCCCTGGGGACACTGGGCACATTATACTGGTGTCAACAGGGTCTACATCCTTCAGAAGCACAATAGTGGGGGTCACACCGCATTTCAAGTCTGGTTCTGGTAAAAGGAACCTACCCGGGAGGCAAACAGCTCCGGGAGAGGGTGAGGATTTGCCCTTTTCTATTGCCTAATGCCAGCAGTTTTAACCTTAACTATTACAGCTATCGTAGGACTACCTCCTGGGAAAAGCAGAGGTCTCTCCCTGGGGGCAGTACAGGTGCAGCTCCAGGTGAGGCTGCCTGGTGTGGGCTGCATGGGACCCTGTATTACACGCAGACCCCGGTGAGTCCCTTTGGGGGAGAGCACAACCGCCTTGAACAGAGAGTGAGAGAGAAGGCAGACAGGAAGCGGACTTTCTAAATCCTTTGTCACCAGCATGAGCTACAAATTCGGGACATAATTTAAGAAGAGTGAGAGGAAAAGATGCAGCCCTTGTTGGTGTCCAGGGGCTGCGCCCACCCTCCCTGCAGTGGCCTTGAACCCGGGCTGGTCCCTAGCTGCTGTCCTCAGGAGTTGCCATTGGGTGGAAATCACCGTTTCACATGCAAATTGATATCTCATACTGTGTGCTTCTCCCAGGAGGCTTAAAGTACAGTGATTTTTTTTAGAGCAGGGGAAGCAGATTGAGTTCCAAAAGTATTCAGACACTCAAACTTAAAAAAAAGTACTAGAAGCAATTTTGAGACGTTTAGTAGGAAAGTATTCCTTATAATAAACGAGGGCACTGACTGTGTTGTCTTGGAGGTAATGTGTAAAGTCTGTGCAGGTGAAGCTCAAGTTTACCATCAGCTGTGAGCTAAGAAGAACCGAGCTCAGGACTTGCACCCTGCGGAACCTGTTTTCAGACCCAAAGCCCCACTTCCCCATGTCAGTTGCCACAAGTCTGTGCAGTAGGTAGAAAAAGAGCATAGAGTTTTTGCATTTTTTGCATTCAAGCATGGAAGGATAAAGTGACTTGCCGACACCAGAGTCAGGACCGCGTCTGCCACGCCGCCTTCCACCACCTTCCGCGCCACCGGTCCACCACCTTCCACGTCACCGGTCCACCACAGCATCTTTTTCCAGCTATGACTGTGTCGTAGTCATTTAGTGATTGAACCTGCATGGGAATTGTGTAAAGGCTCTGCTCGCTCATTTTGCTGAACTGCTCTGCCACACAAAATAGCTGAAGGAAATCCTGGTAAACAGCAGTGACACGTGCTGAAGTTGCGTTCAAGCTTGTAGTGCAGAATCTTAACTAACCATCATGACTGCTCAGCGCCCCCCGGGTAGCTGTCGTGGACGTGAGGTGGGGAGCTGGCCATCCTCAGGAGTAAGAATCTCTGAGCTCACAGCCGGGAGCCTCTGCTTCCTGCTTTCGGGCCCTGAGGGTGAGGGTGTAGAAGAGCTTGCGGTAGGAGCGTCTGAAGGCGGGGTTCGAGAAGCAGTACACCACGGGGTTCAGCACGCCCTGCAGGTAGGTGAGGCTGCCGGTCACGTCGGCGGCGTGGACCATGGAGCTCAGGACCCCGCAGCTGAGCGCCCCTCGGAAGATGGCCAGTAGGATGCGGGCCAGGAAGCTGGGCAGAAAGCACAGCGTGAACAGCACCCCGACCATGGCCACCAGCGCCTGGGCCCTCTGCAGCTTGGGCTGCTTGTGTGGGTCCCGGAGCCGCTTCTGGAGAGTCCTGATGACGCCGGCGCTGCAGAACAGGATGAGGCCGAAGGCGAGGATAAACTGGAGGAAGGAGAGGGCTTCCTGCCAGACGAGGCTGAAGGAGGACTCCGTCCTGGGCTCGGAACTGGGGCACTCGGCCTCAGAGAGGAACACGCTTTGGTGAGTGAGGGCTGCCGTCACGAGCCAGACCAGGACCGAGATCCCCCAGGCCGCCCGCACGGACAGAAGGTTGACTTTGAGCCGCGAGTGGACCACCCGGAGATAGCGGTCCAGGGCCACGGCGGTGAGGAAGGCGACACCCGCCCCACGGCACAGGGACCGCAAGAAGAG
This sequence comes from Delphinus delphis, assembly GCF_949987515.2. Taxonomy (NCBI): domain Eukaryota; kingdom Metazoa; phylum Chordata; class Mammalia; order Artiodactyla; family Delphinidae; genus Delphinus; species Delphinus delphis. The sequence continues at coordinate 2,418,412 of NC_082696.1, read as the reverse complement.
CATCCCTTGGCAAGACGCACGTCCCAAGCCCCAGGTCTTCTGCCGCAGGTAGAAGGCGGCGTGAAAGGGCAGGCAGGCAGCCAGCAGGAGGTCTGCTAGGACCAGGTTGAACAAGTAGACGGCGTAGGGCTTCCACACCTTCAGACGGAAGAAGAAGGTCCAGAGCGCCACGGCGTTGCCCAGCGTGCCCAGGCAACACTCCAGCAGCAGCAGCAAGGCCGTGCTCACCTCCGCCGCGTAGCTGTGCGCCACCGAGCAGTTGGGTGGCAGCATGTGGCCAAGTCCCCGCCGCGGCCGAGCCTGACGCAGCGGAGCACAGGGACGCAGGCCCGAGTTCGTTCTCTTTCCCGCAGACGGACAGAAAGCACACTGACCAGCATCGAATAAAGTCAAAGGCAAACTAAAATTTGTCTGTGGAAAGAGGATTGGGGCAGAGGGAAAAAACCTCTTGCAGTTTTGTTTTGCCCTGAAAGCAGGGAAATTGTGTTTCACTTCCCACATCTGGCATTAAACTGAAGCCCTAGTGTCCTGAGAGTGTCCGCGTGAGCACGGCTCTCCATCCACAGCTGTCACTGAAGGGGCTTGAGAAGTTTGGGAAGACTTGCTGTCTATAAAGTTAAAATAATGATGGAAACAAATAGATGGTTCTCAAGTCTGCATTGTTTTCCGGTAGATCTGGTCCCGCATTCCCCTCGAAGAGGGTATGGGGTGGGGGGGGCCTGGCCATTTTGTAGTTGCCCATTTTCACCTGTCCTTTCGTTTTGTTAGATTTGATTTTCTGCTGAGGAGGCTTCCCTGACCAGGGATGGAGCCCGTGCGCCCTGCAGTGGAAGCTCGGAGTCCTAACCGCTGGACTCCCGGGGAAGTCCCTGCTCAGCCTGGTTCGGGCTTTGGAATCAAACGGACTCTGGTTCTACCTGGTCTCTCCACTTAGCAGCAATGTGGGGTGAATATGACAATAGCTGCCTGTGGGGTCCTTGTAGCTGAGGTTCTCTTACAGGTACAGCACTGTGCCCTGTATCTGGGGCATCTCGGCTGCCAGATACATTTGCTGCAGTAATTACTAACCTCTGTCTGATGCTTAGACTTTTAACAAAACGATGCTTAGACTTTTTTTTTTTTTTTTTGCGGTACGCGGGCCTCTCACTGCTGTGGCCTCTCCCGTTGTGGAGCACAGGTTCCAGACGCGTAGGCTCAGCGGCCGCTGCTCACGGGCCCAGCCACTCCGAGGCATGTGGGATCTTCCCGGCCCGGGGCATGAACCCGCGTCCCCTGCATCGGCAGGCGGACTCTCAACCGCTGCGCCACCAGGAAAGCCCGATGCTTAGACTTTTAACGAAACTTTTTTTCCCCAATGTAGTAATACAATTTCGCACCCAGCTGCAGTTCCACGGTGCTTCGATGCCTTTGTTTCTGAGACCTAACTTGGAAGCTTTAAGGGGTCTCAACAGCAAGAATTACTATTTCGCTGCATGTTTTCCATGTGTCATGTGCTCTCCTGTGTTATTGCAACGAACCGAGCAACACGAGGTGCAGTAGGTACAATTTTAAGCTCTATTTTTTTTTAAATAAATGCATTTATTTATTTTTGGCTGCGTTGGGAAAGCCCTATTTTATGGATGAAGGCGTGGCAGCTCAGAGAGGTTAGGTCGCTTGCTCCAGGTCACTGGGCAGTCAGCGGCAGGAGCAAGGTCCCCCCAGCCCAGCTTGTACCAGAGCCCAGGGTCTTGACCACGCTGCCCACCGCTTCCCTGCTGGCAGCAGCCTCACTCCTGTGTGCATGAGAAGTCCATGTCTCAGGAAGCCCACCATGACTATTGATTTACATGACATTTTGGGTCACTTGACATGTAGTCCTTCTTGCTTTAATTTTATCAGGGTTTTCCTTTCCAACTGGGCCACCAGCCCACACGTCCCCCCATCTCTGCGTCACGCAGGTTCACCTGCCTCGTGTTTCCTAAGGAGGTGCACTTGGAGAGTCGTCCAAGCGTCCAGAGCTGCAGAAACGTCCCGACTGGTACCTCTAGGGACACCTCCCATGAACTGCATGCCTGTTATAAAGGGTTCCTTGGGGGCACAAAAGGATGTGTTTGTTCCAGGTGAGGGCTGGCTGGGGACCACGTGTCTCACCTCCAGGGATGCCGTGGCACACGCACGGTAACACCAGAAAAGCTGGCACTCACTCGTCTTTTCAGGGATGGGAGTTACACAAACGCGGGGAAGAAACGGATTAAATCCTTTCTCTCAACACAATGATAACTTGAGAGACGTTAAAAGCTACCCCTTAATTGCAGATTTCCGTCCACAGTACACCAAAGACTTTCTAAATTATAAATATTCCAGCTCAATAGGTAACATAAACATTAATAATTACACATTTTCCTTTTTAAAGATAGAAAATCAAAGTTACAGAATTTTTGAAAATTCTGCTTGTCTTTATCAGCACCCTGGTGTATTTCCCTTACTTCTGAAAGACTGAATTGTCCTTTACTTCCTCTCTTTTAAAGTTATAATATTCGAGCTTTTCCCTTAGGGTTCTTGTTCAATCTTTTTATCCTTAGAAACTCCATTTTCAAAAACCATTCTATTTCTTCAATACTCTTCCTATTAAGGAAACTTCTCTGTTCTCACTCCAGTTGGTTTCACTTTTTGTTCAAAGTCAATAAATGAAGAATACTTGGTCAGTAAACTGTGATTCTCTTTCAAAGTTTCCCTCCCCTTCAAGCCCTGTGGGAATCTACCACCCACTCGCCCACGAGGGGGCTGCCCGTCCAGTGTCACAGCTTGGGGAGCGGCCGGCTCTTCGTAACCACAAGCCTAAGAAACAGGAAAAGGAGGGCCTGTCCCTGAAACTCACACTTTGGTGGGCCGAGTACAAGTTCCCAGAGCTGAAGAGACCTGGGGCGAGCCCAGCGAAACCAGGTCACTGACAGAACAACAGAGCTGCAGCTCTGCCGGGACGCGACACGGTCCCAGGGCTGCAAGTCTGGGGCAGGGGGTAGGGCCTGGTGTCTGTGGACGCAGGGTCCTGTCCTTGGAGAATCCACTCTCAGTGCCTCCTCGGCAGGTCCCCTCAAATTATTTTTCTTCCCCAGATTCCTGGCCTGATAGATCTAGAAAGAACACCGAAGGAACGTAAGATCTTCTTTGTCAACTTTACACCTATTTACTAAAAACAAACAGCAAAAATTAAAATCAAACACACGCAAAGCCCTCCTGTACCTTGGACACAAGTTCCATGTCTTAGAGTCTTTCATAAAGTGATAGCTAGTGACATAAGCAAAGACTGAGCGACAGGAGATCCCTGTGACGTTTCTATGATGCCGATGTTCTAAATATTTCAAAACACAATGACATGAGAAGTTGTTTAAGGTTACAGATTAGATGGATAAAAAAATCCACATTGTCAACTGTGCAGAGCAGCACCTAATCTTGCTTGTTTATAGAAAGTACTGGGAGGAAATTTACCAAATTTTTAGCAAGTAGCTATCTCCAAGTAATGGGATTACAAACGATTTTTTTTTTTTTACTTTAGAGCTTCCTATATATTCTATAACAGAATAGATCACTTTAATAATCAGGAAATAACTGTAAATTTTAAAAATAAGTTTTTAAACTGTGAGTTTACACATGAGAGGGAACCATTTTCTTTGGAAGCATCAGTCTGAGACTAAGGCTGGCAGCGTACGCTGTGTGGTAGCCACAGCCTCGCAGTGTGGTTAATTATGTCCAGGTGGGCATCACACCCTCTGGGTGAAAGAGAGACACACACAGAGACAGAGATAGAGAGAAAGAGAGAGGGAGAGAGAGGGAGAGAGAGAGAATACGTGTGATTAAGATGTTGTGACTGATCTCATGAAAACAAGGGTTTAAAGTCCACTAAATGCCTTTCCGACAGCTCTCACAGCCAGAGAAATGATGTTGGCCCATCTCAATGTCTGGGGAAAGAAGAGCTGAGAAAGAGAGGAAGAGAGAAGAAACTGCAGACAGTGCTGACCAGGGGAGGCTGAGGAGGGGGTGGGCAGGGGGCAGTCCCACCACCCGCCAGGGAACCCACCCTGCAGCATCGTGTCTTCTGATCTGGGAAAATGATCACATAAGCCACAAAAAATAGTTGTTGTGTGACACAGTTTATGCTTAAAAATATATGTGTAGGGCTTGCCTGGTGGTGCAGTGGTTGAGAGTCCGCCTGCCGATGCAGGGGACACGGGTTCGTGCCCCGGTCTGGGAAGATCCCACATGCCGCGGAGCGGCTGGGCCCGTGAGCCATGGCCGCTGAGCCTGCGCGTCCGGAGCCTGTGCTCCGCAACGGGAGAGGCCACAACAGTGAGAGGCCCGAGTACCGCAAAAAAAAAAAAAAAAAAAAAGTATTTTACTAAAGTATTGAAGTAAATCAACTGATTTACAATGTTGTGTTATTTTCTGCTCTACAGCAAAGGGATTCAGTCATACATATATGTGTTCTTTCTCATATTCTTTCCCATTGCGCTTTATCACAGGATATTGCCCTGTACTGTACAGTAAGACCGTGTTTATCCATTCTATGTATACTAGTTTGCATCTGCTGACCCCACACTCCCAATCCATCCCCCCGCCCCACTTGGCAACCACAAGTCTGTTCTCTACATCTGTGAGTCTGTTTCTGTTTCACAGATAAGTTCATTTGGATCGTGTTTTAGAGCCCACATATAAGTCATATCGCGAGGTACTCGTCCTTCTCGGTCTGGTGGACTTCACTTAGTGTGAGCATCTCCAGGTCCACGACGTTGCTGCATAAATAAGGACTAAGGTTCCACTGCTTCCCAAACGTGGTCAAGGCAGGAGGCTACTGGCCACCTCATAAACCGTTAGCAGCTACGTCCTGCTTGCCTGTCTTCCAGATTTCGAGCTCCCGCGTGTATCCTCCGTCTGAAGGGAGAAAGGGGGCCCGCGTCCTGGGGTTGCTCATGCCTGTTTCCCTGGTGAAGACACTTTCGGTGAGTTTCCCCCGAGACGTGAGGTCTCCTCCAGCAAGTGCAGAGCCCTGGAGGTGACGTCCCTTCTCCCTGCCTTTCCCCGACGTGGCACGGCTTCCAGTGACCATCGTCTCATTTACGGCATGGAAATTTCAACAGCGGCATGAAGGTCACTGCTGAAACCTGCCTCCTGCAGGGTTCCTGGCCGGGACAGCGGGGGGCACTCAGCTGGCCACACCCCATGCCGACCCCGCCCGCTGGGAGCCTGTCCCCTACGGACCGTCTCTACTCACTGGCGCTAGCTCCACAGAAGGGCGTCTGTGATTTCCTGTGATGCGACAGAAGGAAAATTTTTAAACAAAAGTACAAAATATTCAAAAGCAAATTGATCACATTCTACATATTTGACTTTATTTCTTTACTACTTATTCCCTTCCACTGAACTTTCAACTTTCTAATTCTGCATCAAGATGAGATTGTTTTAATTTTCGTAACCTGAGAGTACGTGGTAGTATCTAGTTTAGAAAATGCTCTTGGATACTTTTACTTATTCTTGCAAGAGAAAGTCACAGAAACTTCTTCAACCTCTAGGCGCCGTCGTGCCTGTCTCCGCGCCACACGCAGATGCTCCTGCGCTCACTTCCCTTCAAGAACTCGCTTCAACTGTCACTTGTCAAGAGGGCCTTCGGGGACCAGCCTTCGAAAATAGCACTGCCCTCATCACCGCTCACTCACCACCACTGGGTGATCCAGGTGTGTCACCCAGTGGATCAGACGCAGCTCCACCCTTAGGGGCAGAGAGGGACTGCGTGTGTGGCAGTGATCCACTGATTTCTTTTTTGTTAATTAATTAATTTTTGGCTACGTTGGGTCTTCGTTGCTGCTTGCGGGCTTTTTCTAGTTGCGGCGAGTGGGGGCTACTCTTTGTTGCGGCGCACAGGCTTCTCATTGCGGTGGCTTCTCTTGTTGCGGAGCACGGGCTGTAGGTGCGCGGGCTCAGTAGTTGTGGCACGTGGGCTCAGCAGTTGTGGCTCACGGGCTCTAGAGTGCAGGCTCAGTAGTTGTGGCGCATGGGTTTAGCTGCTCCGCGGCATCTGGGATCTTCCCGGACCAGGGCTCGAACCCGTGTCCCCTGCATTGGCAGGCAGATTCTCAACCACTGCACCACCAGGGAAGTCCCCACTGATTTCTTGAATAAACAACTGAATGAATAAATAATTACAAATTCTCAGTTTCACAAAAAATATAAGGAATGCCATATTTTGATATAAGTTGATTTCTCCAGGAGCAATGAAACTAAAAAGAACACCTTTGAAAACAAGTCCTGTACCGTCACCTTAACTTCTGTCCTCATCTTCCTCTTGTGTATCCACTCAGGAAGGTCTATGTAGGGGATTTTCATCATTTTGAGTTTGAAACTCCGTTCCTTTACACCTGTCCTGAAAAAAAAATGAAGAAAAACGTTAAAGGGCTTTTTTGTTTTAACTAGGAAGTGCATTTGCACACCGTGTTGCAGTTTAAGTACAATTACTCAACTTCTGCTGAAATTTTACTTTTGTAAGATTAAAAATTTTTCTGCAACAATAAATGATGCTCAAGGTGATTTCTTAGGCATGAAACACGTGCTATTCACATCCTAGGAACGTTCTGAGGTTGCTAAATTTCCTTGACATGAGCCGTAAACTCAGACTGGTGCCCAGGACCCTCGCACACTGCCCCAGGCGGGGACTTCCAACCTCTGAGACTGCTTCCAGCGTCTTCTCTGAAATGACCTCTTTTCCTGGAAATGACATAGCTCCTTTCTATAAGGTCCCCCTCCCAGGCCGGAGGTGAAAATCAGATGAGAGAGTGAAGAGTCAGCAAGTCTCCTGGAGAGTCAGCCCACGTGGGATAGAGCAGAGGCCCCTCGGGAAGGGGAAGGGCAGGACTCTGGCCGGGGCCGTTGCCTGGCTCCGGGGACTTCTGAGAATCTGTGGGGAAGTCACTAACCGAGGCTGAGAGAGGTGGGCGGCCCTCCCAGCATGGGACCGGTGGGCGGTCCACAGCTGTGCCTGAGCTGCGGTTCCACATCCCTGGCTGCCCTTTCCAGGCGCTGGGCCTCTCCCTGCGCCTGGCCGCCTTGGGATGTTTCTCCTTCTTCTCTGACCCCACTGCCGCTCAAGTACACATTGTATTGAATTATATATCACGTCGCTCTTTACAGATGCGTGTCCTCATTGGTCCTCCTCACTGGTATATAACTCGCTTAAAGCTGGGAAGTATTGTAAGAATTATAAGTATTTGTAGTCTCAGCACAGAATGAGCAACACAATACGTTCTGGATTTTTCTGAATAAAAAAGCATTTAATTTTGCCCAAAAGATGTCTGCCCCACGGCTCTCAAAGCCCACTTACTTGCCCTTTGTCCCTTCCCACCGGCAGGATTCTGCCCCCTCCTCTGGGCCCACGCCACCTCAGACTTGCTTTGTGGAGCACGTTACAGCCATTTGTGTCCCTGGAGACCCTCTCGGTCAGTCTCATGGCCCTGGCGTCCCTCCGCCTGGAGACCCTCTCGGTCAGTCTCATGGCCCTGGCGTCCCTCCGCCTGGAGACCCTCTTGGTCAGTCTCATGGCCTTGGCGTCCCTCCGCCTGGAGTGATGGAGGCCCTCGGCTCTTCGACGTTTGGTTTGCATTCAGTCGGATGTCTCCCACCAGCTACGGGGTGCACCAGGGTTAAGCTTTCTCCCTTTGGTAACGTTTGTCACGGACATTGTTTACCCTATTTACCCTGTGTGATGATCACCCAGCACACAGTAGGCCTCTGCCTATTTTCTGGATTGGCAGTGGCTGGGAGTAGGAAGCTCAGCTGCAGAGCTGGAGGGGCAGGTGGGACAGCGAGGGGGCTGAGGAGACAGCAGCAGAGGGGAGGGGCTGGGGGCAAAGACCTTCAAACGGTGGCTCTGGGGTTCCTCACGTCCCTGGAACCTCCCACAGACCTACATTAAATGTGAACCCTCCCAAGCCTGGTTTTCTTTAAGGACGTTTCCCTCGCCTCAGAATTTCATCGATGGAATGCGTGTTTCCCTGTGCGTGTCCACCAGTGAATCCTTGTGGATCTCATGGCCACAGGTTAAAATCTCCACTCGGGTCCCTGATCACATTCCAGGGCGGTAGGTGGAGGGAAACAGAAACCCCACAGAACTGGAGATTGGAAGGAAAGAACTAGTCTCTAATTAAGGGCTGCTCCATGCAGTATGAAAACATCCTGAGGGCGGACATGGACGGAGCCTCGTAGGAGAATGACCTGCTTTTGAATTCCTAGATAAGAGGCTTTCCCTCCCAAAGCAGCCTGGTGGGGAGGCTTGTGGTTTTTTGTTTTATTTTTGTAGGGAACTGGGGGAGAAGAGGTGAAGGAGCGTTGCACTGAGAGTCGGACTGATGTTCTAACAGAAATAACAAGCGGGCCACTGAACCAGAGGAAGGTGGGCCAGGAGCATCACCTGTGGCTGGAGCATGGCCCGGGGAACTCAGGTGAATGACCGGCCCAGGACCGCCCGCCCGCGCGCCCTGTTCCGCCCGCCCCACCCGCCAGGGGGCGCCGTACACCCGTCGTGCCCGGTCCCGCTGCCCGGGTGATGCGGCGCCGCCCGCCCGGTCCCCACGGCCCCGGACACGCACTCCTCTCCCACCTGCTGCCCCTCCAGGGTGCTGAGCCCCGGCGGGAGGAAAGGACAAACTAACCGACTGCTGCTCCAGACCCAGGTTCCTCCAGCTGTGGGATCTGCCCACGTTCCCACCCTCACGCTGGGGAGGGGACAGACAAGGGGACAGATTGTTATGCCGGGAGGAGCCTCAAGGGCCGGCGAGGAAGAAAGGGCAGAACCCTCTGGGGAAGCCATGGAAGGGCACCTGAGCCAGCCAGGCTGCTGCCTGGGGGAGGTTAGGGCAGTTTTAAAAGACTTCCCCTAAGGAAAGACATCTAAGGGGAATTTTGAGCACTAATGTGGGCCAGCAGTGGAGGAAGAAAGGCATTTTAGTAAAGCCAGCAGTACCCGCTTAGACGCACAGATGATTATAAGTAATACACACATAGACTTGTTTTGGGGGAAGTGTGTATTATATCTCGGGGAGAAAAGGGATGGCGGGGGACAAGGACGAGAGAGGACCGAATCCTGGAGGGTCCTGTAAACCAGGCTAAGCCGCTGGACTTCACCCTGAAAGAAAAGGACCATGGCTGGTGGTTTGTGGGCAGGGGAAGCAGCATGTGACTCCGGCACTTTGGAAGATTGTTGTTGGCTCGTGAAGCACCAGAGACCAAGGAGAGAGGGGCTGGAAGCTTTCGCAGAAGCAAAACCCACAGGGGCTGGCGACCGAGGGAGGTGATGCTGGAAGCAGAGGAGTGTCTGGGGCCTGGCGGGAGAGAGCCGAGAGCCGAGGCCCAGACCCCCCGGAGCTCACGAGTGTTGTCTGCCCGTGGCTGAGTTGGGGGGCAGAGATCCGCAGGGGAGGCCTGGCCCCCGGAGTGGGTGGCTGGAGGCCGGGGGGAGCACGCTGCTGCAGCAGCAGAGAAATAACATGATTTTAAAACCAGGGGAGCCTCACACTGGCTACACTTTCAAACACTCGGGGAGCTTTTAGAAATGCTGATGCCCGGGCTCCACGCCAGGCTGGACCCCTGGGTCAGAGGTCAGGAGAGACAAACTCAAACTGCCCCCAACCGTGAGGATGAAATGAGCTAACACACGCAGAAGGCTCATGGCTGGTCAAGGGCTCAGCAAGGTGGTGGTGACGGCCCTGTGGGGGGCCACCGCGTCGCCTGGGCTGGGGGCGCCCCTGCAGCTCACGAGACGCGCCCCCCCCAGCAGGCTGCTTTACCCAGACGCTTAGCCGAGCATCTGGAGGCCAGCAGACGAAGCACCACCGTGAATGTGTCCCAGCTGGTCTGCCAGCAGAGCCTCACCTCCCCACGGCACGGGAGGGGGGAGACTTGCCCTTGAGCGGAGACGAAGCCCTGGAGACATACTTGGCAATCAGATTGATACGTCAAATATTTAATTCTGGTATTTGAAAGAGAAAACCAGGAAGCTTGGGCCCCGTGAGCCGGAGTGGAGGTAATTTGATGGGGCAGTTGGAAGCGCGTGGGGAGGTGGGAAATGGGAGATGAACACAGGTGATGGGCAGGAGGGAGGCCTGGAGAGGGCCGTGCGGCTGGGGGAGCGGGAGGTTCCGAGAGCAGGTCTGGAGGGGGCTGGAGGGGGCTCAGGGATGCGGAGGAGAGCTGCGACCCGGGCCTGGAAAGGGACTCGGGAAGAAACACCATCCTCGTCTTTGATGTGAGCGTGAAACTGGAAAGGAGTGCCAAACACCTTAGTCCTTTTTTTTTTTTTCCCGGTACGCGGGCCTCTCACTGTTGTGGCCTCTTCCGTTGCGGAGTACAGGCTCCGGACGCACAGGCTCAGCGGCCATGGCTCATGGGCCCAGCCGCTCCGCGGCATGTGGGATCTTCCCGGACCGGGGCACGAACCCGTGTCCCCTGCATCGGCAGGCAGACTCTCAACTACTGCGCCACCAGGGAAGCCCCCTTAGTCCTTTTTAACCCTCACATTCTATGTGATTTATTTTGTCTTCCTCTCTGACTAGTAAAATGGCTTGTGTACTTTACTCCCTGACTACGTAAACCCCGTTGGAGCGGTGCTAGTACGTTCTGGGTGAGGCTGAGGGTGTGGGTCACCTAGGGCCCAAAGCCTGGCCTTGAGTAGAACTTTCCAGGCTCCTGGAGGGCTCAGTGGGAAGTGATTGACCTTATTCACTGAAAGCCGCCCTCCTGGCCCTGCAGCACCCCTGGCCCTACCTGTCCACGGAATCACCGTCCGGCAGAAGTCCCTGAGCTGCTGTCAGTGGTCACCAGGACCAACCAGCCAGAACATAGCCAGCATCCAGGGGCTCGTCCACATTCCTCACCTGCGACCCACGTGAATACTCCTTTACATCTTAGGACCTCGGAAACTACTCTCTCAGGACCCAGAAAATTATTCTCTTTTGAAACACTGGCAAGCCTCCTGGTATCAGATAATGATTGTTAGGCCATCTGTGTTCTTTTTGATCGCCTGGGCTGCCAGTAAACTCAGCACTCGTTTTAGACGATGACCGTGAGCCCGGCAGCGTAAGCCTGGATGGCTGCCATGCTCACTTTCTCCTTATTATTATATGCTTTTAACTTCACTATTTCTACATTTAACATTTTATTTTAGATATACCTTTAATTTTTAGGAAATTTTTAACAATATATTGTGATATACTTTCATACGTTATATTTTTAAGAACCTGGCCCTCATTAATTACTCTGAGCAAGTAGTAAGATTATGCCTTTGTTCCTGAGCCCTGGGAGGTGGGTCAAGAGATTTATGATTGTTGGATCCAATCCAGTCGAGGCTTGTACTAACTCCACCCGCGTTCAGAGATAGACGAAACCATTGCATTTTAACCTTGGTCTGGGGCGTTCATTCTCTTCACTCCACTGTGTACAGCCCTTCACGGTGTTTTATAATAACACACTGTCTTTTTAAAAAAAATTCGAAGCATTTTATTTTTTTACATATACATATTCCCTCTCTCTCTCTCTCTCCTCTTTTTCAGATTCTTTTCCCTTATAGCTTATTATAAAATATTGAGTATATTTCCCTGTGCTCTACAATAGGTCCTTGTTGTTTATTTTATATATAGTAGTCTATGTTAATCCCTAACTCCTAATTTATCTCCCCTGCCCCTTTCCCCTTTTAATAACACACTGTCTTACTTTTTTTTTTTTTTCTGGTACGCGGGCCTCTCACTGTTGTGGCCTCTCCCGTTGCGGAGCACAGGCTCCGGACGCGCAGGCTCAGCGGCCATGGCTCACGGGCCCAGCTGCTCCGCGGCATGTGGGATCCTCCCAGACCGGGGCACGAACCCACGTCCCCTGCATTGGCAGGCGAACTCTCAACCACTGCGCCACCAGGGAAGCCCACACACTGTCTTAATGATTCCTTATGAAGCAGGAAGAGTCCCATTTTGCAAATGGAACAGTAAGAGCAAGATTAAATCACTTGCTTTCTGCCACCATTCAGCCTTCCCAGAGCAACGCTGACATGATGCAGGGGCCCCACCGTTCACCCTCCCCACCCGCTCCTGCCCAGGTGGAGACAAGAGCCCCGAGGACTCTGCCTCTCGGCCCCGTCGTTCCAGGGCACCTGGGCACACGCCCAAGTTCAAAGGATGAAGAGGAAAGAAACGGCCCGAATGCCGTAGGCAGCCTTCCAGGAGGGCCAGCGTGCCGGCCCCGCAGCCGGTTGGCAGGGGAAAGTGTTATCCAGCTGGGAGGCTTCGGCAGCCCTGGCGGCGGCCCTCCAGACGCCCAGGCCTGCGTCCAGCTGGACCTGACGCCCTCCCGTCCCCGGAGGGGCTTGGGCTCCTGGCAGAGTTTTCTTTGGGCAGCAGCAGCAGCAGCAGCAAACAGAACAAGGTGCTCAGCCATCTGTTCAGAGCCTGGTGACGCCTCGGCCTCGAGTGCGCTCTTCAGGCAGCGGGATCTGCTTCAGGGCCACGCGGAGATGCCCTCCGCTTGGCTTCTCTGCCTGGAACTGGGAGACGGGGCAGCCTTGGGCCGGACATTCAAGTCCGGGCCTCTCTGCCCACATCCCCCTCATTGCTGGGTGTCTGCTGGATCTCTGCAGGCAGAGTGCCCCCAGCACCAGCACCCAGGCTCAGGAGGACTGAGTACTCCCAGCAAGGGTACCGAGCGTCTCGCTGCTGCCTTCTAAGCCAGGTCAGCCCATCCTCGGGGCGCAGGCCGGTGCTCAACGGCACGCAGCCCTGCGTCAGGTCCCACCAGGGCTGTCAGTCGCCAAGGGCGCCTCCCCGGCCTCCGAAACATTAAAATAAATCAAGGAAAGCCAGGACTGCCTGGGGGGCCTGTCTCCGGGCTCTGACGCTGGGACACTGTTGGACACTGTGCATCCCTCAGCCCAGGGCATACTCCTGGCGCCACTGTGTCTCGGGGCCAAGGTCTGAGGGATTCCTGCATAAGGCAGGGCACCTCAGGTTCAGATGCTCTGAGCTGAGCGAGCACCCACAGCCCAGCTCCAAACCAGGCCGTGGTCAGCCCGATCTGCAGGCAGGGCCCACGTGGCTTATGTACAGAGCCGCAGCGCTGCAGGTCGGCGGGTGGTCCGTGCTATCCAGCCCTCGTCGAGGGCCTTCTGCAGAGATGCTCACTGAGCTTTGACTCGCTGTGAAATGACTTGAGCTCCGCATTGGGGGAATGCAAAGGGGTCAGGCTTCCTGCAAACAGACACAGCGCAAGGTGGCCAGCAAGACTGGCAGAAAAGGGGAAACGGTGCTATGAGATTTCGAGAACGTAAAGCCTCAGTGGTGTTAAGAAGACTATAGTCGTGGTCCGTTCAGACCGTGAACTTGGGAGCCCTCAGAAGGAGCTGGGCTGTGGGATGGAGGGGGTCGGTCCTGGGCGGAGGGGAGGGTCTGGCGCCGGCAGAAAGGACTGGAAGTTGGGAGCCGTGAAAGGCAGGCAGGATGTGAGGGGGAGCGGCTGTGTGTGTTTGTGGCCTTGAGGAGACCGGCCGGAGGACGGAGGGGAAGCACAGCACCTGAGCTGTCTGACGGACGGGTGGGGCAAGAGGGTGCCACACGGACAGGATGGCCCTGCCTGGACGGCGGGGTGTGCAGAGCGTGGCCAGTCCCGGAGCTGGGGGTCCTGGGCGAATCCCAGTGGGGGCAGGTGGCATCTGAGAGGCCTCACGGGTCTACTCACAGCAGCCAAAATGTTTATTTATTTGATTAACACCTGTCTTCTCACTTGGCTGAAGCTGCAGGAAGGAAGGACAGCGTGTGGACTGGCTCAGCTTGGCATCCGGGGCATCTGGGGCTCGGGTGGTACTGAGTGAGTGAGTGAACGAACGACTGAGGAAGGGCCAGGCTTTGGCTGGAAGCTCGTGGACAGGCCAAGGATGGGTTCATCCTTCTTTGAATTATTGCTACATTTTCTTCACTCAACAAACCTCCATTAGGCACCCACTAGTATTACGTAGTAGACACTGGGAGGCTTGAGGTCCAGCAGGGGGAGATGCTCATACAAAAGACCGAGGTCAGAAAGTGTGTGTTCATTGGCCACGAGCATAGCCCAGACAAGCTCGATGGGTAGGGGCTGAGGGCAGGAGAGCGTTCAAGGTCGGCGAGGCAGGTGAGCAAAGCCCCAGAGTCAAGAGTGCCGCTGAGAGCGGCCAGGTGGCCTCCTGGAGGGCACTGGGCTGGGCTGAAGGACGCACCTCGGAAACACTGGCCACAGGGGGGTGGTGTTTAAACAGCGGTCTAACTGACAGGTCCATGAAAGGAGAAAAGAGGAAACACGGGGAACACTGTCCAAGAGGTGCCAGAGGGTTGGGATGCCTCAGAAAGAAAGCGGGGCTCAAAGAAGGGCCGTGACCGCATTACCAGGTGTTCCCGAGCCGTCAAAGATGGTGAGGAAGGAGCAAGACAGAGGAACGTAGGTACTGCTGGTGAGTGGGCAGAAGGCATGCGACCAGCATGCCCCACCTCCAGGCTCATTGTGTTATCAGCCTCACATGTCGTATCCTTTTGGAGATTACTTCTATACAATCTTTTTTTAAAAAAATTTATTTTAGCCAGGACATGGAAGCAACCTAAGTGTCCATCAACAGATGAATAGATAAAGAAGATGTGGCACATATATACAATGGAATATTACTCGGCCATAAAAAGAAACGAAATGGAGCTGTTTGTAGTCAGGTGGATGGACCTAGAGTCTGTCATACAGAGTGAAGTAAGTCAGAGAGAGAAAAATACCATATACTAACACATATATATGGAATTTAAGAAGAAAAAAAAAGGTCATGAAGAACCTAAGGGTAAGACGGGAATAAAGACACAGACCTACTAGAGCATGGACTTGAGGATATGGGGAGGGTGAAGGGTAAGCTGGGACAAAGTGAGAGAGTGGCATGGACATATATACACTACCAAACGTAAAATAGAGAGCTAGTGGGAAGCAGCCGCATAGCACAGGGAGATCAGCTCGGTTCTTTGTGATCACCTAGAGGGGTGGGATAGGGAGGATGGGAGGGAGGGAGATGCAAGAGGGAAGAGATATGGGAACTTATGTATATGTATAACTGATTCACTTTGTTATAAAGCAGAAACTAACACACCATTGTAAAGCAAGTATACTCCAATAAAGATGTTAAAAAATTTATTTATCTATCATTTATTTTTACTTGCATTGGGTCTTTGTTGCTGTGTGCAGGCTTTCTCTAGCTGTGGCGAGTGCGGGCTACTCTTCGTTGCGGTGTGCGGGCTTCTCATTGCGGTGGCTTCTCTTGTTGCAGAGCACGGGCTCTGGACACGCGAACTTCAGTAGTTATGGCACGCAGGCTCAGTAGTGGTGGCTCGCGGGCTCTAGAGCACAGGCTCAGTAGTTGTGGCACATGGGCTTAGTTGCTCCGTGGCATGTGAGATCTTCCCAGACCAGGGCTCGAGCCCATGCCCCTTGCATTGGAAGGCGGATTCTTAACCACTGTGCCACCAGGGAAGCCCTGGAAATTACTTTTGTCTGTTGTCTCCAATGGTCTACAACAGGGTAATGTGATGACTTGTGTGTGTGTGTGTGTGTCCAAAGTATGTGGACAAGAGTCAAGTCCATAATGTAATTGCATTTATTTAGAAACTCATACTCTATAAGTTTCAAGAGACATAAACCCTAGTCTGGCTTTGTCACTTACTGACTCTCAGAAGTAGTCACTGACTTGCCTGGACCTCAGTTTACCTGTTTGTAAAATGATGGTGTTGGGCTGCAATTTTTTTTTTTTTTTTTTTTTTTTTTTTGCAGTACGCGGGCCTCTCGCTGCTGTGGCCTCTCCCGTTGCGGAGCACAGGCTCCGGACGCACAGGCTCAGCGGCCATGGCTCATGGGCCCAGCCGCTCTGCGGCGTGTGGGATCTTCCCGGACCGGGGCACGAACCCGCGTTCCCTGCATCGGCAGGCGGACTCTCAACCACTGCGCCACCAGCGAAGCCCTGGGCTGCATTTTTTAAGCAGCGTTCCAATTCTTAACAACAAAAACAAGCATCAGCTGTTACCCCCATGATTCTAGGCAAGTTCCGAGTGGCTGATTGTACCCTGAGTTTATATCTTTCACATATACTCTGGATCTCTATGGATGAGAGGGTGGACTGAAAAATTTGATAAAATAGAAAAAAAAAACTCACGTAAAAAATGAAATGTTGAAGTAGTCGTAAAGAATCAACTATAAACCCTGAGGCATCTTCAGGTAAAACTCTCCCGCTGATACGCTCTGGGTTCATCCACCGTGGGGTTTGTTGCTTCACATTTCTGTCTGTGTTGCTCCTTCCTCAGCTGGTTTTGTCTGCTCTTCGGTGCGCAGCCTGGCCACCTTCTTGGACCCCAGATACTCGACAGTTCCATATGCCGCCATGGCCAGACTCAGGACGCCCAGGAGGATGTAGAGTTTGACGCTGACACACAGGAACATGCTGTATCCGAACGCGATGACGAAGCCCAGGGCTTCCCACAGGCGGTAACTGGCAAAGGCGGCCTCCTTGTTCTTCTCAAACAGGACCCCGAAAAGAGCTGCAGGGGGAGACGGGTGAAAATGTGGCTGTAAAACCGCAAACGACCTCTCTGATCGTTACCGGAAATACGCAACTTCCCCACGGCCCAGTGTTCCCAATAAAACCAGGACCTTCCTTTGTAAAAACTGGAATTATTTCACGCTGTGGATGACAGCAAGTCAGGTGATGTTCTCGAGCAGTGAAGAGCCACCGTAGATACAAGAAACAGAACGGATGAAAGTTAGCGCCGTAGGGGGCGCGGCCCAAGCCCGAGCTTTGCAGGTAAGAAAAGCAAGGCTGAGAGGTGGGACCCGCGTAGGTGAAGGCGAGAAGGGGGAAGGCCATTCATTCCTGCACTTAGGGGAAGTGCACAGTACATGTTATTCAACCGTGGGGTTTTTGGTGCCTGCCGCAGGGCAAGGGGATCACCACTGTGTGGGCCTTGCCTTCCCCTCCCGGAGACTTTAGGGGTCACCACTGTGTGGGCCTTGCCTTCCCCTCCCGGAGACTTTAGGGGTCACCACTGTGTGGGCCTTGCCTTCCCCTCCCGGAGACTTTAGGGGTAAGAGCGTTCAGCCAGGTGAAGCCTCCGAGTGAGACCGCCCCACACCGAGTTCTTGATGAAGGGACTCAAACCCCCTTGGGTGGTTTTTTTTTTAACATCTTCATTGGAGTATAATTGCTTTACAAAGGTGTGTTAGTTTCTGCTTTATAACAAAGTGAATCAGTTATCCATATACATATGTCCCCATATCTCTTCCCTCTTGCGTCTCCCTCCCACTCTCCCTATCCCACCCCTCTAGGTGGTCACAAAGCACTGAGCTGATCTCCCTGTGCTATGCGGCTGCTTCCCACTAGCTATCTACCTTACGTTTGTTAGTGTATATATGTCCATGCCTCTCTCTTGCCCTGTCACAGCTCACCCTTCCCCCTCCCCATATCCTCAAGTCCATTCTCTAGTAGGTCTGTGTCTTTATTCCTGTCCTGCCCCTAGGTTCTTCATGACATTTTTTTTTCTTAGATTCCATATATATGTGTTAGCATACGGTATTTGTCTTTCTCTTTCTGCCCTTGGGTGGTTGTCTGAAGGTTTGGGAGAGAAATGACCTGAGTCTGTGATAGGGGCTGAACTGTGTCCCTCAAATCCACATGTGCTAGTTCTGGCCCCCAGGACCTCAGAGTGTGACTGTATTTGCAGTTGGGCCTGTAGAGAGGTGATCAAGTTAAAGGAGATCATCAGGGTGGGTCCTAATCCCGTGTGACTATATAAGAGGTGTCCATATAAGAAGAGGAGGTCAGGACACAGACATGCACAGAGGGACGGCCACATGAGGACACGGGGAGAAGGTGGCCGAGTACACGCCCAGGAGAGGGGCCTCAGGGGAACAGTCCTGCCGCACCTGGATCTCAGACCTCAAGTCTCCATTTCTGCTGTATTTTGTCGTGGCAGCCTTCGCAAACTAGTACAGTCTGATAATGCTTCTAGGTGAAGGGAAATGATTTTCTGTTCCTGTTTGCAGTGTGGTAAAGTTTCGCCGAACGGGAATCAACCCCATCCCCAGGACGTGAGCGAGGCAGCAGTGTGTCTGGAAGGTGGACACTTAGGAAGGGAAAGTTTTCAACAGGGGGAACTGCCTGAGCATCCCGGCCGACGTCCTGCTGCACTGCCCGGAGCTGCCTGGTCACCACGCCTACCATTTTGGCTGATGGACTTGCCCTGCGTCCCCCTGTCCTCTGCTAGGCCGTGGGTTCCCTGAGGCAGGAACCCATCTTATCTGGAATGATAATTCCAGCGCAACCCAGTGTCAGCGAAAATCCTTATTGAATGACTGAGTGGACGCATGGGTGGATGGTGACTCATGAAGTGGCAAAATGCTGAGCCCGGTCCTGCAGTGTCAGCACGTCCTGCAGTGTCAGCACGTCCTGCGGGTCAGCACACCTCTCAGAGGATAAACAGTAACCCAAGTAAACGGTGGGCAGTCCTGGGGGGAGAGCTGCTCCTTCCTTTTCTCCCCTTCCCCTTACAACCCAAAAGCCCACGCTGGCGAGGCAGTCCAGGTAACAAAGGACACGTGACCACACACAGCACGGCACGGGCCAAGGCACCCCCTTTGCATGTGGGTCAGATAATGCGTGAACCAAAATGTCAAGCGTGGACTCCAGAGCGGGGGGGATGGGCAGACAGCCCCGAGCCCAGCGGGACCAGACGGAATCTGCACCCGGAGTCCTTCATTCCCAGAGGCAGCGCAGTCCGCAGGGCGGTGGGCGTGTCCTCAGAACTGTCCCGCCTACAGGGCGGGCAGCTGTGGTGGGGAGAGCGGACAGCGGAGCTTTCATGCACATATTCATTTTTCATTCTGTTCCTTTAACTTTGCCCCTTTCCTTCTACCCCTCCCCTTCTCCCCCGCGTTTAGAACAGGAGAGGGGAGGCTTGTAGGGGGGAGGGGCCCCTCCAGCACTGGGGGGAAAGGTCTGAGGGCAGCAGCAAGGTCTCCTGCAGCCCTGCCTGGAAATGTCAGCGCCCAGGAGACGCCCCTCGGCATTTGGTTACTCAGATGTCCATCTGCGCAGGAACCGCTCAGGGCGGGGTCCATCAGGCAGATATAAGATATGGCATAAGATACACATTTTGAACAACACATGCCGATTTGGGAAAACTGGAGGCTGTCTGGAACATTCAGAAGGAGGTGTGCTGCTTGTGTGGAGTCTGCAAAGCGCCCTCTCTAATGGAAGTGAATGCCCAAAGAGAACCTAATAACCACACCCTGGGACTTAACTTCTGAGCTTACTTCAAGGTCTCTTGTCTTTCTTCTGAGGGTGACTCTAAAATAGGACCTAAAAACAAGATGCTAGAGAAGAAAATCCAAGGTGAGACACCGTGGCTACAAGTGGTGGATTATGTCCTGTTCTCCGGCAAAAAGGTCCAGCTGCCTCCTTAGTGGGTTGTGGTTCCTGACAAATGCACCCTGACGTTTTGAAAATCCAGTAACACAGCCAACTCTAGCTTTAAGTCAACGTTTTTGGTCTATAGGTTGGTGTCTTTAGGCGACTTCAAGGTTAAGTTTAGGTCGTAACAATTATAGACCACTGTGCTCCAGGATAAGGGGACCCACTGCCCACTCTCTCCTGGGCAAGTTCTGGTTCAAGTTCAGTTCAGCCTTTTAAGTGGCTGTGGGATCCTCAGCTTCCTGAGGTTTTCCCATAAACTTAAACTTTCTGGGCCCCCAGGGCCTTAAATGCCAAATGAAGAACTCGCCATTCTGTGAGTCTGATTCTGAACTGTGACCCTGGTGAGGGGATCCACCCGCAGGGAAGAGAGGTCGAGTGGCTGTGAGCTCACAGCCTTGCGTGCAGAACAGCTCAGCAGTTTGGGAGGCAGGAGGGGCCCTCATCGGGAGGACCTGGAACCCAGAAGTCTGTGGGAAGCTGGCTATGATTCTGGATGAACGACAGAGACGGAAGAAGACGTGTGACAGCTGGACAAGAGGGAAGGACCCCTCCCTTGCCCCCTCCTCAGATGGCTGTGTCCAGGAGAGGCTGGATCACAGCCGGCAGAAGGCTGATGTCAGCAGCCGGAATTGCCGTCTAAGAAAACGCAGAGAAAGGGAGTCTGGGGGACTCCATTTGCCCCCATTTGGGAAATGGCCCAGCCTGAGGAGGAGAGGGCAGAACTAGTCATAATTAAAGTCAGGCTTTTGGGGAAATTACTAATGATCTGTTTCCTATTTTAATCCAAACGTAAAGAAGGCAGCACATTAATTGTGTCAAATTCCAACCGTTAAGGACACGGAGGGCAGAAGGGAAAGACATGAAAAAGAGAAGTAGTCTCAAAGCAATAGTTCAACAATTCTGAAATTACATGTGAGCTAGGATTGAACAAATAAGCAATGTGGTATACAGAGTGGAAGCTGGGTTTCTCACGGTCAAAGAAAGAAGTTACAGAACAGCAGTGGGATGGGGGTGAGAAGGGGGTGCTAGAATGAGCCTGTGTGCTGGGACGTCAGTGTGAGTTCAGCCTTATTTTATAGATAGATATAGATAGATAGATATGCAGATACAGAAATAAATAGATGTGTGTGTATATATATGGGCCAGTAAGCCTATGCCCATCTCCTCACTCTGTCCACTGAGAGTGCCTAGAAACGGCGTCATCTCAGTAGCAATGAGCACACCCAGCACTCA
This sequence comes from Delphinus delphis, assembly GCF_949987515.2. Classification (NCBI taxonomy): domain Eukaryota; kingdom Metazoa; phylum Chordata; class Mammalia; order Artiodactyla; family Delphinidae; genus Delphinus; species Delphinus delphis. The sequence goes on along the minus strand of NC_082696.1, from coordinate 2,397,660 downwards.
GATCTTACTTCCTAATACCATTCTCCAATAAAACACACCCAGACTTCTTGGAGAAATGGCTAACCTAGGGCTGGCACAGGAGTTACCAGATGAGCCTAGACTATTCTGGAGTGCCTAACAGTGAGGAGGTACTAAAAAAACCCAAAATAGGTAGCGGTGGGGAGGGGGGGGGGCGAGTCGAAAGGACACAGGTGCCAACGGGAAAGACCCCAGTCGCCGAAGTTGGAACAATTAGAGCAAAGGAGTAAGTAACGTAGCATTGGATTGTAACCCAAAGGATACCATAAATACATGAGCCCATACTGAGGTAGACAAACTTCTGAGTAAACAGCTAAATAAACTGGGGAGAAGGGACAAATGTTCGTCCTAGAAGAACTATACCTAATGCACATACACACGCCTCTCCCAGGAGGTGAGGGGTAATTACTTCCCCCTGAATCGTAGCCTTGGTGACTGGCTTCCAAAGAACTGACAGTGGAAGGGAAGAGTAGCCCTCTGCGTGGGAGGAGCCAGACCCTGGCTTGACCAGCGATCGAGGTCCACAGCATCAATGACCAGTCCTGTGCTGTCCTGTAACCCTACCAATGTGACGAGAAAGGCGCTTCACTCTGGGGTCTTCCTCCCCCAGACCCTTAGCTCTATAGCCTAATTATGAGAAAACATCAGATGAACCCAAATTAAGGGACAGTCTACAAAACACCTAATCAGTATTCTCCAAAAGTCAAGGTCATCAAAAACAAAGAAAAATGAGAAACTGGCACAGACCAGACAAAGGAGATGGCTGGCTACGTGTAACGCGGTGCCTGCCTGGGATCCGGGAGCACACAGAGGATGGTGCGGGGGAAACCTGGAGAAATTTGGGTAAAGTCTGAAGCTTCGTTATGTACCAATATTAGTTTCTTGGTTTTGACAAATGTACTGCAGTTCTGTAAGGTGTTTGAGTTAAGGGAAATAGAGTGAACAGTATATGGGAGCTCTGTACCGTCTTGGCAACTTTCCTGTTGATCTAAGATTATTCCAAAAGAAAAAGGAAGAGAAAAGCCTGCTTGCAGCCTGACCTGGGAAAGGCACCAGGTGGAACTGACCGGATGCTGACCCCTGTCGTCGGATGACAGGATGTGAATGAGTATTGTTTGTTTGGAAAAGACAGGATACATGAACTGGACATGTAAGAGAAGACAGGCTTTTTGAGTTTATCAACCTGAAAACAGCCCCTTTGGTGGCTGACAGGGCAAAAGAGTATTTTTAGGCCAGACATTCTGAATCTCAAGTGCAGGCCTTGGTGCGCGGGCAAGGGTTGCCATGGCAACGGTGCCCACCTTTCGTGAACTGTCAGGGCGGATAAACAGAAAGCCGCCCAGATCACCGGCTCCAACGGCCGGAGGGATCCCCGGAGCCCAGTGGGAACGTGGGCAGCGAGAAGCACGGTTCTGCCCCAGGACGGGGGGTGGGGGGGGGGCTTGGACGCTTCCCGCCCCTGATTTGCCTCTAAACTGGAGAACTGTAACAATGTTTGTAAACTGAGAGGTGATGACTGAAAAGGAGGGTTGAATTGTACTGACTTGTATCCAGTCTCATTAACCAGGAAAGTATGTGGCTCACGGATCTTCTTAGAAGAGAGACACGTTCAGGGAGACTAGGATTAGAAATCCAACTCGCTATTGAAAAAGCAAAAATGAGAGAGAGCTGATCTTGGGAGGTGGCGAAAGCTACACAAAATTTCCAGTTTTTGAAAATACAGAGACGGTATGGATGGACCACGCTGCAGGGTGGTGAGCCCGAGAGAGCCTGGTGGAGCCAGCCTGCAGGGAACTCGGTCATTAAAGCATCCCTCCTATAGCCAAGACGATCGCCAGTATAGACGCCAGAAGAAATTCTCAAGCTCAGTCATTAAAGCATCCCTCCTAACCAAGACGATCGCCAGTATAGACGCCGAAAGAAATTCTCAAGTCGTACACGAAAACAACAGTCTTCCCCAGCAACTGATTTTTCCTTGAAACAAATTACTTTTGATCTGAACAAAAAGACAGAAATAATTCATTTTAAATTAGCATTCCTTATTCAAGGAGGTCTTTATCCAAGTTATTCACTGGACCTCATGTAACTCTGCACAATTTTGACAGGCTCTGCCTGATGGTCTCTCATGTCCGTGGAAAGAAAAGGAGAGTTAAAGCAATTACTCCTATATCTCAGGGAGAAAGAAAACCAAACATTTTGTTTGCAATCATTTGAAACACCTAAGGAATTATTGTATGGACTATTGCGTGGCTGCTGACTTCTAATGTGTAAATACTGTAAAAAATTCAAGGGAACTCAGAGATGTCAGCTAATTAGAAAGCAAGACGGCAGAAGCATTTGGACCGTTCAGTAAAACAGTGGGCATCTTTCACACCTCCTCTGGGATGTTGAAAGCAGTTCTCTCCTGATGCTCCCTGGGGAAAATGCCTAAGATTCCTACGGGGGAAGTTGCGACCTGCACTCCTTTAGAAGTGTGCACGGCCAAGAAAAGCTAGTGCGGTGTCTGTGCACCTTTCCCCTACCGATTAAGTATTTCTTCTGTTGAGCAACATCGCAGCCCAGCCTGAGACTAGTTTGTCATTGCTTCCACCAGCTGACCTTTGTCCAAACACACCAGATTACGGCACTGAGCCTCACACACCTTTGTCACCTGGTTCAGGAGAGCCTCCTGCCAAGATTGTGAAACCCAAACCCCTTGGTTCCAACAGCACAGGGTTTGTTCAGTGATGTTTTCAGCTGTTTCATAAGCCAGCAACAGATAAGATAGTAAGGAGAGGCCGTCCTGGAGTACTGAGTCCACCGTGGGTGAGGTCACGTGTACCTGTTCTCTTTGGGTGTAGGGACAGAGGCCAGTTCTCCTGCCCCTGGAAACGCTGGCCTGTGGCTTGTTTGTGGACTGGCCTGACCCAGTTTCCAGTCCCGGGTGTTTCCCCGATAAGGGCTGAATGGTGGGTGGTGTTTCCAAAGGAAGAGGCTCTCTTCTGAGCCAGATTCACCTCTGGGGCCCTGGGCTCACGCATCTGCAGGATGCCGGCTGTGTAGACGGCTCACCTCCTGGGGTCTCCGACACCCTCCCGCCCGGGGCCAGGGCCGTAGGTGGTTCGGGAGACTCAGGGCCAAGGGTTCCCGCCCTCAGCCCTCGTCCCATTAGGTCACACAGAACTCAAGCCGCCCTCCGTGTCCTCCATGGGCCGCCCGCCAGCCCCCTTCTCCCCTCTCTCCCGTGGACTCCCCCCCAGACCCAGTCAGCTACGGCTCATCCCCTGGCAGGACACGCCGCCAACCCGCCAACCCAGGGCGCCTCCTGACACGCGGGGAGCCTGCGTCCACAGGAGGCCTCCCTGGGCCTCGGCTGGACGTCTCCTCCTGGGCTGCGGCCACTCCCTTCCCACCCGCCGTGGGCGGCCCAGACTCCCACCCACTGCAGCCCAGGGAAGAGCTCCCTGCACCACAGTCTGAACCCTGGGCCTCCAGCCCAGGCCTGGCTCCGGCCGTCCAGCTCCACACGCACTCGGGGCTGCCGGGACCTCTTCCCCTGATGCCCCCTGCCTGCCTCTCCCGTGTCCCTCACGTCCACAGCCTGGCCTCCGAGGCCTTTGTCGAACGTCTGGTGGCCGCCGTGTCGGGGTGCAGGGCCCCCGAGGGTGCCGGACAGCACTGGCCACGCACACCGCTCTCGGCGGACTGAGGGCAGCTCTCCAGTTCCCCTGCGCTGGTGGGGGCCCCCCTGCCCTCAGCGGCTCTGCCCGCCTCGCCTCTCACCCGCCCTCTTTGCAGCGTCAGCCAAGGCTGCGGCTGGACCTCCGGGCCAGAGTCCCGCTCCGCCCCAGGCCCAGGCCGGTGGCCGCGCTTCTGCAGGGGGCGGTGCGCTGAGGGTGATGCCGCCCGGCTGGCCTACGTCGGTGAACGAATCCTCGCAGGACTGACGGCCGGCTCGCGGTGAAGACCGTCTGTTAGGTCGTCGCCAGCTGTGGCTTCTCTAGGAAGCCACGTGTCTCAGGCGTGAATTAACTCCTTTCCCCGTGGTGACAAAGGGGCCGTATCCTTCCTTCTGACTGCCTTCCCCCGCGTTCCAAAGAAAGGGCACCCCTCCCCTCCCGGCCAGGCGCCTCCTTTTCTGGCCCCTCCCCTCACAGCCCTTCAGTCTGAATCTAAAATCCTACGAGAGGGACTTCCCTGGGGGTCCAGTGGTGAGGACTCAGCACTCTCACTACGGCGGCCCAGGTTCAATCCCTGGCCGGGGAGCTAAGATCCCGCGTGCCGTGTGGCGCAGCCTGAAATAATCATAAGTGATACGCGCCCCAAACAGCCCCTTTTCAGTGCTGGGTCCCCCCGCCGGAGTCCTCTCTGTGTCGTGTTCAAGCTCAAGCCAAGCCCCTCAGCTGCTGCGTCCAGGTCTGTGGGCTCGTCTGCCGCCTTCAGCCTGGGGATCCCGACGCCCAGCCTGGCCCGGGGACCACTGAGTCCCTGCGTCCAGAAGCTCCGCCCCTCGGCCTCCTTCCCAGCCCCGCCCCTGCCCTCCACCTCCCGGTGGGTCCGCACCGTCCCCTGAGTCACGGCAGCAGTGACCCTGCCAGCCCCCGCCCTAAACCCTTGCTGCTGCTTCCACCAGTGCTGAGTGAAAGTGGACCGTTCAGCGGTACGTCGGCCCTACGTCGGGCCAGCCAGGCTCTCCTCTCGGTGTCTGAAACCCCAAGGCGACGGCCTCTGGGAGGGGCGAGGTCGTGGGGTGTGGCCCTCAGGGAGGGGTCAGTGCCCTTGCGAAGGGACCCCAGATCGGCCCCTCGCCCCAGCCTCTACGTGAGGACACGGCAAGAGAGAGCCTCCGTGAACCAGCCCTCCAGACGCCGAATCCGCGATGCCTTCCCCCGGACGTCCAGCCCCAGAGCTCTGAGCGGTAAATGTCTGCTGTTTACAAGCCCCCAGCCTGTGGAGTCCTGTTGCTGCGCTAAAGCGACAGAGACGGCTCCCCCCGCCCCGCCACCCCCCGGCCTCCCCAACTCCCTGCCTCCCCCAGGCTCCCCGCTGCTTGGGGGACTATCCGCCAGGAGCCCACGAGGGCGTGGCCCCCACGGTGAAGCCTCTGCTGACCCTCCCGCCCTTAACTCCGTTCTCCCGAAAACTGACACCCACCCCCCTCCCCCGAAGCCCTAGAGCCACTGCAGGGACGTTGTCCCGGTAACCTGTAAGCGCTTCCGCCTGTCCCCAACCTCAGCTGAGAGCGGCTGTTCTGTTCAGACCAGCTCTTCCAGGGGGAGCCACGAAGGAACCATCATTTCAGGAAAGAAAGTCGCACACTTCATGGACATCATGGATGTGAGGAGACGCTCAGAGAAAGCACTGCAAATCCCCAGTGTGGAACTGCAGCCCTCCCGCCTGTGTGGTCCCCGCTCCACTGCCCTTATTGCACATGTCACCACGTCCCCCTGGGGGGCCCTCCACCCACCATGTGTCCCCCCATGACTGGCCAAGGCGGGGCCACCTGAGCAGGAACGGCTCTGTGCCGGGCACTCACCATTGTTCTGTGTCTGCCAGACGGCGTCGGCCGCGCCCCAGAGGCCCGGAAATACGAAGAACAAAGGCAGCTGGCGGGGGTGAGGCTTCCACAGCAGGAGGGCGATGATGCAAGACAGGTGGGTCACGGCACCTGTGAGTGGGGAAAGGGGCTTCTCTCAGACACTCTGCTACAGGACGAGTCTTCTGACCATTTGCTTCCAGGCGGGAATGGTTTCCTAAAATAATCCAGACTGATTTCTGCAGCTGGGTTTAACGTGGCACACGGAGACTGAAGGTGAAATGCAGGGCACGCCTGGCAGGGGTGCGATTCCATCCACCTCTGGCCTGCACATCATCGGGTGGGGGGCCTGGGGGTGACACACCTCTGTGTCTTAGAGGAAAGTGTCGCCTTGCTGGGCAGAGGGGTCCCCAGATTATGGGGCTTCAGAATGGGAGAGAGAAGGGCTTCTTCATTAGGAGCGAGTGGTGGGACTCCTGCTTCTCACTGAGTAGGGGGCACGAGGAGGGGATGGGAAGGGGTGCCCCAGCCGGGGAGCTGGGGCTTCCAAACAGGACGAGGAGGGAGAGGCTGGGGGAGAACGTCCTCATTCCTCCTGACTTTATCATGATGAGCCCTAAGCCCTGGCCTCGTGATTCTGCAGACGCTGTGATGTCCCTCGAGTGTGGGAACAGAGCAGCTTATGACCCTCAGGGACTGCCAAGGAGCAGAAACAGCAGGTGCAGCCTGGGTTCTCCGAGGCTGTGTGACCTTGGGCAAGTTACTCTCCTTCTCTGTTGTCTCCTCGATATAAAGCAAATTACTTGGCCCCCAGTGAGCACTGACCAATGGTTAATGTGCTCCCTCCCTCTTGCTCCCTCACCACAGACCCTTTGGGCCTTGACCGGGCCACCAGGTAGCTGTCTCCTTAACACCCTCATCTCTCCTTATTCACGCTGTCTCCGATCCTTCTTGTTCCCTCAAGAAAAATAGAAGGTGATGCCCGTTTAGAAGACCAGCTTCATCCACCACGTGAACACAGATCTCCTCCTTCTGGAAGGCTCCCTGTCTCCTGCCTGACCCCTTGGCCCCCACTGTGGGTGTGGGCCCCGTTTCTGTACCTGCGCCAAACCCCGTCCTTACCCCAACCCTGGCCCTCATCACACACGCTCTAATTGCCCGCAGTGGAGCCAGACCTGCCCCAGGAGTGCGTCCACTGTGTGTCCACGGTCCACCTACCTAGCGCGAAGAGAGCAATCCTGCCCGTGTACTGGGCCAGCTTCCCGTACAGCACGGAGCACAGTGCGTTGACGGCTGCGAAGCAGATCATCACGTAGCCCACGAACTGGATCCCCAGGGCGCAGGTGATGTAGGACTGGAGAGAAGCACAGACCAGTTACCTGCGCTGCCTCAGGCCTGCTCCAGGGCTGAGCTCTGAAGTTGCGGTTTGGGGGTTCACTTTGATCCGGGAATACAGCTCATGCTAAAACGCTTTCTGCCCTGTGACCGCTGGCCCGCTAAGCTGGCCCGCGAAGCTGGCCTCCAGCTCCCAGGGTGGAGAACGCCTGTGCTTGTAAGGAAAACCCTCCTCTGGGTAAGAACTAACAGGGAACGCTCTGCATGGCCGCCTGGCAGACTTCTCCCCGCGTATCTGTACCGTATGTTATTTATACAGGGGCGAATCTGAACTCTTCTTGCTGGTGTGGGTCATTTCCCATCCTGCCTATAAGACAGCTGGGTGAGGACAGAGCCGGGGAATGAACAGGCAGAACTCAGGAGATTTTTAGGGCCTCGAAACTCCTCTGAACGATACCATAATGATGGCTTCATGTCATTATGCATCTGTCCAAACCCTGAGAATGTAGAGCACCAAGAACGAGCCCTCAGGTAAGCTGTGGACTCGGGGCGATGACGATGTATCCAGGTAGGTTCCTCAGTTGTAACAAACGGACCCTCTGGAGGCGGGCAGCGGGCGAGGATGTGCCCGTGTGGGGGCAGAGGGTGTGCGGGAACTCTCTGTCCTTTCCACTCAGTTTTGCTGTGAACCTAAAACTGCTCTAAGAAAATAAAGTCTTAATAAAAAAGAAGAAGATGGAAGGAACAGGAAGGGAATCTCCATAGAGATGAGAAGAAGCGCTCCTGCCGCGACTCGGGGGCAGGGTTGGGGACAGACGGGAGACCGGCTAGGAGGCCCCTTGCATCTGGATAGCGGGGGGACTGTTTGTCATTCTGTCTTCGTTCTTTGAAACTCCAAGACCCCAACAGGACTGTCCTAAGAGTAGGGCTGCCAAAGAAACTCTTGGGTGTCCAAATACTCAGGACCATACTTATACTGAGAGATATTGGTGGTTTATCTGAAATTCAGATTTTTACCCTGCCTTTTATCTGGCCCATTTGGCAAGCCTTCCCGGGAGGGAGCTGGGGTGGGGATGGAACATGGAAGCAACCTGCTGATGTCCATCAACAGAGGAATGGATAAAGAAGATGTGTTGCATATATACAATGTAATATTACTCGGCCATTAAAAAGAATGAAATAATGCCATTTGCAGCAACATGGGTGGACCTAGAGATTATCATACTAAGTGAAGTAAGTCAGACAGAGAAAGACAAATATCATATGATATTGCTTATATGTGGAATTAAAAAAAAATGATACCTCTGAACTTATTTACAAAACGAACTCAAAGACTTAGAAAAAAAATGGTTACCAAAGGGGAAAGGTGGGGGGATAAACTAGGAGTCTGGGATCGACACGTACACACAGCTATATTTAAAATAGAAAACCCACAAGGACCTACTGTATAGCACAGGCAACTCTGCTCAATATTCTGTAATAACCTAAATGGGAAACAAATTTGAAAAAGAATAGATACGTGTATATGTATAACTGAATCACTTTGCTGTACACCTGAAACTAACACAACATTGTAAATCAACTATATTCCAATATAAAATAAAAATTTTTTAAAAACTAGGTAATAAGGAATTTCAGTGTTATTCGTGGATTTCATGGTTTTCCCTATTTTTCACTCTAAAATGAGGACACAGGGTGAGATGCAGGCAAGTAAGCGTCCCTGCGATGACTCCGGAGCAGCTTTGGTCCTTTCCCTGAAAACACATCTCAAGTGAGGGGTGTTCCCAGGTGGGCTGATGTCCTAACCACACGGCGGCTCTCCTGAGGCCGGGAAGGACCCAGCGCAGCCCCGGACCCCGTGCCGGCCCCGCCGGCCTCGTCGCCTACCCGTGTGTAGTCGCCGGCCAGGAAGGCTTGCTGGAACCCGCTGTACAGCGGCAGCAGGACCAGGAGGCAGAGGCGCTTGTCTCTGAACAGCTTGGCCGTCGACAGCAAAGTGGACCAGAACGGTGACGCTTGCTTCTCTCCCTCACTTTCCTGCTGAGCGTCTTTTATGGGTTCCAGAAACAGGGCGATGAGCAGGACCGCCAGGAAGCCGCTGCCTGAAAGGACAGGGGAGGGGGGGACAGGCTGCTGTGACGGGCTCCAGCCGCACCGCGCTCGCGCAGACTCATCTCCTCACTTCCTCCTCCTCTCGAAACGGAGGGTCGGTTTCAGATCCACATTTCAGGTGACGGAGGCAGGCTGAGCCCCTGACCCCTGTTGTGGACTCGGAGGCCACACACGTTGCCTCGATCCTCGTGTGCTGGTTCTGTGACTGTCGGGCTGTCTCACCCACAGAGCAGGTGATGGGAAACACAGACACCTGGGGAGAGACCCCCGAGGTCCTCAGGGCCCTTAACCATGCACCATTTCTCTCGTCAGAATCCTCAAAGTAATTTCTACCAACAGCTAGGCTCCCTTCTCAGGGTTATGGGTCCCGCCAGGAAAGTTACCATTGGCTTCTCTTCATGTTCATCCCAAATCTCTTCATCCAAACGTCCTGTGGTAGGAGCTGCACGTATTAGGGTATCTCCCAACCCCAGTGGGATGATGCGTTTGGAGAAAGGAAAGGAGCTCTTTGCATACTGAGATGGGAGGTTTCCCCCCAAGACAAATGGCTGAAAGGAAAAGCCAGGTGCAGAGCTGGGAGTCTACTGTGCTCCCATTTGGTTTGGATAAGGAGGGGCATAAAGACATTTGTTTAGACGTGCGGTAGGTGTGTCTAAGAATTAAAGACTCTGTGGGCTGTCTACGGCTGCGGGAAAGCTGGGTGGCGGTGAGAGGGGCATTTTCCCTTTTACAATATTTGTATTTGGGACCATGTGAACAGGGGATCTATCAAAAAATGACTCAAGACAACTATTCCTTTCACCCTTGAGGGGATATCCTGTACTTTCATGATTCCAGAAGGTAATGACGAGATCTCTTTCTCTGCCACGAACCCACCTTCCTGTCTCTCGAGGGAGAACAAATGTCTGTTTAATCTTCCTGTTCTTTACGTGGACACCTTTTTGCTCCCTCACGGAGGCTGAGGGCGCTTTGTCATTTCTTATGTCTCTACTGTTCTTCCATCTACCATGATAATGATACACGTGGTTTGGGACCCACAGATGAATTCAGGACCAGTGGTGGTCTTTCCTCTCCCTGGTGGGATCGGGGACACTTCAGAACAGTTTTTATCGCTCATTGCTGGCTTTGACCCATCACCCTTTAGAGAGGGTTTGAGCCACTCTGTGTCTTTACTGGTCCCCAACCTTGTCTGCTATTCTTCCATCTCTTGTAGCCCCAGACGCCCAAGGCAGCAGGCTCGCCCCTCACTGTGGTGTAGCTGCCTGAGCCGTACTGAAACGGTGAGGCTCACCAAGTCAGCCCTCCTCCAAATTGCCCGAGAAATGGTGAAACCAGTCCCCCCACGCGTCCCAGAGAAGTCCGTAGTTAATAAACACATTTCCACGCTGAGGAGCACCACTTTACAGCTAAGCTTCATCTCTGTAATTCAGCTGCTTTTCCTCCTGGCTAAGCATTGGTCCCCTCCCCCATTTCATGCTAACTCAACCTGGTGACCAAGTCTATGAGGCCGGACTCTTGTCCACAGACGTTTCACAATGGCACTGACGTCCTCTGGGGTCATGATTCCCACTTAACTGTCAAAGCAAGTCAGCGCACGCAGGCGCTCCTCCAAACCGGCACATCAGCTGGCTGTGAACACCCACCACCTGCCACAGCTCCTTCCCCGGCCTGAGCTCGGAGCAGCCCCAGGACACAGCTTCCCCGGGACAGGGGCTGAGATGCAGCGGCGGTGGCCGGGGGTAGGACTAGAAGCCACATGTTCACCAGGACACAGACGCGTGTCCAGAGGGTCCCTTGGTCCAGGGCCATCTGCAGGGGCGTGGACTGGGCGATTGCTGGTGGTAGGGCTAATACGCTGCCTCGTGAGGGCAGAGCTCAGGAGTCCTAGAAAATTACTCCAGGGAGATGGTGCTCTCTTTGCTTTGGTCTGTTTTTCTCCTTTCTTATTTTAGTTCTGTTTTTTATAATTTTCTTTTGTCTTTGTGGTAACATGGCCTTGCTTGAAGGAAGAAGGGTGTGAAGCCCTGCGAACCAGGATCCAGATACTAAGAGAGTTTCCCCGTATGACGTCTGCAAGGTCCCTGCTTTACATAAACGTCTGGACTTAGGCGGCTGGATTCTCTGTGAACCAGGACCTCTGTGGAAGGTCCCTAACTGCCCAGGGGACACACTGTTCTGCCCTCACATCAGGTTGAACGTTTCCCAAACAGAATGTCGGCCCATCTGCTCCCATATCCCGTGTCCAGTCTTGCTAGTTGTCACTCTAACTCTCTTGAGCCGCCCCTCCCTCGCTCTGCACACCGTCCTCACTCCCCTTCGTCTTCTGGGTCACTGTATCGCCCCTGCGCTGGTTTCTCTGTCCGCAGTTTTTCTCACGCCCACACTAAACTAACACGGGAATCTGTCTACAAGACAAATAAGTGCGCGTCCAGACTCAAGGCCACCGCTGGTCACGCCCGTCTCTGGCTCCTCTGCCCCCTCCAGGCCCCTGTCCTCCAGCCACTCTGGCTCCCTCTGGGGCTTCTCCGCCTTCAGTGTTGTTCACGTCCCCTTCTCTGCCTGGTAAACTCCTACTCACCCTTCAACACCTGGCCTGGGTACCACCTCCCCATCAAAGCTGCCCTAGAACGCAACTTCCCCAGAAGATGTAACTACATGTCAACTGGGAACTTTGCTCAAAACACGCGTCCTATCAAATCTTGGTTAGTTGAAGACACATCTGGACTCTAAGGTCACTGAAAGTCAGGGTCTTGTCTGGCTGGTTTCTGGGCCACAGGAGTTCGAGCACATTGCTCATCGTCTGCCAGCGCTCGCTCTGCCTTGTAGCATAAAGGGCTCACTTGGCACCTCTGACTTGGAAGCAACCTTGAAAGAGACCGGCGTGTTGGTGGCAACTTATCTCACAGGCAAGACAAACTGACCATGCACGTGGCCTCTGGACCTCTGATTCCCAGTGGAGTCCTGCACTCAGTCCCACCAAATCCGATACCTATCAGACTCTTGATCTTTAAGGACACAGTCCAAGACCTTTACAGATTCTAGAATTCAAGAATGACAGGGCTTCCCTGGTGGCGCAGTGGTTGACAGTCCGCCTGCCGATGCAGGGGACACGGGTTCGTGCCCCGGTCCGGGAAGATCCCACATGCCGCGGAGCGGCTGGGCCCGTGAGCCATGGCCGCTGAGCCTGCGCGTCCGGAGCCTGTGCTCCGCAACGGGAGAGGCCGCAACAGTGAGAAGCCCGCGTACCGCAAAAAAAAAAAAAAAAAAAAAGAATGACAGAGAATACCCTTAAATTTTCTTCAAATGGTAACAACAACAAAACTAGTCTAAGGGTACGCCCGTCAAAGTGGTGATACATCTGTAAGAGCAAAGTCATTTAGAAAGCTATTAACATAAACATTTTCCATTCAAATGAGCGTCTAAGGATAAGAACAATAGGGGTTCACTCCCTCGGGCAACCATCTTTCATGAACTTCCAACGTCCTGTGCCTTCCGCTGCCCTGTGACCAGCAGGGGGAGCCCCAAGGCCTCGCCGATGCCCGAGGGCGGGTGCTGGGGAGACCCGTTCCCAAACCCAGCCTCTCAGCAGAAGCCGTTCAAATGTACTCCTCGGAAAAGGTGATAACACCGGGATTTGGGACTTCCCAAATCCACCTGGACGTACTTAGAACACGAGTAGCCACAACCCACCAAGGCCGTGGTCCACTTGCTGGGGCTGCCATCGCTCCGCGTGGCCATTCAGCACTTGGAACGTGGCTGCTGTGAGCTCAGAACGGTAATTTTACTTTCGATAATTAGAATTTAAGTAAGTGCACGTAATGGCTACTGGCCTGGACGGTGCAGACGCGAAGGGCTTCTATCACCACAGGAGACCTCGGCCAGCAGAGGCTGCTGCGTTCGCTTTCACGTGGAAAAGGCTGAGTACAACCCAGCTGGACGCGTTTTGTGGGGCTTTTGCAGGTGAAGAGACTATTCATACCTTGAGCAGGTGGTCTTTTCAACCCAGGAAGGCGATGGGCTTGCTTTGCCTGGGTTCCTGGTGCCGAGCACGTACCTGTGTAGATGCCCAGCAGGGTGTAGATCAGCTCCTGGGAGGGACGGTTGGTGCTGTTGGTGGACGCCGTGGCCATGAGGCAGTCACTGGCCCCGCAGGACAGGAGCTGCTCCTCCGGGATGGCCCCTGTGAAGGAGGAAGCAAAGAGGTGCTTTGAGGACACGGGTAACTTGACAGGAGACGGTACCCAAGGAAGAAAACGCCCAGGGAAAAGGAGCCTGGACACGCAGAGGACAAGACATCACCATAGGTCAGAGTCACGAGACAAGGGCTCGTTTGACCCAGTGTCCCAGAATGCTTTTCCCATTGGGCACGTGTCTGGGTGCTTGATTTTAAGACACTCTGGACCAATGTGCAATAAATGTCGGTGACCTGTTATATTACATTCTTGACGTAATTGAACCTTGTCCCCTTTTCGGAATTAATTAAGAACTAGAGTACATCAGACTGGGTGTCAGGCCCACTGGGTTCTCTCTCAGATTCACCTGGAACCAGTCCCATGACCTCCGGCAGGTTATTGCATACCTTCTCTGAATGTTACTTTCTTCTCCATTAGAAGAATAAAATTGGAACGATCAGTGACCCTCAGTAGACCTACATCAGAATCTCGGGAGAGAGACGATGGATGTCATGGAGGAAAGAACACTCAGTGTTTCATTGTTTCCATCAAACAGATTCTATCACATAAAATGCTGCAAAATCCCCTTGGCCGGTGAGATGCGCAGCTCGTCGTGTGGAGGCTGGAAGCCTAGAAAGGCTGAGAGAACTTGCAGTGCTCTCTCAGTGCCTTCCAGCCCTCACATTCTGTGTCCTATGATCGGCAGAGACTGAAGCTCACTTGTCTGTATGTCTTTAAAAGTAAACCCGTTCGCTCCTTCACCACAGTCATGTCAGAGACTGAACCTTCACCCCAGCTTCTGTTGGCTGATTGCTGACGGTTTCTCCAATACTGAGTAACGCTTGGTGTCTGTCCACCGTAAAGGTTCCCTTCTGTGGATGCACTTAGCAAGGGATGACATCACATGAGCAAAAAGGGGAGACGGATTTTTTATTACAGTTTCCCAAACGTGGGACTTTACATGGGTTAACAGGATCAGGGCAGAGAGAGAGAGACATGATCCTGATAAGAGCAGGAGAGTTAGAACGTTTTTCCCCATTAATACATTTCCTGTGAGAATTGAAGGTATTTATTTCCTCTGTCCTTGGTCTAAGTCCTCAGACATCAAAGGGTGCAGGCATAGGGCAGAGCCACACTTTGCAGCCCTGTCTGTGGTCAGGCAGACAGATGAATTAAAGCATCAGTCACCAAACGTTCAAATCTGTTAAGTGATAAGTGGTCCTTTGTGTAACAAGGAAAACGCTGGTGAATGGACCAATTCAGGGGCAAAATAAATCCATGGGACCCGTTCTTAGTCTAGAAGGATAGTAAAGGACTCCGTGAACCCGAGTTCCACAGTTGAGCGGTGGCCCTAAGTTTCCCCAGGGCACCTCAGGCTCCCCTGTGCTCAGGGGAGGCCAGGGTTGGAATTGCTGGGGCACCCGTGGACCAGACGGACCCTCAGACCCGACCAGACTGCCTGGGGAAGAGCCGGGGGCCAGCTGACCCTGAGGCACAGGCAGCCTGAGAGCCATGCCTTGCGACCTCACGGGACCACCTGCTCAAGTCCTGAATGAGGACGTGTGTAGAGGGACCAGGGGCCCTCCATGGTCACCACTTCCTTCCTGTTACCTTGAGTGGGCGTCTGGCCGAACACCAGAGACGAGATCAGGTTGCCAAACCCACCAGCTGACTGGTATATGAGGAAGAAGATGCCAAAATACTGGCTGACCACGTCTTTGCCAAGCTTTCCTGTCTTCTCTGCGTGCGTGCTTCCCATGGTGGTGAGGTAGGTGCCCTGCGCGGACCACAGCGGGGCCGCTCCGAGTCCCAGCAGGATGGAAGTGGGGATCAGCGTGTACCTGAGAAACGAAACGCGGGCATGGGGTGCCTCGGGCTCTCCGCTCTTCCCTCCGTTCGGGGAGAAGGAAGCTCCTTGCCTGGCCCAGGGAAGCACTGCCGTGTCATTGGTGGTGCTCTGCTGGACAGAGTCGCCCCTTAGCCTCAGATGAACGCAAAAATCTGTGTCTTTTCTCGTTCAGCATCATTTGTAAGAGTGAAATTCGGTGCCAGTGCAGTTTCTTTGTGTTTGGACGTAGCTACAATGAGCTGGGGTTACAAATAAGGCTGGGCGGGTTCTAGGTATTTCTAACGGCAGTGCGTTAGAAACGATTTATTATCTATCAATCTATCTATCTGTCTACTTATCTGTCTACCTATCCGTCTAGCTGTCGCTCTCCTCCATGAGGATTCTGTATGAGAACTCTACGGTAACAAGAAAAAGAATAACGTGAAGCCATCCTATCAATACATCCTGGATGGCAGCGGGGTGTCCCTCAAAGAGATGTTTGCTAAGTGTACGCCTGGCAACGAGGGCACGTGGCCCTTGCCCTCAGAGCTTGGTCCCCGAGGGTCCTTTTCCCAGGGCGCAGGTAGAGCTCAGGCCCGGCCTGGGGCACTGGCTCCAGCCCTGCTGCGTCCACTCCCTGTGATGGGGTGAGGGTGTGGGGTTTGGTCCGCAGGTCACATTCTGCTCAGTCCCCCTGAAATTCACCCTCCGCATCTTAGGCAGATTCTCCCCTCGTTGCTGGGCCATAAAAGTGCCCTGGCCCAGGAGGGAAGCTGGAAGCCTCAGGAGAGGCCAGGATGGTCAGTCGGGGGAGCATGGGCCCAGCAGAGGGGACAGAGACATCTCGGTGGGAAAACATGGGAAGAAGGCCACGCTACCGTCCTGTCCCAGAAGCCGAGAGGGGAATGTCGGGAAGCATCCGAACGTGGGCGTACCAGCTGGCGTAGAAGTTGCCCAGGGTGAAGGTCACGTAGCAGCACATGGCGATGACGATGGTCCACTTGCAGCCGAGCTTCTTAATGAGGATGGGCGGCAGGAACATGGAGGACAGCAGCATCCCGCCATAGAGTGTGCTGAGCGCCGCCACCCCCAGGCCCTCCTCGCTGTACAGGCTGCTCTGCGGGGACAAGGCCAGCCCAGTCAGGGGCCCCGCTGCCAGGGCTAGGTGGTCTGGGTCATCTCCAGGTCCTGGAGACCCCCAGCAACAGGCTGCCTGGGCAGGCGGCCTGTCCTCCAGCCGAGGGATGGGAGGGGAGGAGACTGCGGTGAACTCTGGTCAAGGGGAATCAGCAAGTGGAGACGCGGGGGAAGCAGCCAGTGTGCCCCGCCTGGGGCAGAGGGGCCCTCACGCCTCCTGCTTCCTGCAGCCCCTGCCTCATCCCTGAGAAGGCGGGGGCCAGGGCAGCCAGGGGCCTCCTTGGAGACCAAGGTTCCCGCTAGGCCTGAGGCAGAGCCAGCAGCCCCAGCTTAACGCTGTGTAGACACAATGCACACTTTTCTTGTTTTTGTCATTCCTCACTTGGTGCCTAGCATAGCGTGGTGTGAAGCGAACAAAAGGTCAAATAGGTAACCAGAGCCAGCTCAGGCCAAGGCAATGGCAGCCGTGACTTCCGGCTTTTGCTGCGAAAGAAAAACCTATTAGCATAATTGCTTCCTCCATTTATTTCACTTGTAAAGGGAAAGGAGGGGGAGGGGGAGGGGGGAGGGGGAGGGGGAGGGGGTGGAGGGAGAGAGAGGAGGGGGAGGAGGGAGGGGGGGAGGAGGGGAGGGGAGGGGAGGGGAGGGGAGGGGAGGGGAGGGGGAGGGGAGGGGGATGGGGAGGAGTGGAGGGAGAGAGAGGAGGGGGAGGGGGAGGGGAGGGGAGGGGAAGGGGAGGGGAGGGGAGGGGGAGTAGAGGCTGGGGAGGGGAGGAGAGAAGGGGTAGAGGAGGGGGCGAGGAAGAAGACTAGTGCTTCCCTTCGCAGCCAGACCTTCCTTCACAAGGGTCCGTCCGTCCGTGTGTTTCCTTCGCTTCGGCATCCAGCTCAGCCCGACCCTGTGGTCACTGTGCAGGGGGTCCCCGCTGTGCCCCACACAACTGACCAGACACCAGAGAAGAAAACTTCGCACACAGGGTCTCTTCCCTTGCAGACGCCAGAGCCCCAAACTCAGCAAACCAGCACCTTAGAGCGTCGGCAAAGTGCAAACACCGGAATGCGAGCTGTCATGCTCCTTCTCCTTTATGGCTGAGACAGGCGTTACTACCTCCACGGGGGAAAGAAACACGCGGCGTAGGATCATACACTCAGCTAATTAGTCCAGATGACCCCAAAGCCAGGACTGTAACGCCTGGACTATTACCATTCCTTCCTGCCTGGTCCCCCAGCAAGACGACAGAAGATCCCACCCATCAGTGGGGGCCCTCTCTGAAGCCCTCCCCGCCCATCCCTTTCCTGTTCTCCTGGAGACTCCAAACCCCATAGGCTGTGTTCTCACCCCAGGATTTCCTCTCCCTTTCCTCAACACACTCTGACTGCCTTCATCCTCTTTCCAGATGGTGCCCTTCCTTCAAGTGCATGCCAAGGGTCTCCAAGGGTCTCGAGCGCACGGAACGTTCTGCTTTTTCTGAATCTCTCCCAGTGCCTTGCCCCAAACAGGTGCTTAGTCATGTTTGCTGATTAATTGAAACAGAACAAGAACATCTGGTCCCATGAAAATTCTAAAGTCTGGTTGGAAGACAAAAGTTGAACAGTCTGCCTGAAGTGGGGTTATCTGGAAATCTCTGCTCCTAACTCCAGTTGCTAGGAGTGTGGCATGTGGGGACTGCTTCGCCGGGGCCTCTGTTTTCCTAATACTCACGTATTAAGGTCTCACGTATTAGTGACCTCGCCTCTTTGTGTGCTAATGAGAGGCTGGCAGCGCTGCTCTGTTCTGGAATTTCCTTTCCACCCACAGCCCTGCTGCCAGTCGGCGGTGAGGTACATTTGTTACTTATGATGGAGTTCCGCTGCCCACCGCTGGAAAGGAAGGCGGGTTTCAATCTCCAAAGTGGGAACCAAATTTCGAAACCAAATGTCTTTTTTTTTTAAGTGAGTGACCATGTTCGAATCCCTGTCTCTCCATGTGTTAGGAGAGCCAGCCTGCAAAATCCACGCCCGAGGAGAAGCCCACGGGAGTGACCTGTATGTAAGCAACGAGGACGGTCACTCAGCTCACTCGGCAAGTCGATCGACGGATCGGCCGTAAGCACTGACCAGCAGAGGCTTACGTGTGGCTCCTGGGATACGAAAGGGAAAGATATCAGCCACCAGCCACCACCCAGGAGCGGGCGATGGACAGGACTGCCAGGGCCAGGGATGCCTCCAACAGGCCACTTGCAGTGGGACAGTGAGTCCTGCAGGGGGAAGCTCAGGGGCCGAGCTCCTGGGGGGGCACGAAGTCCAGTCCAGAGGCGTCAGAAGACTTTCTGGAAGGAGTCAAGGCCTCGCGAGACCTGCAGGGTGCGGAGGGGACCAGGGAAAGGTCGGGAGGTGTGGGTGAGGAGGGACGTTTAGGGGATGTGTTTGCAGAGGCCCCGTCCTGAGAGGAAAGGCCCCAAGGAGGTCTTTGGGGTCTTTGGCCGCAGCTGTTGAGCTCTTCCGGTGAGGTGAGGCTGGACAGCCGGCCAGACTAGACCAACAGGAGCCCCAGACGCCATACTGGGGAATGGACTGGATCCACTGGATCCAGGGCTGAGCGCTGTCTGAGGCAGGGGATACAGAGATGGACGGGGTGGCGAGGGCCTGGCCTCATGGAGCTCACAGGCACCGTGTGGTGTGTGCCAGCGGACCTGGCGTGCACACAGGGGCGCCTCACCCAGACTTGGGACCCAGGGCACAGGGCAGGGGGAGAAGGAAGTGTGACGTGTACACTGAGATCTGAATAATAAATACGAGATCGTCTGCTGTGGGGAAGGCGGTGTAGATGCGTGTCTGCGTCCTGGGCAAGTGCACGACCGAATCCAGACCGGGACTGGCGCTCTGGGGGCGCCTACGACCGCCTTTGCTGCCTCACTGGGGCCTGAGAAAGAAGCCAAGCAGATGAAAGCAGAAGGAAGTGATGGAGACCGCGGGTCCCTTCAACGTGGCTGGGATCCAGCCATCCCTAGGGCCACATCCATCCCTGTCCTTACCTGCTGTTTCCAAAGCCAGTCCTGACTGACAGAGTTAAACCATGTTTACATGTCCTGGAGCAGTGGGCAAGGAAATAGGGCCAGATAAGGGCGGGGACGGAGCAGCGGTGAGTGGCGGGTGGGATAGTTCCATGGCTGGGCGGGAGGGCTGGTTCTCTAACATCTCCGGTCTTCTGGAGAGGAAGAGGCCACACCAGAGACAGCAGTGCCCAGCCCAGGAGCCCTGCGGAAGGCGTGGATTCCAGCGTGGCTCCCCCTCAGCTGCGCTGCTCTCTCCACACAGACGCCACTCCGAGAGTTCCTGACTGAGGCTTCCACGTGTGTGTGGCCTCAGCGTCCCACAGCCATAGCCCGAGAGAAGGGACTCCTGGCAGCTCCTAGGGTCCCCCCACTCCCTCCCCTGGCTTCCAAGGGGGCCAGTTTGCCGTCATTCAGCTGCAGCTGTCAGATCACAACTGCTTCCTGAGAATTCGGATCCCATCAGTCACGCCCGAACCCAGGGAAGCTGCCCCACCTGCTGACAGCAGGACCTCCTCCGGTGGGGCAAGCTTCTGTAGGGACAGTGTCACTGATGGGTCCATGGTCTCGCTACGTTCTCCTTCCAGAAAGCACACACTGCATTCAACGTGAGCTCAAGGCCGCATGACACAACAGGTGTTTCACACACATTAGCATTTTACAACATCACAAGGTTCTGAGCAATGTCTACAAAGTCATGGAGTATCCTGGCAAGAAAGAGGGCTGTGCTTCCCCTTCAACTTGATTCTGGGAATCACCATGGGCTATAATTTCATTCTCTGTGACCCTAGTCAGAAAAAAGACTGAATAGGGGTTCATGGAGGAAAACATGCACTTGGAATTCAGGGCTGAATCTGAGCTACCTCGCCAACCTACAAGTCCAAAGGGTTTGTACTGTAAAAATGAAGACAGAAAATTTGAATCTCTCCTCTCTTGTCCTGCACCTCCGATTCTGAGCCCCCTGCACATGCTTTTCTTGTTCAGCTCTGTGCACACAGTAGGCGCCTACTTCTTGTCGCTGACTGACAGACCTTCCAGGACCACACTAACTCGTCATCAGAAACCTTGCAGATGCTCCACTGTGCGGCAGCCCCCAGGCCACAGAGCACGAAGCTGGCGAAGAAAGCACAAGGGCGTGATGACAGGCTGCTTCCTGACCAGCCCTGGGGCTTCCTTGCGGTTTCATTCACAGTTAAAGATCAGACTTAAAATGGAACTACCCGGGGGAAGATCTAGCAGGAATCTTCAGTGGTATCAGGACCTCTGATGAATTCTCATTCCTGCCCCTGGCCACAAATTCACAGTGATTCGTCTTGTGTCTCCTTTTACCCACGCAAAGGCAAAGTGGATTTTATCACTAACCCAAGACCAGCTCTCCTTGTCTGAGGGTCAAACACCCGCAGTTGTACCATCCTGCTGAACTGGGAGTTGGGGCTGCACATAAAAACCTCTGTTTGTTTTAGAGGATTTTGGAGGGTGAAGCCCCACGTTCCTCGCTGTCTGTGCCACGGGAATTCTTGGAGTCCCAGAGACATTCAGAAGGTAAGATCACATGACGACTGTATACACCTACCTGCAGACTCTGCAGACCTCCGTAGGCAATAAAAAGAAGTAGAAATCCAAAGGAAAGCACCAGAACGTTCTTCAGGCTTCTTTCCATCGTGCTGCCTAAAAGCTTCAAGCACCAGGAGATTTGTAGTTCCCTAAAAGAAACCAATCAGGGCCCAGGAAAAGCAGTCAGTACCTAGAGTCTTGGAGTCAGTACCTAGTGTCTTGGAGTCTGAGTTAGACGTGTATCAGTCACTAAGGCTGCTGAGCATTAATGAACTTGACAGTCACTGAAGCACCCAGGGCTGTTACTCATTCACCTTCTCTGGAACCCACAGTAATCACTTTCTAACTGGGCAAAAATTAGGACTCTTATCAGCTCATATGGACTGGAACATTTTTCTACTAATTTCTGATAGATATGGTCCTTATAGGAAAGTGGTGATTTTCATATTATATATATTATATAATCGCATATATTATATAATTATATATATTACATAGTATTACATGTATACACACACACACACATACATACATATAAATGGTACCATCCTCATTAAGAGAAATTATCAGTGGTGCAGAACTTGGAATGTACTTCAGTCTTAAAGAACAAAGTATAAATGTCAGCTTCAAGATCTATAGTTCATCTTCTGAAAAAGAGTTAACATGATTAGAAGATCCAAGGGCCAAAGTATTAGTACATCCAAGACTATGATTTTACAACACTGCAATAATTAAAAAAAAATTATATAACACTTTATAATTTGCAAAGCACTTTTACATGCTGTCCTCCGACAGTGCGGTGATACTTATCATTAGAATTTAGACCCATTACCAGACAGGAAACAGCTTCAGAAGACTTTGGAGGTTTTGGATTGCAGGTTTAGAGCAGTGCTGTCCAAGAGAACTTTCTGCACTACGCAATACAGTAGCCACTAGTTACACGTGGCTTTTGAGCGCTTGAAACGTGGCTAATGCAACTGACGAACTGAATGCGTAATTGCACTTAATTTTAATTGATTAAGATTTAAATTTAAATAGCTACCTGTGGCCAGTGGCTATCGTATTGGACAGGACCAGTCTAGAGTTTAAACATACCCCACATCTCACAGCCAATAAGCAAGCGAAGTCATTTGTCTTTCCAATTGTTAGTTCAGTTGCTTTATTCCATTGTTGGTAAAATTTGGAGTTTGGGGATTGTTTCCAAAGTTCTGTGAAATCAGTTATTTTCATCTAGTGGGGATCAATAAGGCAAACCTTACAGTGTAGGTAAATGTCACACGGGGTGGTGACGCAGCTCAGGGAAGCAAACCTTTTACCATTTGAATAGCACGATACAGTTCTTGCCCTTGCAGCTTAACTTATTCCTATGAGACATTTTGGGGAAAATAAGAGTTTTGGGGATTGACTAAACATGTATTTTCACACTTAACAGAGACATGTGAGCAGCATAGTCTAGGAAAAGGGATGATAACCCTGGACACGAATGAGATCTGGAAGTTCTAACCCTAATCCTGTAATTTCTTAGCTGGACCATCTCAGGTGGATCATGTGACTTTCCAAACCTCAGTCTCCTCTTGAAAAAGGAGGGTTGCAAAATTTCAAGAAGCTAACCATTGGGAAAGCCCTTGGAAGAGCCCTGGCACATAGAAATCACCAGTGAATGTAAATCAGCTAAGATGACGTTAACTCTCAGTGAAATTATCAGTGGGGACAATATTTAAAGAAATGTCACACTTAGCATAGCATATGCACTTTTCTCACCAGTCTTGTTATCAGTTATCTGAGTTCCTTTTTGTTTTTCAGCGGCACTCCAGCTTACTTCAATTTTGACCTGTCTTTACCCACAGATGACTTACATTTTGATATCAGAAGACTTTCCTGAGGTTTTCTTCTGCTACTCACTGGTCAAAGTTACCAGACGATCTTCTGGATTTTCTAACTGGTTCCAGTGTGCAGCTCCCAGTAGCCGCTGATCCAGCCCTTTCCACAGTCAACCAGTATCTCCTGAGGATCTCTGAGCTTGTGCAAAGGAACGTCGGAGGTCTGCATCCGGTCTCTTCCACCCCTGTCCCGTCTCTCTAACTGTCCTTCTTCTAATCAGGAATCAATCACTAAAATAATTGCTTTAATCATGTTTGGTTTTTCAGTCTCCCTCTCTGTTTTTCCCCTTTATTTTAAGAGGGATATTTTAGATGAACAAGTGGTTTTCAGTTGACCTCGCTCTCTAGCAAGACAAAATGTTTCTTTTCTCCCCTCCAGTTTTATTGAGAGATAATTGACATACACCACTGTATATGCTTAAGGCGTACGGTTTGATTTACCTGTGCAGTGTTGTGGGGTGATCCACCACAATAGGTTCAGCTAACATCCATCTTCTCTTAGAGATCCAATAAAAAGAAAAGAAAAGAGAAAAGAAAAAAGGAGAAAAAGTTTCCTTGTGATGAGAACTCTTAGGATTTACCCCCTAAATAACATTCCTGAATATTAAAGTGAAGCGCCAACTGTAGTCATGTCATGCACCATGTAACTATGTAACTAGTACTTATTTATCTTATAAATGGACGCTTGTACCTTTAGACCACCTTCCTCCAATCCCCCCTCCCTCCTCCCTCTACCTCTGGTAACCATAAGTTTGATCTCTTTATCTATGAGTTTGTTTTTAAAGATTCCCAATATAAGTGAGCTCATACAGTATTTCTCTTTCTCTGCCAGACTTAACTTCACTTAGTATAATGCCCTCGAGGTCCATCCATGTGGTCGCAAAGCACAGGATTTCCTCGTTTTTTACAATAATAAAAAACAGAATAATATTATCTTGTGTGTGTGTGTGTGTATATATATATATATATATATATATATATTTATATATATATACCACAACTTTATTCATTCATCTGTTGATAAACACTTATGTTGTTTCCATGTCTTGGCTATTGTAAATAACGCTGCTATGAGCCTGGGGGGTGCAGATCTCTTTTTATCTTTATTTTAATTAATTAATTAATTAGTTAATAATTACTTTTTTGGCTGCGTTGGGTCTTCCTAGCTGCACGGGCTTTCTCTAGTTGCGGCAAAGGGGGGCTACTCTTCGTTGCGGTGCGTGTGGATGGCTCATCGTGGTGGCTTCTCTTGTTGCAGAGCGCGGGCTCTAGGCGCGCGGGCTTCAGTAGTTTTGGCACACGGGCTTAGTTGCTCCGTGGCATGTGAGATCTTCCTGGACCAGGGATTGAACCCGTGTCCCCTGCATTGGCAGGCGGATTCTTAATCACTGCACCACCAGGGAAGCTCCCCAGATATCTTTTTAAGTTAGTATTTTCATTTTCTTTGTATAAATACCCAGAAGTGGAATTGCTAGACCAAGTGGTAGTTCTGTTTTTAATTTTTTGAGAAGCCCCCATACTGTTTTCCATAGTGGCTGCACCAATCTACATACACATGGACAGTGTGTGAAGGTTCCCTTTTCTCTATATTCTCGCCAGCATCTCCTGTCTTTCTGATGATGGCAGTTCTAACAGGTGTGAGGTGATACCACACTGTGGTTTTAATTTGCATTTCCTTAACAATTAGCAATGTTGAACATCTTCCATGTACCTGTTGGTCTTTCATATATCTTCTCTGAAGAAATGTTCAGGTCCTTTGCCCATTTTTAAATTGGGTTATTTTATTTATTTTTTGCTATTGAGTTATGTGAGTTCTTTATATATTTTGAATATTATCCCCTTATCAGATATATCATTTGCAAATATGTTTTTCCCATTCTGTAAGCTGTCTTTCCACTTTGTTGATGATTTCTTTTCCTGTGAAGAAGCTTTTTAGTTTAATGTAGTCCCACTTGTTTATTTTTTATTTTATTGCTTGTGCTTTAGGTGGCGTATCCAAAAAATCATTGCCAAGGTCCACGTCTGTGAGAATGTTCCTATGTTTTCTTCTAGGAGTCCTGTAGCTTCAGAACTTACATTAAAGTTTTTAATCCATTTTGAGTTAATTTTTGTGAGTGGTGTAAAGTATAGGTCCTGTTTCATTCTTTTACATGTGAATATCCAATGGTCCCAGCACCAACAATGGAGTATTCTTGATTCCCTTGTCAAATATTAGTTGATTGTATATGATTAGGTTTATTCCTGGGCTCTTGATTCTGTTCCATTGTCTAATTTTCTGTTATTATGTCAGTACCACACTATTTTGATGACTATAGCTTTATAGTATAGCTTGAAATCAGGAAGTGTGATGTCTCTTGCTTTGTTCTTCTTTCTCAGGGTTTCTTTGGCTATTTAGGGTCTTTTGTGGTTCCATATAAATTTTAGGAGTGTTTTTTCTACTTCTATAAAAAATGTCATTGGAATCTTGATGGAGATTGCGTTGAAGCTACAGGCAGCTTTTGATAGTATTGACATTTTAACAATGTTAATTCTTCCAAGCCATGAACACAGAACACCTTTCCATTTATTGGTGTCTTTAATTTCTTTCATCAGTGTCTTGTAGTTGTCAGAGTAGAAATCCTTCGCCTTCTTAGTTAAATTTGTTCCCAAGTATTTTATTGTTTTTGATGCTATTGTGAGATCAATTTCTTTATTTCTTTTTCAGAAAATTTGTTGTTACTGTATAGAAACACTACTGATTTTTATATGTTATATGTTTGTATCCTGCAACTTTACTTAATTCATTAATTTGACTTTTTGGTTGAGTCTTTAGAATTTTCTATATATAAAATCATGTCACCTGCAAATAGGGACAATTTTACTTTTCTCTTTACAATTTTGATGCCTTTTATTTCTTTTTCTCGCCTGATTGACCTGGCTAGGACTTCCAGTACTATGTTGAATAAGAATGGTAAGAGTAGTCTTGTCTTGTTTCTGATCTTAGAGGAAAAGCTTTCAACCTTTCACCATTGAGTATGATGTTAGCTGTGAGCTTGTCATATATGGTCTTTATTATATTGGGATATATTCCTTCTATGCCTAATGTGTTAAGAGTTTTATCATGAATGGATGTTAAACTTCGTCAAATGCTTTTTCCGCACCTATTAAGATGACCATATGATTCTTCTCTTGCATTCTTTGAATGTGATGTGTCACACTGATTTGGGTATATTGATCCATCCTTGTGTCCTAGGGATAAATCCCAGCTGATCACGGTGAACGATCCTTTTAAGTGTTGCTGAATTTGGCTTGATATTATTTTATTGAGAATTTTTGCATCTATGCTCATCAGGGATATTGGCTTATGGTTTTCTTTTCTAGTAGTCTTCTTTTCTGGTATAGGTATCAGGATAATGCTGGTCTTGTAAAATGAGTTTAAGTGTGTTTCCTCCTCTTTGACTTTTTGAAAGAGTTTGAGGAAAGTCCTGCTCTTATGGTCTATTTCTGGACATGACATCTGTTCGAGCTCTGAGGATGGGGATTGTGGGTGTGGTGTCACTGGCTGAGAACAGTGGGATAGGACTTATGTTTCCTACCCAAGTGAGGTCGTAGAGCAGGCTCCACAGTTGCCTGGATTTCCTGGTCAGAGCTGGATACTGTATCCATTAGTAGATGGGGCCATGAAAAGCCTTCCCTCCCTGGCAGGGTGGCAGGACGAGACCCAGGGTCTGTATAGCATGTTGTTTGGGGACCCAAGTTAGGTCTGAGTGTGCACTGAAGTTTCTGGTCTGGGAGGCCACTGGCTCTGCTCTCCAGACAGGGGAAGCCACAGGCTGTGCTCTGTGTCCCAGTCCCACGGTACGTGGGTCTGTTGAATGGGTTTTGCGGCTCCCGTGTGCTCCGGGTGTGTTCTCTGGTCAGACAGGCTGAAGGCTGTATTCAGCGATGAACAGGGCTATGGGTTAGATTTCCTGCCCAGGCACGGTGGGAGAAGCAGCTCTACGGCCAGGGAAGCTCTGTGTTTCCTTAACCGAAGCTGACCTGCATCCCAAGCTACTGAAGCTGACCTGCATCCCAAGCTCTCTGATCAAACAGTCACTGGCTTTGCTATGCAAACCATGAGCTCCCCCTACCTCTCAGCTCAAGCACAGCTGGGCCACACAGCTTCCAGGAGTCCTTGCCAGCCCTTCTGGTCAGATGCGGCTGGAAATCAGTCTGCACAGAGGGCAGGGCTGTGACTCATCTCCTTGCCTGGACCTGAGCAAACAGAGCTCTTAGGTCAGTAAAACTCCTGTTTGAGGATCTAAAGCAGGCAGATCTGCACCCAGCAAAGTGACCCACAATGCTGGGGGCAGGGGGAGGTTGCTCTGCCCACCATGGGTTCTCTTTTCCCACTGGGGATCCGGGGACTCGGGGGCTCGGGGGGGCCTCTCCCCGTGGTGCTGTGCCGGCCTGGGGGAGGGTAATGCGGTCAGCCTGTGGCCACTTCCTTACCCGGCAACGCGATCTCTCTTGGTCCCTGGGGTCGGGGCGCTGCGGGCTCAGCCCAGAGTTCTAGGGTTCTCTCAGAGCTGTCTCGTGCTCGAATGCTGTTAGTTGCCCTTCCTGTGAGGGGAGTGAAGTCGGGAACGACCTATGTCAAACCATCTTGGCGACATCACTCTCCCAAAATACTTCTTAGAAGAAACGTCCACCAGGACTGCTCCCAAATGGTTACTGTGATGAGGACAGTCATGTGATACCTTCCTCATAATCAAAGGGACCCAGTGGGGACAAGGGTGTCCCCACCGACTCACACTCCTGCAAACACGTGGTTGGGATGGGAAGACCATGGGAATTTCCAGGACCCTGGAAGGTGTCTTTACCTTTCAGTCAATTTCTGCACCATCGGTGATGTGTCCCCAGAGCCGTGAACCCCAGGCCAGGGCAACCCTCAAGTGGCCAAAGAGATGAGGATGAATGACTCAAAAGACACCAATAATCATTTCACTCTCAATATTAACGTCAATACCATATCACTTTGAGGACAAAAGATGATTTTGTAGACCTGCTTAAATTTTCATGATCATTTATTGGATGGCAAAGTGATGGAATGTTCTAGAGAACAGGGGACAGCTGACGTGGGGAGTGATTCTACCAGCCACTAGGTGTCACTGTTGTTACCCGAGTTCACCAGAAGCCGCGTCGCATGGGTTTGAGAGCTAAAGAATCCCGTTTAAAATCAGCAAACTTCCTGCTAAGAAGCTAAAGATTACTCCTCATTTAAGGGAGTCCCGTCAACGGGTTGCTCTTTTAAAGAAATTACTTATGTAAGAAAATTAATATCCCCTTTCCTGACATTTAAATCTGACATCTTTCTTAATAAAAGCAGTGCCGAATGAATTCAGATTTGTCCTGTACGTTAATTAAACTTTCACCTACATAAAGATGAAAAATGTATAGGTAGGGCATGGAACACATTACTGCCTCAGTTAGGAATTCTTACACTTTGGAAATAAATGTACTCAGTGCTTTGTTTTTAAGGAAAAAAAAAAAGAAAAGCGATTTACGTTAGCATGACTCTGGCTTGAGAAAGCGTCTTCTCACAGCAAGTCTTCCAAAGCGGCTAAAGCCTTGGAGCTGCAGCCTTGCCTGCTGTCCTCTGTGATGAGACGGGGCGGGGACAAAGACGCTGGAGCTGGGCGGGGGCTCTTCTGGGCTGAGCCCTCCATTCCCATCACTTATCAGAGACAGCAGAGACCCTGAGGGAAACTCAGCTGAGGCAGGGCCACAAAAAGACATGAAACAGTCCAGCTATCATACTTCCACCCTCACAACACTCACACGTGGTATCAGCCCCCAGCCCCCTCAAGATTCTGGGTCTTCTCTGCCCTTGGGGTCCTGAGCCATTTCCACCTGGGACATTTGAGAGGCTTAACTCTGCAGCCAGAACCTTCCAGGGGAAGCTGCAGAGCCCCCTGCCCTGCGGCATCTGGTGAGGTCGCACGCCCTCTGTTGAACTGAGACAGGAGGGTAAGGGCAGGGCACAACCTTAAAAGAATGACATAGCCATTGAGGACGACATAAACTGGTTAGAACTAAGTACGCCCAAGATGGCAGAAGATTCAACTTCCAGTGGAGCCTCAGCAGACGCTCATGGTAACACATCAGCTAAATGACGCGCCCACAGGTCCATCACAGTTCCCAGGCCGACCACAGGAGGCCAAAAAGTGGGCGGTGGCCCAGTTCCTGGAAAGCCCCGCCCCTCCCCCAAAGAGTTGGAGTAACCTTCCCACCCATTAGCCCGTGAAACTGCTCAGCTCGTGGAAACTAAGCACCCCACACCTCGGGGTGCTCTAGCCTCTTCAGAGGGACCACATCCCATCTACGGAACGGGTGTCTCTCTCAGTAAACCTGCTTCCACCTGACTATGGCTTGATCTTGAGTTCTTTCCTGCTTGAAGCCAAGGACCCTCACTTGGCGGCCCGTCCCAGGGACTCCCCTGAGACCTGGGACGTGACCGTCCTCTCGTGCCCCATTTTCCTGCAACATCTTTACAAAGGAAGAGGAAGCAGGCGGTCTTCTCTCCCTCCCCACTTTTCCTTTGGTTACAAAAAGTAGCTCACTAAGTTCTCGGGGCACAGCCCTCTCACCTACCCGTTGATGTCCCTCGCAAGCGTCCTGTATTAATAAATCTACTTCTGGCCCATCACTTTGCCTCTCGCTGAGTTCCTTCTGTGCTGGGACATGAAGAACCTGAGCTTCATGTAGAGCCTGAGATGAGTTGTGTGGTTTCGGTTAGAAGATTGTGGGTTCGAGTCCCAGCTGAGGTGCGACCGGGTTCAAGGACCCTCCTACCTAAGGCAGAGACTGTGGGTTTGAGTCCATCCGAAGGAGTGCGGTTTCAGAACCCGGTGGAGGCGGCCAGCAGGCCACAGCGACCACGCCTTTCACTCGCCCCGTCAGCCGTGCAAAGTGGAATGAGTCAGAGGGGACGATCTTCACCGCCCCCTACCCCGTGGTATTCAGAAGGGTGATGGCGGCTCCTGGGGTAGAACACACTCGTGCGTGCACAGACGCACACACACGTGCTGTGCACACAGGTGCACACACGCATGCACACCTTTCCTTTCCCGAAGGCATAACCTTCTCCCTTTCCAATGGACCCTCTGCTGCCTTAGACAGAGAACTGCTTCCACAGTCATTGCATGCGGCCTGTTGGGTGCCCACCTCTGCCAGGTACCACTCCCGGTGCTGGGGCTCCGCACGGATGGGATGGCGAGGGCTCCTGTACTAGCGAACGAACAGGAAATAGTGAAGCAAAGAGAAGAATCAAACGAATTTAGGGGAGGTATGTGTCATCCCCCAAATAAAGCAGGTCATCTGATAGAAAGTCTGGGGAGGCGGTCCTATTCGGTTCCCAGCCCCACATCTCCACAAAGGGGCAGAATAACCTCAAGCCACTGATACAGCCGCTCAGCTCCCCAGATGAAAACCTAGACAGATTTCTCTCCACGGCAACTGAAAGTTCCGGTTCTGCAGCTCACAGCCCGTCGCGGTGAGCCCAGCACACCAGAGCAGGCAGCTCCAGCGAGGCCCAGCAGAGCGCTGAGTAGCTAAGGAGTCTGAGGCCATAATTTGGACAGCCGAGGGCCAAATGCGCATGGGCCCACGACGCCCGACGGGGGCAAAAGGGATGACTATGCTGTAGTTTTTGATCGATTTTATTTTCTGTACAGACAAAGGCACAGCGATGTAGCGTTACATTGGTAAATTGCCAAAGGCAATTTTGTGCCTTCCTGTCCACCACACACAAACATCTATAAAATTTGAATTTTGTCCCCAAACCAAATAATGCCATCCTCTGTCAATTTGACCTAGTGCTGTGACCTCCTTAAGTCCCAGTCACCATCCTAGCGCGGGGCTTCTCAGTCTTGGAGAACTTCGGAACGCTGAGATGTTTCCCTGGTTTGCTTTTGGTTGCGGGGAAATAACTCCTTCCGATAGGATGTTGGGGAATCACGTGGTCACACCTATTGTCGCTCCAGCAAGTGGCAGGAGCTGTTTGTAAATTACAGGTGCACTGGCGGCTGCTGACCTGGGAACTACTTTGGAAAAGTAGTTGGCAAGATGTAGAGAGAGAGAGACTGGAAGAGGACTTGGTGTGATTAAATGAGAACATTTTGTAAAGACCTCTATTGAAAACGATGGCGTGGGTTCTGAAGAAAAATGGTAAGAAATCATTTTAATGAAAAGGATCGTCTACATCTGTGTGTATGCATGTAAGAATATGTGCATATGGACACGCATCTATACAGGCGCGTGCATACCTACATGCAATGAGTCTGTAAGTAGATTCACATCAAACCCTTCTCTGGAGAACAGAACCTGTGGAGCTGGAGAAGCTCCAAGAGGGGTGGGAGAAGACAGAGCAGTAGCATCCTCTCTCTCTCTCCTTCCCTCGGCCCACTCATTTATTGATAGATTCAGCACAGGTTCTGGGAAGGGTACCGTGAGCCAGGCTGCCATCGGAGACACCGCCAGCAGTGGGCAACGGAAGCCAGACCGACCCCCGGAAATTCGGGAGTCCCTGTGCAGGTCTGGGTTTAGAAGTGGTTTTCAGACAATGGATGGGCACCACCTCATTTCAAAAGAGGGCTCATCCTTCATAGCTCTTCTCTCAAGTGAAGTAAATTCTGGCGATGTTTGATTGATTTTGCGACACAGGGCGTTTTGTGCTTTATTCAAAGATCAATTAGATACGGATTTCACAAGGAATTGGATTTACATTTAGGTCGGTGAAGCTTCCAAACAAGACCCCCACCCTGTTCCAGGATAGAATTCCCAACATTCCTAGTCCCAGATGTGCAGACCTGGGTCAGCATCCTGGCTTCAGAAGATAAGAACTGAAGTATGATTTTATTTTTCTTGGAATTTTATTTTATTTAATTTTTAAACAGCAGGTTCTTATTAGTTACCCATTTTATACATATTAGTGTATATATGAAGTATGATTTTTTTAAAAGTGAAAAAGAACACAGAATGGGAGAAAATACTTGTAAATGATGTATCTAATAAGGTTCTAGTATCAAGAATATATAAAGACTCTTACAGCTCAACAATAAAAAGACAATAAAACTAAAAACTAGACATTTATTTAAAAAGGACATTTATCCAAACGGCCAATGGGCAGGGCTTCCCTGGTGGCGCAGTGGTTGGGAGTCCGCCTGCCGATGCGGGGGATACGGGTTTGTGCCCCGGTCCGGGAGTATCCCGCGTGCCGCGGAGCGGCTGGGCCCGTGAGCCATGGCCGCTGAGCCTGCGCGTCTGGAGCCTGTGCTCCGCAGCGGGAGAGGCCACAGCAGTGAGGGACCCGCGTACCGCAAAAAAAAAAAAAAAGATGGGCAAGGTCATTGGTCACTAGGGTAAATGCAAATCAAAACCACAGATGCTTAAGAAACAATGTGTATACTTTTTAGTACAGACTGGTATCTATGTATTTTTTCTCTATTAGATGAAGCTAGTTTAGTGCACTTCTCAAAATATCTATGTTTTTGATTATTTTTTGTCTTCTTGACCTGTTAGTAATTGAGAGAAATAAGACTGAATCTCACACTATGATGGTGAATTTACCTGTTACTCCCTTGGTGAGCCATCAGTTTTGCTTTAAATATTCTAAAGCCTATTTTATTTCTTTTTTTCCTTTTTTTTTCAAAACGGTTTGTACTTTTTGACTGCTTTCATTTAATTCCCCCTTCCTCCCATCCTTTACCCCTGGTAACAACAAATCTGATCTCTTTTTCTATGATTTTGTTTGTTTGTTTGTTTTTTGAAGTATATTGACCTACAACCCTATGTTAATTCCTGGTGCACAACTTAGTAATTCGATATTTCTATATATTACAAAATAATCACCATTATAAGTCTGTTACCATCTGTCACCAAAGATATTACATAATTATTGACTATACTCCCCACACGGTACATTTCACACACGATTCATTCATTTTAATACCTAGAAGTTTTGTCCCTCTTAATCTCTCTCACTTATTATTATTATTATTATTATTATTGGCCGTACCATGGCTTGCAGGATCTTAGTTCCCTGACCAGGGATTGAACCCGGGCTCCCCGCAGTGGAAGTGCTGAGTTCTAACCACTGGACCGCCAGGGATCTCCCTCTCTCACCTATTTTTTTCCCTCCCCCAATCTCTCTGCCCTGTTTGTTCTCTGTATCTATGACTGTTCCTGTTATGTTTATTTGTTTTGTTTTTAGATTCCACGTATAAGTAAAATCATGTGGTATTTGTCTTTCTCTGCCTGACTTATTTTACTTAATAAAGCCTATTTCTTTATAAGTTTAGATTTGTTATATCTGCTTATTGAGTTGACTCTTTTTTAAAAAAGATTTTTTATTTTATTTTTGGCTGCATTGGGTCTTCGTTGCTGTGCGCGGGCTTTCTCTAGTTGCTGCGAGTGGAGGCTAGTCTTCCTTGTGGTGCGTGGGCTTCTCATTGCGGTGGCTTTCTCTTATTGCGGAGCACAGGCTCTAGGCATGCAGGCTTCAGTAGTTGCGGCATGCAGGCTCAACAGTTGTGGTTCGCAGGCTCTAGAGTGCAGGCTCAGTAGTTGTGGCTTAGTTGTTCCACGGCATGTGAGATCTTCCTGGACCAGGGCTCAAACCCATGTCCCCTGCACTGGCAGGCGGATTCTTAACTACTGTGCCACCAGGGAAGTCCCTGAGTTGAATCTTTATAATTATTTAGTGACTCTATTTATTCAATAATGCTCTTACTTGTCCTAAAGAATTTTTGTTACGGATATAATAATGATAAATTTCTAAAGATTGCTGTTTGCTTAACATATACTTTTCCATACTTTGATTTGCAACTTTTTCATAGTCTTATAATTTAGGTGTGTCTCAAGATATAGCTGAATTTTTAAAGAATCTAATCTGAAAAATTCACCGATTCACTTGAAATTTAGTTCAATAATATTGTGACTATTGAAATATTTAAACTTATTTTTGTCAGTATTATTTGTGTTTTCTCTTTGTCCTAATTTTTTACTCTTTTTGTTCTCCTATACAGTTTCTTTTTATTCGGTTGACTTTCTACTTGTTTTCGTGCTCCATTTTCTCTCTATTTTAGAGATTAAGTACTCTTTTTCTACTCCTTTAATGGCGATCCTTGACTTTTAACTACACATGGGTAACTAACCTTAAGTGAATTAATGTCTTAACCCTTCCATTTGAATAATAAGAATTTAAGAGCATCCTTCCCAATTTATATGTTGCTGTTTTGTAGTATATTAGCTATTTTAAATTTAATCTCCCAAATTAAACTTCAATTTCTATGGACAATATTAATTTACATTTATTTGTATGCTCAACAATGTCTTTACTCATTACTCCTTCTTACGTGTCAGACCGTTCTACTGGATAACTTTCCCTTTTTTGAAGTTTATTATATAGAATTTCCTTTAGTGAGTTCTTCTTGGGTGGTAAAACCTCCCAGTTTTTTGTTTGTTTGTTTTAATCTTAAACTGTAATTACGGCACTGTTATTTTTAAAAGATGGTTAATTCTGGGCATATGATTCTAGGTCAACACTTTGAACTTTGAAGATCTTCTAGATGCCTATGGTTCAGAAGTTCACATCAGTCTAGTGCCATTCATTCGGGGGTGATCTGAGTTTTCTCTCTGGCTGCTTTCAAGAGCTTCTTTTGGTCTCCTCTCTTCTGTCTTGCATTAAGCCAGGATTTCTAAGCAGTGTAACGCAGCTCCAGATGTGGAATGCCTCTAGATCGCTCTGAGAGCAAATGCAAATCCTATCATCTCTCATGTAGTTTCCTAGAGGCCCATTATTTTTTCAAAATGTCACTGACTTTTCCATAAGTGCCCTTCCCTCCCTAGAAGGTTGGGTCTGGAGACCTCAGGTTCCAACCACTGCTGTGAGTTACTCATCTCCAGGTGCTCCCACGTGTAAGTGCAATGCACACCTTAAACTTTAAACTTCTGTCATTCGTCTCTTGTTAATCTGCCTTTTGTGAGCCTAATTTACAGGGCCCCTGCAGACAACCTAAGAAGGTATTTTTCTTCGCTACACTGCTCTCTTGTCCCCACTTTGCTCTCTGTAAAGCCCATACTCTGAACTAGCTGGCTGCCCTTCCTTTCTCTTTGTCTTTATTGAGCACATGTCGTGCCTTCCTACCTGCCTTCCCTCCTACCCACCTCTCTCTGCCTGGTGAACTTTCCTTTAGAATTTAAGTCCTTGCAGAAAAATTACCTCATCTCAAAGTCTTCTCCAATCCTTCCAGCCAGAGTAGGTACTATGCGTTCTGTTCTCCCAGCATATTTGTTATAATGGTGTGTCTGTTATGCTGTTCAGTGAACTGTAATTGAGTTTTTCATTGAACACTGCCCTCTCCCTTCACTGAACACTTAGCTCACGCCATCCTCTGTAATAAAAACTCTACATACGTGAATTCATTTAACAGTCACAGTCTGTCATCCCTCTCGTTTGTGCAGCACTTTATGTTTTGCCAAACACTTTATACTATTCATTTTGTAAGAATGATACTGTGATGGACACAGGTAGTGCTGTGCCCTTAAATTTAAGGTAGAGGAACTGACTCTGCCCCGCACATCAAAGCCATGCCTTTCCCAGCATATCACATAGTCTGTACAGTTTCTGAGTTTCTTTTATTGGCCTTCAGATACTCTTGGAGTTTCAACTTTCAAATCACAGACTGGCTTCTAATTAACTACACAAGTGCAATCTGGTGCAAAATTAGAATTTAGTTTTCTTTTGTTAAAAGAGCACAATTTTCTTAGACTATTGTTCTGCTCTTGATAAGAGAGTGTGAAAAGTTTTTCTTTACCTTTTGGGTAATCTGCCTGGAAAATAAGATTTTGTGTCCTACCAAAATTTCCTGTGTTTCGTGTCTTTATCAGGTCTTTGCTTGGGAGAACTGAGTCTTCTCAATATTAAAAGAGCTAAATTTTATTCACAATTATGTAAACTTCTGTATTTGCCTTTAAAATCTCCCATTGTCACTTTGTTTCAATAGACGATTAAGCATTATTTCATAATGATCTGTGATCTTATTTGATCAAATGTTCAAATCTGTTGACATTTTTGACAACTTCCCCAAATCAAAGTTTGAATGGAATGTTTTTGACCTCAAACTAACTTTGAAATTTCCCAGAGGCACCCTGCTGAAAGATACGTGAAGTTAAACAAAACTAAAAGACAATCTACAGAATGGGAGAAAATATTTGCAAACGATGCCACCAACATGGATTAATCTCCAAAATATACAAGCAGCTCATGCAGCTCAATATCAAAAACCAAACAACCCAGTCAAAATGGGCGGAAGACCTAAATAGACATTTCTCCAAAGAAGACACACAGACGGCCAAAAAGCACATGAAAAGATGCTCACCACCGCTAATTATTAGAGAAACGCAAATCAAAACTACAATGAGGTACCACTTCATACCGGTCAGAATGACCATCGTCAAAAAGTCTACAAACAGTAAATGCTGGAGAGGGTGTGGAGAAAAGGGAACCCTCCTACACTGTTGGTGGGAATGTAAATTGGTACAGCCCCTAGGGAGAACAGTATGGAGGTTCCTTAAAAAACTAAAAATAGAACTACCATACGACCCAGCAATCGACTCCTGGACATATATCCAGAGAAAAACATAATTTGAAAAGATACATGCACCCCAATGTTCATTGCAGCACTATTTACAATAGCCAGGACATGGAAGCAACCTAAATGCCCACAGACAGATGAATGGATAAAATATGGTATATATATATATACAGTGGAAAAGCCATAAAAAGAATGGAACAATGCCATTTGCAGGAACATGGATGTACCCTGAAATGATCATACTAAGGGAAATAAGCCAGACAGAAAAGACAAATATCATATGACATAGCTTATATATGGAATCTGAAAAATATTGGGTTGGCCAAAAAGTTCATTTGGGTTTTCCATATGTTATGGAAAAAGTTCATTTGGGTTTTCCATATGTTATGGAAAAACCCGAAAGAACTTTTTGGCCAACACAATAGATACAAAGGAACTTATTTACAAAATAGAAATTGACTCACAGACATAGAAAACAAACTTATGGTTACAAAAGGGGATGGGGGGGAGGGATAAATTAGGAGTTTGGGGTTAACACACACACACGACTATATATGAAATAGATAATCAACAAGGACCTACTGTAGAGCACAGGGAACTCTACTCAATGTCTTGTAACAGCCTATAATGGAAGAGAATGTAAAAAAAGAATGTGTATATATATATATATTTATAACTGAATCACTTTGCTATACATCTGAAACTAACACAACATTGTAAATCAACTATATTTCAATAAAAATTTTTTTAAAAGATACATGAAGTTAATCTGGTATGTGAAATAGGAACTGATGATAAACCTTCTTAGTTTACATGTATATAAATATTTCTCAGTAATATGGGTATCCAGAAACCGTTTGAACTTCATAGAAATTTGTCAATACCCCCATCGTCCAGTTATTATCTGAAACTGTTGTATGGCACGGAAATAACTAACTTTTCTTATCAAATGCACTCTCATCAAATCTCTAACCATAGTGATTTTTTTTTTTTTTTTTTTGTGGTACGCGGGCCTCTCACTGCTGTGGCCCCTCCCATTGCGGAGCACAGGCTCTGGACGCGCAGGCTCAGCGGCCACGGCTCACGGGCCCAGCCACTCCGCGGCATGTGGGATCTTCCCGGACCGGGTCACAAACCCGTGTCCCCTGCATTGGCAGGCGGACTCTCAACCACTGTGCCACCAGGGAAGCCCCCATGGTGATTTTTGAAAAGTCTTTTTTTTTTGTCATTTACAGACCAAAAGACAGTTATTGCTTTACTCTGATGCTTTTCCAAAAGTACCTCTCAGAGAGATTCATGAAAAGGCCTCTGACAAGTACAGGTTTCTGATAACATTCAGATTACATCACTGAACTGGAACAAGAACTGCCCTTGAATGTCCTTGGAAGGGACCATGCCAGGTCCTCCTCAGCACCCAGAGAGCAGACAGACATCAGGGACTTAAACCTTGGGTCCACTTCTCTCAATTAAACAGGGCGCCTTCAGACTCTCAGAATGGCATACCACTATCTGGAAATCTAAAATTAAAATTGAGCAGGGAGGTCCCCCAGAAGCAGAGGACATCTTGAGGTGGACAGCTCCCCCAAGATCATGGGTCAAGATCCTCGTCTCCAGAAGGAAACCTTTACTCCTCCAGCAGTTTTGCTACTTGGCTCTCCTCTCTGTTAGTACGCAGGGAGGGGATATTCCTTAACTCTGGTAACATTCGCGGAGTCTACCACTGAAGTCACAGCTGTGCAACAGAATCCCCTCGGCTTCCTCGCTAAGGTGACTTTAGGTCAGAGAATTGCTCTAGATTACTTGCTGGCTGTGATAGGGACAGAGTAAAGGGACAAAGCAGGTAATTAAATAGTTAACCCCACTAGACGATGGGAAGTAGAAAAAAAAAATGTGGGATACCCCCGTAAGTTAATGATCACTCATGAAAGCGGGTTTGCTTAACCACAAAACCAAGCAGGCTTGTTTAGCAACAAGACCATGCAACAGAAGCATGCGACATGCCCCCAGACAATACAACAATGGTGGCCTGAGACCCACATCCTGCCCAGTGAGCTCAGTAAGTTAATGCTTCCTAGGACATGCTCCTCTGGGCACATTAAAAACAAAAATATAATGAAAGGCTGACATTATACTGAAACCTGAAATGATTTACTATTTTTAGCATATGTCACCTTTTTGCTCATTTCCTTTGCACCATGACAGTCCCGGCTTGACCACGTAGGGACAAGAAAACTCCCCCAGCCACCATGAAGGAGGAGCTGATGGTGGAAGCTTGAAGTCTACTCAAGAATGAGGAGGAAGGTGGTCTTCTCCCCCTCCCCACTTGTTCTTTGATTATAAAACTGTAGCCCACGAAGTTCTCAGGGCACAGCACCCCCTTTTGCCCGTCTGCTGGTAAGCCTCACAAGTGTCCTATTCTAATAAAGTCACGTCTTATCTATCACTTTGCCTCTCGCTGAACTCTTTCTGTGCTCAGACGTAAAGCACTGGAGCTCCTTGGAGCCCCCCGAGATGCCACCTAGAGGTTTCAGCTGAACAAGGAGGAATCTGCGCCATAGTTGTTACCTCCTGCTGTACCTGGATCCGCACCTCCGCTATAGCAAATACAGGGAATTAACAAACAAGCCACTTGGTTAAAAGAGGTTGATGCCCTCTCAGGTGCATTCTTTGATTTATTTGATACCAATTCCTTTGGTCCATGGGGTCCTGGCTAAGGAGTATACTCCAGTCTCCTGGAATTATCCTCCTAATAACCATCACTGTAGTCTCCCGGGTGTACTATGTTCTCTCAAAGTTCTTAGATATTGGGTCCCCAGCCACCAACAGTGCATCAGATGGTCTCCCTGTGCTTGGAGAAACAGAAACCAGTTGAACAACCAAAACAATTCTTCCATGGACCTGACATCAAAACCTACGAGTTTCACAATGAGACAAGAACAACTTAACCCTGATTGTGACTGAGAGCGGCACTGATTCCAAAATGCTTCCCCCAAACCCTGGGGGAACTGTTAAATTTATTAAACAAGAAGTCCATTAGACTGGGGTGGTTTAGTACTTTTGCAGCCTACCCAAGCAAATCAAAACCAAAGCCTGAAACTGAAACTTCTGGGAGGTGTTTTGGGGGCTCCAAGGAGCTCCGTTTCTTTATGTCTCAGTGCAGAAAGAATTCAGTGAGAGGTGAAGTGACAGATAAGAAGTGATTTATTAGAATAGGATGCTTGTGAGCACACAAGCAGGTGCGCAAGAGGGTGCCGTCCCTGAGAACTTAGTGGGCTAGTTTTACAATCAAAGGAAAAGTGCGGAGGGGAGAAAGACCACCTTCTTCCTCATTCTTTTTTTTTCAGCCGCTCCGCGGCATGTGGGATCCTCCCGGACCGGGGCACAGAACCCGCGTCCCCTGCATCGGCAGGCGGACTCTCAACCGCTGCGCCACCAGGGAAGCCCCATCTTCCTCATTCTTGAGTAGACATCAAGCTTCCGTCACCAGCCCCTCCTCCAGGTTGGGCAGGGGAGTTTTCTTGTCCCTATGTGATCAAGCTGGGACTGTCAAGAAACAATGGGAATGAGCAAAAAGGTGGTAACAAAATACCTCAAAGTTTAGAAACCAGCAGCTAAGAGAAGCCAAACATAAACCGCCAACTAGGCTTTGAGCTGGAGCCAAGCGAGAAAGTTGTTCTCTGCTCCTGCCTCTTCTCTGCTCCTGCCTCTTCTCTGTCCCCGTCTTTCTCCAGCTCCTGTTGAGGGAGCGCTCCTCACTTCTGCTTCGTGCTCCCCTGCACTCCCAAGACTCAGAACAAGATGAAAGGAAGACTAATCAGACCAATGGTTTTCTTCCTTATGACAAACGCATAAAAAACAAAGAAAAAGAGTGACTCTCCACAAACCGAGAGTAATTCACCAAATTTCCCCAAAGTCACTGAGCCAAGGAATTAGCACAAGTATTTTCTCCTGCTAATATAATTTTAGAAAAGATATAAAGGGCACTTACCACTCTGTTTCTAACAGACCCTGCAGGCAGAGATCTGGGAGACTAACTGACAATAAAAATGCTTACCTCCTGCCTGCTTTTCTCAGGTGTCCCAGGCTCTCTGAGCTGCAGCAGCCTTGGGGCAAGGAGTGTTCAGCTGGTAAAGTTGAATCCAGCCACCTATGCCAACTGCTGGCAGGGAAGAAATTGTCCTCTACCCTTTTAGGTTCTTTTGGCGAATCTAAGAATTAAATTGACATGAGACAGATCAGCAGGAGAAAAATTACACAAAAGTTTAATGACATGTATACATGAGAGAGACCCAAGAAAACTAAGTAAGTCACCAAAATGGCCAAAGCCCTCACCTTGACACCATTTTCAGCTAAACACAAAAGAGGATATTGGGGGTTTGGGACCTCAAAGGGGAGGAAAGCAATTCATGTGGGGATGGAAAAGCAAATGTTGGGTAAATTAATGTTTGCTGAGCCAGCAGAGACAGTGGGACACAGAGAGGAATTTTAACAAAAACATCCTGGCCAGCCCACCTGTGAATGACTACAGGGAAGAAGAAATGAACACATCCCCTCTGGAGGCTGCCCAGAACCAGGAAGTGTTTGACTTTACTCCCTCCCCTTTTAGTATAAAAAGAGCCTGAATTCTAACTCAGGCAAGATGGTTCTTTGGGGCACGAGCCCACCATCTTCTTCGTCTGCTGGCTTCCTGAATAAAGCCACTATTCTTTGCCCCAACAAAAACCTGTAGACAGGTTCCTCCGTGTCTATACGCCTTCATACTATAGTGAACTATGGAAATCTCTTCCAAGAACTGGCCCTTTAATCTAAATTCTTTAGGTAGCTAAAGGGGGAGGTAAAAAGAGAAACTTCTTGAGTCTTCTCTTTCTTAAAAATAAGGTGCTAGGACTTCCCTGGTTGCGCAGTGGTTAAAAGTCCGCCTTCCAAGGCAGGGGACACGGGTTCGAGCCCTGGTCCGGGAAGATCCCATGTGCCACGGAGCAACTAAGCCCGTGCACCGCAACTACTGAGTCTGCGCTCTAGAGCCTGCGAGCCACAACTACTGAAGCCCGTGCGCCTGGAGCCCATGCTCCGCAACAAGAGAAGCCACCCCAAGGAGAAGCCCACGCACCTCAGTGATGAGTAGCCCCTGCTCGCTGCAACTAGAGAAAGCCCGTGCGTAGCAACATAGACCCAACGCAGCCAAAAATAAAAAATAAATAAGGTGCCTAAAATAATTGTCGTTGCACAGAGACACATTCTGGGGTGGTAAATTTTCCTCCCCTACACCCTGCAAATTCCAGCCTTGGCTCTAGTCCTGAGTCCACGAGGGCACAGGAAGGCCCTGCCAGCCCATCCATCTGCTGCCTGGGAGCTGGGCCTGGGAGAGGGTCCAGGTCCCCTCGTCCTCAGAGCCCTGCACTGTCCCTCTGGAGCCGGTGTGAGCCCAGCTGTGGGCTCCACAAGGGAGGTCGCTCAAGGTGTCCTAACTCAGCCTGCCTCAGGCTTTCTTTGAATCCCTTAAAGACTGGGATGTCAATAATGTTTTTTAATTTGTCATTTGAAACAGCAGGACCAAAACTGCCCCAAACTGCCCACATTCCTTGTTGAACACGTCAACTGAAAAAAAGCACAATGTAAGAGTCGTGAGTTAAGTTTCATTTGGGGCAAAACACGGACTATGGCCCGGGAGACAGCATCTCAGATAGCTCTGAGGAACTGCTGCAAAGAGCGGGGGAAGGTCAGCGTTACGTACGATTTTAGAGAAGGGGCGCGTGCGTCAGGCACACGTGGCGGCAGAGGCCGGCTGCCGGTCACGAGGAGCAGATGTCACGGCTCAGGATTTTACTGCTTTTCTAGATACCGGGAGATGCAAGAATTGGGCTCCTAAAATCTTCTCCTGAAAATATCTAACTGTCCGAAGGCCTGTTCTGCCAGCTTTTCCCAGAGCACAGCGCGCCTCGTCCCTGCTCTCCACCCTGAGCTCCTTTCAGGTTGCTGTAGGTCAGTGGCCGTAACAGTTTGCAACTTAGTCTTTATAGAGGCAGACGGCAAGAGCCAATTTTTAGCTGGCAAACACATGAAGCCCTTTGAAACAAAAACTCAGGCACAGGGTGCCTCCTGCCTTCTCTGAAGACAGAACTCGGGGTGCTGTTGCAATGAAGCTAGGGTAGGGAGCAGAAGGGGTCGCCCTGAAATATGCCCCTTTGGAGTATTAATTATTTTAAGGTGATTATTTATAAGAAACAGCACACATGGAAAAAACTAAAACTGAGTAGGTTTGTGAGGGTGTCTCCCTTTCTATACCTGGAAGAGGAAGGTGACCATATCTCTAGAAACTCTTTATCAGTGGAGAAGGCAAGACTTAAATCTGTGTCACAATCATCTTTATTTACTGCACTTTTCCTGGTGACTTCCCATAACTGACTCTCCCCATCTCAACATCCTCTTTTATCTTTATGGTATTTAAGGTGAGGGTTTTGGCCATTGTGAAAAGTTACTCAGTTGTCCTGGGGGGTCTCCCACGTATACACGTTATTAAACTTTTGTTTGATTTTCTCCTGTTAATCCGTCTCATGTCAGTTTAATTCTTAGACCAGCCAGAACCTAGAAGGGTAGAGGACAACTTTTTCCCCCTCAATATTAGCACTTCCCCCGTAAAGCACTTTCTTTTCCCCAGAAGCAAGGGTGCACCTATATCCCCCAGCCTCTACAGACCTCTGAAAGGGAACCCACCTGGGCTTACAGCAGCCCACGCAGGGTTAGGCTGGGTGATGAGTCTGCTACACAAGGCGGGGATGGGGTTCCTTTTGCTGACTGTAGGACCTGGTTCTCGCTTTTGAACATCTCATTTACATATGAGTGGGCAGCTTGAAAGATGAGCTTGGGCCGTGAAACCTGCTGCTCACAGCTATCAATAAAGGTCAGTGATGTGAGCTGACGGTGAGCTGGGGGCTCTGCGATTCGTGGAAAGCAAACGTCTTCTTGAGCTCACCGTGGCAGTTGCTTTCCTGGATTTCCTTGAGAACGTATTTTATTACACTGTCTCACAGTAAATTATGGATCACCTGGCATTGTCGTCTAGGTATTTCATATAGTCTTATTTTCCCAGATAATTCAGATTCGAATTCAACTGGCATCGTGTAACTGAGCCAAACTTGGGTCCCCTTGCCAGAGCAGTAAAGCCAAGCCACTGGCCCCGGGCTGTGGGGAAGGAAAGTGCAGCGTTCACTGCAGGCGCCGAGCAAGGAGTCCAGACAGCTGGTGCTCAAAACACCCGAACTCCCCGATGCATTTCAGGAAAGCATTTTCAGAGGCCAGCTGAGGGAGCAGGGGGCTCCCAGGGTGTGTGATCAGCTCGTGCACAGTTCTGATTGGTTGATGGTGAGGTCACAGGGTGGGATCACAGAGGTCCACATGATCAATCCTTAGGTGTCAGTAGGGCTGGGGGCTACGTGCCCATGGTCGTCAAGTAGTTAATTTCTTCCATTTGGTGGCGGTTTTAGCATCTGTAAAACAACTCGGGAAAGGTGCATCAGATACTATGATCTGGGTACTTCAGAGCGGAGCTGATGAAGAGGACCTGGGGGGAGGGGCCTGTTCCAGGAAGGCCCCATCGGGTCCTGCTCGGTCACATTACTTTGAACCACAGAGCAGGGTGTTCCAAGCCCTTCACACACTGCACGCTCTTTCACTCTCCAAGGACAAGGGTCTGGCTGCTTTGCTCTCTGACACCTTGCAGAGCACACAATTGGTGCTCACTAAATTCTTTGACCCCCGATTTTCCTGTGGTAGTGCCCCGCCTGAGGCAAACTATACAAATATTTTCTGCAGAAGTGTTGTAAGTATTGGATCCTTCCTACGGTCATACTTGGAACAGAATCAAGGAGAAAGTATGCTTTCTGATTCCTGGAAGCCCAGAATCTAAAATGGTCACTCACATGTAATAGAACATTAACCATGGACCAAAAGTCTAAACAGTATAATGCTGTCCACTGAAAAAAATGCACAACCTAAAAGTTGAGAATTACGTTTTATTTGCTGGACTTTCTGAGGACTTTAGTCTGGAAGACAGCTTCTCCAATGGCTCTGAGGGACTGCTCCCAAGAGGTGAGGGGGGAG
The DNA here is from genome assembly GCF_949987515.2 of Delphinus delphis. NCBI lineage: Eukaryota > Metazoa > Chordata > Mammalia > Artiodactyla > Delphinidae > Delphinus > Delphinus delphis. The sequence continues at coordinate 2,353,359 of NC_082696.1, read as the reverse complement.
CCAGGATACGTGCAACAGAAGCCAGGTAGTCAGAACATCAAAAGAGTACTGCTAATTAAAGAAAATCAGACATCTCACGTTAATGAATTTAGCGCTTTTCTGTGTATGGGAAGATGCAAGTGTCTGGGTCATTGAAGTCAGTCTTTTTTTTTTTTTTTACATCTTTATTGGAGTATAATTGCTTTACAATGGTGTGTTAGTTTCTGCTTTATAACAAAGTGAATCAGTTATCCATATACATATGTCCCCATATCTCTTCCCTCTTGCGTCTCCCTCCCTCCCACCCTCCCTATCCCACCCCTCTAGGTGGTCACAAAGCACCGAGCTGATCTCCCTGTGCTATGCGGCTGCTTCCCACTAGCTATCTACCTTACATTGATATGTGCCTTAGCTCCCTGGGGCCGGCATTCTGTTCTTTCCCATCCTGAGTACCCTCAGGGTGCACCTTTGGGGACGGCTGATTTGGCAGCAGCATTCTTCATTCACAATACATTCTGTGCACTGTGTCTGTATATTGCGTCTGAAAGAAAATCTTCAGAGAAAGGTAAAATCGCGATGTGTCGTGCAGAAAGAAAGTTTTCTCTGTCCTTCTAGAGAAAAATAACAGGTGTGCCCCCTCCGTGGAGGGGCCCTGAGGAACTCCCTCTCTCTCTTAAGATGTCCCCACGTGAGCTTGTAGGAAATGCTGAGTCATAATGTTAGTGGAACCACTGACAGAAACCACCCACCCTGGCCAGGCACCGTAGTAACCAGTTGCATGGGTTATCTTACAACAGGAGGTAAGGAACTTGGAACTAACAAGCTACCACCAACCGGAAGAATTTGGGAAAGGTCAAAAGGAGAGAGGAGACTTCAGTCCGTATGTCCTACCAGCCTCCCAGAATCCTCCTGGCTGGAATCCATCTTGACTGAGTGATGTGCGTGCCACCAGGAAGGATCCTGAGTCAGAATGATCGGCCAGAGACAACCTGGAAACTAATCCCATCACCATAAAACCTGAGACTGCTTACCCTGCTGCTCTCCACCAGGGTGCCCCTTCCCAATAAAGTCTCCTGCTTTGTCAGCACGTGTGTCTCCGTGGACAATTCATTTCTGGGTGTTAGACAAGAGCCCACTCTCGGGCCCTGGAAGGGGTCCCCCTTCCTGCAATAATAACATACTTAGCAGGTGAATTTATAAGAATCCAAACAAACCAGTGTATACAAAAGAATAATTACATTGTTTTCCAATTTTGCTGTATTGCTAAACCCAACATTTTTCAGAGTGCAACATCTACCTGAAAGGGGGATAAAGGTTGGGTCACAAAACCTCGAGCATTTCACCTCGAGAGTAATCGCTAGAGAATGGCTGGCAAAAGTTTTTAGGAAAAAGTTTTTATCTTCCTGCAGCGGATACTATTCTTAAATTCTAATCTCAATGGCCCGGAGCCCATCCTTGTTGCTTTTTCCCTAATTCCAGGGAATTCAGCTCAGATCCAAATCGAAGGAAAGACTCATTCTTGGGATACCAGAGCCTGTCCTTCGGGAGGAACAGGGCATCCGCTCCGAGTGGAACAGAAACAAAGGCAGAGAGATTGACCCAACGGCGATACGTCCCGTCTGGGCTCCGGGCTGTGGCAGAGGAGTGATTGAGGAGAAACCAGCCGGCCTGGGGGGCTTTGCCCGCTCAGGTGACTGACACAGGCTGGGACTCTGACCACATTTGTGCAGACGCACGGGAAAGTCACCTCATCCAGGTGGTGAAGAGCCAGGCCCCAGAGCCCCTTGGCTGCACTGCCCCTTGGGGCTGGCTTCTGGAGGGGCGGGGGGTTGTCACCCCAGATATGCCGCTCTAGCACAGGGAGGATTCTGAGCTGAAAGCATTGAGAAAAAGTAAATACAAGAAAAACTCTCCCCCACCCCCATCAGTAAGGGCCAGGCTATTCTTAATTATGAGATGACTCTAGACTCTTCTCAGCCCAGAGGTGGCACTGAGGAACCTGCGTGACAGCCTCCACCCCTCCCTGAGACACCCTCACCTCCCGTCAGCGCCCCATGCATTTGCCGTCCCATCTTTCGCTGCGTCTGGAAGCTCGAGGTCCCTGTCCTCTGGCCTGTCCCTTCTCTCCAAGTCTGTTGTTCTTTTGCGGGGAGGCTGTGTGAGCTGTGGGTTCCCACCACCCTGAGTTCCTCATCCCTGAGTTCTCGGTGTAGACACGCCACGCATGCCTTAGTAACTTCTGTTTCTTTTTCTCCTGTTCCTCTCTCTCAAGTCAGCCTAATTTGCAGCCTCTGCAGTGACCCTAAGATGGGTGAGACCTGAGGTGCCCTGGGAGGTGGCGAGTGGCCACCAGGTGTCAGGAAAGTCCATGTCTGGGGGCTCGTACTTGGAGACTGACCTGCATTCTCTGGGCAACCTTGAGAACCGCCTGGAGAACGGAGGGATGTGAAGAGGCCACACCCCATTAGACAGACAGACAGGAAGACAGACAGAAAGCCAGCAGAGCCCAAGGTCCCTGAAGCAGCCAGCTGCCTCCACAGGGACCGAGGCTCCCCCAGGCCGGCAGCTGTCCCAGGAGGCCGGGTAACAGGCTGACGTGGCCTAACGGGGGCGCCAGAGACGCCTCGCAGTGCTTCAGCAGGATCGCCAGCAGTGCAGTGAGAAGTGGGGAGAGAGACCCCAAGTGACTCCAACGGCAGCGTCCTGAACAAGGCAGGCTGTGCCCGGGGCCTGCCCCAGGGACCCCTGTGCCACGCTCTCAGCGTCCTCTGTGGTTGAGAACTGGGGCCTGGCCTATCGTGGACACCGTGCTGGGATCATCGGCTGGGTCTGGGGGCAGCGTGTACGGGGAACTCACTTCTCTCTCCACTGAGAGATGCTTCCTCCAGGTGCTAAGGGAAGGGTCCTGACCAAGCAATTTTCACTGACAGCATGAGCTTAGGGGGAGCGTACTTCACAGACGTTTCATCACGTCCTTACCGAGCGCAGCAAGGCCCTCTGCTTGGCGGTTTTGCTGTTGGGTTTGAGGATGAGAAACAAAGCCTGAGGCTGGGGAGGTGCCCGAAGCAGGGAGGGAGGTAACGGAGCCTGGATCCCAGCCCTTCTCTCGACGGTTGCAGCTCTGGTAAGACCATCATTTCAGGAAATATCAACTGTCACCCAAGGAGATTTTACAAGACGTGATGGGAATCATCATTTCCCACGTAGACCTGTAGCTGACGTGTGACTGAGAAGGGAAGGGCCCCCGTGTGGGACGTGGGAACATGGGCAGTGGAAAGAAATACCGCGCCTGCAGCCGGGGGACCCGCTGTCGCCACACACACGCGGATGCTTTGGCTGGGAGGTTGGAGAGCCAATGGCTCTGATCTGTTAAAATACAAAAGTGGACTGAGTAATGCGAAGGTCCAGTTGGCTTTATTCAGTGATTCGCGTATCTGGCAGCAGCCCTTAGAGCAATGAGAAGGGAGCTCTGAGGAAGGACCCAAAAGAAAGGGTTTTCCAGGGGGGCAGGGTGAGGGGGCAGGAAGATGTCACAAGAGGAGGAAAGGGACTGTTCCAGGCCAGGCCACCTTCCTCTGGGGGAAGGGAAGGCAGGGGTCTAATCACACCAGTGACCTCACCGGTGCTGGTCAGGCGTTTCGGGCAGTCTCTTTAAAGGTCCCGTTTCTGGGAGAGCTTGAAACTGCAATGAACAGAAATCAGCAGAAGTTGCTGTCCTGGGGGGGACAAATGACTCCATTTCGGGCTTGTTATTTCTTTTTAATAGATCTTTCTATTAAAGATAGAAAGATGGTGGTGCCTGAGTCCGCGCCACCAGATCAAAGGAGGGTTTGCAAAGTGCACGTCTGAGTCTTTGAAACGTCAAGTCAGAAGAAATCTTTGTCCTGCATCACACTCCGAAGGTTCTGGTTGCACGTGGGTCCTTGCAGTCTCCAGAACCTGGTGCAAGATCAGAGCCAAAGCCGCCCCAGCCAGCCTGGCAAGGAAGCATCTCCAGGTGTGGCCTCCTGCCTTCACACACCTGGACGAGGGAGGGCTGCTCTGTGGCTTGGCAGCCAAGGGTCTGGACCACCGCTTTGTTCCTCACATGCCCGAAGGGGTCAGCCGTCACAGGTGACAATCCCTGACCCCTGAGGGCAGGAACTGCGGGAAGGGAAGGACACACACGTGCACACGTGCACATGCCGACTGAACATCGGTACTTGCCGTCTGCCTCTACAACGATTAAATCACAAGCTGCTGTGACCGCTGACCTTCAACACCCCCTGCAAGGAGTGACCAGCAGAAACCTTCTGCAAAATGTGCGCTTGGTTGCCTGCACCCACCTTCACCAGAATCACAGGTACGCTGACCTTCCCCGCTGCCTCTTTGGAGCAGTTCCTCAGAGCTGTCTGAAGTGCTGTCTCCCGGGCTACAGTCCACATTTTGCCCCAAATAAACCCTACCTCACAACTCTCACGCTGTGTATTTTTTTTCATCGACGTGTACACACACATGCGTGCACACACACGTGCACATACATGTGTGTACACACTCACACACACACACAGTTTCTCTTTGCAAACTGTGTAGCCGTCCTCAGCCCCATCTCTGCGTGGGGAAGCCCCAGACCCGCAACCTCCCTTCACTTTCTCCGCCAAACGCTGGTCCTGTCTCCCCCCTACCCCCTGCCCTCGGCTGGCGGCCCCCCTTGGAAACCTCCCAAGTCTGCCATTTCCGGGAAGCAAGTCACCGGTATTCTGGTCTGCAGCCCGCAAGACTCTCTTTCCCCTCATAGGAGAGATGAATTATTCGTGGGGTTTCTAAGGCCTCCAGGGCATGGCTTTTGCCCCACGAGGTGAGGAAGCCCGTGGATCTGTCCGTCGTGGGGATGGATGGCCGGCAGACAGCCCTTCCCCTTGGCCGTCCTGTCTGAGATCTCAGGGCTGATGAGGGCCACAGGCCAGCGTTGGGTCTGGGGACGGTGTGCTTTGAAATCACACTGATCGGGGAGAAGAAGCGGGATTTTGTCCCGTGCCAGCTCCTCGGGTGAGTCATCACCTCCGATGGCAGATACAAAACAGCAACAGACGTGACTCTGCTGAGACGGTGTCAGGCCACTGGCCTCGGGGCTCCCCCGCCCCTGTGCACGGAGGTCAGAGGTGTGAGTGTAGGGGTGTCATGTGAAGCAGACAGCCAGTGCCTGGTTCACTGCAGTGGCTTGTGGGAGAGCCTCGTGAGTGTGTGTGTGTGTGTGTGTGCACGCGTGTGAGACACAGGTGGTGTGTAATGTACGAGCTGCATTTCCTATGGTCCATTTTGCCCCTGCTTCTGGGGACCCTAGTTGGGCCCGGTGGTGCCCTTGGTGAAGGAGCTTCCCGCCCAGGCCCAGCCCTTTAATCACCTTCTTCTGACTCAGAGCATCTCAGAGTCCACTTGAAAGGGGCGCCTGCAGCTCCTTCTTTGCTCTGATCTCTGAAACAGGCCCCAGTTCCATCTGCTCTGCGCTCCGCATGTGAGGAATATTATCCAGCCATGACGAGGAAAGAACTCCTGTCGTCTGCACGGATGGACCAGAGGGTGTCTGGTGCAATGAGCCAGACGCAGAAAGGACAACACTGCCTGTCTTACCTGTGTTGCATCAAAAGCAGTCCAGCTGCCGGGCCAGAGCAGGGCGGTTGTCACCAGCGGCTGGGCAGGGAATGGGGAGATGTTGGTCGAAGGGCGCAAACCTCCACTTAATAGGTAGGGACGTCCTGGGATCAGGTGCCGGCATGGGGCCTGTAGTTAGTAATAGGTTTCTGTGTACTTGAAATTTGCTCAGAGGGTAGATTTAAGTGTTCTCATCATCACCAGTGGCTATGTGGGGTGTGGATGTGTCAGTGAACTTGGTGTGCTGGACAGTTCCCACGTATTCCTACTCAACACACCGCGTAGTACACCTTACATATGTAAGTTTCATTTGTCACTTACACCCCAATCAAGCTGGGCAAAAGAAATTAACATTTTTAAAAAGGTGGGCCCTGCTCTGTGGGTGCCCCCAGGGCCGGGACTTAGGGACATGCTGGTGTCCGGCACCCAGAGACAGGCTGCGGGGCTGACCTCAGGACCAGGACTCCGCCGGCCCTGGCGGGGCCCCTGCTTCCTGCCTGGAGCCTGTGCTCGGCGCACTTCTGCCTGGGTGTGCAGCTGCCAGGCACATAATTGTGAGCTCTTAGGGAGTGATGCCAGCCTGGTTCCTACTGGGAGCGACTCCATCATCCTGACAATTGTGGGACTGGAGCCCTCTTGGTATTAGGTGTCGGTGTGATAGACAGACACGTTTGTCCCGCTGTCCTGATTTTGATCCCCTTGGTGGACCAGATGAAGCTGGCGGGGTGGAGGGAATGTTACTTGGCAAGAATGACAACGGCAGATGGCAGAAGACAGGGCGTAGCCCGCTGCAGAGTCATGGCGCTGCCCTCACTGTGTATCATGGGCAGTTGTGAGGACTTTTCTGCCACACAAATGAGCAAAGGGATGGAGACGTTTCAGAGAAAGGCAGCGAAGATAATCAGAGAGGTGAGAGCCTGTCTGCCGAGGCCAGACAGATGCTTGATAAATATTTGGTTTGTCAAATATTTGGGGGTGGTCAAGGCACACCCCCAAATTTCATGTCCTGTCATCTTGGCGTGAACACAGCAAGGCAGGCAGTGTTATTTCTCACTCTGTTTAGACAAGAAAACCAGGGCTTGGAGGTGGGGTAACAGGCCTGTGTTTCTCAGAATAGTCCTAGCTGACCCGACACATAAACCCCCAATTCTGCAGCTTAATCTCAGAAAGTTAATTTTTGCTTAGAAAACATTGGGTGGGTGAGTGACCTTTTCCGTGGTTGCGCTGGGTCCCTCCGTGTTCCCACCCTTCCGTCCCCGCAGTCCTCCCCATTCAGCCAGAGGAGGAGTAGGGAGAGAGGCCCTGCCTCGGTCAGAAGCATCCGGAGACACTCTGCCCCCTCCCCACAGGCCAGAACCAGCCTCGTTGCCTCGCCTGCCAGGTGGGGAAGCTGGAAAGGTCCTGGGCTCAGAAAACCCCGCCAGGCTGTCAGGGCCGCCGCCAGCCTCGCTCAGCGGAGTCCAAGCCAGGCTTTCTCTCACACTTTTCCAAACCCCAGGGCCTCCCAACAAAGCGGGGAGAATTCAGGAATGAAAAAGAAGATGCCCATGGAAGGGAAGGAAGGCAGGTGTCTCCTCCATCCTTAACTCTTAGTTAGGGACCAGGAACCTCACCAGACAAGCCTGCCTCCTGTCTCTCCCCATCCGGCCCCTCCCGCAGGAGCGGGCATCCCATCGCACACTCATCAGGCCCTTTGGTGAGGCGTCACCTAAAAACCACCGCGGCAGAACAGGAGGTGGCAGTAAATGAAAAGATAGTTTTCCTAACTTAGCAGAAACACCTGAAGGAGAAAAGGATATAAAGCCGCCTTCTGAAAGCGAGCAATAAGCAGCTGCGGCACGTCTTCAAAACGGCAGCTTTCAAACAGCACAGCGGCGGCGGGAGGCCTTCCTCTGATCTTGGGATTCCCAGAGCGGCCAGGGTTCCCTTCACGCCGCACGTACAAGGGCTCAGAAGCATTCAGCTCTCCAAGAGGACCCTGGAAAGCTGCAGTTGTAGGTTGGAAAATGTCTGTTTCTCTTCCTTCCTTCAATATACCCTTCCTTCCTTCAATTCTTTTCCTTTGCTTTTCTTGGAAAAGAAAAGACAAGAATGGGAGCGATTGCTTGACTGACTAAAGCAAAGCGAGCCACTGCTTGGTGTTACTCTCCCGGTTAATTGGGAGGAAACAGGGTATTCGCCAGAGCCCCAGGGATGGTCTGTGTCTCCCGATTTTGTGGGCTGCAGAAGGAGGAGGCCATGCTTCCCTCCCTCTTTGCTGTGTCCCCGGGAAGCCGTGGGGGAGGAGGGGAGGGGGTGTGAGCAGCTTCGGGACCCCCCAGGTCAACTTCAGCATCTCCCTGGGGCTTGAATCCAGCACGAGGCTCCGCAGGGTCGCGCCAGCATGGAGACATCAGTGGTGGGAAGTGAAGGAGAATCCCCGCAGGCCACGTTCTAGCCTGTGAGTCCACTCCCTTAGCAGCGTGGACCCAGAGAAAGGAGACTCCAGAGGCAGGGCCCCTACCGCTGGCTGTGGTCCAGGGACAGCCAGGACGCCTCCGGCCTGAGGTTAGGGACACACAATTCCCTCCCCTGCCAAGGGCCTGAGCCTGGGGCGAGTCCCTCAGGGCCTGATGGTCACTGCTTTAATCCCATGCCTGGATCAAAATCATTATTTCAACTTAGTAAGTCTGGGCTCAGCTCATTAACATGGCATTTTTGTTGTGAAAGGCAGAGTCCAGTAGCCATCTGTGAGCTGTAATTTCAGGGGCACCAGAAAATTCCCCACTTATTCCTGAATCTTTCTTTGTCATGTCTTCTGAAATCTCCCCACTAGACATAGATTATCTGAAGACCTTTAAGCACTTCAGTCTTCAAGAGCCTTGATGAAAAATGCCCACAGTCCGGGAACAGTAACCCCGAGAACCACTATTCATAAGCGCAGTTTTATTTGATCAGACAGCACACCTCCCCCGCTGCAGCGAACCTGTGTGATGCTCCTTCATGATCTGCAAATGGAATTCACAGATAGCACAGTCTTTATAAAAAGCAATATAAGGCCCTCACCTTTATATGAAGGAGGAGTAAAAAGAAAGCAATTGTGATGGTAAATTTTGTGTCACCTTGATTGGCACAGGGCGCCGGATGAGACAGGACTCTGGACGTGTGTGAGGGTGTTTCCGGGCGAGATGAGCGTTTGAATCTGTGGACTCAGGGAAGCAGGTCGCCCTGCCCAATGTGGGTGGGCAGCGTCCAGTCTGCTGAGGCCCCAGTGGGACAAAAGTTGCAGGGAGGAGAATCCTCCCGTTTTTCCTGCCTCACTGATGCGCTGGACTGTCTCATTCATCTTCTCCTGCCCTCCGGCTGGGATTTACACCATCAGCTCTGCTGGTTCTCAAGCTTTCAGACCGAGACTGAATCCCACCACCTGCTCTCCTGGTCTCAGCTTGCAGACGGCATGTGGGGGGCTTCTCAGCCTCCATAACCTCGTGAACCAATTCCTTTCATAAATATATGTATTTTATGTATGTATATATATATAATTGGTTCTGTTCCTCTGCAGGACCCTGACGAATACAGTAATTTTATAACATAACACGTATTTTGGTATCTGAGTGCTTGGGTGCCGCAGCTGAGAAGATAACGATGGTGTCTGCTGCTGGCCAACCGCTCACTAATGTTAGGATCCCCATGGACGCAGTGAAGATGCAGACTGACACCAAGAAACCTGGAGTGAATCGATCAGCACAAGTTATTGAGAATTTCAAGCAAAGCCAAGTGCGATCTGCCTGCAAGTCAGAGGGTTGTGTGTTCCAGGTAAGTTCAGTGCTTGCTGAGACTTGGCCTGAAGACGGGTGTTAACAGTAAAGCAGGCTTAGACTGTGTTCCTGTGATGAGAAGTAGGTTCTCCCCCTGCAGGAAGGTCCCCTTCCTTTCAGGGTGGTTAGCACCCTGCTGCCAGCCCCTGAGGGTCAGTTGTCTTGGTGATAACGGAGACAACACGATGACGTGTTGAGAATGTCCCCTAGGGGGCGATGTCACACAGGTTGAGAAGCGCTGTGATGAGTACCATATGATGATAGGATGGTTGCCAAGAGAAAAGAATGAGGGAGGAGCAGAGGTCAGCTTGGGAGGCTGGAGAGGGGAGACTGTGCTTCAGAGGAGGGTGGGCGGGCGCCTCAGGGGGACGTGGGGCTAAGGGTCCCATGCATCATGTTATGGAAGCTACGCCCTAGTTAGCACCTGACATCAAAGGGAGTGATTGCAGGACGATACCCGCTGCACACTGGAACCCGTGACTGAGATGGACCTGCACGTACGCCCTCCTCTCTCCATCTGCCCACACAGCATCCAAATTGCCAATCAGGCACCTGGAAAACTCCTGCTGAGGGGACTTTTCATGTTAAACAGTATTTTAAGGTTCAGGGAGAAACGCCAGGAGAGGTCTGTCCAGCCCTCTATTGGGAGATGTAAGGGACCTGGAATCATGTCCGGTGCAGGCTTGCGTTCAGACCCCTGAGGAGATCAATCCCTTTCCTTCAGTCTTCAGGATGAGGTTCTCTCTCAAACAGCTGCAAGACCAAAAGCATTAATTAGCTTCATCTCTTCCAAAGACCCAAATAGAATGTTACAGCAGGCTATAGATGCCAGCTACTTTCAAATTCTAACTTCGAAAAACGAAAACTGAGACCATAAAAAACAAAAGTAGGGAACAAGCAGTTTTAATAAAAATCTACTAAGCATCAGGTGCTTTCTATACACTTCTCTATCCCATTTAATCATCAAAATTTCCCTTCTGTAGGGACCAGGGGAGTTAAGTAACTTCTCCAGAGGTCACAGCTCAGGGAACTGCCCGCCGGTAGAAGAGCATATGCTAGACTGTTGACTTCTCAGTGCTGTTTATATTAGTTCCTATTTCCTGGAGTTAAAAGAGATATTTAACAAGAAATAAGAATGTATTTTCAGGCAGAGAATCTTACCTACTTTGCTATTGATATTTTGCCACAGAGTAGCAGTGAAGTTTGCTCTCTACTCATTACATTAAAACAAGTAAACTGTTGGCTTGTCTTCACTGAGTTTTGCAACAAGCATAGAGGCAGCTTGGCAGAGGTGAGGTCTTGCTGAGGGGTCCCCCTTCCTCAACCAGGGGAGGGGGACCGAGAAGCAAGCCCACTCCCTGAGGCTGCCCCACCGCCAGGGCTGACATGCTCAGACAGGTCAGCAAGCAAACTTCCCCAGGCTCAGTGTCCAGTGCAGAGACCCCTCCAATCACTACCACCTGTATGCTGATCTTTGAAGTGGGGTTTCAAGCTGTGTTCCAGAAAGCCAGATTTGACCTGAAAAAAAAAAAGGCTAATTCAGAAGCAAATTCTTATAACCAACCTGGGAGTCTACTGGGGTCATTGCTAAGAGAACAAGCAGAAAAGTGTTTGGATGATAAATGTTGTCATTGTTTGAAACTTGGTAGCATCAGAAGTAACTTCAAATGCTTGAACTATGTTCTTGTTGAAAAGTAAAGTTGGATGGGAAAAGTGGGAGTCCCCTTTTGGTAACAGAGCCTGTAGGGAAAGAGCTGCTTGGACAACACTGCCTTCTGGTGAAAGTGTATCCCTATTGCAGGCAAAATGTCCAGGTCATAAATAGTCCCTTGAGGGACAAACTTGTGAGTTTCTTGCTACACTAGAGAAAAATGACCATGCCGGTACTTTACTCAGACATAAACATGAAATATTACTCAGGAATATTACTCCAGTGTAAAAAGTTGCCATTTGCAACAACATGAGTGGATCTAGAGAGAATTATGCTCATTGAAATAAGTCAGAGAGAGAAAGACAGCTACCATATGGTCTCACTTATATGTGGCATCTAAGGATCAAACAAACAAAACAAAAACAGACTCAAAGTTGCTGAGAACAAATGGGTGGCTGTCAGAGGGGTGGGTGGGGGGTGAAGTAGGTGAAGGAGACTAAGAGGAACAACCTCCAATAACATTGTAATAACTTTGTATGGGGACAGAAGTTTACTAGATTTATTGTGGTGGTCATTTCAAAATGTGTGTGAATGTCAAATCACTATGAACTATACCTGAAACTAACATAATATTGTATGCCAACTATAACTCAATAAAAAATAAAAATAAAAAAATAATAAATAATATAAAATAATATAAAATATAATAAAAAATATTTTATTTTATAATAAATAATAAAAAAATAATAAAAAATAGCACTATATATCAGAACCCCAGGATATTAAAAAAAGGCACACTTCTATCATTATTGTTATAAAGCTTTTTTAGATAAATGTAAGTATTTGATAGTCATTTAAAACTCCTCAATAATCATGCCCTCTTTGGATGACTCTTTGAAGTGGATTACAAACTTAAATTTGAGAAATATTAAGGAAGAGAATTATTAACAGAAAAAAATCTTAACCTGATGGGTTTCATTATCTTCTAGTTAAAGGGTCTACTCCTGAAATTTTGGGCAAGGTCTGAAGGAAGACACAGTGAGGAAGATGGGAATGTGGACGGGGCTAAAAGTGCCCGGTGCTTGTGTGTATTGTGGCAGCTCTGCCTGTTCACCCGAGCTCTGGCTCTCACTGTCCAGTTCTGGAATTTCTAAAATAATACAAAGTGAAGAAGATTCACAGATGTATTAAGTAATACGTACCTACCCAAGGGAAAGAAACATCTTATTTTCTGGCCAATTTTCAAGTAACTAAAGTATCAGAAACCTGCATGTATTAGTTGACACTCAGTCTTTTCCACACCCTCGTGCTCACCCGCGGGGTCAGGGAAGATGGGACGAGGCACACCTCTCCCCTTTCTGTATTAGTCACCTGCTGCTGCGTGACAAATTACCCCAAATTTTGCAGCTTAAACAAATCAACGCTTACCGTCTCAGCGTTGGTGGGTGAGGAATTTGGAAGTGGCTTGGTGCGTGGCTCAGAGTCTCCACTGAGGTTGCAGTCAAGGTGTCGGCCGGGGCCCCTTCACCCGAAGGTGCGACAGGGGCTGGAGTGTCCACTTCCAAGATGGTGCCTCACATGGCTCCCATTCCTCACACACGGGCCCCCCCATCGGGACGCTTGGGTATCTTCATGACATGGCACTGGCCTGCCCCCGAGTGAGTGTTCCCAGAAGGAGCGAGGAGGAAGCCAGGTGCCTTTGTGATCAGTCAGGGGACTGATATGCAGTCATCTCCGCCTATTCCACATGTGAAACGCAAACCAAGTGCAGCTCACACCAAGGGGCGTGAACGTGCTTTAAAACCAACACCTTTCTTGAAAACTCTGCTATAGAATTTCTGGTTTTTTCATTCTTAGTGTAATTACTTCTTAGAGAAAATGAATGAGACCTGGCTCTACCACATGAATTTCTGCACTTGGCTTCTTTCCATTTCATGAATAAGCCAGGTTAGGGGATTAGGAACTAGACCTTGAGGCTACAGGTCTCATGGCTAAGATTTCCCAGTCTTTGAAATGCTGAGAATTGTTTTCAGGAAAGGGATATCCCTAGAGTCCTTGTTGATCAATTTGGGGTATTTTGGGGTCTTTGTCTCATAGCATTCTCAATACTTACGGAAAGATTGGTTTGGTTACTTTGGAATAGAGGCCGATTCATTTTCCAAATATTTACAGTTCCTAACTGTATCTGAATGTCAAAGCTCACGCAGCCCACACCTCTAAACTGTGGTTTACTTTAGGAAATGGTCCTGAGTAGCAGTATAGCTTGATTTCTAATTCCCAACCTTAAAACAACTCTCATAACCATCAAAATGATACGATTGATTCTAGAAAGAGAAACAACTGGACCTGAGGTTTACCCACTGCAGCCTCTGCCATTTGGGGGGGGGGGAGTCATTCTTGGAGTCACAACTGATCTGAGTCTACAATCATGCCCTATATATTAATCAATCATTTGATAACGTACGTAATTGTACAAATGCATTGAGTGGCCTTGGCAAGAATGTGTCCTCATAAAATGCCCTACATGCTCCACTTACATTTACCACAATCCTATTCACATAGATAATTGCACACCTTCCAGCAAAACATAAAGTTATACCTCAGCACATTTGCTAACCCACCAAAGACAACATATGACTCTCCTTAAAATGATGAGACCAGGGCATAGCCACATCTGAAAGGCAAACGTAAAAGCCAATTGAGTTGGAATTCGAATAATTAAAGCTTTCTGGTTTCTTTAAACAACATAAAAATATAAGAAGCTAATTATTTCAAGTAATTAGCACATCCGAAGTCAAGTGCAAGGGCAGCTTGTACAGAGCCCAGAAGAAACTGTGTAAGCAAGGAACCGAGAAAATGCCGTCATGTTCTGCGTTGGTCCGCTAACGCCACATAGGAAGTGATGCTGACGCATCTTCTCGGGCACCACACCTGCTCACTACCTTTACCCGCAGTTCACTGCTTCCAAAGTAACCTGGTCCCAACGTGCTTTAGGATGCGTTTTCAGTTTTTAAAGTTGTATTTTTGGCTTCCTCTCTGAAGCTGGAAATGTACCTTGTGAATGGATGGGTCAGATCTTACTAGCAGCCGGAATGTATTTACACTTAAAGGCATGTTTGAGGTTGTTTACCATGAGCAGTGCAACAGAAAATGTCCTTGACGTGTATGAGGAACTCAGCCGGAGAGACACAGGATGGAACGGCAGGAGAGGAGGGCAGGGGAAGGGAGACCTGCAGGAGAGCTGTGTAATCACGCAGGCAGGGAGTGGGCACCCCATGTCCACAGTGTCCTCTGATCAGAGACCTGCGACCCTGTCTCTCAATCATGAGAAAGGAGAACGCAGACAAAGGCGGAGTTCAGGGCCGGAAGCAGAGCATCAAATGGCAGAAACACCTTTCCCCCTTGGGGCTGGACACCAGGGTATCAACATGGCCCTTGGGAGACAAACATGTTAATAACTTCCTCGAGGCTGCGTGTTTCAAGGTTAATGTCTCTTGATAGATGCCTCCATCCTTTCATAAAGGATTATAGCAAGAAGAAGAGCAATGTGGGTACTAAGGCATCAGCACCTCAAACACCTTTTGTTGGCTTCCAATTTGTACCTTTTAATGAAGGCGCACGTTGAAGGGTTTAGTTCTCTGTTTTTACTACCATCCTGCCCTGGGGATTTAGGTGGGTCTGTGGCATACGCAAACCCGTATTTCTACCCTGCGGTTCATGGCCCTGGGGCCCCTCCTCTGAGATGCCTAGCAGTTAAGTGACTCACGAGATACATCAGGCAGGGTCCCGAGGGACCACAGATGGGAATAAGCCAGTGCTGTTGGCATGAGCTCTGTCAACCTGACTCGGCCTTCTAGAATCCATAAGCCTGGATAGGCTAGCCCGTTCGGAGTGAATGAAAGTGGCCCAGGTTACATAGCTGAAAGACTGCAATAACCAAAGAGCATTGACCTAGGAGCCAAGAGGCCTGGTTGTCACAGGAATGATGATGTGAGCTTGAACAAACCACTCACCTCTGTGAGACTCAGTTTCCTCCTCTGTGAAATAGGGACATTATCACTTTTCCAGGTGTGGGAGGTTGGATAATTAGTCCCCATTCTTCTGTCACCTATAAAAGAGGTTTAGACCTCATGACTTTGCAGGGCCTCCCAGGAGGGTCTGACTATGTGTCCCGGCCCACTGGTATTGGGCATGGCCATGGGGCTTGCCTGCCAGGGATGTGGGCAGAGGTGTCAGTGTGCCGGCTTTAGGAGGAGGCTTCAGGGGTCCCCACTGTCTCGAGGTCTAGCATGAAAGGAACACACCCCGGTCAGCTGCTGTCCTTCAGCTGCAGCCCCAGAATAGCATGTGGGACAGAAAGAAGTTAAACCCACAGCTTGGAGCCAAGCTACCCAGACAACCAGCTGAGCCCAGTGTAGACCAATTGAGCCACTGGTGACCTAGACACTCATGAGAGTGAAAAACAATGTTTGTTCTCAGAAACCACTGAGTTTTGGGATGGCTTGTTACCCAGCATTACTATGACAATTGTTGACTAATATACCCACATATTTGCTGTTTCTCCTAAAGCCATGAATGTAAAAATGCTTTGTAATCTGCTTTAAAAAAAGATACGCATCTGGAATGAATCGTCTATAAAGGCAGAAACTTTTGTTACTATGCCTAGAAGAGTTCCTGGTACAAAACAATAACTCAATAAATACAGTTTTGGTTGAGTTGAAGAATGGATGGACTGTTTGATAGAAAATATGTTTATTAACATTGACGCTTCTCCCATAGGCACTGTTTCCTTGGGTTTAAGTAATTCATTTCTGTTAATATAAATACCCCTGAGAAAGATAAATTGTTTTTCATAACACTTCAGTTTGAGGGTGTTCAATGCTAGTTACCTGTAGTGATTATCGAAACTGTAGAAAACCAGAGGTGAAGAGCCAGGGTCTAAAAATGGATTTCCTACTTTGACCCATGGATAACTTGTTTACTTTGACAAAACTTTGGGAGTTTTGCTAAAACTAGCATTCTTCCCCCAAAACATGTCTTTCATAAAGTACAGGTACACAGATACAGACATGTACACTAATATTGTCCTGTATACATTTATTGGCTATATTTGTGAGTGTATGTCTATCCATCTGCCTGTCTATCCATCTGCCTATCTATCTATCTATCTATCCATCTGCCTGTCTATCCATCTGCCTATCTATCTATCTTCTATCTCTCTATGCAGAGATTTGTTGGAACCACCAGGGAACTCATGTGCTCTGGGAGGCTAGAAACAGAACTGCGAGGGGATTATTCCAATTGCTCTGAATCTAAGCACAAAATGTATGTGTTTCAAGGAGACGGGACCCAGAAATATGGGCTAGAAGCTTTGCTTCTCTCATTGGTGGTGGGACCTTGGGCAAAGCATAAAATAAGGTAGTTTGGGTTAGATAAACTCCAGATTCTCTGAAATTTATTCTCTGGAGCTTTTAAAGGGAAAAGAAGGTATGTTTACCTGAATCACTCGGTGATGGCGCTGGGTTAGCACACAGTTCCTGGAAAGAGTCGTCTGGAAATGTTTAATTTCCCAGTCTGCCGTCAGGATGGCTGTCACATCTACATCACTCCCTCATCCCACTGCCCTGGTGCCTGGGGTAGTGTTAACATGGTTTATTCAAACATATTTGCTAAGAAACCTGCAGTTCTCAGACAGCACGTTGTTTAAGTGATTAAGAGAGATTTGCACTCAGCATAAGAACCTGAGTAACGCACATGCAGACACAATACATCGCTTCTGGCTCTGGGTGTCTGTTTTGTTTTGTTTTTCCTGCTATTTTTTATGATCGTCAAAAGTTTCTCTACATTTGGATGTTCCTGGGGCCAAATGCTGCCATTTGGATGCCTTTTGCAAACTCCCATTAACCTTTACCACATGACAAACGGTGTCTGCACTGACTCAGTCACTCTCCAAAGGCGGACAGGTGGAGGCCCAACTCCTCAGGGCTGTTTGTTCCCTCACCGGGCCAACAACGACTGTTTGGAGACCTCCCCAGTGGGGTTCCTGCCCTGCCTCAATCCCATCCCACCCCTGCAAGCCCATGTTTATGTATATTTCAGTGTGGAGCCCCGGGCCACTCATTCTAACCGTCCTCTTGCCGAGAATCCCTGTGTCACTGCTATTGGTGGCAGATGGGACATCATGACCCAAGCGCAGGCCCAGGGTTTGTGATGAAGACTGGGCTGTAGGGTATCCTCTTGTACCAGAACTTGCCCCGAAACCGCGAGCTCCAGAGCCCTCCCTGCCCCGGCCTGGGCAGCTGAGCCCGCCACGCCAGCTGCACTTTCTGAATTCTGGGAGCAGCTATTGTCTGTGTCACTGGCCAGACACTGTGTTTTGGGGGCACGAGAACTCATGGTTTGCATCCAAAAGCTCTGCTGAAGTGTGGTCACAGGAGAGACATTTGTTGTTCGGGTCTTGTTCTCATTTGTGGGTCTCCAAACAATCCCCAGGGCATCGCCTCTCTCTGCAGATGGGGAAACGGAGGCCACGAGGTTAAGTGACCGACAGCAGGTACGTGTGGCATCAGCACAGACCTGGGATGGGCTGAGCTCTCCTCCCAGGCTCCGCTTCTGTGTCCCTGCTTCTCAGTAAAGACCTTTATTCTCTGAATATCGCTCAGAAGGTCCTCGGCCCAGAGCTGCTTGGCCCTATTGGTCTTCCAAGTTGGTGGGGGGATTGCAGAAAAGAGATGGCATTTTTTTCCAGGAAACATGGTCAGAGTTCCACCCAGTCCCGATTTCTACCAAACAGTCGTGGCTACGTGCGAGCTGCACTCAGGGTGTTGCTATGAACACGAATAGGATGGCCCATCACCCCAATGCGGTCTGAGGAGTGTTCCCAGGGATGTCTCTGGGCACTGTCATTGGCCTCACAAGACAGCTGTGGCCACGACCTTGTGCCCAGTGACACTCGGCACGGGGTGTGTCACCCACTCTCTCTGCAGAGAGTCTCGCCCAGTGGGAAGAGAGGCTGGCCCGAGCGGCCCCGACCCAAGGCCACGTGGGTGATGTGTGGGAAGAGGCCACGGCAGCCCGGCACCCGTGGTCCAGGACCAGTCCCGAGGGCCAGACGCGTCTTTCCTGTGTCCTGCGTGAGGCTCTCAGCGCAGAGAACCTGAGCCGCGGCCAAGCCCACATTCCTTTACCTCCCGGGCAGTTTGCTGGGACGGCTGCTTGCGGGGGGGACCGCTGAGTCTCCGCCAGCCTGGATCCCTCCCCTTCCCCACTGCCCAGGGTTCAGGGAGTGGGGAACCGGGGGAAGTGGCAGTGGGCTGGGAAGGAAGTGTTCTGGGAAGATGGGCAGAGCCGGGCTCGCGTGGGGCTGCGGCTGCTTCTAAGCTCTCCGTCCCCGGCTTCCCCCAGTGCACACAGCAGGCCCAGGAGTGACGCCCCTGACACACGGGAGCCCTTTCTTGTCTTGTTTTTCCGTTTAAAATGTCAAGCTTGTCATCGTCCAGCTGCACCTCCCGCTCTCCGCCCCTTCCTGCCGCTCATTGAAGAGCAAAGTGAATTCTGAGTCTTGCTGCGTCACAGTTAGAAAGAGCAAGTGATCTCATTATCTCCCAGGGACCTTGGGGAGCGCGGCCGCCCAGGGGGAGGGTGCTAAAGTGGGGGGGCCCGCCCGGGCTTCACACCCAGCTAGAGTTTGATGAATGTTTATGGAATGGGATACAGACAGGGAAGCGGATAAGGCTGTGCCCGGTCCATCGTTTCTGGTCTAACAGTGCCGGGCAAGGCCCCTGCCTCTGGGGCCCTGACGGCTACCCGGGCTCTCTTCTGTGGCTGCAGCCGGGAGCCGAGGGTGCGGGCTGGACACAGGCCTTGGGCTCTGGGCCGGCTCAGGGCCCCGCTAGACAGGGGTTTTCCCCAGGAAACTCCCCGCTGTGCCTCAGCTACGGAGCCCCTGTGCCGCTGTGAGCAGGTGATGGTAATAGCGTCTGCCCACGTGTTTGGAGGACAAAATGCATTAAAACACATGAGGGTGTTAGAACAGTGCTTGGGTCGTAGAGCTGCCAACCTCTCCGGCCCCGCACGAGCCTCTGATGTGGCGCTGCCTCTGTCTCTCTCCCTCTGGTCCTTCTGGTCCCAGCAGATGCCCCACAGATAAGGCTCTCCTTGCCACCCCCCTGCCATGCCTGCCCCAGCCCGGCCACCGGTCCATCAGACCTGAGCCTGGCCAGGCCTCAGTCTTAGCCCTACAAGTGGCCCTGAATTGCAGGAGCGGCGTAGGGGCGGCCAGACAGCCGTCACTGCAACAGCGAGACCGTCGTGTCCCTGGCGTGCAGGCCCTCACACAAGCGATGTTATTTATCTCCGAGGAGCGCCGTGCGTGGTATCATCACACCCATTTAGAGGTGAAAACTAGGACCCAGAGAGGCCGCACAGCACGCGGGATTTGAAACCAGGCTCTCCCAGCCCCAAGGCCCGTGTTAGCCCCTGGCACCGTGACCGTGGCCCCCATGAGGGGCAGGCGTCCAGAGGGCTCCTGGGGACGGGACTCCATTCCCTAGCCCGATGCTCCTCGTGACTCTAAAACCTTTCCCTTCCGTCCAGGTCCATTCCGGCCCCCGGGCCCCAGGAATGACGCGTGTGCCCTCCAGGTCCATGTCGGCCCCCGGGCCCCAGGAGTGACGCGTGTGCCCTACTGCGCGCAGGTGTTTGCTGCACCGGCAGGAGAGGGTGAGGGCATATTTGGTGCCCAGATGTGCCCCAAAGCAAATTTCTCCCCACTTTTCTTCTGGCTGTCCATCAAAGCCTTTTTTTTTTTTTTTTTCTTGCGGTACGCGGGCCTCTCACCCCTGTGGCCTCTCCTGTTGCGGAGCACAGGCTCCGGACGCGCAGGCTCAGCGGCCATGGCTCACGGGTCCAGCTGCTCCGCGGCACGTGGGATCCTCCCAGACCGGGGCACGAACCCGTGTCCCCTGCATCGGCAGGCGGACTCGCAACCACTGCGCCACCAGGGAAGCCTTTTTTTTTTTTTTTAAATATTTGTGTATCTATTTGGCTGCTTCAGGTCTTGGTTGTGGCACTTGGGATCTTTTAGTTGCGGTGTCCAGGATCTAGTTCCCTGACCAGGATCCGAACCTGGGCCCCCTGCATTGGGAGCACGCAGTCTTAGCCACTGGACCACCAGGGAAGTCCCCAAAGCCTTCTTTTACACTCAGATTTTCTGCCGTCAGGAAGAAACCGAAAACCTACACTCTGAGGGGTCTTCTAGAAGGCGTGATGCTCTCGGAGCCAGGCTCCTGCGTCTGCAGGGAGACGTCCTGCCGGACTGAGTTGTGTAGGGAGGGCATTGGGTGCAGGCGGACCGCGCCCGGCAAACAGCAGAGGGCAGTGCGGTCCCTACATTCGACGCGCGTCACAATCCGGGGAGTTGCTGTCCGCCCCCCGCGGACCAGGCGAGATCTCCTCCACGGGCGGTATTCAGTGCTGGTGCCCGGAAAGGCAGCGCTCTGCGCACCCGCCCCGTCCCTCCCTCGGCGCCGATGGACACGCAGCAGCCCCCGTGGACGCTTTCGCGCACTCAGGTGGGACGAGGGCAGAGCTGTCAGGGGACAGCCGGGAGGGACCTGTGTGCGGCGACTCCTGCATCGCACGGTGGACGCTGAACTTGTTCGCGTACAGGTGACCCGCAGGCTGACGGGGGAGCTCGCGTCCACGGCGCTTAGCGAGCTTGTGTCTGTACGGCACCTGCACCAGACACTCTTCTTCTTCTGCCTCTGCCCTGTGAGATGGAGCCCCAGGTACCGACGGGGCCTGGGCACCGGGAGTGACCGCCCAGCCGCATCAGGCCCGGCCCGGCCGGGAGTCGCCCAGCAGCACGTCTGGAGCCTGTGACCACGGGAGTCCCCAGCTCCACTGGGGACCCGATCGCTGTCCGGCCTGCAGCTTGGACATCTACACTGGCCCACAGCACCTCCGCACGATCCCCTGCAGGCCGCAGTCTTCCAGACGCCGAGGGACTCACCCTGCGGCCGCTGACCAGGCTCTGCCCTGAGTGGCATCTCAGCCCCGCACCGGGCATGTTCAGGGTGGAGGAGCTCGGGGCCCGGGTGGCGCTCAGGTGGCTGCCTGGTTAGTATAATCTGAGATAACTTGGAAAGCGCTCCTCCTTTAGAAATCCACCCTGATAACCCTGCTTCCGTGCCCCTCTCTGTTCAGATCTGAGTGTTAACTCTCCTGGGGACAGTTTGAGCCTTAGGCAGGGAGACCCCTGCCGCCTCGCGCACGTGGGTTTATCAGCTCACCGGGCATGACACAGAGCAGAACCGGGGGCAGACGGATGTGGGCCTGCCGGCGAGGGGCCTGGGGAGCCCCAGCGGTGTGTATTTAAAGTGGAGATTGGGGTGAAAATAAAATTTGCCTACTTTATAATTTTCCCACAGTGTGCAAAAGTCTGATTGGAGAGTTTCATGCGTCAGCTCCAGAAAGTTGTAGGATTTAGCTCTGTTCCTCTGCAAAAGAATCAGTTGGATTTCACTAAAATTATGGATGTGTGGTGTGTGTGTATGTGCATGGATGTGTGATGTGAGTGGTGTGTGTGTAGGTAAGTGTGTGGTGTGTGTGTGTGCGTGCACGCCTGTGAGTGTGTGGCATGTATGGTGTACGTGAAGAACATGTAGCAGGGGATCTACATACTTGTATTCACACACTTTGAGAAGAGCACGGCACTGTGCTGTAAAGAGCACAGCCAGCAGGTCTCTAGGACTTACCCTGCATGGCTGCAGCCTCTCCCCCCAACCCCTCCCTCTCTGCTTCCGTGAGTCCCCTCCAAAGGAGAAGGAAGCAGAGGTGCATGTAGCATCCTAGGCGATGGGGACTCTGGCACCCTGGGGGCCGGGAAGAGCGCTGTGAAAGGGAAGGATGAAGGGCAGTGGCCGCACGTGGTCCCCAGGCAGCTGGAATAGCTTCAGTGGGAGGAGTTAAATGCGTCGGTGTCTCCCAGGTGCATTTTCTGCATGTGCTGGTGCCGAGTCAGCCTGGGCCTGAGATGGCCACCGTCCTCTCCATGCACGGTTCCTTCGTCTGAAAAGCTGCACCATCAGGACATCACGTCGCATCAGTTAGGTTACAAAGATGCGCCATTGACTACATGCGCTGAATGATGCTCTATCAGCGGAGAAATTTCATGAATCGTTTCCATCTATGTCTTGGTTCCAAACCTTAAATCAGCAAAGGTAAAGGTTAAAAGGATGAGCTACCTTGCTGATGTACTTTTCCTTACATCCATTTATAAGCTATTGATACCATAGTTGTGCCCTGAATTCCATTAAACACCCAGCCTCACGCGTTTTAAAATAGTGAGAAATCACAGAGGCTGTCGTTAATCGGGTGGTCAAAGTGTTCCTCAATGAAGTAACCACAGCTAGTAATGCCTGGCTCATGACGAGAACTCAGAAATGTCAGCATCAGTGATTTATTCTTAATATTGAAGTTGCTTTACTGAATCTTCTTTACTCTTTATTCCTTTCCCACTCTTTATTTTGGGTGTGGCATGGGAGGCTTGCTTGGCAAGCTCCCTCCCTCTCTCCATCTCTCTGCCACGTGACCTGCAGTCTGAGAGTGGGGGGCGCCCCTCCAGCTCCCCCATGCTTGGCTTGCTTCTTCTGATGGGCTGCGAGGCATAGGACTCGTTTGGCCTTTGAGCCAAGTACACACCACGCAAACCCACGCCCCAGAGAACTACCGTCCCTTCCAAGAGACCTCAGCCGGCCTGGGATCCAGAGCCCAGCTGGCCGGCAGCCTGAGGCAGAGCTGTCCAGGGCACTCAGTGTGAGAAAGAAAGCGCTACTGTTGTCAGCCGCTAAGATCTGGGGCTCTTTGTTACACAGTCAAATGACTGACCAGTGTATGTTGTAATGTATGGACTTTGTTCAAAATTTGAAAGCACCCAATTATTACAGTGACACATCTCCTCCAATCCCCTCCCTCATCTTCCCAGTTCCACTGTCCCAAGACAACTAGTATTATTATTATAACAATTCTTAATTGTTCTATAATTGCATAGAATTATAAGGAAAGGCGTTAGAAAAATAATGACACTAGTGCAGTCTCTACAAAGTGTTTTAAAATAATACGGTAAGAGATCAACTGTGGATCAAAACTCAGTATGTACTGTCTGAAAATTCCCTCTTCCCCACACCAGGCCAACCTGTCTTTGCCAGGAAGAAAAAGGAAGGAAGGAAGGAAAGGAGGAGTGCCCACCTCCTGTGCACCCCAAGGGGGATGTCCACAGGCCACAGCAGGAGAGCCCACGAGGCCACCTAAACAGCACACACTCACTTCTCAGATCTCCTTTCTAGGATCACGCTGGCTCCTGGGGTGACCCGGAGGCTGGGCTCGGGGCTCTGGGGAGCGTCTCAGGACCCTCTAGAATCTACTACCTCCAGCCCCCTCCAGCTCCCCTGCCCAACCTCCTGGCATACAGGATCCATCTACTCTTAGGTGGGTGGACATGGGCATGGGGGGTCAGGAAAACTGAGGTCTATTCAGTGTCCTAAATATTTCATCTTTGCCTAGGATCACGGTTTCTTCCAACTCAAGAGCCGATAATCGTCCTATTTTGTTGTCCGCCCTTTGCAGAATTATCTCCCTCCTGAAGCATAATCGACCAGGACAAGGGGCAGGCACTTCGGGAACAGGAAATCTGGGGACGCATATCAGTTAACGTTCACAGGTACCTTCCTGCTCGACCCGTATCTGACCTGTCGTGGACGCGAGGTAGACTGATGGTCCCAGAGCCCCACGGCTGGCCCACTGTGCTGGAGCCCAGGCCTGCCGAGTCCTGGCCCCGTCCTCTTTCCCAGAACCGCATACAGTTTAGGGGTTCAGGGGGGCCTCGGGCACATGAGAAGCAGTGGGAAAATTTGCTCGGGCAGAAGGTCAGTTCACCCTAGAGGATTCCCTGCACTGGGGACCAGTCAGTTCTGGAAAGCAGGCTGCCTCTTCTTAGCTTTGCTTGAGGCAGATTGGGTTTAACTTTACAGGTGAAGGTAGCATCCAGCTGAGGCTGGTCTCCTTGAGCAAAGGAGGAACCAGTGGGCCCGCTGACTGGACTTCTGACCGAGGCGTAACCTGGCTCTTCGTTCCCAGGAGGACCAGAAACGCCAAGCTGGTCATCTCTGGGTTTGTTGTCTTTCGTCCTTTTGTGGAAAGTTCTAGATATGCCTATGTCTGAAATCAGCAACCCCTGTCACAGGCTGAAGTGTATCCCCAAAATTCACATGTTGGAGTCCTAGCCCCAGTACCTCAGAATGTGACTCTATTTGGGAAAAGGGCCTTTAAAGAGGTGATTATGAGGTCGTGTGGGTGGGCCCTAACCCAGTGAGACGGGTGGTCTTATAAGGAGAGGAGGTTGGGGCACAGACATGCAGAGCGGATGCCCAGGTGAGAATAGGGGGAGAAGACCTCAGGGAACCAGCCTTGGTCTTGGACTTCCAGTTTCCAGGACTGTGAGAAAATAAAATGTCTGTTGTTTAAGTGGCCTGGTCTGTGGTACTTCGTTGTGACAGCCCCAAGCAAACTCATACAACCACATAGAGACTCAACTAATATTTATGACTCCCCTGGTATATGTGACGCATTGCACTAGGCGTTTTCAGAGCCCTTAACTTGCTAAACCAAAGGGTCCTGCAATAAAGTGACCAGACAGGGACGGCGCGGGGAGAAAAGAGCTCTTCCCCACTTTCCTGACCCTTGGGCTGCTCTAGGACCTACGAGAGAGAATCCAGAGATTCACTTTCAAGCCATGGGGTCTTTAAACAACGCAGCAAGCTTCCGTCCTGGGGTTGGGAGGTGAGGAGAGGGAACCAGGACCTTGGTTACGGAAAGTAGAGGCATTCCAGTTGCAAGAAGACGGCGAGCCCCGTCGGGGAATGGCGTCCTCTGAAGTGGAAGTGAGGGAAAGTGAAAACTGGGGTTTGAGATAAACCATCTTTAGAAGAGACCCACCCAAGCAATGAGAGGATAACGGGATGCTGATTCGCTCGAGGTCCTTCCAGAGTCCAAGTAAGGAACTGGAGTGCATGCTTGGGATATCTCACAACTTGATCGAGGAAAGCAGGCTCCAGTCTCCGATGTTATCACCCGACTGTCTGAGGAAACAGTGTTGGTGGCATCCTGACCGGCTTTAAAAGGCTTGGCGCAAACACCAGGGAAACCCCGGGAGGCGGAGCCCTGGGGGCTGGTGGGCTGCAGTGCCGCTGAGCGGGCAGAGGAGACCCTGGGTGCGAAAGGGCCGCAGGGGCTCCAGGGCCTTCAATCTCCTCCCGTGGTTCCAAACAACCCCCTTTTTAGAATCTGATTTCCAAGAACCCTGATCCTGATGCATGCTGGGTGAGGGAAACAAACATCACCATCGTGGCAGAATTAAAAATCACCATCTGATTTGTGTCTCCCTCCAGCGTTTTCATGCAATGAACCATTTCTGCAGAGCCCGGACACCTGCAGTTCAAAATCAAAGTCACTACGCTGGTATAGATAGCCCCACAAAGGAATCAGCTCCTCGAGTGGCCCGCTGGGCGCCGGAAATGTCTGAGAAACCCGAAAATGCTGAGAACCTCTAAATCTAGGGCCTGGAAACTGAGGGCTTCTACGCAACAGCAGAAACAGCATAAAGATCGACCTTGGCATTGCGGCCTTTGCAGTGACAGAGGACTTGCTTCTTTAATCTCCCTTCTGGGCCTAGTTTACAAAAATCCAGGAAGGTAAACTAAGACTCTTGGGAAATGTCTGCGGGGAAGCGGGGAGACGCCAGTGGACGGAGACGTGAGGAGGGTAGCGGCTCACAGCCAACAGTGAACCGCTGCGCACACATCTGGAAACTGTGTGACGACAAGGTGGCGAACAGCTGGGGAGACGTGCTTCAGATCTGAGACGAGACGAGGGATTTAGCCTTTCAGGCAGTGAGCCGCACTGCGTGTCTACCTGCCAGGGGAGCGGACAGTCGAGCGTGGAAGAACGGAGCTGCCAGCCTCGTCAGCACCATCCGGGATCGGTACGAATCCCTTTCGACACGTGATGACAACTTTCTGACGTGTGATTGGAAACGGCCAGCAATCTGAGGCTCAGAACCTGTTTTCAGAAATGTGTGGCATTTGGATTTCCTGCTCACAAAGATGACTGATCACAAACCCAAATTGTTTCTGGTCCAGTTCTTTGCAGCCTTGAAAACTGTGAGACTGAAAATGTCACAGGAGTGGCTTTCCTCTGGAGCTTACAGCTGGCAGGGCCGAGAGTGCTGTGGTCTCTTTTCAGCAAAGAAAAATTCTCTCGTTAGGGAAAAAACATAATTCGAAAGCATTCCCTCTTTTGACATCGACAGAATATTTTACCTTAAGGATGTTGCGATTTGTCACAGATTTTCCCTGCATCTCCATGCCTGCTACCCTTCTCCATGTACATCCCATATTTAAAAAATATGTATAGCAGCAAGAGTGGTTTGTTAAAGTTTCAGGATTTGGGCAAACCTGCTGTTCAACATGACCATTATTAAACATGAAGTTACATAAACTTTCAAATCTATAAGTTATATTTTTAAAAGGTAATAAATACTCAAAGCTCATCATTGGTACCAGTTTTTCTACACTCTACACTTTCTCTGCTTCTGAGTTTACTCATCCCCTGTATCCGGGTGGTGGAGAAACTTTGTTACGATGAGCTACCATGGTGATGGTCTGTGTACACTCGGTTCGAAACAAGCCATCACGGAAGGGTTGACACCCCAGGAATTGGCAAACACTACAAACCGGGGCTTGATTTATTATTTTGTTGATTGTCTAGACTGAAGAAAGTAAAGGAGAAAATGTTACCGATGCA
The DNA here is from genome assembly GCF_949987515.2 of Delphinus delphis. NCBI lineage: Eukaryota > Metazoa > Chordata > Mammalia > Artiodactyla > Delphinidae > Delphinus > Delphinus delphis. The sequence goes on along the minus strand of NC_082696.1, from coordinate 2,326,440 downwards.
GATACCATGTGTTGCGTCTACCGCTGAAGCTGAACGATGTTTCAGCTTAATGCATATAATATATATTATTCTTACTATATTTTAGATGTGGGTGGAAATAGTTTGAGCAGATCACAAATCAGATTAACGATAAATTTATAGGGCGAAGAGTTAACAAACTGGTATGTAATTTTATTTGTCAAATCATAGTCTTAAAAACAATTGATAAAATCATCCTGTGAGAACCAGCTGGCTACATGGGATTCGTGGTGGAATAGCACTGTGTAATTTATTATTGCGTGCGCTACAGACCTCTACGTCAGTAAAACTCGTAATAAACGTAGGCGCACATGTATATGCACACTGTCTGGGGGCGGGGAAGTTACTATGAACTGTACATTAGTCCATCACTATATACATAACTACACAGACTGAAAATGCATATATAACGCAAACTCCTCGAGCCCCAGACACAAATGCCCATGAAGACGTAGCACGGAAGACACAGAGGAGGCGGGACACTGCTGACCTTGGGCCCAGTCTCCTGAGATCTTGCAGGTCTGTGACTCAGGGTGCACCCGGAGACTTTGACTTAGCACATCTGGGGGCCTTGGAGTCCCAGTGTTTAGGGATCACCAGGTATCCTGATGAGCGTCTGAGACCAGAGGCCTGAGGACCAGGGGAGCCCGAGGGCAGGAGAGGAATGAGATGGTCCGCCTATCACTGAGGCAGGAAACGGGAGGAGCCCCCTCCCTGCCCCTTTTGTCCTACTGGGGCCTCCGCAGACGGGACGCTGCCCACCCACACTGGGCAGGGCGACCTGCTTCCCTGAGTCCAGAGATTCAAATGCCCATCTCTTCCGGAAACACCCTCACACACACAGCCAGAGTGCTGTCGAATCCGGCTCCTGGCGGCCAGTCATGTTGACCTGAAATTAACCGCCGTGGGGAGTAATTGCCACAGTCAGGTTAAGCCATTAAGGTTTTCCAAGACGGAAAATAGCATTTGGAAGGGGTGCAAACTAGGCCTTTGCCCGTGGCCAAGTTTCCACTTACATTAATGTAAAGCAAGTGATTGAACTCCAATTTGATGAACTTTCCCTTCTCCCAGTGATTAATTTTTTCTCCGTCGTTTCTCTGCATCCCAGTCCAGGGCTGGAACGGGAAATGAGGCCTTGCATTAAGCAGGTCTCAGAGCACCGGGCTATACCTCCCCCCAGGGGGCTGAGCCCGCAGCTGGTCCCCAAAAGATCTCCCGGTTAGCACAAGTCCCCACGTCAAAATGTCCGAGTCCTGAGACTTTGGGTTTCCCAAGCCAAAAGCACTTTAATAGAATTGTATTTCAAAACTCACATTCTCTCTAAAGAACATCAAACTAAAAGTCAAAAATTAAAATATTTAAAAAAATCGGCTAAGAGAGAGGCAGGGTGTGTGAACAAAAATAAAACGCAATGAAAAGTAAAGTGGACAGAGTCCCCGCAGTCTGCCCTCCCTCCTCTCCCTGCCTCTCTTCCTGTGTCCTGGGCTCTCAGGGGCTTGGTGACGGTGACAGCTGGCTCCTGGGGGATGGGGTGCGCGGTGCTGGCTGAACCAGCGAGGCTGCCAGGGGCGCAGGGAACAAGCTGGATGTCATGGGGGTGGCATATTCTGATCCAAACTCCCCTCTTCTCCTCCTCCCTTTTGAGGGGAGCTTGTCCTTCTGAGACCGCAGAGGGGTGTGCCAGGCCATGGGGACAGCATAGCACATGAAATTCCTTTTGGGAGAAGCATCCTGGTCATTTTGTGCAGAGAAGGGGGTGGCATGGGCACCTCCTGCTGCATCCCCCGCCCCACTGCTGTCCTGTCCTGACAGGAGGCTGAGGGGGGGTTCAGAAAGCCCAAGGGAGCGTGTACCCGCCACGAGAGAGGCCAGGTCCTGCTTCCCGCTCCAGGCCTGCGCCTGGGACCCTGGGCACTCAGAGCGAGGGGCAAAAGCACGATCGAGGGACGGCTACCAGCACAGCGTCCAGGCCGCTGGCAAAGCCTTAATGTTCCCTTTGCTTTTCTCTTTCTGAGACACCAGCTAGCTGCTCAGAGACACTGTCAGGACTTTTTCCCGAGGTCTCCTCTGCTGAGTCCATGATCAGGAACGACCGAGAAGCAGCCTCGGGCCCGGAATCCTCTAAACCGGGGCCTTCATACAATTCCAGGAGCGAAGGAATTTGGAGGAACTTGGAAGAACTCCCCACGGGCAACGAGGGCTCGGGTACTGCCGAGGTGAATGAACCTGGACAAGACCAGCCTGAGGCTGGCTGGCCTCAGCCTCACACGGACGGCTCGGTGCAGCCCAAACCTCGCTCTCAATTGGGTTTAGAAAGCATATTCCCTCAGTGCGTCTATCCTTGCAGATTCTAGGCTGTGGGATCCAAACTGAGATTTCATTTCATCGCCTGCTACTGAGCCCAGGCAGTGATTCTGTGGAATGTCCGTGCTCGACTCGTCCTGTGTCCAGAGCGCTCGGCCCACGTGATCCGTGGCTGCGTCTTTCATGTCTGAGACCCGGCAAAGCGCAGGGTCCCGTTTGAACCTTCCTAGTTATCGGAATTGCTTCGGCAGTATGAGCGATGCTCTCGTGGTGAATTCACACGTAAAGTGGCCTTACAGTGTGTCGCTAAGGACGCTCTCCCAGTGGCAGGAATGCCAGCTCCAGGATGGTGGCGCTCGTGAACTTCCATCTTTGTGTGAGCACAAGGGCGCCCCTCGTCAGAGGGAGAGCGACAGCCACATGGGTCCCAGGGGGCAGTGACCGTGCCGGCATCGGGCATAGCAGGGCCTGGGAGGGGCCCCACCGACTCTCGCAGCAAGAATAAGGAGCCGGGATGGCCTGGAGGGGGAGGCCCGTGGGTCGCCCACGACGTCAGGAGTCTCATCAGTAGTGGGTTCTTCCCAGGGCGGTTATCTGCACATACTCACTTTCTCGATGGTTCCTTTCAGATTCCGAGTCCCCACCTCAGCCCTGGTGGTCTCCGCAGACGTGAGCAGCCAGCAGCTCCGGGGCCAGTGAGTGCAGAGGTTGGGCCATCCCATCCTGCCGTCTGCGGGTGGATGCAATCCGGGTTCCAGATGACAAAGTTTCTCCTGTTCCCTTTACTATTCTCTATGAACTCGCCTTGCATTCTCATGGGGGTGAGGGGAAGAAAGTCACTTTTGGGCTTTTTTTAGAGCCAGCACAGAGCTAGGTGGCGTCCTATGTAAGTGGACTTCGTAGACCACGGGAGGGCGACGCCCCGTAGCCTCTCTGCAGAGGAGTCCTTCCAAGGAGTTTGGACGACTCACTCGTGCCTTTGGAGCTACAATCTCATCGTCTTCTCGGTGTGACCTGGCTCTGCTCGCCTGCCCAGGGGGCCCTGAGGCACTGCCGCTGGGACCTGATGGATGCAGTTCAGGAAGCAAACTCACAATGTGCGTTTCTCACAAAGGCCAGAGTATTTGTCGGTTTCCTCTGCTTGCCCCGTCTGAAGTTCTGCTAATGTAAATGTAATGTGTGCCACGACAGATCCTGGCAACTGTGGAGTAAGAATGGAAGCGTTCTGAGGGACAGGCAGATGGGAAATATGAGAGAGAGAAGAGGAATTCCACTCCTTTGTGGACTGCGATGCTTCTTGGGGAGCCTGGGACAGGAAAGGTCCCTTCCAGCTACATACTCAGTTTTTACAAGCAGATTCCATTCTAGAAAGGGGGACAGGAAGAGAAAACCAGATGTTAAGATGATCAGAGGATCACTGTGGAAAATGATGGGCATGGACACTCTTAATCTTTCTTGAAAGAAGGCAACAGAATATTTTAAAGTTTCATAATCTTCAATCATAACAAGTGAAACTACATGGAAAATGTTCATAATAAAGGAAAAATTGGAGACTGCCTAAATACCAGAAAAGGAAGGTGGCTGTATGATTCGAGCTCTTAGCGCATGTTCAGCCGCTATGGACCGCCTTACGCTGGCGGTGCTTCAGGGTGGGAACCGTTCTGATGTAAGAGGTGCTAAGATGTTGTGTATGTGGCCAATTATGATGTGAGGCTGTGTGGCCAGACGGCATGGATGGGTTTTGGGAGCCCACAACTGGTCGGTACCCAGTGGGCTGTGAGCAGTGTGTGCCCGGTAGGGAGGGCGGAGGTGGGTTTTCCTTGAAGAAACGAATTTTTCCATCTGTCAGTCATCGTAGGAATTGGCCAACTCTGATGCTTACTGTTGAGAAGACGAAAGGCCAGGAATGGCTTTTCTTGATCAAAGAGAAGAATTATTTCACGTGGGCAGGAAGGGGTGGTGACGGGAGTTCCCGTCACTCCCGACTACGCCGTTCCTTCCAGAGCACCTGGCTTGTGCTGGATGGCGTGTGGCCTTCCCAGGCCGCTGAGAAGGGGCCCACGGGGAGCAGGGACCCTTCACACCTTGAACTTCTTCCCTCTGGTCCTGGAGCAGGAGGGTTGGGGGTGGGGAGGGCCGTACCCACACGGGGAGGTCAGGGGGGCACGTGGGGCGGAATCATGGCCCATCCTGCGCGGTGGTGCAGGTACAGCGAGCCGGGGACGGGGCGCGGGAGGTGTGGGGATGGGGGATATTTGCAAAGGACCGAGCGGCTCGAGCGGCTCCCTGCGTTAACTTGGAGCGACCTCGGCCGGCTCCGGCGGTCCCCCCGGTGTCCCCGCGGTTGAGGGCAGCAGTGCGGCCCCCTGGAGCTCCTTCACGGAGGCAAAGCTGAGCATCGTTGGGACACATTTCAACTTTCCTAAGACTGACAAGAGTCAGGGTTGCCGGTCAGACCGATGAAGTCGTGCTGCGGGCGAGCAGATAGAGGGGCTTTGCTAGGGTGCTGGGCTCCCGGAGGCGGAACACAGGGGCTCGTCCTCACAGGAAGGAGGGTGGCCCCTCTGTGCTGCGGAAAGTCCTCGGTGGAAACTATAGGAATTTTTTAAAGGTACTTAGCCTCCCTTTTTTGAACACAAACAATCCCACTCTGCACTGTAACTTCCCCTTTTCTGTTTAAAATAAAGTAAATGAAAGATAAAAATAAACACATCCTTGTAAAAAACACTAAGAATTATAAGATAAAATATAACAAAAGGTCAAGTAAGCTACAATAAAAGGCCAAGTAGGTAAGCATAATAAAATTATTTTGTTTGTTAAAAATAAAACAAAATAAAAACTTGGGGAGTAACATTTGTCTAAACCTAAATGGCTTAAAGCAGTTGGTAAATGTTGTAAAGCAGCAATGCCCAGTGTAAGAGAATATCCAGTGAAACTGAATGCAGGCCACGTACATAACTGTGTGCTTTCTAGGAGTCACATTAAAAGAGTAAAAAGAAACAGCTGAAATTAATTTTAATGGCATATTTTATACAATTCAATATATCCAAAGTCATCATTTCAATACGTAACCACTATGAAACTTATGATGAGGGCTTCCCTGGTGGTGCAGTGGTTAAGGATCCGCCTGCCAATGCAGGGGACAGGGGTTCGAGCCCTGGTCCGGGAAGATCCCACATGCCGCCGAGCAGCTAAGCCCGTGCGCCACAACTACTGATCCTGCACTCTAGATCCCGTGAGCCACAACTACTGAAGCCCATGCTCCACAACAAGAGAAGCCACTGCAATGAGAAGCCCGTGCACCGCAATGAAGAGTAGCCCCAGCTCACCTCAACTAGAGAAAAGCCCGCGCACAGCAACGAAGACCCAACGCAGCCAAAAATACATAAATAAATAAATTATAAATAATAAATAAATAAAAGAAAATTGTGATGAGATGGTTTCCTTTTCTCGTTGTATCTTTCTACCCCAGTGTGTATTTTACGCTTACAACTTGTCACAGTTTGGACGCGCCACTTTCAAGCGCCCTGAACCCTGTGTGGCGGAGGAGTGCCCCCCCGGCTGGACAGCTCAGTCTCAGCACAAAGGGCGGAGGCTCAGTCCACACGGCGCATTGGAAGCTCTTCAGCACCGACCAGAGGTTTGGACCACAGGGGCATCCGGCAGGGGGAGCCGTCAGGAAGGGGGTCCGTCCTTCCTAACTCAGCCTTGGCCTGTGGGCCTCACCCCCCCAGCAGCAGCAAAAGAGGCGGCTGGGTCCCCAGCTCTAGACCCAGTGGGCAGTCTGATTTTGCGGGTCGCCATTTGCATTTCTTGGATTACCAGCGAAGTGAAATGATTCTCCCTGGTTTATAGGTTATTTTTGTTCCTGCTTTTACACTTAGAACCAGATTATTGAATTAGAAGACTGTCATATACAACTCACTTAGCATTAAGACGGGCGGACGGAGAGAGCGAGTGGGAAGAGAGAGGAACTTTACAACATCCGGACAGCCGTACTCCACTTCTGCAGTTACCGTTCCAGCGCTTCCCCGTCCGTGCCCGCACCCACCCCCTCAGCCAGGGCACTCTGGACGTCCCCCACCAAAGGAAGAGCATATTTCCCTGTCCCGTTGGGGCTGATTTTGCCCAGGAGACTTGCTTTGCTCTGAACATCTTCTGTTGCCAGGAGGAGGACACGGTGAGATAGCTGGTTGCAGATGGAGAGGCACGTGAGCAGAGTCTCCCTCTGACCACAGCCCTGCAGCTGGAGGCCACACTGACCCGTGAGCAGTGCAGTGTGGGGAACGCGTGCTCATGGCTGAAGTCGCAGAGTATGCGGTGACTTGTTCCAAAGCATTAGCATGGCACTGACTGACTGCACAACTTGCGCCAGGCCTGGGGGGCCATAACCAAGTGTGTGACACAGGAAAATTCCCGAGCCGCACCAAAGGGGCAGGAAAGCTACACATATAAATGCAATCTGGTCGGTGCTCCTAATTCCCTGTAGAAGAAAACGCTACCATTCCCATACGGAGGAAGGGGATTGATGGAGGAGAGAATCAGACTGACACCGAGGCCCTTCCTGGGACACTAAACTTAAAAGGCAGTTAGTGTGTATAGGGATTTTGAGAGAAAGACTATTACAGTTTTGCCCTCAGCCAAACTGTTGTTTAACTTTGAGAGCAAAAGGCAGATATCTTACCACCCATGCACTCTTTCTGAAACAAAGAAATTACTCAATGAAATACACCACCCACACCAAAACCGAAAGAAAACTCCCCAAAGATCTAGAGTCTAAGCCCCAAAACCCTTACTTTTCCACTGAGCAGACTTTTCAAAAGTATGTTCCGAGAAACATTAGTCTCACAAGACGTTCATAAAACTAGGATTTATTGGCTTAATCAGTTTGGGAGACGTACGCTTTCATCGCAGTAACAGCTAACACTGTGTGTGCACACTTCCAGGTGGGCCCCGTACCAAGTCACTTAGTCCTCAGACTGCGCCCTGGTGCGGGCACTATCCTTCCGGCCGTGCCACAGATGAGGACAAGAGTTACCAAGATGCTGAGTGAGTTGGCCAGTAAGGAAGGCAGGAGCTCCAGTGCCTCCTACACGACCTTCCGACAAACAGCCACAATCCTGCAGGCGTCCTCACAGCCCTGTGCGTCCACATCGCTGTGCTTTTGTCTGCAGGAGGGGTGCGTAAGTAGCCACAAACCAAAATGAAATGCCCACCTGTTGTCCCCATCTGCCCAGCGCCCACCTGGGGGTGGCTGGGGGGTGTCCTTCCCAGCTGCATGTATGATGCCGGAGTGTTGTCAGCCCAGGTCCCTGTTTGTGGGTCCAGGGATGAGGATGTGATGTTCTCTTGGCCTCAGCACCAGGTCTGGAGGGGGCAGTGACACCAGCGTGGTGATGAGTGAGCTTTCCTGAGTGTCGCTGTAAAGACTCTTTCTTTTCTCCCTAAGACCGTGAGCAAGGTGAGAACGTGTGCTCCCACCACTTCTATTCAACACTGCACAAGCCCGTGAAATAAGCCAAGAATGGAAATAGAAGACAAACATATTGGTCAGGCAGAATAAAATCTGTCTTTATCTGCAAATGACATGACTAAGTATGTAGAAAATTCTAAGGAATTGCCAAAAAAGCTTCCAGAGCGATCAAGTAATTTAACAAAATTGTAGGATACTAACAACATCAACAACAAAATCCATTATATTTCCGTGTACTAGCAATGCAAAAAATGGAAAATGAAAACATTTTAAAAACCTTGTATAAAAGTATAAAAAGCATGCTTCAGGAGAAATTTAACAAAATAAGTATAAGATCTAAAAAAAAAAAAAAAACCACACTGGAAATAGGATACATTGCTGAGAGAAATGGTAGACGACCTGAATAAATGACGAAATACGGATTAAGTACGTTAATGTTGCTAAAAGGTTAATTCTTCTCAGCTGATCTGTAGATTGGGTGCAGTCCACACCACACACGCCACATAAACAAGCGTGTGTGTGTCTGAGCTACAGAAGCCCCTGGGAACCCATCTGAGGACACGGGTCCACCAGGCAACTGGGAACCACAGGTGACTCTGAGGGACATGGAGAGTTTTAAATAAAACGAAAACAATCAGATATGGGGACAGTGTGTTCCCTGTACTGAATTCTTTTGTCTGTTTTTAATAAATTTTATTTATTTATTTACTTTTGGCTGAGTTGGGTCTTCGTTGCTGTGTGCAGGCTTTCTCTAGTCGCGGCGAGCGTGGGCTACTCTTCGTTGCGGTGCTCGGGCTTCTCTTGTTTATGGAGCATGGGCTCTAGTCACGCGGGCTTCAGTAGTTGTGGCACGTGGGCTCAGTAGTTGTGGTGCACGGGCTTAGTTGCTCCGCGGCATGTGGGATCTTCCTGGACCAGGGCTCGAACCCGTGTCCCCTGCATTAGCAGGTGGATTCTTAACCACTGTGCCACCAGGGAAGTCCTGAGTTCTTTTTTTTTTTTTTTTTTTTTTTTCTTTTTGCGGTACGCGGGCCTCTCACTGCTGTGGCCTCTCCCGTTGCGGAGCACAGGCTCCGAACGCGCAGGCTCAGCGGCCATGGCTCACGGGCCCAGCCGCTCCGCGGCATGTGGGATCCTCCCGGACCAGGACACGAACCCACGTCCCCTGCATCGGCAGGCGGACTCTCAACCACTGCGCCACCAGGGAAGCCCCTCCCCTGAATTCTTAAAATGAGAAACATAAACAGCCTTGTCTTTACGTGACGTTAGAATTTCAAAACAGAGATTTCTTTTTTTAATTTCCTTTCTCCTGCTTCCCTTCACACTATCCTGCCCAGTTCTTTGAATTGCAGAGGTTGGAGGTGGTAACAGAAAAGCGACGACAGAACCAGCCAGAGCTCCGCTTAGTCCAGTCGGTGCCTCCAGGCACAGCTGAAGAAGGACTGAAAAGAACACGCCAGACTCAGCCCCTCAGCGGCGGGGTCTGCAGGACTGGGAATCACAGCTCCATCAGCGAGGCCTGCTGGCAGGAAACAGGGACAAAGCTGCCCTGTGAATCCCATGAGACAGCGTGACCCGAGCGGGACCCGGGGGCAAAGCGCTGATGCCTTCAGCACCTGCGCAAGAGGCAGGCTTATCCCACGTGGGCAGAGACGCCTGCGTTCCTGTCCACACGCGCAAAGGCTGCTGCAAGAGGTGAAGCGCCGCGAATTAAAAGCGCTACACTTGCACGTAGCTTGCTGTTCTGAGAGCTTAAATTCTTCCTTTCTCCCTTTCTTGACCATCTGAGGAATGTGAGCTCTGCCTTATGTAAATATTATGCACAACTGGGTATCCCTAATTGGACCAGCCTCTGTCTCTCCACCCCTCCTCTCCAGGGCCACCTTTTCTTTACGGGAAGCACAAAGCTCTGAATTATGCATGCATCCGCCGGGAGGTCCAGCCAGGCCTGGGCTCTCGGACAAAGGGGTGCAGCCCGGTTAGCGTCTCACTTTTGTCTGTGCCTTCCATCTTTTGTGAAGTGGCATGGGAAAAACCCTAACAAGGCTGCTTGACTGCTGCAGAAATTCTTGTCAGATACAGAGGCAGACGCCCTTCCACCTGGCGAGCTCCAGAGAGCACGCAGCCCCCAGCCCTCGGGCAGCCCCTGCTACGGCCTTATTTCATTTCCTAGGCAACGGAAAGCCAGAGGGAAACAAGGTACCACGGGAGATGAATCTGATGTAAGAAAAGACAGATTAGAAGAGCGGAATCGGAAGGCTGTCTGCCAGCCCGTCCTGTCTGGGAGGAGATTGAGGGAAGGGCCTCCCTCCTGCCAAGTCAGGAAGATGGGGCGGCAGCCAATGGACTGCCCTTCAAGGTCAAGGATGCTGCACCCCACCCCCTTTTCCTAAATGCTCCTTGAACGATGAGCTTAATGTTAACCCCTGAGTCATTGCAGTTTCTCCGGCTATGGTTGACTAAAGCAATACAATCATTGAAACTGATAGTGAGGCAGAATCCTTCAAAAACATGGAATCTGTCTGTGAGATAAATGCAGGAAGACATACCATTCAGTCACAGGGACCCACCACTAAATAATAATACGTACTTTGTACAAACACAAATTGAAATAAATGTTAAGCAAGTTAAGAAGCTCAGCCTTCACTGGGTGCTCCGTGCAGGTTAAGTGCTGAAATTCAGATAAGAATCCCTGTGCTGCTGTGTCTGTCAGCCCTGCCCCACCCCCTCCGTGGGTAGAAGGTCCCTTTGTCTACTTCCTGTGTCGTCACTTCACATTCTGACTCAGGATTCTGCCCTGATCGTCTGCGTTTCCTCCTGAGACAGCCTGTCTTTCAAAATGCACAGCGATTCCTGACAGGCAAGAAATAGATACTGAAAAACAAGTCGTGTTTTGGATTAGTGTGGCTTTGCAGTACCAGACGAATAGATTATTTCCTGCCTGGCCTGGAACCCTTGATGTCTGGGGTGGGAGTGTTTTCAGGGCAGGGAAATGATAGCAGATAAAGCCCCAGAGGAGGGGAGGACCGTGATGGCTGCTCCATGAAATGAGTCAGAAAGCAAGGCTAAGGGAGCCATTTTGCATGTGTGTCATTTAGAAAATACACACATATTATGTACTTTAAGGCACTTGGACATTTTTGTTACACAGGTGGATAATTGTTATAATCTGAAAGATGGCTTTCCATTGGGGAGGAAAAGGGTTTGAGTCCTTTCAACACCCCCTGGACCTCATGTCAATAGAAGGAACAAAGAAATAACAAACGTATGCCTGCTCAAGCCTGCGGAAGGTTTTCACACCCTCCTTATAAACGTCTTATTAACTGCAAGCCCCATGAGGCCAAGGACTGTGTCTGTGTGTTGTCATTATGTAACAGGGAAGAACCTTTGTATTCTATGACAAGTTAATCGCTAAAGGGATAAGGGATGTTGCTTATAAGCTTAAATTATGCATAATGACCCATCTCTGGGAACCCTGCCTCCCAGGTAATGAGTGTTAGGTTAAAATACCTTTGTTCAGCCCACAGGAAACATCCTGACCAGCCTACCTGTGAATGGCTGCAGGAAGGAAGAAATTAGTACATCCCCTCTGGAGGCTGCCTGGAACCAGGACTTTACTTCCTCCCCCTTTAGTATAAAAGAAGTCTGAATGCTAATCCAGGTGAGATGGTTCTTTGGGACATGAGTCCACCCTCTTCTCCATCTGCTGGCTTTCCACATAAAGTCGCTATTTCTTGCCCTGACTGCTCATCTCTTGGTTGACTGGCCTGTCATGCGGTGAGCAAGACGAGCTTGGACTTGGTAACAGTTACGTACCCAGCCTAGCATGGAGTAAACTCAGTATCGGTCATACAAAAAATGATGGCATCTCTGGTATTAATTTTCCAGACTTCGCTCTTCCCAGCTGCACTTTCACCTCTGGCCATTCAAAGGACACCAGATTCTGAAACGTGCTCTGCCCTCCACAGCATAATGCTTGTCGAGTGATTGAACGTTCCTGTCCAGACGGATAAGCAGAGGGAGGTCCTGAGTCCCACCTGCGAGCGAGGAGAAGTGATGTCCGGTCCTACAGGGCTGCAGGCAGAATCAATCATCCTCTGAGGCCAGGAGTTCTGCTCTCAAAGTCCCCACAAGAAAGGACAAGCTTGGGTCCCATGACATCAATCTAAGGAGCTGGGGCACCTACCAGACTGTTTCCAGCATCATCAATAGCTTCTTATCAATCTGGAGATTGCGATTGACACATGTACACTAATATGTATAAAATGGATAACTAATAAGAACTTGCTGTATAAAAAAATAAATAAAATTAAATTAAAAAAAATTCTATTGATAATGAGTTCTTCGTAGTCTTTCCTGAACCTGTTTAAGGATGCAGCTCTTCAATTTCATGGGGTATCTCTCGAGAGCAAAAAGACAGTGTGGATGTCATAGTCTCTACATCTTACAGGAATTATCTTACATTTTTAAAAGGGGGGAGCCTGTCTACCTCAACCATACTTTGATAGTGTTCGTCTCCTTTTGTGAAAGTAAAATCTTACATTCATGCTATCTGCATATAGAATTTTTGGTTTCTCTACAGTTTTCGGTTACTATCTGCTCACTCCAGAGTTCGGTAATCCTGCTATTACCTCCTCCCCTCCCACTATCCCCTCCATCTGGAACTACTCTTTTCTCCAGATCTCAGGGGGGCATCACTTCTTCCACAGTGTGGATTCCTTTCCACGTGCGTTTTTCGAGAATCTCCTCCATGGGATCTAGGATACGACGCAGTTGCAGAGACCACACTGGCTCTGCAGATGGGCTTAACGTCAGCACCGAGCACAGAGCCCAGAACATGAGAAATGCTGGCACATATGTGAAGGAAAAATGGCTGCAAATTTTCCTTCTGCACAGCTGGAGGGTAGACTTTTGGCTGGTTTTCTTGTTCGTAGCACATACCTCTACAAATTAGCTGGACCTTTGCTTGGTGTTTAGATGTATGGTGTTGCTTCCACTTGCTTTTGACAAAGTGTCTTAGATGGTCACAGGCCCCCTGGGAGCTTTTGGTTTTAAATATTTTACCGTGATTTTCCCCAACGATTAACTGAGATTCATTGTCTCTCACGCGCACCCTTACGAATTTTCCTTCGGCTTCCGTTAACTTCTTTTTGAAGATGACAGCTCAGAGCACCTTAATGATCGGTGATTCTATTTCTCCCCGTGCAGATTTCATCATTCTTTGGAAATATCAATTGTATGTCATGGGCAAATCCGATATTTTCTTAACGTCTCAGCAATCCGGAGGTGCTCTAGCCCTGCTGTGTCGATGACGGTCCTCGTGCTGGTGCAGGAGAGGCGGGAACGGTGATCTGGAGGCACAGAAACACCAGTTTGGCCTTGAGAGAAGAATTCCCAACAAGTCAACACCCACTTACGTCATCCAGGTCTCGGCAGAAGGGCCAGGTGGGCCCAGGCCTCTCCCACGGCCCAGCACACCGAGCCTGAGACCCCGACGGGGAAGGCAAGCAGCGTGGCCGGTCGGCAGGTTTCCATCGTGTTCTTGTACTGAGCTGCACTTTGCTGAGGAGGGCGGGCACAGGGCGTGGGGCAATGAGGAAAGAGGTAGGAGGTCTGCGGGGATAAGCTGGGAGCTCTGAGTCAGTGTGAAAGCCGGCTGTGGACATAGCTGACTAAGCACTGTGCTTTGGAAAGCAGGGCTGTGCGGACCCAAAGCTGGCCCTGAGGGGGCTGGGGAAAGGAGTCCCCGACCAACTATTGGGTAGCCTGAACTTTCTCATCTTTGGAAACATTGTGATGTTCTGGAGTGGTCTGCACCTCTGACATCTGATCAATGGAATCACACCTGAAAGAATGAATGGTCCTACTTACATGTATATTACATCTAAACTAGATTATATAATGAAAGTACTCATTATTGACAAGAAGTGATTTAAAGTTTTTACAAGAAAAAAGTGGTAAGTGGTACAGCTGAGTAAAGCAAATGTGTGTGTTCACATATATACACGTGTATATATGCACACGCACACACACGCACACACACACACACGCGCACACACGCACACGCGCACACACACACACGCACACACACACGCACGCACACGCACACGCACACACACACGCACGCACACACACACGCACGCACACACACGCACACACGCACACACACGTGCACACACACGCACACACACATGCATCTGTTAATATATATCCGCAGCAGAAAAGAGCATAGCATAACACGAGGCTCCAAGAACTGCTAACTTCACAGCACAGATGGGAAATCCAAAATCCCACGTTCTCACTGTGTTATATTAGAAGCACAGTCATGGCTCTGTGGCTGATAATATCATATAATCTGCTTAGCTCACAAGTATTTCTGTGGGCGTCAGGAAAATGCCCTTCCGGACCAGCCTGCACAGAGTAGGAGCCCGTCTCCGCTGGGGTTACTTTGTGGGATCACTGTACGTTGAGCCTTCCGTCTGAAGATGGACGGTAGGGAATGTAATCTACAAAGGTCTTGTGTTACAGGAATTCATTGGTTCTTCGGAAATAAATCCACCCAGCTTCTGGTCCCAACACTATTATTTCTGTGGAAATTTAAGCAACTCTTTGATATCTATTTACTAAAGTAAGGATACTACCAGCTCTACCTAACTCATTGTTGTTGAGAATTAGCTGGGAAACTATAAGGGAAAGCCCCTTGGAAAAAGTATAGACACATCCCCACAAATTTGTTATGGGTGATGGTGGCAGTGGGTACGGTCAGAGAGTGCTGACACCTGCAGAAAAGGAAGCCACACTCCTCAGAGACCCGAAGCACAGTGAAGCTCGGCCAGACCCTGTGACTCTCCCACGACTGAGCATGCTGGGCCACTGGTCCACTAGGAACGGGTGTCTCATTATCTGAACTGGAGAAGTGGGGAATCTAGGCAGAAGGGCTCTCGAGCTCAGTGCTCTTCCCCAGTGCCATCTGGCGGTGCGAGCGCCTGTGTGAATCGAGTGCCTTAGACTCTATGGTGTGGTCGCTCACCCTCGGCGCCCCTCACCATCCCTGGCTGGTGGCAGAGACTCTGCCTGTGTTGAATCGAGTCGTGTCCTGCTCATGAAGACAAGAGGCCTCCACGGAGGAGAAGACATGGATGAACACGAGGCCAAGGGCTGCGTCCCAGACCCTCCTCTCGAGAGCAGCCCTCCAAGCCCCACGCGGTGGCAGCAGAAGGAAGAGTTCATGCCTCTGGAGCCTATGCCCCTGTAAGACCCACGTGTCCTCGGGGTGAGTTCCAGTCGTTGGTAATGTTTAGAACACAAGGCACTTTTTCCCATGAAAGCCAGGGTGACCTCGGGCAGGAACCCCGAATGGAGTCCTTGCTCCATGCAAGGAGCCAATGCTGGGAGGAAGGGGGTGGAAAAGAGGGGACAGTCAAGAAGCACGAGGGGACACCTCTGCGGGAGACATACCGAGAGTCCACACCTCCCAGCCACAGGCTCCCGGGACTCCAGCTGTGGCCCTGCGGCCATGGGAGCAGCCATGTCCCCAGGGTCACTGGTCCTCTCCCACCTGCCACAGGTAGGCCACTCCCCATTCAGAGGAGTCTCACCCTGAGACCCTGGGTGCCCACTGTGAGCCTGCTAGCAGCACCGGGGACTCAGGATTCATGGCCAGAGCCCTGAGGACACTGCATTGGGATGCACGGACTCTGATGACTTTCCTCATTGTCTGAGTCACTGGGGGTCTCTCACTGGTTCCTCTTCCTCAGCCCCAGGCACTTGTAACAGGTTGGCTTATGTTCCCCCAAAAGATGGGCCCAAGTCCTAACCCCTAGTACATGTGACTTTGACCTCATTTGGAAAGAGTGCCTCCGCAGAGGTTGTTAAGTTGAAGATGTCAAGTTGAAGTCCTCCCAGATTTGGGTGGGCTCTTAATCCAGCAGCCGGTGTCCTTCT
This sequence comes from Delphinus delphis, assembly GCF_949987515.2. NCBI lineage: Eukaryota > Metazoa > Chordata > Mammalia > Artiodactyla > Delphinidae > Delphinus > Delphinus delphis. Next base: position 2,310,701 of record NC_082696.1, on the reverse strand, counting down.
AAGAGAAAGGAGAGGCAGATTCGAGGCAGAGACATGGGAAGAAGGCCCTGTGGAGACGCAGACAGACATTGGAGCGACGCTGTCCCAGGCCAGGGATGGCGGCCACTGCCAGGAACTGGATGAGGCAGTGGGCTCCTCCCCTGGAGCCTCTGGAAGGAGCTTGGCCCCGCTGACACCCTGACTTCAGACTCCTGGCCTCCAGAACCGTGATGGGTACGATTCTGTGGCAGCCCACAAAGGTTGTGGTCATTTCGATGGCCGCCCTGGACAGGAGCTGGGAAGGCCTGCAGTCACACGGCGGGTGTCCAGCCCACACCCTCCTCTTCCTCCCCTTATGCTTTCCTCACTAACGTGGACGAGCTTGCACTCGCATGTGTACACATACAACACGCGAGTACACACAGACATTTAACATCCAGGAGTCGGTACCTGGAAACCTCAGGTGGTCCTGGGAAAGGCTCTGTCCAGCAGAACCGCGACTTTACCCCTCACTCGAAGTGGCTGTTCCAGCCGTCCTTTTCCTGTAAGTTTCTGGATGGGATCAGGCACAAGCCCTCTGTGACCCGTGAATGTCAAGGAACACACGGTGCTTCCTAAGGCCGTCCTTGACCTGAAGCGAAGGGGGCGCACCCTCCCCCTGACTCTGGGCCGTTTCACTTGTCTTCTCGGTGGCCTGTCATCTCACTTTGGAATGCAGCATCTGTTCAATCTTGGCGACGTACAAAATTCCTATTTTAACCTTTTATTGCTCATTAAATAGGGGAAGGCTGGTCGCTCACGGCAAAATGTTTGCTCTTCCAAATGCGAGGGACTTGATACCCAGAAGACGATGTCCAAAGATGCGACTTAGACGTGGAGACGAGGCTTTCCTCGCTCTGTGTTTGTCGCCAGAATTGCCGATCGACATCCCCAAAGCTCTGGCGCTGCATTGCCCTGATTGGAAACCCCGGGCTCAGTTAAGGGGTCAAAGCCACGGGAGGAAGGCTGAAGTTCAAAGGCAAAGTGTGGGGAGAGGGAGGAAGCGGCTAACTGGGCAGAAAGGAAGGACGGCTGGCTTGTCCCCTCCCCGAGGAGCCGGTTGTTCATGCGTGAGGGGTCCCGAAGTGGAAAGCCGGGTTCAGACTCTTCCTGCTGTGAAAACAGCAGTTCTTACAGGTATTAGGGAAAATCTGTGCAGAGCCGTGATGTGTGTTTAGAGCCCCCAGAGGAGGAAAAATGCAGTTTGGGGAGGACGGCCAGGGTTTGGGGAATGTAGTTCAGGGAAGAATTCCATGAGCAAATCTGGCTAAGTTACCAAGTCCACAGAAAGGTGACTGGAGCCAATTCAATAATATTCCAGAGCAACAGACACGCAAGTCACTGAAAAACGTAGATCTTCTCTGTCTAAAGTTTAATTCAGAGCCTGGGCTGTAATAAACAGAGCTGGAATGAATGAAAACCTGTTTTCAGATATATTTTCAAAACAGGAGTGGGTGACAATGAACAAATCACTGTCAGCCACACTGGGTCTTCATAACAATGAAGGGAGCAATGGATTTTTAGGCCAGTTCACGGGAAAGCGGCTAAGCTTCTGACTAATTGATGGCTTTTTCAGCATTCGACCTGCCCAATGACCTCTGAAGCAGTGACTTAGCTGAAAAAGGAGGCCAACCAGAGAAGGCAGTTAAAAATAGAGTGTCAAGCTCAATTAACTCAGCCTGGAGGAGACGGGAATTATAGTTTGGGAACTCGAGATTGAAGGAGGACTTATGGAGGGCTGGAAACTTCCAATTCAGAGAAAAAGGAACGCTTCCTGGCACGGGATGAAGTTCCTAGCGACACAGGCTGTGCTCCCTCACCCAAGGGCACCACTCAGAGATGCGGCCGGTCCTGACCTCCCCCTGGGCGTCTGGTTCAGTCTGAACAGGGGCTGACAGGAGGGGAAGAGAGGGGCAAAGACCACCGGCAGCTGTGACTCTAAATTGGGATGAAGAGGGTCTGGGCTCTGTGTCTTAGAGCGTGGCCAGAAGCAGGGGCAGGCGCCCAGAGACGGCCACCAGGGCTGGAGCAGAGCCTCAGCCTGGCTCTCGGTGCCCCTTTCCACCCAGGCTCCAGCACCTTCCTCCAGGCCTCAAGAAATAACCCGAGATTGTCGGAGTGAGACGAGCTGGGGCCTGGAGAGGCAGACCCGGCTCAGATCTGCACGAGACACTTGCTACCTGTGTGGCCTCGGACATAGTCTCTGAACTGCAGGGATGTCACCCATGAAAGGAGATTACCTTCAGCCTGTGTCACTGGGCATTGGCTGGGAATTCACACCACGAGCCCTAAAGCCCCGCACAGATTCTAACCACAGGAATTTCACTGTGGCACGAATGTGTATCAGTCAGCTCAGGCTGTCGCTGCCGTAACAAAATACCACGGGCGGAGGCGGGAGTGGGGGGGGCGGGGGCGGGGAGGGCTCAAACAACAGAAACTTACTTCCTCACAGCCTGGAGGCTGGACGTCCAAGAGCCAGGTGTCAGCAAGACGCTCTTCTCCCGGTGTCTTCACATCCTCCTCCCTCTGTGTCCAAATGTCCCCTTTTTAAAGGGCCATCAGCCTTACTGGCTCAGGGCTGCCCGATCACCTCGCTTAGCCTGACTACTGTGTAAAGACCCTCCCTCCAGATAAGGTCACCTTCTGAGGCTCTGGGGGTTAGGATTTTGGAGGGCACAAATCAACCCATAGCAAGAATAAATGTGCCTCAAATTCGTGATAATATTTTTTACTGAAGAGCCAGAAACATTGTCCAGCTTTACAGTAACAGGTTGCAGTCTTGGTTACTGTTAGAATAATTGGGGGAGAGTTTATCACCTTGAGGCCCAGGCGACACCCCAGATCAGGTAGGTCAGAGCCCTGAGGGGTGGGATCTGCGCACTGGTGTATTTTAACGCTTGCTGGTACCAAGGTGGAGAACTACTGCCTTAAACAGGCTGGAGGGCTGGGGCTGATTCCATTTCGACGGGGCAGACCTTGCTCCCCTGAGGGTTTCTGTTCTCCGTTGGAAGTTTAGGAGGCACCCGATTCTTGAGTAGGCTTTAGGTGAGTCGAAAATTTGGAGTAGAAGCTAGGAAGTAGTCTCTGTGGTTAAAAGAAGAGAACAAGTGCTCAGCAGAGCACAGCCCTCAGAGGAGATGCTCACTCCAGGGCCCACGAGCACGGAAGGGGCCGTCCACGCAGAGAAGACGCAGGACGGGGTCCGGATGCCTGTGGGCTGTGCCAACCTCTGGGGCTAGAGCGAGGCCACCCCAGGAGGGTTCCTGGAAAAGGCAGGCTGTTCCTCACGGCAGAAGCCGGAGTTTGGAAAACCCAGATGCTGAGATATTTTCCAGTTTCCGGGCTCCTTAGCCCTACCTTGATTTTTAGTAGTTCTTTTTGAAAGTTTCAGTGATGTCAAGGGGAGCAAAGAGGCCCTTCTGCTCACCCTTGGACTGGCAAGTACCCTTGGTGAGGTCTCAGGGTGGATACAGTGGCATCAACGGGAACCCCTCATTGGAGATGAAACCCAGAGGACCAAGGTGGGCTGCTCGCCCAGTCACCCCTCCTCAGCGAGCCCCCCTCCTCGCCTTCCTTCCTTCCTTCGTCCATTCATTGTCCCCACAGTCGCGGACAACCCTCAGTGTGCCCAGCCCTGCCCTGCACCTGGATGAGGCACGAGGGAGATGGACCAGATTCTCGCCTGGCTGGAGCTTATAACTTATGGGAGCAAATTAACGATCAATATGCATCAGCTTCAGGGGCTGAGAAATGCTATAAGAAAAATACAACTAGGTAGGGGGATAGAGGAAGCACAGGTGGGCACTGGAAGGTACTCTTCCATCCAGGGAACCAGGGAGAACGGAGTAAAAAAGTGATGGAGCTGAAGGCTGCACTTGCTTCTTCCTGAGACTCAAGCTGGTGTTTCCTTAGCTTCGCAGTTTACGGAGAACCTCCCGGTCCAGCCAGTCCACGGTCTGAGATCATGCCCACGGTGGCCCCTGAGTGGAGGCAGCAGGCGTTGCTGTTTCTGTTGTCAGGGGACAAGTCTGCCGTGGGATGCAGCAGCCAGACTGACGCCTGGCCGCCCCCATGGCCCCTCACGCTTTGTCCAACCCTGATGTCCGTGTCTCCGGTGACAACCAAATGGAGGGGGAAGGAGGAAGCAGCCCACGTCGGGGACCTTGCCTGTGGACAGCAGGCAGGCTGTGCCAACCATTGCCACCTTTGCTTCTCCCAGCATCCCCTGGGCACGGCTCCCGGACGCCTCAAGCTTGGAAGTGGCTTCCCGTGGCCTTCCTGAGAGCCGGCAGGCTTCTCTGCTTGTCGCTCAGTTCTGGCATCAATGTGAACTGTTTTCTTTTGTTTTGTGTGTTTTTAAGTGGAATTCAAGTTCGTATAATGGAATTAACCATTGTCCTTGGTTCATGACATTTTCTCGTCTTTGGTTCATACCTGACTCTCCGGCCACCTTGTATTTTATTTATTTCATTTAACCATTTGTTTTTAGTTATATGATGACAACCCACGACGTACACCACTGGGGCAGAGAACTTCCATACTGACAGCTCACGTCTCTGTGCCCCTCCCACCCCTCTGCTCTCCTTCCTCCCAACCCCCAACAGGTCACCCCCAACAGGTGATGCTGTCCTGAATCTTGTGTCTGTGGTTCTCCTGATATGTTTATCGTGCAGTGTTAGCAGGGTGTGTGTGTGTGTGTGTGTGTGTGTGTCTGTGTCTGTGTGTGTCTGTGTGTGTCTGTGTGTGTGTGTGTGTCTGTGTGTGTGTGTCTGTGTGTGTGTCTGTGTGTGTGTCTGTGTGTGTCTGTGTGTCTGTGGTGTGTGTGTGTGTCTGTGTGTGTCTGTGTGTGTGTGTGTGTCTGTGTGTGTGTGTCTGTGTGTGTGTGTCTGTGTGTGTCTGTGTCTGTGTGTGTGTGTGTCTGTGTGTGTGTGTCTGTGTGTGTCTGTGTGTGTGTCTGTGTGTCTGTGGTGTGTGTGTGTGTCTGTGTGTGTGTCTGTGTGTGTGTCTGTGTGTGTGTGTGTGTCTGTCTGTCTGTCTGTGTCTGTGTGTGTGTGTGTCTGTGTGTGTGTGTCTGTGTGTATCTGTGTGTGTGTATCTGTGTGTGTGTGTGTCTGTGCGTGTGTGTCTGTGCGTGTGTGTGTGTGTGTGTGTGTGACCCTAAGGAGGAATGGTTGGCTCAGATATGGCTGCTTTTGTTGTTTTAAAAGCTATTCTTTAAGCCACTACTTATCAAAGTTTAGTCTCTGAACTGCAGCACCTGGGAACTTGGAGCTATTTAGAAACTCCTGCAATGCATGCAAATTCTTGCCTCGCCTATTCTCCACCCCTCCTCCAACCTACTGAAGTAGAAACTGATTCGAGTGTCTCTGATTATTAATGAGGCCGGCAACCTCTCGATGTCCTTACTGGACGTTTGTGTTCTCTCTTCTCTGAAATGTCTGGTGGATTTTTGCCCATTTTTCTACTGGGTTGTTTATCATTTTCTTACTGATTTTAGTTCTTTATATATTTTTGACGCTGATTCTTTCGGTTTAAGTGCATAGAGAATATTTTCTCCCATTTATAGTCTGCGTTTTCTTTCTCTATGTTGCTTCACGATGAACAGAATTTCTAATTTTCATATAACTAAATGTATTTTGTTGTTGTGGTGGTTAACTTTTTGAGTCTTATGTAAGAATTCTTACCTCACTCCAGGATAGGAAGAAAGAATACACCTGTATTTTCCACTAAACTTTTAAAGGGTTTTCTTTTGACATATGAGTACTAAGACTGTCTGGAATTGCTTTGTATGCGGGATAAAATAGAGATCCGAGGCCATTAATTTTTCCATATGAATAATCACTGTTCAGGCTCCTCTTCTTCCAAGACACGAGGGCCCTAAGCTCCTATAGGTGTGGGTCTGTTCATTCCATTCCATGTCTGTATTCTTATATCATCAGCAACCGTGTTCTTTTCAATAGCTTCATAATAAACACTGATGTCTGGTAGTCAGGTCCCCTCTCCCTACATGTGTTGGCTATTCCTGGACCTTTGATATTTCATAATGTTTTTTAGAATCAGCTTGTAAAGACCCATGCAAAACCCTGCTGGGAGTTTGATTTTGGGCTTTTGCATTAAACGGATAGATCAAGTTTAGAATTTCCAGATTATGCCCCAAACTTCCTACAAAACCCTTCTTTTCAGGCCGGTGGGTCATCCTCACCTTCAAGCTTTTGCTCACGTCACTTCTCCAGTTTCTCAAAGTCTCGCCTCAGCTGAGAGCACAGCCCCCCTCCTTTCCCCATCTTCACCCTCGCAGCCCAGCTCGGCCTCCTCCCTGCACTTTCTCTCAGGGCTCCGGCCCACGGGGCTTCTCCGTCCTAATAAGATGGGGCAGTGTTGGCAGAGGAAACTCTGTTAAATGTTAGCTGTTATGATTAGTACGTAGATAGTTTCCTGATTCACTTTGAGAATTTTTTAAGAAAGGCAACTTATTTCCTTTTACCTTAAACATTTCCCCCAAATTACTATAATTATTAAAATAGTCTCTTATTTTCTGTAACCATAGCAAAGAGGAGGCATAGCCGTGGCTTCTGAGAAGTTTCCCTCAACGTTCCCCTCCCGGGGTCCTCCTGCCGCTTTGCTAAAGCTTTATCCCAACTCCGGCCCGTGGAATGTCTCAGATCATCACTGTCAGAGGTTCTGAACATGTTTGAGATGAGAATCTGGTTCATAAACAACAAGCCTCTTTCTAGTGTGTCCTCTCTACGCGACATAGAAAGTAATTGGAGCAAACAATTCCATGGTTCAGTTTAGCTGCAATAAAGACACCCTAAAGGGGACCCATTTTTGTTTCTGCTTGTGGCAGTCATAATTAATACGTATTCTGCTCTGGAGTCACTGGTTTTGTTTCCAAAACAAACACACCTACTTTCTGAATATCATTATAACTGATCCATGTAGCATCACCAGAAGTCATAAACATTAAAGCCAACAGCCAGACTTTAAGGCATCAGAAGCCTTAGCAGGCATCTGTGTTTTTGAGATGCAGTTAGTGGGCCACGTCGGAAGCGCCAATGTCATTGTTTTCTTCAATTTAGAAACAAATTATTTTGGGGAAAAGAGAGTTGTGGATTAAAGACAATTACTGAGATTCTTAAGCCTTGAATGTTCACGGTGGTTCACGTAGTTAAAAAAGAAACCTCAGGTTCGGATCCTTATTAAATTTCACGTCAACAAGAACGGTGTTTCGTAAAAAGCCATCCTAAACGCTACACAGATCACTAATTGTCAAGCAGTCAGGATTCATTAAATACTCTAATACTAAACTAAAAATTGTTTAGTCTCATAGAGTTTTATGATTTGGAAACTATATCACAATCTCAAAAATGTAACTCAATTTGGTAAATATTCACTGAGGGGCACGTCAGGCCGGTTCTGGGTCGTGAAGACACGCAGATGAACCTGGCCAGTCCTCCCTTCAAGCTTCACAGCAAAATGCCTCTGAGGCCTCCTTGCTGGGACATCAGCCATCATTGGGCAGCAGTTGAAAATACCCCTGCTCTTTCTTTCTGATGGTTTGGATTCTGCATCAACAAGAGTATTGATCAGCAATGAGTCTTTTTTTTTTTTTTTTTGGAGTTCCCTGTGCTATACAGCAGACTCTTATTAGTTACCTGTGTTATACATCTTAGTGTATATATGTCAATCCCAATCTCCCAATTCATCCCACCACCACAGCAATGAGTCTTGATTTATAGAGCACATTGCTTACCTGTCATGCCTTGGTTATTTATCTTAAAGATAAGGAGAATCAGTCTGACCTTGGGGAGAGAATCAGGTAAGAATGCCGGGCACTCTTCCCATCTTAGAAAATTATTCAGACCCCGTGCTTGTGTCGGGATGGACCATCAGTCCTCTGTCAGCTGTAGCCTCATGGACCAGTCAGCGAACGCACCCCTCCCTTTCCCAGAGGTGATGGTTGGAGCAGGACAAGGAGCCCAGATGCCAAACAAGGAGCCACAGCAGGAGAGATGCAGCTGAGCAAGGGAACAAAACAGATGGGCTGCAGAAGTGTCTCTATCCAAAAGCCATGTCCGTCTAATCTTGGGCAATAAGAACCTTATATGCTCCAGAAACCACAGAAGATGGGCATAAATTCGGTGGGGCAGTCAGGCTGACTCAGTCTCAGGTGTGAAATTCCCATTGCATTGAGACAGCAACCACTTTGCAACGGTCCTGATGTTTTACCAAAGGGAACAACAGCTATTGCCGTATCTGTGGAGATGTACATGCCAGCTCTTCTGGATTTAAAATATTTGGTTTGTTTTCAGACCAATCCTTGAACACAAGTCTTGAGTTTTGGGTTTGGACAGTATATTCTTGGAACATCACATGTTAAAGACACAGTTGCCCTGTGGTGGCATTTGACGATGAAAGCGCAGGAGAAAAAGTCCAACACAGGGATGCCTCCTTTTCAAGAGAGCACAGGGAATGTACATGGAAGGGCAGGGCCCAGGTGAATTAGGAGGTGACTATTAAATCCATGTTAAAAAAAGAGTATTTGCCCTTCAAAAGTATCCTATACAGGTTTCTCCTGTAAGGTATCACTTTGCATCCAAAGTATCATTTGATTTACGAAAAGAAGAGGGACACTTGGGGAGCTTGTAAGTGCAGAACCAGGCCCTTCTGCAATGAGGTCGATTGTGCATATGCAGGAAAGGGCCTCTCCTTTTTGTTGCTTTCCTGGAATTCTGGGTTAAATTTTCACAATGACAAAAACATAGCAGCAACTCTTAGAACACATGAAATAGAGTTTGCTGTTAACAATGAAAAAATGTTTAAACAAGACCTTTGTTTCTATGAAAGGTAGTGAAGAAATTCAAGTATAACCCAGGGGCATACATTCCTAAAAAATAATTCAGTGGTGGGGCATGCAAATGAGACTATTTAAATCCATTTATAAAAAAGGACGAATAATTTTACAAAGTGTTCTAGGAGTGGTGATCATTACTTTTTAGTTGACTTACTAAATACCAGTCCCAGGATAAACTTCTTTCATAATGTAGCCTTTATCAGTGATCATCTCCAGGGCGTTTTACAACTTTGCCGTTCAAAGTCCGCATACGAACTGATCTCCTGTTTGAGAAGTTTGATCACCTATTTCATTACCGTCATATAAAGGTCCTCAAGAAATAGCTGATAGGGGAAGTGCTGATTTAACTACTGTTTTGCGTAAAAACCCATAAAAATTCCAGTTGCTTTAAAAAAAATCTTAACCACAATTCCTTCTTTAAAAAGCGGGCCACGTGATCCTTAACGTACTGGGTTGTTATTTGTTTAAGATTTCGCTGTGGAGTTTGGCTACTGATCATAAAAAGCCGTCACTTGTTTTGATAAGACTGATCTACATCCAAAGGAAATGAAATACATTTCCTGAGCTTTGAGAACCAGAAACCGCCATTGCTTGCCACCTTTGATTAAATTAAGGCACTGAGAATAAGACAGAACTGAGAAGAAGGAAGCTAAAACACTGAACTTCAAACAACCAAGCCCTACAGATTCCTTTCCTTGAGGGAATCAGTCATAACAAGGAACCCAAATACTTGTCCATCAAAATATTCAGTTCTCGTCCTGAGTCCAAAAATAAAGACACAGACGTGAGACAGTTCGTTGGTTACAATGGCCAGAGAAGTACAGAACATTTCTGAATGCACATGGATGGGCAACGTAAGGGTGACATTAAATCTGTTGATGTAACATCTTTCCCCAGCTTGTTCAAGAATTTCCTTAAATGTATTAATGTATTAAATACACAGTGGTGTGGAGAAAGAGAAAGCTGGAGTCAGAGGCAGTTCTGGCCCCAGAGGGGAAGCAAAACAGAAACAGAGCCTGAACTCTGGTCCCCAGGGTGGAAGTTTAGGGCATAATGGCCCTCGCTGGGGGCCCTGGAGAGCAGCGCCGGGAGAGAGGGCTGGTCGAGGCTGCAGCACGCAGTTGTAGATGCTGGCAAACACTTCAGGGAGGCGGGCTTCTGCAGGGATTACTATAATCAATACCTTTGATTATGGGATGCAATTTCCCTGAGAGCTCAGAGAACTACCACCGGTTTTGTTTCTATTCATCCTCGTGACGGGTTTAGGAGCTTCTTAGAGGCAGGTATTTTTGTGCCTCCTTTTTTCATTTATTGAAAAATCAAAGCTCACAGGGGTTAAATATAACCCTACACAATACAGTGAATCATCTGAAATAAAGATCTATCCCCCGACCGTTTTCTATTTTTCTAGTGCCTAAATTTCCCACTCGTAGAATAAATGTGAAATGAGGGGTAGGGTCTCCAGCTTTAGTAAATGAAAAATACAGGATGCTCAGTTAGATATGAATCTCAGGTAAACAACAAATATTGATACGGTTAGTATAAATACGCCCTTTGCAATATTTGGTACATACTTACGTATTGTCCATCTGAAATCCACATTTAGTTGGGTGTCTTATATTTTATCTGGAAACCCTAACCAGAGGAAGAAACTCTCTGTATCCAAGAGAAAACTAGGAGGTTCTGTGTCCTTATCACGAAGAACTGACTCCTTCCAGCCCACTGCCCTCCATCAAACTCCTACCAAACCCCTGCCTCAAAGCTCCTTGCACTTTCCTGGGACTGTGGCTTTTTTCCTTGGGTGTCACCTGGGTGGACGGTGCTGGCTCTCTGCGACCTCCATCTCACGGGGTGTCTGTGTGCCCCTGGCAGCTGCCACTTCCCAGCCCTCCCCAGGGGCTGAACAAAAACGTGTATGAATAAGTGAACTACCAAACCAACAAGTAAGCAAAAATCCAAAATGGCAAATTTCTTGGGTATATGTGTGTTGGACACACTCCACTGCATATGGGACACCATCAGTTAAAATAATCACCACTACTTTTTTGTTCCACAAGAAAGGAAAAAATGCCACCAACTAAACTATTACACAATGAATTCTTATCACTCAGAATTGTACGTGTGTTGAGTTATTTTAGTCATAGATATTTACTATCATATATTTCTTTTATTTTTAACATCTTTATTGGGGTATAATTGCTTTACAATGGTGTGTTAGTTTCTTCTTTATAACAAAGTGAATCAGTTATACATATACATAAGTTCCCATATCTCTTCCCTCTTGCGTCTCCCTCCCTCCCACCCTCCCTATCCCACCCCTCTAGATGGTCACAAAGCACCGAGCTGATCTCCCTGTGCTATGCGGCTTGCTTCCCACTAGCTATCTACCTTACTTTTGGTAGTGAATATATGTCCGTGCCACTCTCTCGCTTTGTCACAGCTCACCCTTCCCCCTCCTCATATCCTCAAGTCCGTTCTCCAGTAGGTCTGTGTCTTTATTCCTGTCTTACCCCTAGGTTCTTCATGACATTTTTTTCCTTAAATTCCATATATATGTGTTAGCATATGGTATTTGTCTTTCCTATATTTCTTTTATGTGTGAAAATGAAAAGAAACATATAAGCATCGTAAATGGTTAAGATGTTTTTAAAATGTCTTCAGATGCAGCGTCTAACGTTCCTGAGTCATGTTTTGGTTCACTCCCCCGTGTCTGGGCTTTTGCACGAGGGATTAACCTCTGAGCCATTAAGAGCAAGGGTGGGAGAGCTCTTCTGGAAGTGGGCTCCGCGGCTCGCCTTAGAAGCTCTGCGGGATGCTAACACCCATTCTGTAAATTTTGATGGTGGCCTTTTTTAATCTTAAAAAAAAAAACAGAGCACAGAAGGATCCAGAAAACAACTAAATCACCTCCTGCCTCAAACAATCCGAGTTATCGGATGGTGGAAGGTCCAGGGATTGTGGGACCATTCCAACCCCGGCAGCAGGAATGTCAAGTTGATGCTGTCTATAGGGCGTATTTTCAGTTACACAAGTTCTCACACATGTGCAAAGCTGCATCGCAGTGTCAGGCCAACAGGACTGCAATTCATCAGAAGACTCGTCCTCATACTAGAGAAGTTAAAATGTGAAGAAAAATAAAACACCATGCACGGTTGATGAATGACCTGGAATTACCAGTGGGGACCCTCTGCGGCATCTTCTGTGAACGTGTTGGCAAACGCACAACCTCTGTCAGGAAATGCAGGTGTCATCCGGCCCTCGTGACAAGGCAGTAACGCCTAAAGTGACCTGCGGTGGAAATAAGAAACGGTGAAGAACCATTTAAATGGTAGAAGCATAAACACACCTGCTGAGTGAATGTTCAGTAGTGTTTCTGACGTCACCGACCAGTGAGTTGGAGGCATGGGATGGTGGAAAGAGTCAGGGTGAGACCTGGGCTCTGACCTATGTCTGGGCAGCCTTAGGCAGGTTCCTTGACCCTTCCGGTTCCAGTTTTCACATGGGCAGCACAAGACTCTCAAGTTTATCCCACATTCCACGCTCTATCCTCTGTTTTCGGACAAACCCCTGTGGCTACTTGCAGTTGGACTCGCTCAATCCAGTGCTTGTTGCTCTTTGTTAAAAGCATACAATAAACCCTCTCTATACAGGATTTGTTACAAACCGACAATGGCATCCCAAGCCCTCTGACGTGTGAGCTGCTTGAGAGTTGGGGGTGCACTCTGAGATGCTTTTATGACATTTGAAAGAACCTTAGATTTCCTCTAGTTCAAGCTTTAGAAAGCTGGGACTGCTCTCCAACGCTTCAGCTTTTGTACACCTACTCCATTGAGTGTGCCCATAGGGGTGCCCGTGTCTTAGCAAGGCAGCCAGGTCAATCAACGACTCCAGCAGCTAGAAAATTCTTCCTTGCCCAGTTTTCCCAAACAATTGGAATAGAATAAGAAGTCCAGAAATAGATCCAATAAGGGAGGAAAGTGCAGCATATATCCAGACAAAAGGCTGATGTCCTTAACATATAAAGAACACTAACAAAGCAATAAGACAACAAAAAAATTTAGCAGTAAAATGGGCAAAGAACATGAACAGATAGTTTACCCAAAAAGAAAATACCTTTGGTTCTCAACTGTATAAAGTTACTCTCAAGCTGATGCAAAATTCAACTACAGTGAGGTAGCGTTTTCAGCTCTCAGGTAGACAAAGACCAAGCAGCTCAGTGAGAGCTGCTGGTCAGGCTGAGAGGAAACAGGCTCCTTCTGCATCATGGGGAGCAACTTACACCAGGGGAAGTTTGGCAGTATCTGTCAAAATAGAGAAGCACATATGTTTTACCTACCAATTTCACTTCTAGAATAACAAATTACAGCAGCAATTCTCAACCTTTTTGTTTTCAGGACCACCTTACACTCTAAAAATTACAGAGAATCCCCATATTAAAATTTTAGTAAGAAAAAAAATTAAACCGAGACATCTAAAAGGTATCTATTGTACTATAAAATAACAATATAAGCCCACAGCAGGATAACATAAGTAGCACATTTTTATTAAAAACATTTTTTAAATTAGTGAAAAACATTTTTAAAAATTGTCAAAAACTATTTTTTTTTTTTTTTTTTTTTGCGATACGCGGGCCTCTCACTGCTATGGCCTCTCCCGTTGCGGAGCACAGGCTCCGGACGCGCAGGCTCAGCGGCCATGGCTCACGGGTCCAGCCACCCTGCGGCATGTGGAATCTTCTCGGACCGGGGCACGAACCCGTATCCCCTGCATCGGCAGGCGGACCCTCAACCACTGCGCCACCAAGGAAGCCCTTCAAAACCTATTTTTAAAACTTAGTGAAATGAAAATTCTACACTTGCTCAGGTTTCTTCAACATCTGGCCTGAGAGAAGGTGTCCGGATCCCACATATGCTTGTGCAATGCAGAGGAATCTGGCCTCACTCAGGAGGGGAGCTGGAAAAGGAGGCCCCGTGCAAGCCTCTGGGCAGGGGCGGTCTCAGACCTGCAGGGGCCGCACCTTGAGAAGCCGGGTGTCCCAGACAATCCCACGTGTGTGAAAGGACTCACACGCTAGCTTATTCACTGAGGTGTGGTTTGTACCTGCAAAGGACTGAACAGTCACGGTGTCCTTGAGGACGGACGGGGGGATTCTGTGCAACCACTGAAAGGAATGGGGTGTTGTTTGTGCTTCTATGGACCAGCTAATAGCTCTGAAGCCTTCAGTGTCATCGTGTGGAAATGAAAGGTGTGCCGTGGAGTAAAAAATCAGCTGCAGGGGAATTTGCACATTTTCTTGTTTACACACAATATACACGAAATATATCTGGAAGGAAGTGCAATAAAACATTACTTCCGCTGCTTTCCCCAAAAGTACTAGGACGGGCACACAGGGTATCAGCAGGCGTGCTTTTGTCATGTCTGTGTCCTTTGTATCTTTTGAATTTTGTATATGTGCATGTATTATCTGGCAAAAAAATTAATTTATGTAAACACAAACTATTAAGCTATTTTGCAAGGTTTTTCTGAGAATGAAATGAACCAATGCATGGAAAAAAGCGTAACCCATTGTAGATATTCAGTAGGTGACAGCTGTTAAAAATAACGTTATATAATATAATAACTCGAGGTTTTGTTATGTCCACTTCTGGGTCCCCCTTATGAGCACTGACACCCCCAACTATCCCTGCAGAGAGTAGTGATTGCCCCAGGTCCGATCAGAAAGCGGCAAGTTTTTATTTTCAAGTGTTTAACATTTCATGTAAACATTGTTTGGTCATCAAATCATTCTCGGAGCCATAACTTTTCTTTCCCCCTCGGCCCTGATTAATCCCCATTAAAGAAAATCTTCCAAAAAACCTAGGTCGTTATATCCGCCCTGCTTGGGACCAGGAAGTGAGGGAATCGCGGATTCTCCGCATTTGGGGTATGTTCCTTTTTCTCCACAGATTCATTTCCATCCCAGGTTTGTTTTTAATGCCTCTCACAGGTGCTCATCCTAGATTTGCATCTAGAAGCCAGCCCACTGATAAGTGTCCTTGTTTGATGCATGGGAATTCATTATTCTGTTTCACTCGGTCCTCGACTTGTAAGATTTTAGGCAGAACCAATATTTCTTCCTCCATGATACCCAACAATCACAATCTAAATGTAAGATTCAATTTAGGAAAAATGTCCCACCCAGCAGAAATTCAAAATTATTTTGTTCTGAATTTTTAAACAGCTAGTGTAAAAATAAGCTTTTGACCACCACTACCGTTAGCTATGATGTGTTGGACAACCCTGGTCCAAACTCACGTCATCCTTCGTCAAGCTGTCAGACCATTCCCTGTCTTTTCCCAGTTGCGGTGACAATTACCACATCTTCCCTAGAGTAGGGTTCACTGTATCTGGTCTTGGAGTCAAAGCCAGTCTGTTATTGACTTGTTAAAGCCACGCCCTCACGCCCTGAGCCCCACAGGATGTTTGCTGAGATTTCTGCTCTGTTCCCCTCTGGGGTGCGTTCATTCATTCATTCATTCATTTATTCCTAAAGCTATTGAACATCTACTGTGTAAGTATTAAGAGTAGAACAATGATGAGTAGACATTTGGGTCAAAGACGTGACCCAAAGGCAAACTCAGAAACCATTTCTTTCTTTCTTTTTTTTTTTTTAAAGAGTAGGTTTAATTTATTTATTTATATTTTTTACTGGCCGTGCCTCGAGGTTTGTGGGATCTTAGTTCCCTGATCAGGGATTGAGCCCACGCCCTTGGCAGTGAAATCAAGGAGTCCTAACCACTGGACCAACAGGGAATTCCCCAGAAACCATGTCAAATTATATTCCACTCTGAATGCCCACCTCCTGGTTGGGGGGAAAGAAAGCAGAACAAGGTGCTACAGCCCTTTCTTATGCCTCTCTTGTGACAATCACACGAATTACAAACTTTCCTTTAACGCTACTTTCGATTTAAAAATAAATTAAATACTGTTATTTAAAAGTGAAATCGGGGGAGAGATAAATTAGGAGTTTAGGAGTAACACATACACACTGATATATATAAAATGTATAATCAACAAGGACCTACTGTATAGCACAGGGAACCCTACTTAATCTTCTGTAATAACCTATATGGGAAAAGAATGTGAAAAAGAATGGATATATGTATATTATAACTGAATCACTTTACTGTACACCTGAAACTAACACAGCATTGTGAATCAAGTATACTCCAACATAAATACAAATTAAATTAAAAAAATAATAAAGTGAAAATATTTCTGGAATTTGATTTTGAGAGCTGCATAGGATTCACTTCCAACACAAATCAATGGGAGGACTGACTTTTCTCACTTGCACAGCTTTTCCCCTGCTCCACTGAGTAGGAAGTGGAGGGTGACAAGCAGTTAGAAGGTCCGTTAATGATTAATTCCTGAGTGTGGGAGGAAGGATTTGGAGCTCAGAGGGAAGAAGGCGACCAGCACTGGAAATGTTCCATTTGTAAATGTCAACTGATAACTTCACGGAACTGTGCCGACGCCATTTTGAAGTCATCAGCCCTGAAAACTGGATGAGGGAATCTGACACTTTATGAAAGAATTCACTCTTTTAACTGATCAAAACTAGATTTGTTTTTAAGTTTTGGGAATGTATGTTACATAAAACAGGGTATCCTGTAGCCAGATTTGAGGGGACCACCGAAAGAAATGCTTTGGGATGTGCAGAGATTGCCTGCATAAACTTCAGCACAAAGAGGGCTTCTCTCCTCCGCTGAAGATTTGGTTGTTCCGGGTCCCTGATCCTCGGAAGGTAGGCACGGTAGCCTGGAGGCGGCAGCTCTCTTCTAAGGCTAGAAGGTGCTCTAATGTATACCCTCTCCCTGAGCCCCACCACCTCGGTAAGTCCTCAGACGCGTCACCGAGAGCCTCCCGCTGTTGACACAAAATAAGGAAATTGCTTTTCCCCAGGACCTCAGGGCAAAGATGTGATGGAGGGGTTGGTCACCTGGGGGGTGACCAGGTGCTTTCTCCATTGTTGGCATCTCCTGGTAGGCAAATAGCTTCGGTTAACAGCTGACAGAAATAAAAAAATCAGCATTTCCAGACTCAGGGAGGCGCCTTACGTATTTACCCCTGATTCCACAGGGACAGTGGCCCATCCCAGCTAACTTGCTTGGCTGCAGAAACCAAGTGTCACTCAGGCACCAAACCAGTCTGACGGTCCGTGCAGGCTGCTGTCATCCAGGTGCAGAATCCCGACACCCCACGCTACTGAAATCCGGAAAACTGGGGCCAGGACGTTAGCTTCTTCAGAATCAGACTTCCTTCACCCTTATGATTGTCAAACACCTCATGGCGACCTTCCTTCTAGAATCCCGCCTGAGGTCTCTGATTTAGTAGGAGGTTCAGGGATTGCCCTGTACTACCGTCTGCTCTGACGGCACTTCCTTCCTACCTGTGTTCTGGCATTTATCACTTCATTCTGCAGCTACGGTTTTTACATCCAATCCCCGCTTCTACCCCCTTTTCCATTAAGCTGTTATCCCCTTGCAGGAAGAGGGTGGCAGTATTTTCATTTGAATTCTAGTACCTCATATAATGCCTGGTACATTGAAAAATGCTCTGAAAATGTTGGTGCTATATTTCAGAAAGTTTGAGAAGATTCCCAGAAGACATTTTTCAGAGACCTTAGACAGCCTCTTGAATAAAAGGGAAGTAAAAGAGAGGATTTCCATTATTTATTAAATTAATGTTTCATTACTACTTAAATCACTGTAACTAAGATAAAGTATATACATTCTGTGCTATCTTGTTTCCAAAAATAAAACAAAACTGCCTCTCCCTTTCTGGGGGACGGTTATTCCTTTGAACCTTTGAAGCCATTGATCATTGGCTTTGGAGCACACTGGAAAAATTATTTCCATGGAGATGGAGTTTTCTAAGACTGTCAAATAGTTAGCAACTTCCAAAGCTAAGATATAAGACGTGTTTACTTGTTAAGTCTGTGATTTTTTTTTTAACCTCTGACATTTTTACCTCAAGTGGATGGAACTATGCTTGGCTACAAAATACCATGTGTCACTTAGGCACTAAATGCTACTATTCCACAAAAATCTCAACACCCAAAGGACACAGCACATGCCTCTGGTGGCAGAGAACCCTGCTGGTGAGGTGTGGTCAGGCTCCTGTTCCAGAGGCCTTCTCTAGAGACATCAGGCGCCTCTGGATTTGACCTTGGAGGCTTACATCAGAGCAGCAGTCGACAAGGCCATCTCCTCTCTGCCCCTCCGCTGCTGAGGGGGCCGCCCCAGCCACAAGGGAGCCCCTTCGCTGGCTGAACCGACCAGGACCGCTGGTTGCTGAGATCCAGCTTAACTGACTTTAGCAAAAAGAGTGGAATGCCTTAGCTTCATAGTTGAGAGTCTGGATATATTTGCATCCATGAGCTCAAACGATGCCTTCAGAACCCAGTTTTTCTCCTTTACTTCTCTTGAGTCTGTTTCTCCCTCTTCTTAAGCAAGTTACCTCCTCTTGATGTCCTCCCAGACTCCAGGCTCTCCTCCTTCATCTCCTTCCTGACTGCTCCAGACAAAGTCCCAGGGCAAAAGCTGATTGGACCGCTTGGTCACATGACCACTTCTGACCCAAGAATGTGGCCAGGGGTAGAAGGCATGCACTAGCAGGCCTGGGCTGTGTGTCCACTCCCAGAGTTGGGAGCACACAGCCCTCCCCTTCACAAACCGATGATACCCCAGAGGGGATCACGGCAGTTAGAGAATCTGGGACTTGCTTCCAGGCAGGCAGAAAGGCCATCACCCAGCACGCTAGCTGGGTGCCTTGTGAACTAACAACGCAGAGGGGGTCACATATGATGGTGGCTTTTATAGGTCAGTGTTGGCGCTTATTCCTCCTAACTTACTATGTTATGAGCTGAATTATCTTAGGGAAGCATTAGCTTAGATTTATTTCACATATGTGAGGAACTATCTTTTGGACAATCTGATCTTTCCTCATTGATTTTACTGCTGTGCAACATAATAAAATTTCCAATAAAACAGCTAGAGTAAATTCACTCATCTTTCATTATTTCTTCTTCCATTTTTCTTTTTTTCCCCCATTTTGTCCCCTAATCCATCCTCTTTCTCTGCCTCCAAGTATCTAAAGAATTCTAGTATTAGTGGCAGCCGGCCTTCAGTTTTCATTGGAATGAGGAAGAGGATGGATGAATGGATAGATGGATAAATAGATGGAAGGATGGAAGATGGAAGACTAGAGGGAGGGAGGGAAGACATGGTGGAGGAAGGAGGAAGGGATGGATGGAGAGAGGGGTGGGTGGATGGATGGAGGGAGGATGAAAGAATGGAGGGAGGGGGAGGGAGAGAAAGAGGGAGGGAAGGAGGAAGGGATGGATGGGGAAATGGATGGAGAGTGGGGTGGGTGGAGTGATGGACGAAGGGATGGATAGTCAAACAGCCATTGAGAATAACTGTTTAATATTTCCGTCAGTGATGCACTGCTTGGTCAATGAGTTAACAAGCCTAACAAGTCTGGCTGAAAGGCCTGGCTTGTCTCTACCGGACGAGAGGGTCAGAGCGGAGTCTGCTCACTGTTAGTGACGGGTCTCAGATAAGGAAGGTTCCCCCCTGAGGCCACCGTTGCACTCTTGAAGTCTGTTTTCTCTAGTACTTTCTGTGGCAAGAGAGACAGTTTCTTTTAAAAGAAAAACATGACTTTAGAATTATCTGTGTATGTATTGCTCTCTGTTCCTGTGCAAATGCAGTACTTGGCAGCCAAGGCCAGCTTTAGAGCAAAGAATCTTCCATGATTCCTTTTTTTTTTTTTTTTTTTGCTGTATGCGGGCCTCTTACTGCTGTGGCCTCTCCCGTTGCGGAGCACAGGCTCCGGACGCGCAGGCTCAGCGGCCATGGCTCACGGGCCAAGCCACTCCGCGGCACATGGGATTTTCGCGGACCGGTGCACGAACCCATGTTTCGTGCATCGGCAGGCGGACTCTCAACCACAGCGCCACCAGGGAAGCCCCACGATTCCTTTCTTAATGAAGGAATGTAAGTTGCACGGTAAACTGAAACATACTAACTTTAGACACTGACCCCTCTTCCAAGGCTTCACTCTGGCAGCCTTGACCCACAAAAGGAAACAGCAAAATACTGAAGCAGGAATTTCGAAATCCAGATCTGAGACCACCGTCTACGTGAAAAATCCCTGAGAGTCTGCAGTCAGTGTCCCAGCGTCAGGACAGCATGGACCAGTCCACGGTGCACCCTTCGTCCTCCTGGTCTGAGGGCGCAGGCCCCGCAGGAGGCGTGGTCAGAGGCCTGCTCTGCAGCGGCATCTGTGCTGTAAGCAGGCTGCTTCCGGGAGGGAGGCGCTGGGAAGCAGGATGCCATCCAGGCAGCCTCAGTGATGGATTTCTTTCCTGATGCTTTTTGTTCAGTAACAAAACAAAGCCCATTTTCTGCCAGAGCCTCCCACTCCCCTGGGTGCTGAAGGAGTGGATCTTACAGACTCCCGCAGGGCTGCTGGGTGACCCTACTCATCACAGTCCCCTTCGGAACAGCGAGCTCCTTTTCTAGGGGGAGACAGTGACATGTGAAGGGAGGCTGCCGGGCATGCAGACTGGGGGCAATTCCTCTCGCCCTGTAATTAATCCCACACGGGGCACCTGGGCCACGCGGCTGCTGCTCTGGCCTTCAGATTTCCACTTGCATTTCATGTTCTTTCTTTCTTTCTACCACTCTGGACCTTGCCTGATGGGAAAAGAAAGGGTGAGGCTCTTCAAATGTTTTCTGTGTGTTCCACTACCCCCCACCCACCTGATGACAGAGAAAACGCCAGTGATTTGAAGGGAGTGGGCCTCTGGCCTAAAGCTTCGGGATTCCCAAACCTGTTAATGAAATCCTCCTCCTTATAGAGCAAAGCACACAGACCAGTGTGTTTTCCCATCTGGATCAGAGTATAATTGGGGTCGGCTCTCCTGCCTGCTTTTACCATCAAAACGTGTAGCCAGGACTAATAATAGGACAAATGGAATAGATATAAAATCTTTACAACCATTTAGAAATAATAGGGCATATGCTCTAAGGCCTGTAAAAACAGTCATTTGTGAACTGTTCACACTGTTTACAAATCAGGCACCCAACATGTAAATCTACCAAACAGACATTAACCTGAACTAACGAGCCGGCAAGAATACATTTCAATCACGCATCGACTCTACGGCCGGTTTTCATTTCTTGCTGACATTTAGGTGGACAATTTTGGAAGTGGATGGTTGCAGGAAATTAAAGCTAATCTTTTCTCCCAATATATTCTCTTATGGAGCAGATCCACTTGAAATAATTTCAGTGATTTTGAGTTCCAAGTCAGAAAATTTTCTCAAAACATATCATTGCAGAGTGGAGATATTTGAAACCTTCAATAAGGACCCAGGTCTGGTTTATCTTTTCTTGGCTTCAGTAAGGAAGCCTCTGAGAGTCACAGGCTCTATGTGGAATGTCATAACTCCTTCATCTGCTACCTTGAGCTGAGCTCCGCTGTGCTTGTCGACTCAAAGATCATCAAAGCCTCAAAAGCCAGTCTTAGATCGAGGACTCAACTTCCTCTAAATTGCACTGGAGTTTCATGCTCTCAATAATCCTAGGAAACATGAAATAGAATTATGTCCATCTTCCAAATGAGGAAACAAGGAGGTATTTCCGTTTGGAGTTTGCCTTCAGGGCACTCATCTGTAGAGTTCTAGGAAGTTTGTTAATTAAAGAAAGGAAATGTGTGAATTTTATTGGGCTCTAGGCAAGGAGCGGAGGATGAAATGCCTGACTTCTTCTATGGTGTATTAACTCTGAAAATGACATCTCTCTAGTATTTTCAGATTCCTTGGAAGTTGATTCCTAAGAGCAGGGAGGCTTCTTCCCAGGTGGAGAGTCTGTGAGGAATTCGGAGGCTCTGGAGTTGAGCTGAGAAGGGGCCATGCGTCACTTTCAGGTGCTTCCCCTACCCGGGACTTCCAGCGGGAGAGGCAGGAAGCCACTGGTCTCGCCCTGGTTGGTTCTGATGGCAGTTCAGGGTGCTTAGCTCTCATCGTTGAAGCTCCTCCCGCTTCAGTTTCTCACTGGCACCTGCAGCAGGCCGGCGGGTGGGGCTGGTTCTTCTCTGGGGTCGCAGAGCAGCCCCCTCAGCATCGAGATGCTTGTTGGAAACAGCATCTCCAGACCAGCTGAATTTCTACGCCATCTCCAGGTGATCCGTTGCAGGTGAGCATTTGAAAGGCGCCGTCCTAGCTTCCTAGGTGTTCTTGAGCCCGGGGGCACTAACTTCGATGTTTCCAGAAGCAAGAGGACCAGAGCATCCTTTCCTAAGAACCACAGGGTTGCCTGCATGACAACTCCCCAGGAGCAGTCCTTGGGCTGGTCTGTAAGCTCTCTCCAAAGCTACTTCTCACCAACCCTTCCCATCCAGCATGACCTCCGCTGCTTCCCTTCTTATGCCCCAAAGACAGGCTCCCTCTGCCTGCACGCAGCTCACAGCATCCCCCTCCTTAGTTCATCTTTCTCTCTCCAAACTGTGCACACCTGGGCTGCCCTTGACGGCTGGCTTAGTCCCCACCCCACCCCGCTCTGCTTCTCATCTGGTCAATCAGAGCCTGAAGGCAGGGACACTTTTTCTCCTTTAACACATCTGGACCTTTGCACAAAGCTGGGCGCACAGGTTATACTCCACGGAGACCTGTAGACGAGGAATAGGATGTCATCGCAAACCCTGGAACAAGGGGGGCATTAAGCGCTGATACGTGGGTGTGATTGGATTCTTCAGTAGACTCCTCTGTTCACTATTTCCAAATAAAAAAGTGAAAACAGATCTGGAAGATGTTGCAACCGCATAAAATGACTGGGATGGAAACATTGTGGGATTTAGATACCAACATTTATTTCCTTTCCTGTATTCAGCTCTGGGGCAGCGTTTGCGACACTGGCCGTCCCTGGTGAGAATGGAGCCTCCTGTGTGGAGTCCCACTTCTTGGCACCAGGTCTGTTCTTTTTTAAAAACTATTAATGAAAACAACCTCTTTAGTGAAATTTTTCATGTAACTCAAAACCCTAACATCATATTTTCCTTATTTCTTTAATAAGGACTGGAATCATTTCCAAGAAGATGGACATGTGGTCAGAAACAGGCAGAACCTGCCAAGATGCTTCCTTAGCCTGGGTCCATTTCCAGTTTCTTCCCTAAAGTATGAGGTTTATGTCAAAGTTCATTTTTTCCCGTAGTGATGTCCAATTGCTCCAGAACTGTTTGTTCGAAAGGCGGTCATTCCCCCACCAAATTGTTTTTGCAGTTTTGCCAAAAATCCATTGGTCGTATTTGTGTGGGTCTATTTCTGAGTTCTCTATTCTGTTTCACTGATCTATTTTTTCTCCAACACCACCCTGTTCTGATTAGTATAGCTATGTAATAAGACTCAACATCAGGTAGATTCCTCCCATTTCAGTCCTCTTTTTCAAAACTGTTTTAGCTATTCTAGGCCTTTTTCTTTTTCACATAAATTTTAGATTAAGCTTGTTAATGTCTATAAAAAAAACTTGCAGGGATTTTCATAACAACTGTGCTAAATGTATAGATAGACCACTTTGAGAACTGGCATCTTTACTATGTTGACTGTTCCAATCCATGAACATGGTCAATCTCTCCATCTCTTCACATCTTCTCTCATTTTTCTTTCATCAACATTTTGTAATTTTCAACATATAGACACTGTACAAGTTTTGTTCGATTTATACCTCAATATACATTTCCTTTGGAGCAGTTGTAGATGGCTCTGTTTTCAATTTCCGTTTCTGTGCGATTGCTGTTCACATGTATCAGTTTGATTGACTTGTGTGTGTTGGTCTTATAGCCTGGGTCCTTGCTGCACTTCCTCATAAGTTCAGGAGTTTTATTGTAGATTCCTTGGGATTTTCTACTTAGATAATCATATCATCTGTAAATAGAACCTGTTTTATTTCTTCCTTTTCTATCTGTATGCTTTTATTTTCTTGCCTTATTGCTCCAGCTACAACTTCCAGCGCTGTCTTGAATAACAAGGTAAGTGTGGCCATCACTGCCTTCTTCCTGACCTTGGTGGGAACCATCCATTCCTTCACTGTTAAGCATGGTGTTAGCTGTAGGTTCCATGTAATATTTTGCACACGGTACAAGTTTCCTCTTGCTTCTGTAACACATCACCACAAATTTAGTGGCTTAAAACAATGCAAATGTATACTCTTAAAATCCTGGAAGTCAGAAATCTAAAATCAAGACGTCCTCAGGCTGCATTCCCTCTGGAAGCGCCAGCAGACAATGCGTCTCCTTGCTTTTCCCAGATTCTGAAAATCACCTGTATTCCTTGGTTCACAGACCCTTACGTCCTTCCAACGTCTTGATTCCATCATCACACCTTTTTCTTTCACTCTAACCCTTCCCCCCTTATAAGGACCCTTGTGATTACATTGGGCCCATCTAGATAATCCAGGACAATGTCTCTATCCCATGGTCCTTAACCTAATTACCTGTGCAAAGCCCCCTTTGCCGGGTGAGGTCACATAACTACAGGTTCAGGTATTACAGTGTTGATCTCCTTGGGGCGATTCTTCTGCCCACAGCTCACTGTAACAATGGCCTGTCTACCTACCTTGTGTTATGCTGCATTATGTCCCCTGGCAGAGTCACCGGCACGCAGTGGGGCTCAATAAATAATTGTTGGCCCACGGAATGGACGCTGAGTCAATCTTTCTCCTCCATCACCTTGGGAAAGTGTAAAAGTGCACTGCTTTTCAGCGTAGCTACAGGTATTAATTTTTTCTGAACAAATAAAGTCACAGTATCCGCCCTGATATACATCAGTAGACTTGTGGGGCTCTCAACACAGATTATTTGAAATTAGGCTTCAGAAAAATCCAAACTGTAGGCTTTCCACAGATATTGCCACGGAGCAGACACTCACGCTCTCCAGAGCACCGCCCCCGATTCCCGACTGGACAGGGAAGGACAGAGAGCACTCCGCAGGCGCTTCCTTCCCTCTGTGAGGCCACCCTTCACGCGGTGCCTGCTTTATGTTGTCAAAAGTCAGCGGTCCGTCGTCGTCTTTTTTTTTATTGGAGTATAGTTGATTTACAATGTTGTGTTACTTTCAGGTATACAACAAAGTGATTCAGTTATACAGACATACATACGTGTCTACTTATTTTCAGATTCTCTTCCCATATAGGTTATTACAGAGTATTGAGTAGAGTTCCCTGTGCTCTACAGTAGGTCTTTGTTGATTATACATTTTATATATAGTACTGTGTCTCTGTAAATCCCAAACTCCTAATTTATCTCTCCTTCCTTCCCCCCAGTAACCATAAATTTGTTCTCTGTGAGTCTGTTTCTGTTTTGTAAAGAAGTTCGTTTGTATTATTTTTTTAGATTCCACATACAAGTGATATCATATGGTATTTGTCTTTCTCTGTCTAACTTACTTCACTCAGTATGATCATCTCTAGGTCCACTCATGCTGCTGCAGATGGCATCCTTTCACTCTTTGTATGGTGAGGAGTTCCATCATCTTTACAAAAGGACATTTGTCTCCAGCTCTTTTCTCTTGTGCTTCCCCCTTGCCCTTCTGACCACCTGCTGAGCAGGTAACTCAGGATCCGTCCACCTTCTCACTGAAGGGGACGTGGTTTGTGGGCCTCCAATTTCCCTTGCCTGTTCTCGACTCAGGCTGCAGCCTCGGGAGGTGGGGAGGGATGGAAATGGAGTCTCGTTGGCTTTTCTAAGACTGGTTCACATCCAGTTGTGTAACTGAGGCCGACACTGTTAGATCTGGCTGAGGTTTCATGTCACGGGTGGATGTGACCGGACCGTGGAGCTGTCACTTGAGACTTTCAACAGGAAGGGTGGAGAAAAGGGAATCAAAACCCCAAGACCCACCAGCGAGGGTGGGTGGCCTTGCCCAATATGAAAACTTCCTTGTAATGAGAAAAAAAACACAACAGTTTTTTTGTTTTTTGTTCTGCCTCCCTCCTTTTTTAAATGAAAAACCAGTGTTTTTCGTTAGGAGCTCCATGGGCGTTTTGGCAGGACTGCCATTCACTTTGCAGAACACCCTGTCTGGCAGGATGTTCAGGGTCCCTGGGGCCTGCATCACCCCCAGTTATTGTAAAAACGAAAACACCCCCAGATGTCTCCAGATGTCCTTACTGGGAACAGACTGCCCTCACTTGAAAACCTAACCATGGGTTATTTGAAAGGCCTGTTCTGCGATGTCAGTAAAAACCTAGTATCTTCTAAAGTCACTTTTTTCCCTAATAAGGGAACAGGCGGGAAGGTATTAATTCGGGTGCTGATTAACTGCCGCGTGAACGGTATCCTTTCTATCCGCCAAGTGGTAGCAATTTGCAGAAGGCAGCTCTGGGTATTTCCCGCCCTCTGAGGCTGGACAGACACTCGCCTCGGAGCCGGGGGCCTCTGATAGGCATCAGTGGCCAGAAGTGGAGTGGCTGCTTCAAAGCGCACATCTCTAGAGATCTGGCTTTTTTGAAAAACGTCACTCATTTTATGTGTTCTTAATAAAGAATAAAACTCACACACACACACTTTTAGAAACATACCCAACCCCTTAGGAAACTCTCCTTTGAAACGGCCACAGGAAGGTCGGGCTGAGTTAGGCCTAAACCAACACTACTGCGTGACTGAAGCTGGACGACTGACGATCCTTACTCCCTTGTCCCCAGATTTCTGACTTCGCCACCTGCTCTACCGTCAGGCAGAGGGAGGGTGTATATGTTCACACGTTTCTTTTCATTTCAGGAAGGGGTGGGTCCCCTTGAGCCCCGTGTCTGCGAATCAGCTCAGAGGTACAATGTCCACATCGACGACCCCGGCCCGCCGGCCGCTCCCGCTGCAGCCCATTGTCGACGTCACCCTCCCAATCAGAACCTGTTTCCCTTCTTTGGGTTGATGGGACTTGCACCCCTTTGTTTCTGTAGCTGAGGGAGGGGAAGGCGGGAAGGGCAGGGTCCATGGGTCTCTCCCTCTCTCCATCCCACCAGGCCAGGTACTTACTACATGCTCGCTGGGGAGTCAGGCGGCCTGTGGTTGCAGGCCCGGCGGGGCACGGAATTGTCCAGAAGGCTCTGCTCTGTCCGGGCCCCACCCGGCTGGCCGAGGCCCAGGTGGACAACGTCAGAAGCAGCACCTTGGTCCCTTCCCTTCAGGGCTCCCCCAGGTGGCAGTGAGGCCGAGAGCCTTCCTGGGGCGAGGGGACGTTGGGGTGGGCTTGGAGCACTGTGATCCGGACCCAAAGTCACGGCCGCCAGCAGGACTAGATGTGCCAGGGTGAGACTGAGTCTGCCTGGGGAGCGGGAAGGAGAGTCCAGCTCTCCTCCACCAATCACCAGTGTGAGAAACAGCCTGACGCTTGTACCGAGTCGCGGTAACCAGGCACAGCGGCATTACATGTGGAGGATACCAGCCGTTTCCCGGACTTCCTCCTAGTCGCCAGACTTGGAGTCTTATCAGTTTTTTCCTCTGAGTTTCATAAATTCATCATGTCCAGGCACTGCTACACCAAACAATGTAGCAACCAACAGCGGGTCCACTTTCTGTTTGAGCGGAAGCCCCGCTCCCTGGTCTGACTTCTCCAGTGCGCAGGACCTGTTCTCCTTGGGAGCCGGTGAGCTCACCATCAGCACGGCTGCTGTGCCCCTGGGACCCTTGTGCCGTGGGGCTTTCCCTCCCAAGGCGGGGGTGGAGGGGCGCCTCCAAGCCAAGGACCCACTAGCTCACCCCATCCCCTGGTAAGACGTCCCCGAGCCCGGGGCACCTGTGTCCTCCTCCACCTCGTCCACGTCCTCTGGGGGATCTGTGTCCTCCTCCGCCTCGTCCACGTCCTCTGGGAGATCACGCCCCGGGTCTGAGACCAGAACTGTCGGTGGGCAGCTGGGCAGCAGCTCCCAAGCCCCGTGCCCCTCGGGAGAGGAGGGAACACGCAGCTGCTTCTTGAAGCCCCCCCACCATCTTTCTCCCCAGGGCCTGAGCTTTCAAACGGAGCCAGGGAGGTGCGGGAGGACCCAAGTCCCAGGGCCGGGGAGGCTGGCCCAGAGGAAGAGCAGCTGACAGGCGGCCTCCCTCAAAGCCGCCTCCTCTCCAGCCCTCTGCATGACCTGTGGGCAGCCCCGGGCCCCACAGCCCTGCCAGCGACAACCAGCAGCTGTCTGGGAGGCGTCTGTGTCCGAGGAGGCCAGGCTGCTCAGCCCCACACAGCCTCCCCAGCCCAAGTGCGGCAGGCCCTTCCCAGCCCGGGGACCGCAGGGCTGCCCAGCCCCGTTCCCACTGCCATGGGATTCTCTTCCCAGACAGCACTGTGCCATTTGGGAAAGAATTTAGATCCAACAAAATTCTCCTTTTTAACTCAAGAGAAAATAAATACCAGATTTGATCTAACATGAGCCCCAAATGTGTCTCCCCTTATTCTCATGGCGGATGCAGGGAGGGAGTGGACGGCGGGGTCAGGGCATCCGGCCAAGCTTCACATCCCCCCTCAGGCAGGTGGACTCTACTTCCAGGTGCGTAGCTCCTCACCGTGTCCTGCCTTCCGTGGAACAGTGGCCTACACTCTGGAAACAAGCAGTGTCCTCTCCCCAGACCTCAGGAGTCACCCTGAGCCTGCCTTCCAGATGCAGCACTGCAGAAGCCCTTCCTGCCGGTGGTGGCCAGACACCCCGGCCGCTTCCTGCTGAACATTCCCTCCCACCCATGGCTCAGACTCTGTGGAGCTGGTGGCACTCTCTCCTGCACGGCGCTTGGCCACCACGTCTGACCCAGGTGTCTGTCGGTTTCCAGTAGGCCTCACCTCTCGGGTCTTCATCCAATGGGTTGTCTCTGCAGGGAGCACTGTGTCAGGGGTAAATCTGGGGTGTCTGGCATGCACAGGAAAGTGGAGAGCAGGGACCCACGTCCTGCTCCGTGTCTGAAGTGACACTGTGGTGTCATCCTTAAGGGTATTCATTGTGCAACAAAGCTTCCGGCCTTGAACCAAACACAGTTATTTCCGCTTGCTAGTGCTTCTAGCACTTTACACATCTTGTGCGTCGGGGTGTTGGGACCAGCAGACCAGAATTCAGGCGCCCAAGTTCTCACGTGCACGACGGCACACCTGCCAACCAGGTGAGGATGCGCTGAGGGCGGCAGGGGAGGGAGCAGGAGAGAACGGTGCCCTGCGTCTCACACAACTGGGCCCCAGCACAGACACCCCCACACGTGCACACTCGGAGGGGGGGTGGGCGAGGCCTGGTAGCATCTGTTGATACTGTGGTTTACCGGATGCTGTTTCTTCT
The DNA here is from genome assembly GCF_949987515.2 of Delphinus delphis. Lineage (NCBI taxonomy): Eukaryota > Metazoa > Chordata > Mammalia > Artiodactyla > Delphinidae > Delphinus > Delphinus delphis. The sequence goes on along the minus strand of NC_082696.1, from coordinate 2,281,478 downwards.
GTGGTCCAGGTAAGCACGGTAATTTGGGGGGGATTTCCCCTTTCTTTTTCTTTAACCTTTGCATCCTTTCACCTCTCTGCAAGTGTCCCACAAGTAAGGGGGGGCACCTGGGCAGAGCTCCCAGTAGTTATAGCCTGTCACCCCCGTCTCCCCAACCCCGGCCCTACCCAGCACCTACGGTCCTGCCCGGAACCCCAACCTCCACAAATCCAAGAGGACGTTTCAAGCAGCCGGTAAGTCTGTGTGCACAGATGCTGTGGGTGAGCCTGGGAGCCCCGCCCGGTGCCCCAGCCCTCATCACTCAGTGCCCTGTTTCCTCAGGAGTGCTGCTCATGGAGATAATCAGATTTCTATGCCATCTGGGAAGCCTCAGGTGCCACTGGCCCTGAAAAGTGGACTTACACTACATGGTTGTCCAGGGCAGGACTCAGCCTCCAGCCCCACTCTTAGTGGGATTCAGCCCATGCTGAAGCTGCAGCTTGCAGATCTGAGGTGAGCAGTCTCGTGATCCAAGATGCAGGTATTCTCAAATCGGCAGAAACAGCACAGGGCTTAGAGCCAGAGGTGATGGGTCTAAGTCTTGGACATCCACTCATTCCATCTGTCTCTTTTCTCACCTACAAAATGAGAGTGGTGATGGTCTTATTGGGAAGACTTAGATAGTACTTAAATCCTTGTCCCTAAACATCTCTACAAATGAGGACCATCAGCCTGGTCACAGCCTGTGTGTCCATTGAATTCAAGTGTCAGCTCAATTGATTGGCAACTTCAACATAAGTGACAGTTTGGCCAGCTGTCCTCATATACTGGTAGGGATCCCCCCTTTCTTTTTATAACCTGCAGATTTTCTAAAATGGGTTGTTTCCAAAAGACAACATCCTAGTAACAACATCTGTCGCAGAGAAAAGATTATATTATCACTGGAAACTGTATCCCAAGGATTGGTGCCCATAATGTCCAAGCAGTTTGCAAATTGACCCCTAAGAAGTTTCTGGAAGGCTCTGGATTTGGAACGCAGTAAAGGAAAAGGAGAACTTGTCCTGAAACTTTACTTTGAGATCGAGAATTTAAACTTAGGCCAAATGGTTTAGTTGTAAAGCGGGTATAACACCAGCCAGGTGGAAGGCGAGGTCAAACAACCAGCTCTGTCCATCTCTTTGGACCAGAAACTTGGCCGTCAGCACTAAAGCCACACCAGCCCAAGTCAGCTGCGGCCACCATGCTGCCCAAACTCCACCCTCTGTCCTCCCGCCTCTGCGTCCCGCTGGCCCTCTCCCCGCTGGTCTCTCCACGTAGCTCGTGGTGCTTTCAGTTGACCCCGTCAGCCCTCACCACTCCACCCAGCACCCTCCAATCTCTAGCCCTTTCCTCTGACACCAAGCACAAAACCCGTGAGCTGCTACTTCCGAGTTACACACGTGCACATCCCTTGTGCTTCCGTACCCACCATCACATGTCTTGCATTCCCCAGGGTTGAGTCCACTCTCCCGACACGTGCATTCGGACATGACTTTACTGTGACACTTATGCTCGTGTTCTTGGAAAACGCTTCATCCAGCAGATACTTGGGGGACACGTGCTGAGCCAGGCACTTGGTTTGGTGGTAGATGGAAAGATCTAGAAGACAACTCCTGCCTTCAGAGGGCTCACGGGATGGTGGGGTCAGATCTTGGGACACAGTGTCCACTTTCAGCCAGCATCGGATTCCAGAACCTTCCAGACAAGGGGAAAGCAGCAATGACATGCACGGCCTCTTGCGGACGAAAATAAAGCAGGAACACTGTGCTCTGTTTGGGATTTTGGAGGCAAACTGTCGGCACCTGGAAATTTAAACTAGTGGATGCAGTCCTGGTGCGGCAGGTGACCCAGGGAGTGGCTCACCCTCACAGCACAAGGACGTGGGGAATGGCAGCCAGGAGGCAGAAGGGCCGTGGTGTTAGCTGACGGAGTGGCCGTGGTGACTGGTGTTAGGTGACCAGTGAGCAAAGGTCCAAAGGAACTGGGGAAGTGAGCCGGGGGAGGAGGAAGAGACAGGGCCTCGAGACAGGGCACTAAGTCAGGGCTCTGCTCAGATGGCCACATCACGTGCACTTACCTCTCCTGTGGGATGCACGGGTCAGGCCACGAGATGATGGGTGGGGAATTATGCACCTCTCGTGGGAGGGAGCAGTGGCTGGGGAGGATGGTCCAGTCTCCCATGGCGGGTTGGGTTTGGGATGCTTACTGGAGAGAGGACCTGGGGTACACGAGGGCTAGGCCACCTGTGCCAGCAGGGCCGCCAGGGAGGGCACTACGGGGCCTCCACGCATCTGGGCAAGAGCCCCTGAGCTTGGGGGCCTGGGCTCACGGGAGGCACCATGGCCGCTGCTGCTGGCTGGGCCAGAGCCTGGGGCCGGCTCACCTGGAGCCCAGCAGCTGCTTCCTCCACGACTGCAAAATGGGTACAGCCACGTCTAAAAAGATGATGCCAGTCTGCGTTTCATGTGCTTTTCCGGTGTGCCTCACATCCATCCCACGAGACACGAGAAGCCGGACACGCCTGACACCTGGACGCACCTGTGTGGGTGTGCAGGGCCCTCGCTCGGCTGTCACACGTGGAGGAGTTCCTGCGTTTTCGTCTTTCGCATGCTTCCTTGAAATACTAGGTCGGGTAAAGCTGAGCCCTGTCACTTCTCTGAGCATAAGCGCTCTGGACGTACATACCCGTGTGCGGATCCGCGTCCTGGGAAACTCCCCGCTGATGCTGTGACCTCACACCCTCTGTGCCAGCTGCCTTGTGCTCAGCAGGGGAGGGTCCTAGGGGCTAGGGTAGGTGGGGTCAGCTCTCAGGTCAGGTCAGCGCCCCCAGCCAAGCCCAGCGCCCCCGTTCCACTCTCAGCAAGCGGCCAGGTGCCCGGCAGCATTTCTGTTTGCGTCATGAGGCCACACCGGCATCCCCCTGTCCTCCCAGCCCAGCACCCAGCAGAGGCGGCCTGGCTCGATGTGGCTGAGGGAGACCCGGAAATCAGGGTAGACACGCCTGGGGGGGACACAGCTAGCGTCACGATGCCCCTCGAAAGGTCCTTCCCGAGGACACTCCCCCAGGCCCCTTGTCAGTCCAGGCCTCCCCCGCCCCCCAGGCTTCCACCTCGTCCTTCAGTCATGACCACCAGCAAGAAATGAGAACGTGGGGGCTGGGGTGAGGGCTGTCTGCATCTCAGCAGGAGCCACTGCCCCCCGGCGGCCCCTGCCAGTCAATGGCTCCCTGGGGCTTGGGTTTCCAGAGCAGGGATCGGGGGTCGGGTCCTACAAGAAAGCCACAGAGCCCAGGGCTGCCTGCCTCCCCTCCCTCCACCTGCCCGGGCCCTGGCATTGTTCCTCCTGAGAAAGGCTGCTTTTCCGGGTTGTGGGCTTCCTCTGGGCCCCCGTCGTCACCAGGGCACAGAGTGCTGGAGCAGGGCAGGTCACTGGGGACGTGAGAGGCTGGACAAGCACAGCAATGCCTTCATTGAGCCCAGAGCCAGTGAAGGACCTTCAGAAGGTTCTAGAACAGCTGCTGGAGCCAGGCCTGCTGAAGACCCAGAGCAGTCAGCTGTGACGCGAAGGGTAGCGCAGGTCTCTGGGCACGCGCGGCAATGAAGGCATTACGTCACGCACCCCACAATGGCAAGGTGGGTGGACGTCTGGCACGTGTCCCGTATGACCGTGGCTTTCCTTGGCTTCCTGAGTTTCCTTAAGACTCTCTCTGTCAAGCAGCCTGAGTCGCTCCCACGGCGACGGAGAGACCTTTGCACGATGCCTGCGTTAGCAGGACGTCACTCAGCAAGCCCCCCCGGCCAGTACCGGCAGGAAGAGCAGCCGTGCCAGTTCTTGGCCCGTGGTGGGCTCTGGGCCCCGGCCAGTCCGGGCTCCTGCCCTGCAGAGGGGTGCTGGGAAGGGGGCCTGGGTCCATCAGGCATCCTCGGGCCCGCGAGGCTGCTGGGAGCCTGGCCTTTTAGGTTGGTTTTTGTGTCACAGTCCCGCTGAGATCCCCTCCCCCATCTCCAGTGGCGAATTCCCCATCAACAGAGAGAGGAAGCCCTCGGCCGAGAGATAAGGGCTCCCTGATCTCAGCCCGGAACTGAGCAGAGATTTCATCAGCCTGGGAGAAAAATGTTCCCTGATTCTCACCGTGGCCTCTTGTTCGGGGCACGTGCCGGGCCATTGGGGTCCTGCGGGCCCGCATCTTGGCACTCAGGCCTCGCTGGCCTGGCTGCGATGTGGGGTGTGAAGTGCGCTGGGCTCCTGGTCGCCGCTGGCCGGCGCTGGAGGCCTCTCGGGTGGCGGGTGGCGGGTGGCCTGGAGTCCGCGGTTGGGCCGGGCCTGGCAGGGGGCGGGGCCAGAAGGAGTCACTCTGCCGCCCGCAGTGACCACCTGCAGAGACGGCCCCTCCCCCATGACAAAGTGAGGGGGAGTCTGCCCCCCAGACCTCGCCTTCCTGAAGAGCCTGTGCTCACAGGGCGGGAGAGGACAGAGCCGGGAGGCACTGCTCGCTGGGAGGAGCTCGGCACAGGTCAGGGCCTCCACACCCCAGCCTGGCAAAGAGACCCAGTGCTTTTTTAGTCTGATGATTAACAAAGGAAAACAACTGCCCGCAGCCTTGCGATCTGATTTTTACCAAATGTGGTAGGACAGTCCCGAGTCCCTGGTCTCCATCCTTCCGCACTCCCCCGGGAAGCTGGAAATGCTGCTGTTCTAACCCGTCCCAAAGGATCCAGTTATTTCTTTAACACCGCCCTAACTACAGGGAGACGCGTTCTTACCTCCTTTTTTAGGCCTTTGTAATGTGATAGAGCCACTGGGTCATAACCCGCAGGGGAGGGAACTGCATGCCCAGTGGGGTCTCCGCCCACCAGCGGGAGGCACTTTGATTTCCCAGGAGACCCCTCCCACAGGAAGCCTCACTTCCCACCTCGGAGGCCCCCAGGCTCCAAAGTTCAGCAAAGGAGGTTGCTGGGAAGGTGGGGTCCCCGTGCGCCTGCACTGTTTTTCCCAGGGAGCAAAATAGGCCAAGGAGCAGTCAACACCCACCTCCTCTCTTACAGCATGAGAGCCCCTGACCAGCAGCCGAAGGCGCCCGCAGTCCCCGATACTACTGGGTGCGTACCTGGCATGGAAGGCTGCTTCTTCTCCTTTTTTTCTTTCCTATTTTTATTTATTTATTTAATTATTATTATTATTTTTTGTGGTACGCGGGCCTCTCACTGTTGTGGCCTCTCCCGTTGCGGAGCACAGGCTCCGGACGTGCAGGCTCAGCGGCCATGGCTCACAGGCCCAGCCGCTCCGCGGCATGTGGGATCTTCCCGGACCGGGGCACGAACCCGTGTCCCCTGCATCGGCAGGCGGACTCCCAACCACTGCGCCACCAGGGAAGCCCGCCTATTTTTATTTTTAAGGGTGAATGATATGTCACATGATATATTCACAAATAAGTAGGAAATTGTTTATCAGATCCTAGGTTGCACTTTTTGGTGGGAAAAATAATAACTGTGACCACATGCATCCTTTAGTCTTTTTTAAAAAATAGATTTAAAAAATAATTTCATTAAGGCATGTTTTACGTATCATATAATTCACTTATTTCAAGTACGTAATTCAATTATTTTTGAGTCACTTTACTAAGTTATGTGACTGTTACCATAAATTAGTTTTGGAACATTTTTATCAACCAATGAGATCCCTCATGCCCGTTTGTAGTTAACCCCCATCCATCTCTTCTGCCTTTTCCTGACAATTCATCTAAATGGAACCTGCACTACGCAGTATCTTGTGTCTGGCTTCTTTCACTTGGCCGAACGTTTGAGCGTTTTGCATGTCATAACATGTATCAGTAATTCATTCCTTGTTGTTGCTGAATAATATTTCACTTTATGAATATCCCACATTTTGTGTATCCATCACTCTTCACGGATAACGTTGATGTTTTCATTTCTCTTGGGTTGATACCTACTCAGTCACGTAGTAAATTTATGTTTAAGTTTTCAAGAAAGTGCCGAACTGGTTTCCGAAGTGGCTGCACCATTTACATTCCCACCTTCAATGCGTGAGAATTGCTGTTTCTCCACATCTTCAGCAACATTTGTTCTTATCTTTTTTTTTTTTAAGCCATTCTGGTGGTTTGTGAAAGACTATCTCACTGAAGTTTTTTTGTTTGTTTGTTTGTTTTTGAGGTACACGGGCCTCTCACTGCCGTGGCCTCTCCCGTTGCGGAGCACAGGCTCCGGACGCGCAGGCTTAGCGGCCGTGGCTCACGGGCCCAGCCGCTCCGCGGCATGTGGGATCTTCCCAGACCGGGGCACGAACCCGTGTCCCCTGCATCGGCAGACGGACTCTCAACCACTGCGCCACCAGGGAAGCCCCCTCACTGAAGTTTTGAACTGCATTTCCCTTCGGACTAATGATGGTGTCTATCTTTTCATGTGCAGATTAGCCATTCCTGTATTTCTTTGGTAAATGTCTGTTCAGATCTTGTGCCCATTTAATTGGGTTGTTCTTAATGAAGTGTAAGAGTTATTTGTATATTCTGGATCAAGTCTTTTATCAGATATGTGCTTTGCAAATATTCTTTCCCAGCCTGTTGTATGTCTTTTCAGTTTCTTAATGGTGTCTTTTGCAGTACAAAGAAGTTGAATTTTAATGAAGTTCAATATTTTTCCTTTTATGTATAATATCATGCTTTTGGTGTATCTAAGAACCCATTGCCTAAACCAGGATCTGGAAGACTTTATCCTGTGTTATCTTCTAAAGTCTTTACTGTTAGCTCTTACATTTAAGCCCCGCTTTGTGTTAAATCTTGTGTCATGAGGTGTGGGATCTACATCCATCTTTTTCCATGTGGCTATTTATTCGTCTCAGCATCATTTGTTAAAAAGACTCTCCTTTCCTCCGTGAATTGCCTTGGCACTTTTGCCAAAAATAATGTGACCATAGATATAAGGATTGATTAATTTCTCAGTTCTCAGTTGTGTCCCATCAGTCCAAGTCTCTGTCCTTTTGGCAGTACCACACTCTCTTGATAACTTTAGCTCTATGGTAAGTTTCGATAGTGGGGAATAAAAGTCCTTCAGCTTTGTTCATTTTTTCAACATAATTTTGGTTATTCTAGGTCTTTTGCAGTGCCATATAAATTTAGGATCATCGCGTAAATTTTTTTAAAATGTCTGCTGAAATTTTTATGGAGGTTGCATTATATCTACAGATCAATTTGGGGAGAAGTTACATCTTAATAATATTGACTACTCCAACCTATGAACAAGGAAAGTCTTTCTGTTTGTTTAGATCTTCTTTAATTTCCCTGAGCAACGTTTTTTAACTTTTAGTGTACAAGTATTGCACTTCTTTTGTTAAATTTATTCTTAAGTAGTTTGTTCTTTTTGAAACTATTGTAAAAGTAACTGTATCCTTTATTTTATTCTCACATTGTTCATCACTTATAGAGAGAAATATATTTTTTTGTGTATTGATCTTATATCCTGTGTCTTTGCTATAATTTTTCACTACTTCTATTAGTTTTTGTGTGTATTCCTTAGGATTTTCTACATACAGGATTATGTCATTTTAAATAAAGGCAGTTTGATTTCTTCTTTTCCAATCTGGATGCCTTTTATTGCTTTTTCTTGTCCTATTGCACTGGCTAGAACATCCAATATAAAGTTTAAAAAAGTTGCGAGAACAGGTATCCTTGTCTTTTTCCTAGTTTTAGGGGGAAAGCATTCAGTCTTTCACCATTAGATATAATATTTGCTGTATGTTTTATGTAGATGTCCTTTAACAGGTTGAGAAAGTTCCCTTCTGTTCCAAGTTTATCTAAAGTTGTCTTTTTTATTAAAATCATGAGTGAGTGTTGGATTTTGTCAAAAGTTTTTTCTACACTTATTAAGATAATCATGTGAGTTTTGTCTTTAATTTCATTAATATCATATATTATAGTAATTGGTTCTTTGACCTTAAAGCAGTTTTGCATCCCTGGCATAAATTACACTTCTTCACTGTGTATGATCCTTTTTATATGTTGTTAGATCTGATTTCCTAATATTTTATTGAGAATGTTTGCCTCTAAATTTATGAGACATATTGGTCTGTATTTTTCTTTGCTTTTGATGTCTTTATCTGGCTTTAGGGTCATCATAGTATGGGCCTTACAGAATGAGTTGAAATGTGTTTCTTCCCCTATTTCTGGAAGAGTTTGTGGATTATTGGTAATTTTTTCCCTGTAAATGTTTGCTAGCTTTCACCAGTGAAGTCATCTGGGCCTGGCATTTCTTTGTGAGAAGATTTTTAATTACTAATTTAATTTCTTTACTTGTTATGAATCTTTTTAGGTTTTCTGTTTCTTCTTGAGTGAGTTTTTGTAATTTGTCTTTTCTAGAAATTTGCCCATTTCATCCAAATTTTTGAATATGTTGACATAACGTTCTTCATAGTATTCCCTTATAATTGTTTTAATTTTTAAACAGTCAGTGGCAATTTCCCCTCTTTCATTCCTAATTTTGGTCATCTGTGTCTTCTCTTTTGTTCTTGTTTAATCTAGCTAAAGGTTTGTCAATTTTGTTGTTCTTTAACACAAGACTTTTGATTTCATTCATTTTGTTTCTATTGTTTTCCTGTTTTCTATTTCATTGACTTTCACTCCAGCATTTATTATTTCAGTCCTTCTGCTTGCCTGGGATTTAGTTTGCTTTTATTTTTCAAGATTCTTCACATGAAAACGTATGTATTGGTTTAAGTTCCTTCTCCTTTTCTAATATAGGCATTTAAATCTATAATATTCTTCTAAGCATTGCTTTAGCTGTAGCCCATAAGTTTTGATATGTTGTGTTTTCATTTCCAAGTGAAAGTCTACTTTGGGGGAAAGGGAGTCAGTAGACTTTTCTTTTGGGCTTTCATTCCCCTCAGATAACATCATAAATGTGGACCAAGATTGGGAGATCCTAGAGCTGCTGATGCTACTGAAGAACTCTGCCTTGGTCTTATTTTTAGTTGACTCTTTCTTCATAGTTCTGCTGTGCACCTACCAATACCTTCGCTCCCACCCCATCCCCAAATATTGGTTTAAGAAAAGAGTATCAAGCGCATCCAAAGAGTCCTCCTCTCTTCTGAACAGCCCCATCCTCTTAAGGCCCAGAACTTATAGGGTCACCCACCACTCGATTGGAGAGAACAGAAGTACAAATAAGTTAGTCCTTTACCCAGAGTCACATAGCCAGCAGGTGGCAGAACCAGGGTCTTAACCAAGTCTGTCAGACTCCAGACTCATGCTCAACCATGACTGAAACCTGCCTCTATACATAGTAAAATATCATGGGAGTAGGAAGAAACCCCATATATGTTTCACTAGGTGCTCAAAACCCTCACAGCGAGGTCAGGAAGAAGACCCAGACACGGTCCTGACAAAAGTCTATACATTTCAGCTCTGGGGAGAGGCCTGTGGACTCGGGTCATCCCACTGAATTGAGGCAACGCTATCAATTGCTGTTTTCCTTTTCTGTTGCATCTTGATGAGAAATACACCTTTTCACAGTGCAATGTCTTAATGTACCGCACGACCTCTTGGGCCAAACCCGACCGCTTCTGGGCTTATATAACAGAGCAGGGAGGTCCCAGCAGTGACACAGACGGATGCTGTGGGCTGGTCTCCTTGGGGGCTTTGCAGTTACATGCCTTCAGGGGCCTTGTGTGGGCCACTTACAATGCCTCCCGTTGGCTGTAGGCACCTTGACTCAGCTCATGTCGGTTCCTGTCAGGGTCATAAGTCAAGCAGGCCTTTGCCTCTGAGGATAAACTGTTGCCATTGGGCTGACGACATGGTGAGTCCCGGCTCCTGCCGCTTTTAGGACAGCAGCCTGCCTCAGGGGTTCCAGCGTGAGCAAGGAACGAAGCTAGGAAATCAGAAGAGGGTCAATTCAGAGACCCAACTCTGCAGAGCAGCGAGGACAAGTGAGGAGAGCTCTCTGCACAGGACTGCATCCTCATGGCAGGAAGGCAACTGGACATGGCTTGCGGGGCCCTGGCCCGGGAGACACCTGCATGAGGCAGGAACAACCCAGCGGGTGACTCCAAGGAGGACCTGTGCTTGGCAGCCGGAGCCCAAGGTTGGAGCAGAAAAGCGCTGGGGGACCCGGTGGGGGGCTGGGGGCTCCTGCACATCCCCCTGGAGGTGCGCCCCGGGTGGGGGAGGTCCGCCTGGGTCAGCCTGAGCCTGCAGGCCACCGGGCACGCCCAGTGGAGAGGAGGAGGGCCCGTAGCTCCTGGGTCACTTCCTGGCTAACGTAACAGCAAAGGCTCACGGGAAGAATGGGTCAGAAAGGCTCCGGCCCCTCCTTCCAAGCCTCTGCTTGCCTCCCATCCCCCACTGTGCCCCTCGGTCCCTGGCTCTGTTTGCACAAACCTCTCCAGCTTGCCCGCGTGGCACACACGTGGCGTTCCTCCTCTGTCCCCTCACCATGGCCCTGGCTAAGACGCTTCCTGCCCTTGGCCTGCCCTGGGACCAAGGGACTTGGTGCTCTCCGTAAAGTCTCGCTAGCGTCTAAAGATCACAGTTGCACAGTCTGCAAACAGCTGCTGCCCTGAGCCTTAGGGAGTGGGGCCCTCCCGGCCCCCGGACCTCCCACCAACTAAGGGGAATGCCGGGCGCAGCTGGGGGGGCCCCCTGCTCCAGCCATTCAGCCAGAGTGAGTCTGGTTGGTCAGTTACCAGGAAAGAGCATCATTTCGAATCTCACCCCTCCAGCCATCCAGGCCCCCAGCACGTGGGGAGGTGAGGGTGAGAGGAGAGGATGGTAGAGAGCTGGCATTTATGGGTGTATGTAGTAGGAAGGGGCAGGGCTGGGGGTGAGAATAAGGCCGGAGGGCTCCAAGGGCTTTGGGAGACGATGTAGGAAATAGGAAACATTTTGAAATACTACCTTGAAGTACTGGAACAAGTAGCTTCTTCCTTTTTCTTTCTTTTTTCTTTCTTTCTTCTCTCTCTCTCTCTCTTTTTTCATGAACAGCTCTCCATCATTACTATTTGTTTGTCTGAGGCTTTGTTCCAGGGAAGAAAAAGTCATTTTCTTGACTTTTGAGCTCTTAAAGAGACGATTAGACGTTTTGTACTTGTATCGCTGGGGCAACGGTCTGAAAGCTAAAGCACTTTTGATTGACAAGATCCAGCCTCTGTTGAGAGAGAAAGGTTTTCTTGGACTTCTGAGAGCTGCACTTTGAATATAAATGGCAAAGTCTGAGCAAGGAGGATGCTACACAAACCAGAGGTTTGGGAATATAGGAAAAGACCGTTTCAACTGCATTCCATCCTCGAAAGAGAGAAAGGATGAAGCTGCGGTGGGGTGCACTCTGAGGAGGTGCCTGGGAGACCCCCGCTGCTTCCCCCTTCAGGACTGAAGCCCTGGGGTGGGAAGGGGGGCTCCAGGGGATAGGACAGTCACCTGGCTTGCCAAAGGGGTCCTGGAGATTGCAAGTCTCAGAGAGGAGTGTGGCTCCCACGGGGCCCCTGAGCTGGAGATTAACAAGGACCCAGGTGGGGGGCAGGTGAGCATCCCCAGGGCACTGGGGTGGGGGGGAAGAGCTTCGGGTCTCCCAGGACCCCTCCTGGGGGTGGGAACGGCTGAGCGCAGACCGTGGTTCCAGGTTCAGATGAGGTGCAGATGGTGGTTTGACTGTGGGCAGGAGCCACGCGCCACCCCCTGTGGGACGTGTGATGAGGGTCCAGCCAGGCATCGTCTTGAACACCAACCAAACTTGGACCCCTAAACCCCTACCGTGTCACCAACTGTGCTCCACCCAGCGCCCGAGAGCCGGGACGGCCCCTCCTGACCACACGGAGGAGGGTGGAGGGTCCTGGGGCAGCCCCTGGAGGGGCAGACTGCCCGCCTCAGACCCCCTCATTCTGTCCACCCAACAGAGGATCAAAGGCCCTCCGTCCCTGCCGCCTGTCACAATTGGCTCAGATTCCCACGCCCTGCTTTGCAATAACAAACCCACAGTCATTCTAACGACACGAAGGGTCTCGTGTCACGAGCCAGAGCCCTTCCCTGGGCCCCCTAGTTCTCAGCTTAGTTTTCTTTCCTATGTTTTTCAGTAACTGAACCCAAATTTCAATGAGGACAAACGATGACACACACACCATCTAACAATTTGCCGTCTCTGAAAACTGATTCCGTTCCTCTCACTGGTCTTGAGCGCAGAGCTGCGTGCTGGCTGTTTCTCTGGTGTCCTTCTTGCCTTGAACTCTCCTTCCCCTTTGTGCCTTAAAAATAGAACAGTCTCCCATACTCTTTTACTGGATGAGGAAGACATGGGGGCGTTTCTATTACAGAGTAGAGCTCTTCAACTTCCCAGTTCTTCAGAAATGACGGACCAAGCATGTTCCATGCTGTGATTCCCGCTTGCATGTTTTCTGCTGGTTCAGGTGACACACAGCTGAGACTGGAGACAGTTCACCACGGGTGTATTAGTCATCTATTGCCGTGTAACAAAGCGCCCCAGAACTTAGTGGCTTAGAGCAATATTAACGAGGCATCGTCTCTCACAAGTTCTGTGTTAGAAACCCAGCAGAAGCTTTGTTGGGTGGCACTGGCCTGGGGGTTCTCATGGCTTGTGGGACCGTAGTCGTCTGACAGGTTTCCTGGGGCTGGGAGCCCCACTCCCAGGGTGGCTCACGGAAAGGGTGCTGAGCCCAATTCTCACGTGTGTGTGTGTGTGTGTGTGTGTGTGTGTGTGTGTGGAAGGTTTTTCCTGCACGATCGCCAACAAGCAAGTCTCCAGAACCAGCTGGGTGTCCGACATTTAACTCAGTTCTGACACCACCTGGAAGGGCTCAGTCCTACCAGACGGCCCACCCGCTCCTTCAGACGCCAGTCGCAGGTCCAGGTTGTCACCTGTGCTTCTGACCGGCTGGCTCTAGACTGAAGGGTCCAACAAACCCCACCTTGGGTTTGATTAATTTGCTAGAATGGCTCACAGAGCTCAGAAACATTTACTTACGCCTACTGGTTTATTATAAAAAGATGTGGTAAAGCAGGGGAACCCAACCCCTGGGCCGCAGACTGGTACCGGTCCATGGCCTGTTAGGAATCTGGCTGCACAGCAGGAGGTGAGCGGCTGGAGAGCGAGCAAAGCTTCATCTGCTGCTCCCCGTCGCTCGCATTAGTGTCCGAACCATTGCCTCACCCCATCCGTGGAAAAATTGTCTTCCACAAAACTGGTCCCTGGTGCCAAAAATTTGGGGGACTGATGTGATAAAGGATACAGAGAAATGTCTAGATGGAAGAGATGTGTAGGGCAAGGTACGGGAGGGGCACAGAGCTCCCAGGCCCTCTCCAGGTACCACCTCCTGCACCTCTGTGTGTTCCCCAGCCCTGGAGCTCACTGAACCCCCTCCTGCTGGGGTTTTATGGAGGCTTCATCACGTAGGCAGGTCAAGCATTAACTCCATTTTCAGTCTTTTCAGTCCTAAGGACAGGGGGTGGGGGAGCTTCTCATCCTGGCTGGGTCTTTCTGGTAACCAGCCCCCATCCACAAGCCCACCAGTGTCACCTCATTAGAACAGAAGACACTCCTATCACCTAGGAAGTTCCAAGGGGGTTAGAAGGTCTGTGTAGGGAACTGGGGCCAAAGACCAAATATTAGAACAAAAGATGCCCTTGGTGCTCTTATCATTTAGGAAGTTATGAGGGTTTCAGGAGCCCTGTGCCAGGAACAGGGGATGGAGACCGACACACGTTTTCTGCCGTCTCGCTCTCACCCTCGTAGCCAGCAAGAGGTGATGGTTGTTGGCCTCAGTCCCTCTCCGTGTGGGCCTGTCCTCAGCACTTCTTGCCTTCCTCATGCACGGCAGCTGTTTGCTCCAAGCACCTGATCCAGGAGGTCAAGGTGGGGGCTAAGTGTTCTTCATGATCTAACCTTCCAAAGGCACCCTCGATCACATCAGCCAGCCCCAATTCAGCGTGGGAGGGGGGCTTGGATTCCAGGAGACAGGGCCACTGGGGCCCACCTTGGGGGCTGCCTTCCACAAGGGTTTGTTATCCACAGATGTGACGCATGGGTAAAAGACAGTTTGTAAATAGCTATCATTACCTTTTATTCACATATATAGTCGAGTCTCATTTCCCACCTGCGTAGTGTAACAGAAAATAGCCTCTCTTCCCTTTTAAACTAAACCATCATTTGGGGATTGAAGATCTTGAAGTAGGATCTGGGATCTGAAATGAACACCAAACTGTGTCATAGATTTATATTAGTTCACAGACTCCAATGAGATCAGGAAAGTGCGGAATGAACCCCCGAGGTGCCGATGGGTTGTTGCCGGGGTGGGAGAGAGTTGACCAGATGACCAGAGAGGAATTGGAGGATTTCAGGGAAGCTGAGATGGACTCAGCACAAACGTCGGTCCAGGTTTGGGAAGCGGCCAGAATCACAGTTTCAAGCTGTGCAGTAGTAATTGACACGAAGACGTCACTGGGCCAGGACCACGTCAAGGGCCGTGGGTGAATGTACTCATTGAATCCTTACAGCGACCTTGAGGAACATGTCGCGATCACTCCCATTTTACAGATCCAGAGACCAGGCACAGAGAGGTCCAATGTCTCATCAGAAGCATGTGCGAGCAGATGGAAAACTTAGGGTTTGGATCCAGGCTGCCTGAGTCCAGGCACTTACCCACCACGTGACCCTCAGTCTTCCGGCTCGTCCCAGCTGGAACCTGCAAGCACGGAACACAAAGGGCATCCACGACACCCACTGCAGTTACGTCACGCGTGGGTGAGGCTCCCTGAGGCTCCCTCAGTCCTCACGGTTCGTGCATCCAGAAGTCTGAACCTTCCACCTGCAAGTCGGACAGGCTGGCTTAGAGAGGTGAGGAGAATGCAAAGGGCAGCTTCCTGTCGCCACCACAGAGCTTCTTTCTCACCTTAAACAGAGCCCAGGGCTCGCCATAGTGACCCAACATCTGATTCGGATTTCATGAAGTTTGCTGTCCACAAGCACATAGTCCAGCTACAAACCCTTAATAAACATCTCACTACATCCTAGTTGCAACTGCATATTTTCTTGCTGCACCGCTGAGCCTGGGCAGCGTTTCAATGTGATGGGTGAGGCCATGGATACCACAGAGTCCTAGGAAAAACCCACGGTGAAATGCCTTTGATCAAAACCAGTATAAATAGTCTGAGATCTGATAGCTTAGGTTCAGATCTCAGCCCTGACATGTCCCAGCTTGGTGATCCAGGGAAGACAAGAAGTTCCTTATCCCCTCGCAGCCTGGGACTGTTATCTGCAGAGCAGGGACAGTAACAGAATCTAGGAGGTAGGCTTGCTGGGAGGATTCCAGCAGTTAGAACACACAGAACAATGCCCAATGTGTAATAAACACTCAACAAGTGTGAGTAATGATTTCTCTGGATCTCAAGCAGCCATCAGCCCTCTGACTCACCATTATTTGGGATGCCATTAAGAAAGAAAAAAGAAAAAATTAAAGTGGCGATTAAATAATGCCACCCCATGAACTACAAGACACATCCAATTCTGGAGACAGTAGAATGGGGAAAAATGTTTGTCCTCAACTGGGTGAGACGTGGTATTACCATTGTGCCCAGTCAGTCTGCCAGGAAAACCAGGGCAGCAGATGCCGGCCCACGGCTACGGTGGCTGGACAAGAATGACGCAGTTCGGAGCAACATCTCTGAACATCACAGGAAGGTGACGTGGACATGGGGTGATGGGGTACAACCTGGGAAACGGAGCTCGGATCTGAATTACGTCCCACCTTCACGTAGTCGCACGTGTTCCCCCAGTTTGGCAAGTCCAGTGAGAAGAGCAGAAGCAATACTCACCGTCAAGGGCTGAGATGCTGATTTTTATTCCATTTACTCTCCTAGACATTCTTGATCATGACCTACATGGCGGGCATTTGGTCAGGCTCTTTGGAAGGGAGTGAGGCATGATTTCCACCCTCAAGGAATTTTCTATCCAGCAAAGAGGCGACAGCGATGACTCACATGCCAGCCGAAAGCAGCAAGGCCAACAGTCACAGCAGGTTGTGGGTACCAGAGCGACGTCATCTGCTGTGGGAATTTCCCACAAAACCCCAGGTGAGGCAGGTTTATGATGATTGAGACGCTGATATGGGCCAGAGATCCACCTCCGGCCTTGTCTTGTTCCTCCGTCTTTTTGTATCCCTTTTCCCTCAATTATTTCTTTTTACCCTTTTATAGCCTATTTGTGTAAGCCTCTTTAACTCTACCCTGGGACAATGTGCAGAATGAATACATAAGCGAAACAAAATGACACGTACCACGTTGCATTCTCCTAAGGTTCTTAAGGCTAAAATAATTCTTGTATCCCTAGCATTTCTATCTATAAATGTGGGCAAAGTGGGGGAAAAAGGAAAAAATGGCAATGATAAGAGAACGTAGAAACAGGAAGGTGGAAACATTACAATGTCCGCGTTGCTTCCCGCTGCCAGTGCTGTGGCTGGGCGATCCCTCAGCTCGTCCCAGTACGCTCTCCTGCCCCGTGTTCAGCTGGGGGACGGGGGTCGGTCGGGCTAAGAAGACTGTTCCTCCCCAACCCAGCCTTCTTCAAATGCAGTGGCCTCGGCCCCAAGACACGTGTGACATTGTTTTGCCACATTGCGCTGTCAGACAATCCAAAAAGCCAGCTCAGCCCGACTGAGTGGGGGTGGGGAAGACACCCCTGGGCAGGGGACAGCCAAGTACTGCAGTCATGCTTGCCACCTACAGTGAGGGACGGGGTGTGGGCTGGAACAGGTGTGAATAGAGAATGAAAACAGACTGTTTAATAGTGATTTTCTCCTCTCACAGTCCCTTTAATACTATTGATAAATCATTTTTTCTTTAAAAAGAAAAATGTTTCCCCCCAAGATGTGGTCAGTGAAGCACCGTGTCCCTGGAAGCTGAGCTGCCTCTGAACATCAGAGCCCTGCTCAGGCTTCTGCAAAGGACACAGGATATGGTGGGTGGATGGTGGGGATGGGGGATGGGGACAAAGGCGTGGAGGCGTCAAGAAGGGGGAGCGGCTGCCGCGGGCTCAGGAAGGAGGTACTTTCAGGATGGACCGTGCAAACATCACAGTGACACAGATGGCCTTCAGAGGGCTTCCATCAACTGACCGTGAGAAGGACCCACTCAGACAGGGCTTCATAGACACTGAAGGCATCTAAACTCTTTAACCATTTGGCAGGAGAGGGTCAGCTTCAGAAAACTGTGAGTCAGACACCGGCCATGCAGACTCCCTCAAAAGGAACTCTCCTCTTCCACCTCCTCCAATATGTATTAATACCCAAAAAGTGGCCCAAGCTCGGGGTTATCTTTAGAGATTTCAGCATGGGAGGATCTAGAAAAATGAGGAAAAACAAGGGCCGCAATGAAATAGGATTAAAGTGGGAGTCCTGAAATCTTTAACAAATAGCAAATACTGTATGTAAGAAGTATGCTGTATATGGTGGGAAGCCTAAAAATATACTGTGAAAGGTGATCTATCCTTAAATCACTAGTTGGAAAGGTAAAAATTTATGCTGATAAAACAGTGGAAATAAAAATGCCAGCAGATGACCTAATTCAAAGTCTTGTACTGGTGCTAAATGTGTCATCACCATCACCATCATCACCATCACCACCATCATCACCACCATCACCATCACCATTTTCACCATCACCATCACCATCATCACCACCACCATCACCACCACCATCATCACCACCATCACCACCATCATCACCACCATCATCACCATCATCACCATCACCATCACCACCATCATCATCACCACCATCACCATCATCACCATCATCATCACCACCACCACCACCACCATAATCACTATCACCAGCACCACCACCACCACCATCATCATCACCATCACCATCATCACAATCACCGTCATCACCACCATCATCCCACCATCACCACCATCACATCACCATTTTCACCATCATCACCATCACCACCACTGTCACCACCATCACCATCACCACCATCATCACCACCGCCATCACCATCACCACCACCACCATCATCACCATCATCATCGCCATCACCATCATCACCATCATCATCACCACCACCATCACCACCACCATCATCCCATCACCACCATCACCATCACCATTTTCACCATCCTCACCATCAACATCACCACCACTGTCATCACCATCACCACCATCATCACCACCGCCATCACCATCACCACCACCACCATCATCACCATCACAATCATCACCATCATCATCGCCATCACCATCATCACCATCATCATCACCACCACCAGCACCCCAAGATGGCATGAACACCCGCTGATGCCAGGCACGGTGCACAGTGCTTTACATGTAATACGTCATCTGGATTTCACAAAGACCATCTACCTTCAAGTGGTCTTTTATATCAATAGATACAGTAATAAAGCCTCAGAGAGTTCACAGCTACACCACAGTCATTATCCGGTCGATGTTAGTTCTGGGACTTGAGCAGAGATTAGACCAACTCCAAAGCCTATATTCCTAACCACTCTGCTTCCCTGCTCCCCACTGCCCCCCAGAGAGCCCATTGCTCAGAGCTGGCAAAAAGAAAGTAACAGGAGAAAGAACTTTTCCTCCAAATATGTAAACAGTGCACACCTGCTTTTTTTCCTACCGTTTATTTAATTTTTGGAAAAAATCCATTTGCATCTAAACAATTTATTTAAAAAAATTCTTGTGATTTCATAAGTGGCATGCACAAAAAGGAAACTAAAATCAATGTGAAATGATTCACAAAATACTTGAGAAAGACAAAAACAATCAGTTCTGACAAAGCTGGAATTCAAGACTCATTTGCCTGGGTTGTCTTTGTAAATCCACCCCACATAAACCATCCTTGTTTTATGCCATCATGGGTTTATCAGAGACATTCTTGCCCTGTATTTCGTTCTGAACACATCAGGCTTTACCTCTGGAAAAGTAATTAAGCACTGCCCAGCTAAAAGAGATAAAGATTTAGCACGCATTATACATGGAGATTAGAATGTAAACACAGAAATCTCAATTAACCTTCTAATCTGTAGGTCAGAAGGACGGGCTCCAAGTTATAAGGAAAATGCAATGCCCATTTCCTACAGACCCATCCAGCTGGTGACAGAATTCAGGGCACAATGATTAGTTACCATAACAGGAGGAAAACCAAAGGTCGGGCAGTTCATTTCTGAAGAGACCAGAGCCCACAGCTAACCCCAGATGTTGAGCGTGAGGTGGGGGCGGAGACAGCCCTTCTGACCAGCTGCAAAATAATCTCTGAGTCTCTGAGTCATCCCTCCTAGATGAAAGGGTGCCCTGGAGGGCACAAGGGTGTAAGTAAACAGAGAGGAGCATCCCCAGCCTGGACGATAGTGTGAGTGAGTTCACACTCACTTCGGGGTGCACAGCATCTAGCCTCAGAACAGCCCCTGGGGTGGGGAGCGAGGAGGGACAGTGGGGCAGCCTCTGTTTGAACGTCCCGGGCCCTGAGGCGCATGATGGCCCTGGACCCCCTCCTTTTCACCACTTCTCCCTCTCCCCTGACCGTGTCAATCTTCTGCGTAAAAAGTGAAAATTGTGGTCAAGTCTCTGGATGTTGGGTTGGAAACTTAGTCAAAAATCTTACATTTCCAGGTGTTTTTATGACAACCTCTGCTTGTTCCTCCGTCCTGGAGACGAGTCCCTGAGAGGAGCTGGACAGGAGGCAGCCTGTGTCCCCCAGCACTCAGTCCCGGGCCCTCAGCCCAGCGGGTCGGCGGGGCAGCCCCACTGCTCCTCTGGGACCATGAGCCCACCTTTCTTTCCCCCCAACACATGTAGTCATTTCCCAGCACGTAAAGCAGAACTTAATCTTCTAGCATGTTCACAAACCTTAGCAAAGCCACAGATGCCAGTCAAATACTATGCCCCCAAATTCATGCCCTTCCCGGGACCTCAGCCTATGGCCTCAGTTGGAATTAGGGTCACTCCAGATGTAACTGGTTAAGTTAAAGTGAGGTCATATAGGAGCAAAGAGGGGCCTCTAACCCAACAGGAGTGTTCTCATAAGAAGAGGAGACACACACACACACACACACACACACACACACACACACACACACACACGGAGAGGCCATGTGAGGACAGCGCAGAGGCAGGAGCCGTGCGTCTGCAGGTGGGGAACCCCGAGGATGGACGGGCCTGCCAGGTACAGGAAGCAGGACGTGTCCTCCCTGGAGCCTCCAGAGGGAGCTCGGACCCACCCACACCTTGATGCCAGACATCCGGCCTCCAAGACTGGGAAAGAATCTGTGTCTGTGGTTTGAAACCGCCCAGTTTATAGCACTTGGCAGTGGCCATCTCAGGGCTCTAACAGGACACCTGGCAGCAGGGGTTCAGGGTTCACCCTGTGGCGAGTCGAGCCACACGGAAGCCGGTGCTGGACCTGGGGAGACCCAGTCCTTCCGCTCAGGCCACCCGGCTGCATTCAGGGACCCTTCTGGCCCTTTGCAATCTCAGAGTGGCTCCCTTCCCGGCCTGCTGCGCTCCAGACCCCGGGCCTGAATCACATGCCTTCTCCCCGCTCCACAGCTCTGCGGCGCCTTTCTGACCCCTTCCCATCGTAGGGAGGTGTCTGTCACCGTGCATGCCCCTGTAAACTTCTGACTTCCTGCCCCGGCCCAGGCACCCCTTGCCAATTAGCTTCTAGTTGACTTTAAAATATCCTTTCAGGAGTCCTCATTTACTGGTAATATTTGGATCCCGGCGCCTGGGCCACGGTAGATGTTATAGTTGTTGAATAAATGAATGAGTGAATAAATAATCCAACGAGTAAATAAAAGAATACTCTTCTCCCTATGAGATAAGCTAAAGCTTCCATCGTCACGTGTCATCAGGACAGGCTCCCCCATCCTTCTCTTCCCCCACCTGCCCACCCGGTACTCAGCACAGTTACAGGACTCCCAGGCCACTAGCTGCAGCAGCGACATGGAAAGGCAGAGCAAGGGCGCTGGAGGAGGGGAGACCCAGGGGACGGTGACAGCT
The DNA here is from genome assembly GCF_949987515.2 of Delphinus delphis. NCBI lineage: Eukaryota > Metazoa > Chordata > Mammalia > Artiodactyla > Delphinidae > Delphinus > Delphinus delphis. The sequence goes on along the minus strand of NC_082696.1, from coordinate 2,260,435 downwards.
TGTCCAGAAGGCACCGCAACTCCTTACACGGGATCACTCACCCTCACAGCTTTTCCAAAAGGACACAGCACCACTGCTGTAAATAAACTGTGTTAATGTCCTCTGCTCGAGTCCTGTGCTCTGAAGTGCTTTCTACTGAGGGGCAACCTCAGAGCTATCAGTATCTGGGCATCTGTTTTTCTCAATGGTTTGTTTTCATTCCCTTAGAGACTCTTTGAGGGTTAATTTTATGTGTCCACTTGGGTAGACCATGGTACCCACTGTTTGGTCAGACACCAGTCTATATGTCACGTGAATGTTTTTTTTTTTTGCGGTACGCGGGCCTCTCACTGTTGTGGCCTCTCCCATTGCGGAGCACAGGCTCCGGACGCGCAGGCCCAGCGGCCATGGCCCACGGGTCCAGCCGCTCCGCGGCATGTGGGATCCTCCCGGACCGGGGCACGAACCCGTGTCTCCTGCATCGGCAGGCGGACTCTCAACCACTGCGCCACCGGGGAAGCCCCACGTGAATGTATTTTCAAAGTGTGATTAACAGTTAAATCCACAGACTCTGAATACAGCAGATGGCCGGCCACACTGTAGTGGGGCCTCATCCAAGCAGTTGAAGGGCTTAAGAGAAAAAGGACTCAGAAGATGCAATTCTCCTCCAGATGCCTTCAGACTCAACCTGGGACACCTGCTCTTCCTGAGTCTGCAGGCCGGCAGCCTGCCCTGCATGTTGCAGACTTGCCAGCCCCAGAGCCCTGTGAGCCAACCCCTTAAAATAAACCTCTCTCTCTCCACACACGCGGTTTCTCTGGGGAACACTCACTAACACAGTCTCCCAGTGTTAATTTCCCCACAGCCCTGGCTCAGCTGGAGGATTTGGAGTAAGGCTACTCACCGCGACTCTCAGTTTGCTCATCTGTAAAATGGGAATAATAATGTCTACCAGGCAGGTTAAATGAGATGGAAGATATGAAAGTACTTTGTAACAAACTGTCTCTGCAAAGTTATTATTTCCAACTTGCAACTTCCCAGAAGAAATTAAAGGCTGTGCCGTCTTCCTCCAGGGCAGGGCTCCCTGGCGCCTATGGTGTCTTCTGACAGCCCCGTGCCGGGCTGCCTGGCTCCCCTCGTCCCCCAGAACTGACATAGTCACATTCTATTGTCATCGCCCCCCCCCCCCCCCCGCAACAAGTTTCTGTGCATGGGAGACAGTGAATCAAGATGTGGTGACCCAGTGGGAAGGGCCGGGAATAACTGTGGGTCTATTCAAATGCGCCTGTAACCTGGACATCAGAAGCAAATGTTTCTCAAGCCGCTGTTATCTGTCTGCGAGATGCCATGTCTGATGGGCAACTCCAGGGCTGTCGGACGTCCCGCTGGCTGGTAGCTGAAGGCTGAGCTCTGGAGCTCCGTTCCGGGGCTCCTGGATGACCTTCACAGTCACGGTCTGGAGGTGAATGCGGGCCTCCCGTGTGCTCCGCTCAGCCTCCAGGACAGCAGTGGTGGGGGCCTGACTCAGCCAGGTGTGCTATAGCACCCCATCCTGTCCTAGGGACCCCCCAAGAGCAGATGCAGGCCCGTCTCTGGCACAGAAGAAACGGGAAAAGCTTCCACACGCACACGGAACCCTCCTTTCCCAGGTCACCTCACATCTCAGCAGGTGTTGGCTTTCTGAGTTAGGGCTGATGAAGAAATAACAGGACATATATTTCTGGGCCTCTGAGGGGGCCTGAATCCTCTCCTCCCACCAGCCCTCGGGTACGCGGGGCCAGAATCACATTACATCACAGTGGGAAGTGTCCCTGTAAACATCTGGAAAGTTCATTTGAAATTTAGAGAGAGATGGGTCACAGAGACCTATGTTCAAATGAGACCTTCCCCCAAATATAAATCAATAAAACTCACGAAAGCACTTTGAAAGTGGTGCTTGGAGGCGTGGGTCTGGGGGAGGGAGAAGGGAAGCAGGAAGCTGGCCCTCTCCCACGCCCATGGCAGCCCTGAGGGTTCCACGGCACAGGTTTGAGGAGCACAGTCTGAGAACCAGCTCTAGACCCCAGGGCAGAGGAGGGGTCTGCGACCCTGTAAGCAGCACAAGGTCACACCGCCCCTGGTTAGGGGCCCGCGGGCCAACACGGGCAAAGGTCAGATGCAGAAAACAAGTCTGACCCATAGCCCCTCCCCCAGAGGACCGGCATCCCTCAGCCCCAAGCACAAACCCCGTTCCACCTCCATTTCTGAAATGGTACCCAGCCCGCGGTGCCCGGAACAAATTTTGCCTACACGTGAAAGCCAGCACGGTCAGAAAGTAATCAAGGTCCCCTTTCCTCCGTCGACTTCTGCTCTCCTCCCCTGAAGCCTGGTCCACGGAATCTGCTCTGGGAACGTGTCGCCAGCAGTTAAGCGCCCAAGTGTGAAAGCGGCCTCGGCCCCTGTGCTTATCAGCTCTGCGAACGCTGGCAGGTTCCCAGCTTCTCCGGACGTCAGTTCCCTCAACCACAAAAGGCACGAACGCTGCCACGTTTGTAGTATGAGTGTGAGGGTGACTCAAATATTTATCACGAGCCTGCGTGTGCCACGTGCGCGATCGTAGAAGCGCAGCAAACGTCCGCTTCTGTGCTGCTCCTCCGGGGCCCCCTGTGTGTCCCTGCGTTCCGTCAAGTCTCCCCCCGTTCTCTGCTCACTCCCTGTTCTGCTCTGTCCCGGCTGCCGTGTTAACCCAGCTTCCTGTAACCATTCCTGGGCCGAGGCTCTGGAACCGATGGCCTTGCTCCAAGCCCCTCCGCTTCCACCAGCTCCCCTCACCACTGTGACCTTCTAGGTGCCTGCTGGTTAGAAAACAACGCCCCAGCCAGGTATTCAAGAATTTCTAGAATCTGACTTGACCTCGGCGGCCGCCTTACTTCCCTGCCCTCACCACTGTGCTGCCTCCAGGCCAGCCCCCCCCTCGCGCGCGGCTCCCCGCCTTTGCTCCCTACCTCCGACCCTGCAGATTTTGCACCCTCGAGGCCAACCGAGCCTTACTCAGAACAGCGAGGCATTCTGAAACATGGCCCAACACCCACATTAAAACTTGGTCCTTTCTCTACTATGGGCTCTCAGAGAACATGAAAGGAATCCCAATTCACAGCCGCAGCCCTTCTGAGAATTTCCCTGCCTCGGCCGGTCCCCTTTCATCCTGAAGCCTCCAGCTCTCCTCCCTAAACTCAGTCTCTGGTCCTCCCTGAGACCCCGCTTACCACCCAGGCAGCCTCCCCTACCTCCTTCCCTGCCCCCCCATCCCGAGCCTTCCCAGTCTGGAGAGGCTGGAAACACTTGCCCCAGACTCCGGGAGAAACTCCCCCCATCCCCTGGGGGTCCCCTCCCTCCACGGGGAGTGGGGGCTCCCTGGGAACTGTCTGTCTATCCCCAGATGAGAAATCCTCACGGATAATGTCTAATAAGTAGAATTCTCCACCTCATTATAAATGTATTGCCTGTAACGCTCCATGTGGACAATGAATCCCACACTGTCTTAAGGTCATGTAACTGGTTCTTGATTACGTCTCACCTTCCCAAGCAGGTGACGAGCCCCTGAAATGAGTGGAGGGCCTCGTTTCCCTGGATGCCCCTTCCCGGCCTCACCCAGCGTGTTGTGGAGACTCCATGACACTCGTCAGACGGCACAGAGGAAAGCTGTCTGCCCTGCAAGACACACACCTCCCCGTCCCCACATGCCTCTCTATGAAGTCTCAGGGTAAATCACACTGTGGCAGGCACGAATTCCTACCAGATCACAAGGATTCCAGCACGAGTTAACAGTGCCCAGAATATGCTTTGTGATTCCTTCCACCCTGGGGTTCTCAGACTGTCATTAAACACATAAAACGCAGTGCAGATCAGTGTGGACTCTGACATCTGCTGAGAATCACACGCAGGGTGTGAGCTCCAGGGAGCACTGCCGTGCAGAGCACCACGTGTGTGCCCACACAGTCCGAGCCCAGAGTTCGCACGCGGCGCCGTGAACATCTGGTGTCGGAATGTAGCTTCTCCTTGGATGAGTAGGTTTTAAATACCGAGCTATGTTAGGTGTCTCGTGGGAGACAGGGATGCCGTAAATTAGAATTTTTCCAAGGTTACGACTGTGTTACATATCACAGGCCCTCAACACATACTTATTGACTAAGTTATGTTGCAGGAATATTTATAACTGTTAAATGTCTCAAACCAGTCATTTTCTCATGCTTATTATTTTAAAAGATAATCTTTCCAACATTCTTTTAAGGGAGGCTGACATTGTGTAATTAAATACAACGTGACATAGTGTAATGCTGATGTTTTCTGGGAAGAGCTGTTAAAATGCTATAAAAGGAAAACATTCTGATCTGGAATGAGACAGCGGCAGATCCTTAAACGATGCCCATCCTGTGTCCCTAAGGCGAGCCAACGCATTCTACTCTGAGTGTCTTGAGGTCAACAAGCAAGGTTGTCGAAATGATTTTGTAAAAAGTAAATCTGCCCAGGAGGCAGCAGAGTCCCACTCAATGTACATCAAGAAAAGATGTGCTGGCCTCATTCATTTGCTGTGATCACTTGTGCCTTGGGAGTAACAAGGAGAAATGACAAAGAAGAGACTGGGTGTTCTGAAAATGTGCTCTCTTCCCAGTGTGCAAACAGTGAATAAGTCCGTGGTGGTACTAACCCTTCAGGTACTTGATATCAAATTCCCCCGCAGCTGCAAGAAGGCTTTTACAAGGGGAGTTGAGAAGGAGAGGGAATGGATTCTGTCCAGCTGCTTTCGGACAGAAGAGGCACAGATCCCTAGGATGGAACTGGCCCACCCACTTTGCCTCTGCTCGCCTTCATTGTTGTTTTCAGTGTGCGAAAACATTTCTCAAGTATTTCAATGTCGGATGAATTTGATCAAAACTCTTCCCAAGAGCGGGGCTCCCGCCTTCTACCAGGTTCTCTGAGTGAGTGGCATGGCAATCCCAAAGTCTGCTATCTGTTTAAGGGGTTGTTTGAAAGTCTTTTGCTCAGCTTTGCCTCTGTGGCTTGGAAACCCCCTGTAGTTTCTCTTGATCGATGTTTACCTGTTGACGTACAGACTGGTTAGACAAGTCCCAGATTCTACTCATTCAAACGTTGTGCTTCAGATGTAAAATGAGGCTTCTGTTCAGCTGTGTCTGTGTCAACAAGAGCTAGACTAGTGGGAGCATTCTCAAGAAAGATTTGTACACTCTTAAGAAAACTTTGAAAAATTAAAGTGTTGCCTGCACACAGTGGTCGGTGGGTGGACAGCGCTACGATGTTTCGAAATGTTTTTAACTACAGGTCTCCTTTTTTGCAGAAATTGACAAAAGCACTTACCCCTGAGTGAGAAGGAACTGGAGGAAGTGGAGACGTGGAGGCCCTCAGGGACTCATGGGGCTTAGCGTCCATTACTCGCTCCAGGAGGGGCACGAAAAAGCCCTGTCTGGTCTCATTCGGGCTTGAAACCCAGAGTTGTTTCCAGCCTCTTCCGAGGTGGGGTAAGGCTGGGGAGAGTTCTGCAGCCCTTAGAAGGCCTCTTCAGCTCTCCGCTTTTTCTAAGCACAAAGATTCAACGCAGGACGTTGTGTGTCTCTCATCCTGGTTTCACAAATAGTTCACAAGTGGGAAGGTTTTGTATTTCATCAAGTTCAGATTTTATTTTATCGTTTAACTTTCCATTTTTGTCTCTGCTTCTGGCACCATCCTCACCCCATAGCTCTGTGCATCTCCCCAAACCCAGCAGGGCTCTGGGAGAATGTGAAGGGTTCAGTTGCCAACAGTGATGGGCAGACCTGTGTGAGATGGCTCTTCTCATCAGCCCCACCAAGAACACGTTAAAAAGAAAAAACTGTATCGCGTCCCACACCGTTATCCTTACTTAACTGTGTAGATATTTAACCTCATTTTTATTATTGTAGAGGCACAGGGCTCTTCATATGCACAGTGATCAACATCATTACTCAGATGATTGATAATCTATTTTGAGCTGAATAGATGCAAGGACAAATCCCCAGGGCAGACCACCGTTCTTCTCAGTTGGCGTTGAAACTCCATTAGGCCAGCTATGAGTTCACCTAAGTATATTATTTCTGACTTTTTTATTCTTCCCCTGATCCTTAATGGAGATCAATGCCTGACCGAAGTTAATGCAGGCGGCATTAAGACATTAATGTAAGACACCACCTGGTAAGACATCATACTCAGGATGAGGCGCAACTTTGGCGTCTTCTTTTAAGTGAGCCAATGCTTGTTACTTTCTTTCCTAGGCAGTCCCCGAACATCTTTTTACATCTGGACTAAAACCGTCCACCAAATGACAGTGAGTTCCCTTATCTGTAGTCTCCAAGATGACCCTCATCTCCACTATGAAAGCTGGGCCTGGGGCTTCCCTGGTGGTGCAGTGGTTGAGAGTCCGCCTGCCGATGCAGGGGACACGGGTTCGTGTCCCGGTCCGGGAAGATCCCACATGCTGCGGAGCAGCTGGGCCCGTGAGCCGTGGCCGCTGAGCCTGCGCGTCCGGAGCCTGTGCTCCACAACGGGAGAGGCCACAGCGGTGAGAGGCCCGTGTACTGCAAAAAAAAAAAAAAAAATAGCTGGACCATCTGTCTATCTCCTGGTATCTCTCTCTCATTCTTCAAGATTCCACAAAGATTCCCTCCAAGAACTTCACAATCTCATTTCCAAGATCTTTTAGATCATCTGAGTCAGACAGCTTATCCTCTGTTACAGAAAGCAGGTATTGTATTATTTTCTGACTATTTGGGATTTCATTTCCCACAGGTAGGGCTGTGTCCTTTCTGTATGAACACCATTTTTATATAAAGGAAGAGGAAAATAAAGAAATAACTGAGTCATTCTGGATTCTTCTCCATCTGTTAACATTATACCATCTGCTCCTTGCTTCTTGCACCAAACAAAATGAAGCAAACAAAGTCTCAGATGATTCTGGACTGAAGCTCTGTGACCCTAACATCAGATAAAAGGAATGCGGCTGAGGGTTTTATGGATTCCGAAAGACAAAATATGCTGGGGACCTGGCTGGGGCACAAGGGCGGCTTTCTCTTGCTCTCTCCCCAGGCCTGTGCCAGCTGTCAGGTGCTCACAAGAAGGAATGGAATGCCCTCGGCAACCGCACAGGCAGAAACCCTGCCAGTCCTGCACCTCTTCCCCACATGAAGCAGAAGCTACAAGCTACCATGTGGGTAGGAAACCCTGCAAGGCCCCAGGTCCCAGGTCTGCTGCATCTGAATGAGGGGTGAAAGTGAAAGCCACTGCACTGCGCGATCACTGAAAACTCTCCAAAAGGGTAACTGGTCGACTGACAGGTGAAATAAATGGAATGCTAAAAACTACTCCAAGAAAGGCAAAAAAAGGGGAAAAAGAAACAAAGAACAAACAGGGCAAGTAAAAAGCGTTAGGAAGAGGGTAGATATAAGCCCTGCACATTCATAATCATGCAAAACATAAATGGCCTAAATGTTCTGATTAAAAGGCAGAGACTCTCAGATGAGATTCAAAAGAGCAAGGCCACCAACACGCTGCCTATCGGAAACCCACACTGGAAAGCAGCTTCTCAGTGTCTCATACCATTAGACGGCTCTTCCTGCAACCCAGTATTCCATGCCTTGGCACCTACCCATGGGAAATGAGAACATATGTGCACACAAGTGCTGTATGTTTTGAGTAAAGCAGCGTTAGTCATAACAGGTAAAAACTGGAAATGACTGAAATGTCCATCAGCTGCTGAGTGGAAAAACAAATTGAAGCCTCCTTTTCAACATAGTACTGGAAGTCTTTGCTAATGCAATTAGATAAGAAAAGGAAATAAAAGGTATATAGATTGGAAAGGAAGAAATAAAACTGTCTTTGTTTGCAGATGGCATGGTCATCTATGTAGAAAATCCAAAAGAATCATCAAACTCTTGGAACTAATAAGCAACTATAGTAAGATTGCAGGATACAAGCATAAAATACAAGTCAATCACTTTCCTATGTACCAGAAATGAGCAAGTTGAATTTGAAATTTAAAACACAATATCATTTACATTAACACCCAAAAAAATGAAGTACTTAGCTATAAATCTAACAAAATATGAACAAAATCTGTACGAGGAAAACTACAAAACTGATGAAAAAAATCAAAGAAGAACTACTTAAATGGAGAGATATATTCCATGTTCATGGAAAGGAAGACTCAATGTGTTCAAGACATCAGTTCTTCCTAACTTGATCTCTAGATATAATGCAATCCCAATCAAAATCCTAGGAATCTATCAATATTTGTTGATATCCACAAATTGATTCTAAAATTTATATGGAAAGGCAAAAGATCCAGAATAGTCAACAAAATACTGAAGGAGAAAAACAAAGTTGGAGAACTGACACTACTCGATTTCAAGACTTCTTATAAAACTACAGTAATCAAAACAGGGTGATAATGCTAAAAGAATAGAAAAATATGTTAATAGAACAGAAGAGACCCTGAAATAGACCCACATACATATATGTCAAGCTGACCTTTGACATAGGAGCAAAGGCAATACAACGGGGCAAAGGTAGTTTTTTCAACAAATGGTGCTGGAACAGCTGGACATCCACATGCAAAAAGATGAATCTCACCACAAACCTTATACCTTTTACAAAAATTACCTCGAAATGAATCATAGACCTAAACGCAAAACACAAAACTATACAACTCCCTAAAGATAATAAAAGGGAAAATTATGTTATCTCCTAGGATATGGCAATGACTCTGGGGTATGGCAATGACTTTTTAGATACAACACCAAAGGCATGATCTATGAGCTAAATACTTGACAAGCTGCACTTCATTAAAATTTTTAAAGTTTAAATGATTTTGCTCTGTGAAAGGCAATGAGAAGAGAATGAAAAGACAAGCCACAAACTGGGAGACAATATTTGCAAAAGACACATCTGGTAAGGACCGATATTCAAAATATACAAAGAACTCTTAAAACTAAAAATAAGAAAAACAACCCGATTAGAAAGTGGGCCAAATATCTTAACAAATACCTCACTGAAGAAGATATACAGATGGCAAACAAACATATGAACAGATGTTCCACATCGTACGTCATCAGAGAAATACAGATTAAAACAACAGTGAGATACCACTCCACACTTGTCAGAATGACCAAACTCCGGAACACTGACAACACCAAACGCTGGTGAGGAAGGGAAGCAACAGGAACTCTCACTCATTGTGGTAGGAAGGCAAAATTGTGCAGCCACTTTGGAAGACAGTTTTGTTGTTTCTTATGAAACTAAACATACTCTTATCATATGATCTAGCAATCATGCTTCTTGATATTTATCCCCAAAAGTTGAAAACTTATGTCCACACAAAAACTTGCACATGGATATTTGTAGTAGCTTTTTTTACCATTGCCAAAACTCAGAGGCAATCAAGATATCCTTTGGCAGGTGAATGGATAAATAAACTGATCTATCCAGACAATGGAATATTATTCAGCACTAAAAAGAAATAAGCTATCAAGCCATGAAAAGACATGGAGGAACCTTAAACACATATTACTAAGTGAAAGAAGCCAACCTGAAAAGGCTACATTCCAACTACATGACATTCTGGAAAAGGCAAAACCGTGGAGATCAGTGGTTGCCTGGGGTTAGGTGGGAAGGATGATTGGCAGAGCACAGAGGATTTTAGGGCAGTGAAAATATTCTGTATAATATAATGATGGGTAAATATCATTATATATTTGTCCAAACACATAGAATGTACAACACTATGAGTGGACCCTAATGTAAGCTATGGGCTTTGGGTGATGATGACGTGTCAGTGTAGGTTCATTAAATATAGTAAATGTACCCTCTAGTGGGGATGTTGATAAGGCAGGCGCTGTGTCTGTGTGGGGCAGGGGGTATATGGGAAATCTCTGTAATTTCCTCTCAGTTTTGCTGTAAGCCTAAAATTGCTCCAAAAGAAATCTTTAAAAAACTTTTGGAGTGATCTATCTTTTGCTATCTTGCTGATGTCAGCAAACATTTTGTATTGACTGACGCTGTGATGGTCATTTGATGTCCTCTCAGATTAGTACACTGTGCACGTTTCTTACTTCACCTTCCCAAGTAAAATCATTTTTCTGCGGAAAGTTAACAACTGAACTTTGGTCCATGGCTCCTACCATCAAAAGGAAGAGGGCCCAAGCTATGTGAGGTAGACTCCCCTCAGAATGAAAGCTGGGAACAAGAAGCAGTCTTTTACCACTTGGACTGGGTTTCTGGAAATGCTATTACTGAATATATTCACTGGCCATTGGCGTCAGTGTGAAGTCAAGTGGCATCCTGAATTTTCAAGATGAAAGTCCTTCTTCTCCGGCTGGTCAACCTGGAAGCGTGGCTGCAGGAAGAGACCCGTACCTGGGTATCTGGTGCCACAGAGGCAACTGTCAATCACCTCAGATGATCCCAGATAACACGCCAGGTGCCTTCACTCTCACCTGGAATACTTCCTTTTGCCTTCTCCCATCCTTCCTCCAAACGCCTTGTCTACAGAAAAACTCCACTTATTCAAGGAGATAAACAAATAGGACTTTCAAGGAATCAAGAAGAAGCATCCGTTTTATACACACCAGCTAGTCTAAAATCAAACCTCATGGTCAGCCTCCTGGGGAGAGAGAGACGATTGTTAAATGTCCGCAGAGTTTCTGGTCTCATGGATAAGTAGATGTCTTATAAATTCCCTGAAGAAAGGTCAAGCCTGTCACTTTCAGATAAAAAGGAAGGTGCTGCTAAAACACACTATGTGGTCTGGAAGGAGAATTTCTGGGTAAGGAGGTCTGTCAGGAGCAAAGAGTATCCCTTATTTCCCTCTTCAAACCCACAGGCTTTGGTATAACTAATACCTCCTAACCAGAGCAGACATAATTCTCTTCACATAGTGTCCATCGACTCTGCATCCGGTTGAGTCATTTCCCGATATTGTTTCTAGGATGAAAGAAAAAAAGTCTCCAGACAGACCAGAGAAGAATTAGGTCCAATTTTAATCTTTACTTTCCCTGGACTGAAAAATCCATGATTCCAAAATCAACCCAATATTGCAGCCAGGTGCTTATTCTTAATTCTAACTAATTTCCTACCCACACCAAGGAAAAATAAATAAATTTTAAAAAGGGAAGTAAGACTTCTAAGTTGACTCTGGCTATGTCGGCAGCTCCTCTGGGTCTTTAATGCATCCCAGAACTCAGATGACAGAGACTTTCAACCCTTTTAATCCATAGACAGTTTTCCTCACAATGATTTGTTGACAAGGCAATGTCTCTGTACTGCTTAAAGCCAGGGAGAGGGTGTACAGTGGAGATCACAGACACATGCAGAATCACATCTCACACTGAGGCACTGTCATGGAACGCCCCTCACCTGGCAGCACTTGGGGGTGGGGGGTGACAGCACCTGCCATACCTGAAGCTGACCCTTGAGTTTGGGTAGTAAAATGATGCCATGCTACGCAGAGGTGAGAGCCCCAGAGCAAAGTCCAGTCTGCACGTCTCGTGAGAGTCTATTTTTCAGTAAAAAGTAGTCTTGGAACATGGGATGGTGGAAAGAGCAATTTATTAGCTACCTGGCTGTGGGTAAATCAGTGAATCTCTCTGAGCTCTGCTTTCTCATCTATAGAATGGCAGTCATCCATCCATCTCACGGGGCTTTGTGAGGGTTCCACGAGATAAGGCATAACTTACATCAGTTATGGAGTAGGTTTCCAATTTTAGTTGAACGTGGATCAAACCCCAATCACATTCATACTTTCAAATGAGTCTGTCTTAGTGTAGTAGATTTAAGCAACGTTTTTGTGGTTCCACAGACTGGGCTACCAGCCCAGCTCTGATGCTTACTATATGAGCATTCTTGGGAAAACAAAATTGTGTGTCTCATTTTCTCCTTTTATAAAATGAGGATATCAATAACTACCTTATCAGGTCAGGAAGATAAGTATGATAAAGGATGTAAGCTTCAACATGGTACATACCAAAGAGTAAAAGCTGAAAGTATACTAATTTGCTATAATTATAGGATAACCAAATTATATCTCCATATAATTATAATTATAGGATGCTCCCCAAAAGGAGAGGCCTTCATCTCTTCATCTCAGGAAGATGAGAGCATTTAGGTCATCTGGCCACTGGGCTATTCGGTCCTCCAGGAAAGGTAATTTATCCAGTAACCCTTAAAGACACAGAAAAATACCTGAAAAATCTGAGTAGTAACTTTCATTTCCAAAATATTGTGGATAAAATAAGCTGAACCTACTACATATTTATATCAAGAAATTCTGAGTAAAATGTATCAATCATTCTTTTAAGTATACAGCAAGCAACGTCTACAGAGGTCAGGAATACAGGAGACTGAAAACCAGTGAGGGTGGTCCAGCTGTGGCAGCCCTGGGGGAGGCTCTTCAGGGTCTTTTGTGGTTCTATATAAATTTTGGGATTATTTTTTCCACTTCTGTAAAACATGTCATTGGAGTCTGGATAGGGATTGCATTGAACCTGTAGATAATTTGGGAAGTATGGACATTTTAACAATATTAATTCTTCCAATCTATGAATATGGGATTTTCCATTTATTCATTCTTTAATTTTTTTAAAATAGTATTATTAAAAGAGTTCAGCAAGGTTTTTGGATACAAAATCAATATACCCCCAAAAAATCCAATTGTAGGATATCCAATTCCAGAAAAAATGGGGTGAGAGAGAGCAGACTTACTGTCCTGCCTGAAACAATCAAAACAAAGATAAAAACAAACAAAATATTTAGAAAAACGGTGAACAGTTTTCAAAACTGGACATAAAGCAGTGAAGCATTGACCCTGAGAGTTGAGGAACAAACGATGTGAGCCCTATACTTGCCCCAGCTTACCGTGTGAGAGTTCCCAGGCCACGGTGTAGGAAGGGGACCCAGGGAGACCATGGAGGGTTCCTTGAGTGGAAGGGTTGGAGGTGAGAGTACTGGAGAAAAAGGCAGCTGGGATTCAAGGAGAGAGTATCAGAGAGAGAGAAGAACCAACAAACAACCCCAGATATGTGAAGGGTCTCCCTGGAGTATTCAGCAGAGTAATGATCGGCACATCCATCTGAGGACACTATGTGAGGCCGGGGAAAGAATCTTGAGGAAGCATTAGAGGGAAGAGTGGCTGGTGTCTGCACAGCCTAGAGGGGTGCCAGACCAGAAAGGGGCATTGGGTAGAAAACACAGAAGGGTCTTGCCTCAGTAGTAGGAAAAAATTAGCCTTTCGTGACTCTGGTCCTGCCTAACAAATATTAAAAACGAAACCTGAAAGGAACAAACTGTTTCCAAGTAACAAAACTATGTCTCAAAACAAAATTCAAGAATATCTAGGGTTTCCCTGGTGGCGCAGTGGTTAAGAATCCTCCTGCCAATGCAGGGGACAAGGGTTTGAGCCCTGGTCCGGGAAGATCCCACACGCCGCGGAGCAACTAAGCCCGTGCACCACAACGACTGAGCCTGCGCTCTAGAGCCCACAAACCACAACTATTGAAGCCTGCGTGCCTAGAGTCCGTGCTCAGCAACAAGAGAAGCCACCGCAGTGAGAAGTCCGCGCACTGCCACAAAGAGTAGCCCCCGCTCGCCACAATCAGAGAAAGCCCGCGCGCAGCAACGAAGACACAGCGCAGCCAAAAATAAAAATTAAAAAGAATTAAAGAATATTTATAGGAATATAAAAACAACCAGCACGCAGCAAGGTAAAATGCATGTCTGGCGTCCAACCAAAGATAACCAGGCAGGTGAAGAAGCAGGACAATGCAACCCATAGTGAAGTGAAAATCAGTCAATATAAGCAGACCCGGAAGTGACAGAGATGCTGGAATTAGCAGACAAGGACATTAAAACAGTTACTAAAACTGTACTCCACACGCACAAAAAACTAACTGGAGACAGGGAAGACATAATAAAAACGACCTAAATCAAACTTCTAGAGATGAAAACTGTAATGTGTGAGTTGAAAAATACACTGGATGGGATTGGTAGAAGATTTGACATTGCAGAAGAAGAGTGAAATGGAAGCTATAGCAATAGAAACTGTCCAAAATGAAACAGAGAAAGGAAAAATAATTTTAAAAATGAAGAATGTCAGTGAGCAGTGAGACAACTTCAAACAACCTAAGATATGTGTAACTAGAATGCACGAAGGAGGGGAGAGAGAGAAGGTACAGAAGAGATGTCTGAGGATACGACGGCTGAAGAGATATATGCACCCATGTTCACTGCAGCATTATCCACACTGGCCCGGATATGGAAACAACCAAGTGTCCACTGATGGTGGAGTGGATAAAGAAAATGTAGTATATACAAAAATGGGCATATCAGTCAGCCATAAAAAAGAAGGAAATCCTGCCTTTGTGACAACATGGACGGACCTTGAAGACATTACGCTCAGTGACCTAAGTCACTGACCTAAGTCATCTGACCTAAGTCAGATGGGGAAAGACAAATACTGTACGATCTGACTTATACGTGGAATCTGAAAAAACCAAACTCACAGAAACAGAGAACAGATTTGTGGTTGCCAGAGGTGTGGGGTAGAGGGTGGGTGAAATGGGTAAAGGTAGGAACTTCCAGTAATAAAATAAACAATTTCCGGGGATGTAATGTACAGTGTGTTGACTATGGTTAACAATATTGTACTGCTCATTTGAAAGTTGCTAAGAGAAGTAAATCTTAAATTTCTCATCGCAAACTTTGTGACTGTGTGGGGATGGATATTAATTAGACTTACTGTGGTGATCCTTTTGTAATGCATACAAACAACAAGTCATTATGTGGACAATTACAATGTTATATGTCAATTATATCTGGACAATTACAATGTTATATGTCAATTATATCTGGACAATTACATATACACCTGGACAATTACATATACACCTGGACAATTACATATACACCTGGACAATTTCAATGTTATATGCCAATTACATCTCAACAAAAGTGGGAAAAAAGAAAATCTTCTGAATGGAATACAGATGACATCATATCAAAATTTGTGAGATGTCCCTAAAGCAGGAAGTAGGGGGCAATATATTGCACTAAACACTTATATTTTAAAAAAGAAAGATCTCAAATCAGTGATTGACTTTCACTTTAATAAACTAAGAAATGAAGAACAAATTAAAGTAAACAGAAGATGGGATAAATTAACAGTCAGAGCTGTAGGGGAGGAGAAAGCTTTCCTCAACCCTCTTATGGTCTCTGGTTGGGTCTGAAAATTGAACTGACAAAGGCAGATTAACAGGAGAAAAGCACGCACATTTTATTGAATGTGAGTGAAGGCCCTGAGAAATGACCAGAGCGGGAAGTCTGCGCCTTCCAGACAAAGAAACAATAAACTCGCGAAGAAGTGACAAGTCAAAGTGCTCTGGGCTTGGAGCAGTAAACGGCGAAGAAGAGCTGGGAAGATAAGGGCGAGTTTATGAGGTTTGTATATGGCCTTGTTGGCCTTAAACTCCTCAGCTCCAGTGAGGAAGAGGTTCCCCCCACTCCTGGTGCAGGGAGGGCACCTCTCACAGGGGAAATTTATCTCCTGCTTTTAGGGAAGAAGGGTGAGGAGGGCGAAGGTCAGAGTGAGCTTCCTGCTTCTGCCATGTTAAGATACTCAGTATGTCAGGGTGCCTTATTTGGGGTGGCATGTCCTGGACCCCATCAGAGCAGAACTCAATGAAATAGAAAACAGGAAAATAATAATCACTGAAACTGAAACCTGATTCTTTGAGCTGATCAATAAAATAGATAAACTTTTAGCCGGATTGATCAGAGAAAAAAGGAGAGAAGGCACAACTCAACGGCATTACAGTTGAGATGATGACATCCTACACAGGCCACAGGTAATGAAAGGATGCGGGAGTATGTCAACATGTGAGCCAATAAATTCTGGAATTTATGTGAAATGAACAATTCCTTGAAAGACACAAACTACCAAAGCTCACTCAAGAAATGTAGGCATCTTAAATACCTCTCTCTCTCTCTCTCTCTCTCTCTCTCTATATATATATATATATATATATAAAAGTGAATCTGTAGTTGAAAACCTTCTCACAGAGGAAAGTGCAGTGTCTTCACTGGTCAGTCCTACCAATATTTAAGAAAGAAATAACACCAGTCATGCACAAACTCTTCAAGAATACTGAAGAAGAAGGAACCCTTGACAACACATTCTGTGAGGCCATCACCACCCTGATACCAAAACCAGACAAAAATTTGATAAGGAATGACAAAACTTTAGACACCCTTTGTGATAGTGAGATTGGAAATACGTAAATTTCTTCAGGAGGGAAAAATGGATGACTATAGGGGGATATATCATGACTATAGGGGGATATATCTACATTTGAAGACTGGACGGGCAGTGTTGCAGTGAATGAACCAAAACTGCATAAAGCTAAAAAAAATTGAGTTAACATTGAGTTAAATAATATTGAGTTAAAAAAAGTAGATTTCTATAAAATTAGAATTTTTTTTTTTTTTTTGCAGTACACGGGCCTCTCACCATTGTGGCCTCTCCCGTTGCGGAGCACAGGCTCCGGACGCGCAGGCTCGGTGGCCGTGGCTCACGGGCCCAGCCCCTCCGTGGCATGAGGGATCCTCCCAGACCGGGGCACGAACCCGTGTCCCCTGCATCGGCAGGCGGACTCCCAACCACTGCGCCACCAGGGAAGCCCTAAATTAGAATTTATACAAAAACTATACATACAGTATGATGACACTTAAAGTTTTTAAAACACACAAAATAATTACAGATTGTTTATGCAAACATACATATGTAATAAAGGTATAAAACACACCAGTGAATGAGAAATACCAAATTCAGAATAATGGCTGCCTTTGGGGAAGCAGGAGAGGACTGGTCTTAGGGAAACATCACATAGCATGCTTTGATGGAATATGTGATGTTGTATTTATTTTTTTAAGCTATGTGAAGCAAATATGGCTAAATGATAAAAACTGACAAAAACTGGTCAATTTAATCGGTCAAAATTGGGGCCTTTACAGCTCTTCTTCATATTATTTCCTATACTTTTCTGTTAGGCTTGAAATAAATACCCCATGATAAAGCCATCGTGGTTTGGAAAGCAGGTCAGCAGATGTGCTCTGCAGACTCGCCTCTGGCCTCACAAAGAGGCCGCCACACACCCAGGAAGCCCCTTTATGTGGCTTGGACCACGAGGCAAATGTTCTCTCACACCATGCAGGGGTCTAATTTACTGAGATGCTCCTGGGTCCAGGTTGACTTTGATTCCCTGATGGGCATCTGCTTTTAAGAACGCTCCCTTCATGACCTTTGCGCTGTGCCAGGCTTTCAAAATACTTCCCAGATCACGCCTTTAACTGTGACCCTCCTAAAGGAAAAAGACACAGAGTCACGCAACCAAAGTAAACTCATCTGATGCTCGAGAATTTCTGTTGGAAAAATAGACGGGTTTAGACTCACCAAAGCTGATCTTTAGACGGTTTCAGAAAGAAAGTCTCCCTTGGTGAGAGATGGGCTCTGGTGGGGTGGTGCCTGGGGAGATGGAAGATGTCGCTGATGCTTCTGGTGGGATAACCAACCTTCGCATCTTCCCCCCGTAACTGTTATCGAAATACTTTTCCTCCTTAATTTGGAAGCTGCTTAATCTTCTTTCAGCACGTCTCCTGGCAAAGCTGCCCCGAAACACAAGCAGAAGTTTTTGTTAATAAATCTTACATTTCTCTCCATCAATACATATAAATCACCTCTCCCTCAGGGGCAAAGAGAGGGACTTAGATAAATCTCCCAGAAAAAAACACAGGATGGTAGATGATTTCCTCTGCTCCCAGCGAGATAAAAAATAACAAACATCACACCTTTTCCTTTTTTGCCTGGTGGAAAACGGAGATTCCAGACTGGCCCAAATTCAACTGCTCCTGAGTCCTTTCACATTCACGTCAAACTGCTTCAGCCTTTGTTCCCTACAGCCAGGATTAAAAATGTAAAGCTTCCAACTTCTTTCTTTGTTACTATATTATTATTTTTTAATAACAGTGTGACTGGGGGCATGAAGCAGAGGCTCGGGACTCCTGGGAGAGGGGGGCCAGACCTGCCTTCTGAGTCACACCCAACACCCGGCCGGGGGCCTGGGGTGTCTTTGGGAGGAGCGTGGTTTTCTGAAGGGAAGCCTCACCCAGATGTTCTTTGTAATAATTACAGAGATATTAGACACGATTTCATATCAGCCCTTCTTACAACTGCTCAAACTTCCTGTCTATAACACTTTGGGGTTCTTTTGCAAAAAACAAACTTAATTTAAATTATAATGTTTATTTTTAAAGTATGTCAGGTGCAGAAACTGTGGAAGAATACAGAAATCACTTGCAGTAACGGGAACGCCAAGAGACAGTCACCAAAGATACATTTTTTTTTTCTTAAAAGCTCTCCCGGCGGGTTCTTCTCCCTTTAGACTTGGTGGGGTCCCCCAGGGCTCTTCGAGGACACTGTTTCTCATCCTTCCAGACGCACGAGAGGGGCGCTTCCCGCCCTTTGTGACGTCGGATGTGTCTGCGCGTGCCGTCTCTGCATCGTGCTTGGCTTTACGCCGAGTCCGCGCTCACGGCCCTCCCTGGAGGGGGCCCCTTGGGCCCAGCAGAGAAAGGAATCTACATCTAAGGGAGACCCAAGGTCCGAGCAACTCAGGGCCACCTGTGGTCTTCCAAACTCAGGGCAGGTGTCCTTACAGGTGAACGGTCCTCAGGGTTCCAGTGTCCACCCAACCTGGGCAGGAAGGGGACGGAATCGCTCGCCCAGCCTGAGAGCAGCCCTGGTGTCCACAGTCGGCAGGATGCTGCTTGCTCCCTGTAGGCCCCTCCGGCCATGGCCTTGGGGTCAGGGTCAAGGTCAGGGCCAGGGTCAGGGTCAGGTTTAGGCCCCGGTTTAAGGTTAGGATTTGGAACTCGGCCTTGGAACAGGAGAAAAGAAGGAGGGGCAGAGCCTAGTGATGGTTTTGTGGAAACCCCAGGCTGTCAGGTCAGGTGCACGGCTGGGTATCGCTCAGCCCGCTGAGCCAAGAGAAAGGGCTGGGTGCACGTGGTCACTGGGGCCTTCGGTGACGGGCCGCCCGGCTGTGGGGACGGCACCGCCCAGTGCCCAGCAGCGGTGACCGGGTCTCACCTGCCAACGGGAGGCGGAGCCGACAGCCGTTAACAACGTCTTCCATCAGTTTCTGCTTTGGCTTAGAAGGTGAAGAAAGAGAGCAAGGCCTCAGCTCCTCAGGGAAACAAACACAAGCCCTATTTATGCTGTTTCTGCTCCTCCATTAAGAAGCCTGCAGCGTTCGGGAGTTGGCTCTGCTTTGGGGCAGCAGGTACGTGGCAGCATGGGAACTGGCGCTCCGGGTCTGCCCTCCCCCTCCCCATGTCCCGCACCTTCCCCTCCCCTGCACCCAGAGTCACTCTGTGGACCCCGGGGCCCTGTGGGACAGCAAGGACTGTCCAGTGTCCTGTCTCCGTCCCTTCATCCCTCCAGGAGGCCCTGGAGGACAGCACAGAGGACTCGAGTTTTGTGATTTGGGGGGTTTTCCTACAGTTGTGGCAGTCCTGGGGTTCTCCCCAGCTGGTCAGGGCAGCCACGGTCATGGTCCCTTATTTGTGACAGGGCCCTGCCGAGGGGGTCCCTGTCCTGCGCCCGACACCACCCTCCCACCTCCCCACCCGAAGAGCCGACCGCTCTCTCCTCCCAGCACCCAAGCCTCAGGGGCAGAGAGACAGGAAAGGCCCTGTGGACGATTTAGGGAGAAGAGACGTCTCCTTAGGATAAAACATGGCAAACCTTTCTCAGCTGAGTTAAGACTTAGCCACAGTCACACTAAATCAAATAAAAATAACATCGGCCAGTTGGTAGTATTTTTTTGCGAGCCAGGCCCCAGATACGGGGTTCCTGTGCTGTGTCATCGAGCCTCACGCCTGGATGGACAGCCTGGAAGCTGCCGGCGTCCGAGCCTTTAGGCGGAGGCAGAACTTGAACCCAGACCGTTGAAGTCTGCGCCCTGTGCCCTTAAGTCCTGTGTTTGCCGCCTCAACGAGAAACAGCCCCGGCTTCCAGGTGTGCTCTGAGTTACGCTGTCAGCCAGGTGCAGCCACGGGGTGAGGGTCCCGGGCAGCACGAGGCCGGCGACACCCAGCTCCCTCCTCCAAGCCGGGCTCCTCCACTGACTCCCCAGGAAAGCGAGGGCGGCAGCAGCCTCCCGCCCCATCCGCTCCTGCTGTCCTTTGCACACAAGCTCCTGCTGTCCGTCTTCTGCTGTTCGCCTGTGGTTTTGCAGGTTTTGTTGTATTTTTCAAAGCAGAGACATCTACATTCTGAACAAATTTCATCAAAAATTGATTCCCAGCAGAGAGAAGGTGCAAATCAAAATGGAAATGCTTGAAGCTTGCAGGCGGCTTTACATTTTGGAGCAAACAATCCTAGTTTTCCCTTTAGAATGTGGCCCAGCATCCTGAGAAAACAGGTCACCATGGTGATTGCTCTGTGTCTGCTGCATCCGGAGCAGATGACACCAGGTCCTCTCCTAGCTAAACAGTCCACGTCAGAGGACAATTCCTTCCTTATTATTGCCTGATATCGTGGTGGTATTAACACCCAATGCTCGCCTCACCTTTAATGAGGTTTTCATTTTCGTAGGCTCGATAGAAATCGACTGACGGTTAGAGAAAATTTCATCGAAGTGATATTTGTGCAAAATACTTGGTCTGAACGGAAGAATGACTTTCGACTGTCCTTGTTCAGATAGCACGGAATCTGGATTAGGTTCGGTCAGGGTCCATCAGAGGAGAGAGTTGGCTTTAACCGTGTCTCCAGCTGCCTGTGTTCTGAGCAGGGGAGGGGGCTCCCAGCCCCCACGCGTTCTGGGCGCCTGGTCTACGCGGCACCTCGGGCCTCCATCACCCCGCCCAGTGTCTCCCCTCTGCTCACACGTGCAGGTGTGGCCAGAGCAGTTCTGCCCGGTTTCCCTGCCAATACCCTACTTTGAAAGCACATCGCTATCCTAGTTGCAGTGGATGGTCATGTAGTTACTATTATCCCGAAACTGTGAGTGCCAGTGGGAAGACGGTGTCATTTGTTCAGGAAAACTGACCTGGGCTACGCTGGTTCATCGGGCCTGAGAGCCCTACCTGCTCCCAACAGAGCGGGAAGGAACCACGGGGCTTTGGACTCGGCACATCCTGGCTTTGGGCAGGGAGCAGCCAGAGGGGAAAGGGAGGCCAGCGGCCTTCAGCTGCTGGAACGTCGTGGCGAGATCGACTGGGCCCCCACTCGCCAGTCGCAGCCTGTCCGCTGGTGTCTTGGGGACAAGTCCCACCACCCTCACCTCTGCCCCCTGGAGCTAAGAGCAGGGCCGGGAGCTCGGGTCAGCAGCTGTGGCCCGCGGGCCGGATGTGGTCCAGGCCTCCACCTGCGGGCACAGTTAGGAATGGCATCTACGTTTCCTCTTCAGTTCCCATTTCTGTCTGACAGGGAGGGAGGCCCAGGGATCAGAGTGCATATGACGCCACATTTCTTCCCTCCCTCCTTCCCTTCCTTGTTCAGGAACTGTTCTTACTTAAACCTGCTTTTCCTGGTTCCATCCATCCACATGGGGATGAAAGGGCCGCATTTTTCCAACGTCCGGTGTGCTCATTCCATTTGACTTACCGATGTAAGTGGCCTGGAGTTGTTTTACATTTTTAAAAGGTTGGAAAAAATCAAAAGAAGAGAATATTTCATGATACAGACAAGTTATATAAAATTCCAGTGTCCAGAAATAAAGTTTTATTGGTGCCTGGCCACAGTGACATACGGCTGCCTTTGAGCTGCAGACAGCAGACTTGCACAGATACCACAGCGACCCTGTGGCCCAGATAGCTGACCATGTTTGCCCTCTGGCCCATTTCAGAAAACAATCTGCCGACCCCTGGCCTGGAGTACGCAGGCGTTCCTGTGTAGACGGAAATATCCCATCAGGGTTTGTCCCGGAGTGTTTTCCTGATTGATGGGCACTGTTGATGCCAACTTTTGCTAAATCATTTGACCTTTCTCTTTAATCATTTAAAAAGTAATATACATTTGTAACAGATTAAAAAAAAGTAGGAGATGTGTATGTTGCAAGTCATTTTTAGTAGCCCCTCCTACCCCCCACCAGCCCCGTCCCTCTGGGGTAACCACTGTTCACATCCCAGTGTTTTTTCTGCTGAGACACAGACTGTCATTATCGCTCCTTTAGGAAAAGGGATTATGCACGCATGTAGCTCTGCCACTTGTTTTGTCTCACTAAACACTGGACATCCCTTCAGATCAATTTGGACATCATTGCTTCAATATTTTTAATAAATGCATAATATTCCATAGCAGACTTGGAATAATTTATTCAACTCTGCCTCGTCAATGAGCATTCAAGGTCATTACCTGCTTTTTTTCATGACTTTAAGTTCTGAAAATAATAATTTTTTGTATTCTGTTGTTTCTATACTAGTGCTTTTATTCTGTAGGATAGATTCCTATGAGCAGGATTGGTGAGTCAAAGAGAACAGGTATTTCTCACCTTAATACACAGTATATTGCAAGATTTCTTTCCAAAAATGGTAGTAGCAATTCACGCTGGCTAGTAAGGACACAGGGCAATGGACATCTTTCACCTTGGGGCTTGAATATGTTTTTGCCTTAAAAAACATTCTCTCATAAAATGCAGCTTTTTTTTTAAAGATAAATTCACATTTTAAGGCTTAATGGCTTAAAGAGAGCAGTCTAGGTTAGGGGGCTTATGCTGCATGAGGAAGACTTTCTTGGGATGGAAGACCAGACGCCAAGCCAGGGTCCATCTGCGCCCGCCCCGTGTGGGCCCTCACCGGGTGTCTGTGAGAAGGCGGGGGGGCGGGGTGAAGGGATGTGACAGACGTGTGCCCAGACAGGGCTGGGGGTTGGAGAAAGAGGACAGAGCAGAGACGGGCCCTGCCGCCAGGCCCGCCCTGGAGCCATGCCACCGCAGCTGCTCCGAACCCCACCTGCTGGATGGCAGCCGACGGCTGACCATCGCTGATTCTACTGGGTGTAGAAAGAACACATATTTTGTTTCTAAAATTCAGCAGCTTCTTTAAAAAAAATAAATAAATAAAAGTAAGTCTCCATTTTAACAGATCCCTTTGCTCAAATAAACTTCAAATGTTTAACTAGCCTGGCCTCGCATTCCTGGGTGGGGTAGGAACAATAATCGTTGTATTTATTTTCTTTTTTCTGTAAAAAAAAGGAAGGTACAGAAACCTTAAGTGATCTCATTTCTCTTCAAAGAGCAAATCAGCTTTGCAGGCAGACTCTGGAGCCCACCGTGAAGGAGTCAGAAAAAGCATGTGTCTGTTCCCGGAACTTGTCCCGTGCTTCGCGCCTTTGCTTCTGCTCTGAACCCCGACCTGCTCTCCTGCTCCGCTCGGTGCCGGCCCGGCTCCAGCGCCGTCTCCACCACCGGCTGCCCGAGGCCCCCCAGACGGAACTCAGGCCCCGAGCCCTGTGTTCCCACCGGGGCCTCCCCACGGCGGTGTTCCCTCCCCAGTACCCGGCCTTGGGAGGGTTCCTTACCCCTCTACTCAATGAATACAAAACTAGTTCCTACGGCAGAGGTGGTTCTAAAAGTTAGACGAAAGAATGCACTTAGACGGTGCTTCCCCAGGAGCCATCACTAAGAACAATCATTATTCGTGCAATACTAAGGAACAGCGCACACTCACAGTGCGTTTCGGGTGGGTGGGCCCTGGGCCCCCCCTCTCCCTGGGGGACGGGCAGCAGTACTGAGTCAGGACTGCACGACGGGCCCCTGCCCCCCAGACTGGGGTCCCCGATGCCCCGCAGGCCTTGTTCAGAGAAGTAGGAACACCCGCTGCATGCGCCCTGCTCTCCGAAAGGCCCATCGACGTTTGGGTCTGTGCACGGTGGACTCAGCTTGAGACGCTGCCGTGACAACAGCCCAGGAGGGGACCGAGTTTGTCCGGGTTGTGCCCAGACCAGCCTTGGATGAGAAGCTCCTGTTCCTTCCTCAGCAGGCAGCGTGAGGGCTTCTGTGCCGCCTTTCTGAAGACATGAGAAACCGTACCCAGAGAACTTTCAGGTTTCAGAGAAGACTGGCCCATCTGCATACGTGTCCATGTTTTCATAATTTACTATTTTCATTTTCTCGGAACAACTTTGGCCAACAAAAAATTAATCTGCATCCTTTGATCTATTTATTCAACAAATAGTTATCACATGCCTACCACGTGGCTGTCAATTTAACTGTCAAACCACGCCCCATCCACCCTCCAGAATAAATAAAGAGCCTCCCAGGGCTGGCGCTCCTCAGAGGTGCTGATTCTCGGAGGGAGAGGGGCTATTTAGTGCCAGACCCTCTTCCAAATGCACCCCAGGTGTAAGTTTATTCAGTCCTCGTGACAAGCCTGCAAGAAGACTTAAGTACCCCTGTTTCACAGGTGAGGAAACCGAGGCACAGAGAAGTGGAGGAGCCTGTCCAGGGTCACCCAGCTGCTAAGTAGCAGAGGCAGGATTTGAACCCAGGCAGTCTGGCGCCAGCTCTGCGCTCTTAAACGCTTTGTTACGTGGCTCTGCTACAGCATACAAATGGTGAGTGACTGCATGGAGAGCCAGGTGGGCCTTAGCTACAAGTTACGGGGATGGGTGTGGACAGAGGGCGAAGACTTCATGCACGTCCACGAGGCCCCGTCAACTTGGCACTAAACGTGTAAAGGGTGGAGGAGAGAGAGGTGAAGCCCGGGAAGGTGGTGGAGGGGGCACATTGCTGCCCAGCAGTTAGTGTGACAGCCAGCGCCCCTGGACTCCAGGGGACAGAGCTCGCGAAGGAAGGCGGAGTTTAATAAGGGATCTGAGGGGCCTGAGCGTGTTCTTTGAGCAGCACTTCAAATGTAGGCACTCGCTTCACTCCAGCCAAGCCTGAGGCTCCGTGCATACGAGGAAACCTGCTTCTTTTTCCCCTCGGCCACGGAGGCGGTTCCAGGCCAGCAGGAATTTGGCTCCAGGTACCACCGGAGAGGTGCACGTGACACCACTGCCGTCCCGCAGCGGCCAGGAGCTCTCGGTGCTTTTGTCCAATTTCATCTCAGATGCTACTGTACTCCTGAACAGTAAAGACACTTGGTAACAGAAGAACCCAAAGACTGCACAGATTCAAGTTGAACAGGCTCAGATTTGACTTAGTCCCCAGACTGCTCGAGAAGGAAACCACAAGCTGTGCTGGTGAGGCCCGTCAGGTTGGGATGGTGAGGGAGCCACTGGGGGACCCGCGTGGGGTGAGGGGCACAGCCCGCGTGTAGCCGCGGGACAGAGACCCAGGCAAGGCCAGAGTCATGGTCTCCCCGGCGTGGCCGGGACAGCCACCAACAAGTGTGAGTTCAAGCGAACAGTCCCAGCCGGCACCCACCTGCCCAGCTGGGGACTCTGGTCTCTCCTGCACATCAAGGTGACATGGGGCCACCCACCTCTCCTGGCCACTGTTCCCGCCATCCAGGGCCAAGGGCTGAACAGCTCGCCCGTCCTCCTGCCGCATGGTTTCTGCTCTCGTGCGGCAGACACTTCCCGGAACTGTGTCCCTCCTGACAGACCGCCTGCCCCTCTCCCGGGTCCTTCCTGACAGAGTGTGCACGTGTGCACTTGTGCGTGCATCTGCGTGCGTGTTCCTGAGTGTGCACGTGTGCACGCACGCGTGCCTTGCATGTACACGCACGCACGGCCATGCTTATGCACGTGTGAGCGCTACTGAGTGTGTATATGTACACATGTGTGCCCCAGCCAGCTTCTCTAAGGAGGGATGGAAGGGCCCTGGGTCACTCACCGCTGGGTGTCCGGCCGGGCAGGCATGGGCCCCTCTCCTGATCCACTGTGGGCAGAGAAGTGGAGCCCCGAGGTGGCCGGCACATACAAGCCCCCTTGCCCCACGGTTCAGAGGGGACCACGGGGTGGCACACGATCAACATTTTCTTTCCGGTATAACACACCGTCCTGTCTTCCACACACTGAACACAATGGCAAGCGTGCTAGGATGTACAAACGAGAGAGGAAGGTGGGACTCTTCCCCGGCCACGGAAGCAGGTCGAGGAGAATTAAGGAAAATGTTGCGTTTCGTGGTAGACGGGCTTTATCCAGTCCCTGGGATCAGTTTTCCCCTGAAGTGCAGGAGTCGTGAACAAGGACCTGTAAATACCTGGAAACCTGCCTCCTTCCCGGCACCGAGTGCTGTGGAGAGGCCAGCGGTGCCGTCCGCGCGGGGCCACGGGGACGTCACCTCTAAGCCCCTCCTGGCGACCAGGCCGAGCCTGTGACCCCAGGAAGCAGCATCACTTGATAAGAACCAGTTATTGGTTCATGCCAAGAACCTCCAACTTCAAATTTATCAAAACTGTTTCAACACAGTTTCAAATCCTTTGTCAAGTGCAGGTGAAGGAAGACCTTTCAAGGTCATGAGTCAGCCCCGAACGAGAGTGAGTGAGACAGATTTTTCAACTCGCCTTTCACTCCCTTTGAAATTTAGGTGAATTCTGAGAAATAAAAAGTATCATGTTCCACGAGTCAAAGAAAACTGTAACTGTGTTGTCAAAGCGCTGTTCGTTGTGTGCAAATGTAACTTTATAACACGTGCGTGGTGTTTCTGAAAATCTGTCAGCCCCCTAAGGCAGGGGGTCCCGTGAGCTTTTCTCCCCCAGCCTGATAGATGAACACATCACGTTTCATTTTATTTCACAGCACACTTTCCAGTGGCCTTGCAGTTGAGAAGCAAACCATCAGATCTGACCTTTTATCTTCCTTCGTACCGGGTAAAGACAAGTAAATACTTAACGGCTGCGTCCTCTTTCCTTAGCTCTCACGGGTGTCAAGTGCAGGTAACTCCCGAGAGGCTGACATGAAATGCCAATGTTCTTTTTCTCTAAAGATCTCATATTTTATTTTATTTAATAACTTTAAAAATTGGGAAAAGCATAGCTACTGTTTTTAAATTTACCCGAAGGCTCTGTATGAAAGAACACATTTGCACAATATACAAAAGGAAGGAATGATTACTACCTGTTGATTCCACAGCAAGGTTTTGCAACAGGACCAGACCACTGTTGGATATTTCTTTTGTGTGTGTGGGGGGGTCAAGTTTATTAAGGTAGAATTCCATACAATAGAAGGCACCCATTTTAAGTGTAGAATTTGACAAATTTTGGCAAATGTTACCTCCATTTGTGACATCCACGGTCAAGACCGCTCCTCCCAAAATGTCCCCTGTTCTTTGGAGTCAAATCCATGTTCCACTGCCCTGGCCCTGGGCAATCGTTGGTCTGATTTCTGTCACTATTAGTTAGTTTTGCCTCTTCTAGAACCATATCATCATATCGTTGAAATCATACAGTAAATATACTTTTGTGTCTGACTTCTGTGCAGCAAAATGTTTCTGAGATTGGTTCATCTTGTACGTATCAGCGGTTAGTTTCTTTTTACTGTGGAATACATTTTCTTCGTATAGATATACATTAATATGTTATACATTCTTCTGGTTTTGGACATTTGGGTTGTTTCCAGTTTGGAACGATTATAAATAAAATCGCTATTAACATTTGTGCACAAATTTTGTATGGACCTGTGTTTTCATTTCTCTTCAGTAACCAACTAGGAGTGGAATTACTGTATGTTTAACTTCATAAGAAACTGCTGAACACTTTCTCCAAGTAGTTGTGTTATTGTACATCCCCAGTAACAGTGCGTGAGCTACGATTATTTCTCCTCCTTGCCAACATTTTAATTTAATCATCTAGAGAGTGTGAGGTGGTATTTCCTTGTGCTTCCCTGACGACTAGTGCCTTCGGGTATCGTTTCATGTGCTTATGAGCCATTCATATATCTTCTTTTGTGAAATTTCTATTCGAAGTTTTAGTCTGTTTATTATAGGGTTACCCACTTTAATATTAAGAATTGTTGGAATTCTTTATCTATTCTGTTTTCAAACCCTTGTTCAGATCAATGGATTGCCAATATATTTTCCTCCCAGTCTGTGAGTAGCCTTTTCATCTTAACAGTGTCTTTTGAAGAAGTGAGCTTTTAATTTGGATGAAGTAAAATTTACCAAGTCTTTCTTTTAGGTTTAGAGAGTTTTGTTTCCTAAAAAGCATCGCCCTCTCCAATGCTGCAAAGATTTTAATTTTTGTCTTTCAGACACCGCACAGTTTTGGGTTTTATATTTAGGTTTGTGATTCAAATTAATTTTTGTGTATGATGTGATGGGAAGGCCGGGGAAATATGTGGAGGTCTGGTTGTTTCCAGCAAGAATTGTTGAAAAGAGACTATTTTATTCCCATTGGAGTACGCTTATGGAAACCATCAACCATACGTGTGTGGGTGTATTTCTGAAACACTTACTCTCTTCCATGAATTTATAAATTTAAACTGCTAAATTTTATTTTCTAATATTTTGTACATGTTTTTACAAATATGTTCGCGACAGATACTGTTCTTGTAATGTTCTCATTTGAGTATGTGTTATGTTGACCTTATGAATCAAATTAGGAAGTGTCCCTCCTCCTAAACTTTCTTAACGTGATTGCAGAATTGCTTTTACTTTTTATAGTAAGTAAAAAAGAATAAATACATAGAATAAAGTGAAGTTACCCGTGCCTGGAGTTTTCATTGTGAGAAGGTTTATCATGGTGTATTTTATTTATTTAATAGATAGTGGGCTACATAGGGTTTTTGTCTTTCCTTGAGTCAGCTATATCTTTTAAAGAATTCATCCATTTCTTTTTATTATTATTATGGTAAAAAAGACATAACATTATGTATACCATCTTAACCATTTTTAAGTGTACAGTTCAATAGTGTTAAGTATATTCTCATTGATCTCTGCAATTTTTTTATCTTGTAACACTGAAACTTTACATCAGTTAAACACTAATTCCCCTCCCTCCTCGCCCCAGTCCTCTATAACCACCTTTCTTCTTTCTGTGATTCTGAGTACTTTAGATATTTCATATGAACAGAACCGTACAGTATTTGTCCTTCTGTAACTGGCTTATTTCACTTAGTATAATGTCACATGTTATAGCATGTGACAAAATTTCCTTATTTTTTACGGCTGAATAGTATTCCATTCCATATATATCATATATGATACATGTATACCACGTTTTCTTTATCCATTTATCAGTTGAGAGCACTTAGGTTGCTTCCACCTTTTGGCTATTTGAATAATGCTGTGATAAGCATGGTGTGCAAATATTTCTTTGAGATCCTGCTTTGAATTCTCTTGGCTATATACCCATAAGTGGGATTACTGGGACAATGGTAGTTCTATTTTTAATTTTCTGAGGCATCCGCATATAGTTTCCATAATGGCTGCACCATTTTACATTCCCATCCATAGAGCACAAACGTACCATCTTCTCCACATCCTTGCTGACACTCAACTATTTTCTGGTTTTTGACAGTGGCCTTCCTAGTGGGTGTGAGGAAACATGTCACTGAGGTTTTGGTTTGCATTTACCTGATGGTTAGTGATGTTTTGCATCTTTTCAGGTGCTTATTGTGTATGTCTTCTTTGGAGAAATGTCGATGCAAGTCCTTTGCCCACTTTTAAACTGTGTTGTTTCTGCTATTGAATTGTAGACATTTCTTATATTTTCTGAATTTCAACCCCTTATCAGATATATGAATTGCAATTACTTTCTCCCAGTTCTAGGTTGCCTTTTCACTCTGTTGATTGTTTCTTTTGATGTGAAGTTTTTTTAATTTAATGTCATTTCGTTTGTCTAGTTTTGAATTTGTTGCCTGTGCTTTAGGCCTCATATCCAAGAAATCATTGCCAAGTCCAATGTCCTAAAGGTCTTCCCTTTGTTTTCTTCTAGAAATTTCATAGTTTTAGGTTACATTTAGGTCTTTGATCCACTCTGAGTTAATTTATGTATGTGGTATAAGGATCCAACATTCTTTTTGTCCATTTCTTTTAATTTTTCAATTATATTGCCACCTAACCTTTTATAATATTCACTTATTTTTCTTTTAATGTTTATAGGATCTGTAATGCTTTCTCTTTCCTTCCTGATTTTTTATTGCATGTTTTCTCCTTTTCCTTGACCAACTAGATAGAGGTTTCTCAATTTTCCACATCTTTTCAAAGAACAGCTTTCAGTTTTATTGATTTGCTCTGTAGCTTTCCTGTTCTCTATTTCATTGATTCGACTACTTTCTTAATTATTTTCCTTTTTCTTCTTACTTTGGGTTTCATTTGCTCTCATTTTTCTTGCTTTACGTGGTAGAAGAGCATTTAGATCTTTCTTCTCTTCTAATACAAGCATTTAGAGCTATACATTTCCCTGTAAGCACAGTTTTACCTGCATCCCACCGATTTTGATCTGTCTGTTTTTATTATCACTCAGTTCAAAATATTTTCTAATTTCCACATATTTAGTCTTTCACCAGAGTTTTCCATAAATCCTTTGTTCTTGATTTTTTAAATTTAATTCTGTCTTTGCCAGAGAGCATGCTTTGTATTATTTCACTCATTTTGAAGTTACTGAGATTGTATTATGGCTCAGAATACAGTCTAAATTGGTGAATGTTTCATGCGCACTTGAAAAGAATGAATATCCTGCTGTTGTTGAGTGGAGTGTTCTATAAATGGCAATTAGATAAATTTGTTGGATAGTTTTATTCAAATCTTGTATATATTTAATAGTTTTCGGTCTAGATGTACTAACAGTTACAGAGAGGACCACTGAGATCTCCAGTTATAATTGTGGGTTTGTCTATTTTCCCTAGAAGTCCTGTCAGTTTTTGATTTATGTGTTTATGACTTATGTGTTTATGATTTATGTGCTCTGAATCTTTATTTTTAGGAGCATACACATTTAGGACAACTATGTGTTTTTGATGAATTGATTCCTTAATCGTTATGAAATGCTTCTTTCTCTCTTTAGTAATATTATTTATCCTTAAGTCTATTTCATCTGACATTAGTCTAGTCATAATCAACTTTATTATGATTAGTGTTTCCATAGTATACCCCTTTTCCTTTTCTTCTTAGCTTTCTCTTTTAATTTAATAGATTTAGATTTAAAAAAAAAAACATTTTAAAGATATCTTTCCATTGTCTTCCAGCTTGCATTGTTTCTGATGAAAAGTTGTGGAAATTCTTTTTTTTTTCTTCAAGAGTTTCTTGGATATATTTTTTTTAATTTTTATTTTATATTGGAGTATAGTTGATTTACAATGTTGTGTTAGTTTCAGGTGTACAGCAAAGTGATTCAGTTATACATATACATATTTCTTTTTCAGATTCTTTGTTCTTCTCTGTGTAACTTGTCTTTTTTCTTTGGTTGCTTTTAAGGTATTTTTTCTCTATCCTTAGCTTTTAGCAATTTGATTATAAGGTGTTTTGTTATGGTTTTATTTTTATTTACACTGTTTGTGTATCTTGAGCTTCCTGGATCTGAGGGTTTCTAGGTTTGATCAATTTGGAAAACTTTTGGTCATTATTTCTACAAAAAATGTTCTGCCTTTCTTTCTCTATGGGACTCCAATTTCATGTACATAATATACCCTGATAATATCCCTTAGGCACTGAGTCTCTATTAATTTTTCTTCCATCGTTTTTCTTACTACACTTCATTTTGTAGAGATTCCATCAGTATATCTTTAAATTGAGTGATTTTTGCTTCCATAGTATTTAATCAGCTATTAAGCCCACCTGGTAAATTGTTCAATTCAAATAGTGTATTTTTTTAATTCTAGAAATTTTATTTGGTTCTTTATATAGCTTTCCTTTTTCTTCTAGTTATGTTCAAACTTTCCTTTAAATCCTTAATTATGTTTATAATAGTTGTTTTCAATTCTGTCTGCTAATTCCATCATCTCTCTCATTTCTGGCTATGTATGTATTGACAAACTTCTCTCCTGGCTATGACTCACAGTTTCCTACTTCTTCATGCAAAGCAATTTTTTATTAAATGCTGAACATTATGACATTATGCTTGTGAAATCTGGATTTGTTGTCTTCCTTTAAAGATATGTTTATGTATGACTGATTCACTTTGTTATAAAGCAGAAACTAACACACCATTGTAAAGCAATTATACCCCAATAAAGATGTTAAAAAAAGATTGTTGTACTTTGTTTTGTAGGTACGTGAGTAACTTGCTTATCAGTTTCATCCTTTTGAGACTTATTTTTAGGCTTTCTTAATAAGTTTTAGAGTAGCTTTTACTCTAAGGCTAGTTTAGCTCTTATCCTAAGGATTACTTACCCTTTTAGGATGTTATTGAATGTTTCAGGTGTTCAGTGAGGTCTTTCTGGTTTGTCAGGAGTAAAATGTATTTGTAATTTCTGAGTTTTCCATTTCTAGCTCCCTGGTAGTTCTTTGATTGTCCTGTTGGAATTTCATCTATGCACGCATAGTTAGTATTCAACAACAAATCTACAGGAATGCTTATATGAATTTCTGGAATTCTTTTCTACATGGCTTCCTACTCTCTTCTCTGCAAATTCCAGGCACCCCAGCATCACCAAATTCCCAGCACTGTCTTCTCAACTTAATGAAGCCACCATGTTCTGCTTGAGGTCCTCCTCTCTGGGATGGAAAAGAAAAGAAAGTACTAAGAAAGCCAGAGCAATCTTTGTACTCACCTCATTTTATTCTCTCATGGATCACAGTCCTGTGTTATTTGTTGTCCACTCTCTGAAAACAATTATTTCACACATTTTTTAAGTTTTTAGTTGTTTACTTTGGAAGGGCAAATCAGTATCAGTTACTTCATCATGATTGGAAATCTGCTTTTCTGATTTGTTCATTTTTCCAACAAAATTGTATTAGTTTTTAATTAGAAAAAGCACCATATGAATATATATACATATATATATATATTTAAAGAACAATCTGTTGCTCTCTTTTTGCAAAATTCATCTGAAATAACTGTTTTGTTTACTCAGCTAGAATATTACCATAAAGAAAAAGGAAATTATTTTTCTTATCTCTTAACATTTTAGATCTTAATATTAGATGCTTTCTTGCTATAACACCTAAGGCCAATCCCTTGACATAGTCTTCCCTCCATAGCTTTGCCATGAAACCCACATATACCCTGGCGTCCCAAGTGGCCTAGTCCCTTCAGGATGTTACAGTTTTTAAAAATTCACCCCTAGAGCCTTGAAGACATGCGTATCATCACTATATCCTATTTCTGAAGATTCAGACAGTGGCAGCCATAACAGTATCTGACGTTCTCTTCCATTTGCAGAATTCTCCAATTTTAGTGATAGTCTCCCTTTTCTTATGACTTCTCCTTTGAGCTCTCTTCACCCAGCCTCCTGGCCACAATAACTAATGCGACTGCTGATTCTGCCTGTCAGCTAAACCAATCCACCCTAAGACAGCTGGAGGGCCTAGCAGCTCCATGCCCCCAAACCACACTAAATCCCACGAAAGAAAGCATTATGAGACACCTGGGATTATACTTTTTCTCTTACTCTGACTGCTTTTCTTATAGAACATACTCACCGAGTATTTATTACTAAAACTCTCCACCTCACTTCAGACAGATAAGAAATATATTTAAGGCACCGTCAGGTATACTATAAAGACAATCTTTCCGTAGAGACAGAGTTGGGGAATTTAGATCACAGACAAACCTGGGTTCTAGAATTCACTTGCAATATAACCTCAGGCAAGTTATTTCATTACCTGAACCTTTGATTTCTCACCCATAGAATTCAAATAATAATATCTAGATCTAAATATAGGTTTAGACCTTAAGTGAGCTTCAGTATAGGTCCTAGCAGACAGTAGACACTAGGTAAATACTAACTACCTTTTTTGGGCAAGAAACTTAATCTTTTGGGGCCTTAGTTTCCTCATTTGTAAAATGAAAACCATAATAACTTCTTTATAGGTTACTATGAAGATTAAGGTTATATCTTTGTAGGTACAGTATAGCCTCACATGGAGTAACGCATGGAAACAGTACATCCAACAAGCATTCTCTGTGAGATGACCAAACACAACCTTAGCTTCTGTCTCCTACTGTCCCTTTAAACATTATTCAGCAGGACTGTCATCCTCCGCTCCTGCTGAAAACTCAGACTCATGAATTCTCTGCTTGCTCTTAGGGAATAGATAGTCCTACAGCAGCTCTAAATCACAACATTGTCTCAGGTCAGAAATGTGAATTCCAGTCTAAGGTATTCATCAAACCCTAAACTTGATTTAACATCCAGTGTCTTCTCTTCCTCGAGACCCATCTGGAGCCCTGCAACCGGCACAGCAAACTGCACAGTTGCATGTGCAGATATATAGGTAGATAGATAGAGAGCTGATAGATAGATAGATGGATAGATGGTTAAAGAGAGAGAGAGATCCTTTAAAAACTCAATCACCAAAATATTATTTTGCTAGGAATTAAACATAGAAAAATCCAAATGTTTAAATGGCCAACTATATCCCTGTCTGTTTTCTCAGTCTTTGTATAGATTTCAATACTCACACCTAGGCCTAAAAATTCCACAGAAACATTCATAAAGGAGGAGTTGCTTTGTGGTCACTAGAGAAACACTAATTTTGGGCTTATTCTCAGGAAGAGCCCTGTGTGGTATAGGAAACTCTGACTTGGAAAATGAGATTCTTTTTTTTCTTTTTTTTTATTGGTTTATAACATTACATAAGTTTTATGTGTACAATATTATGTTTTGCCATCAGTATACATTATGGTCTGTTCACCACCACCCATCACCATACTGTTGACCCCCTTCTCCTCTGGTGACTACTACCCTGTTCATTGTGAATATGTACTTGTTTTTGTTTGATTTTGCTGTTCAGTTATTTTGTTGGGTTTTTTTTTTTTGGCTTGTTTGTTTTTTTTATATTCCACATATGAGTGAAATCATATGGTATTTGTCTATCTCCTCCTGACTTATTTCACTTAGTATAATATCCTCCAAGTCCATCCAGGTTGTCAGAAATGGCAAGATTTTATCTTTTTATGGATGAGGGATGTTCCATTGTAGAGATACACACCATATCTTCTTTATCCATTTATCCATCAATGAGCACTTAGTTTGTTTCCATATCTTGGCTAGTGTAAGTAACGTTGCAATGAACATGGGGACATGTAAAACTTTTCAAATTAGTGTTTTCACATTCTTTGGATAAGTGCCCAGAAATGGAATAGCTGGATCATATGGTAGTTTTATTCTTAATTTTTGAGGAATCTCTATACTGTTTTCCACAGTAGCTGCACCACCAACAGTGCACGAGTGTTCCCTTTTCTCCACACCCTCACCAACACTTGTTATTTCTTGCCTTTTTGATAATAGTCATTTTTACAGGCATCAGGTGATATCTCAATGTGGTTTTGAGTTGCATTTCCCTAATAATTAGTGATGTTGAATATCTTTTCATGTACCTGTTGGCCATCTGTGTGTCTTGTTTGGAAAAATGTCTCTTCAGCTCCTCTGCCCAGTTTTTTTAATTGGGTTACTTTTTTTTTTTTTTTTGCATTACGCGGGCCTCTCACTGTTGTGGCCTCTCCCATTGCGGAGCACAGGCTCCGGACGTGCAGGCTCAGCGGCCATGGCTCACGGGCCTAGCCGCTCCACGGCATGTGGGATCCTCCCGGACCGGGGCACGAACCCGTGTCCCCTGCATCAGCAGGCGGACTCTCAACCGCCGCGCCACCAGGGAAGCCCAATTGGGTTACTTTTTGTTGTTGAGTTGTATGAGTTCTTTATATATTTTGGTCATTAACCCCTTATAGGATCATCTCAGTGGATGCAGAGTGAGATCTCGAATGCAGCAGGTGCACAGGAGCACGACGCAGCCACTGAAGGCTCTCTGCACGTGATCTTACACCTGCTGAAGAAAAACGTGACCAGAATCACAGGAACTGGATGATTACAAGTGGAAGGAAACTCACAGGCCATCAAGACAAGCCCTTCACTTCACAGATAAGGCAGCTGAGGTAACTCCCAGGGCCACCAGTGAAACCAGCGGGGCTGGGGGATAAATCCATCTTTAGGTTCCATTTGAAGCAGGTCATTTAGAAATATCAAGTGGTCTCCACATCTACACCCTTTCTAAGTCAATAAAAACTAAATGAGATTTGTTTCTTTTCTTTTCTTTTTTTAAAATTAGATTCCACATATGGGTGATATCATGTGATACTTGTCTTTCTCTGTCTGACTTACTTCACTTAGTGTAATACTGTAAATCACGGGGAACTCTACTCAATATTCTGTGATAACCTATATGAGAAAAGAATCTAAGAAAGAATGAATAGATGTGCATGTAACTGAATCACTTTGCTGTACACCTGAATACTCCAGTTTAAAAGAAAAACTAAACGGGAGTCAGGACTGGTTCTTCTAGTTATTCTGGCACAGTTTTTTATACATTCCGTGACTGATTTTTAATGTTTGCAAGGCATTCTCCTGGGAATACAAAGATGAATTAGGTATTATCCATGTTCTTAAGGAACTAATGAACTTGACAGGTTGAAATGGTGGGACACATTTTAAGAGAAGCTTATTAAAATGTACAGTAAATTCCAAAAGTCTGTGGATCATAATAGGATGGGAAAGATAAGCTTAACAGCAACAAACGTAAGAGACTGAAGGGTGTCGGAATGCATGGTCAGTCTCTACCCTAACCAACATACGACTCCACGCTAATTAAAGGCGGCTCCCCAATTTGCGAGATGTAAACTAAGGTCCACAGAACAAGGAAAGCTACCACCTACCCCCTACTGGTCACATGACTTGAGGTACTTCAGTTCCGGAGCACACTTTAATATGCTGACAAAGCCAGCTAGGAGCATATGAGGATTAATAGGGGATTGGAGAGCACGCTTTACGGGGAGCTGTTGGGAGAACTGGGGTTCTTCCTCCATGCCTATATTTGAGGAGGAGTTGTGTGCAGTGGGCATGCTCTGGGTGCGTCCCAGGGTCAGAACTTGAACTAAAATAAAACGTGCAAATTTCCATGCAACACCTTCACCAAAGTTTTCGTGTCATGTATTTATTAATAATGTCTTCCCATATTTCAAAATTCAGAAAATGCAAAGGTTATAAAGTGTCCCTGTCCATCCAGGAGATGAGAACGTCCCGTCTCTTGCGTATCCAGTCCAGGAAAGAGGCAGCTGCTAACAGGGAACTTTTGTCCCAAGGCTGGAGGGATGGATGGGTGAGCTGGCGCTGTTCCAAGTCGTCTGGCTGGGGTGGTGCTGAGGGCATCAGACAAAAGTGAGCACATCGCTCGCCAGAATCTCAGATTCTGTGGCACTGCTTCTCTCCCCACCATGAGAGGTGGGAGTCCAGACTAGCAGGGCAGTGCCCTCGTGACCCTCTGCAATCTCTCACGGCTTCTGCTGGAAACCACACGGGGGGAGGGGACTGGCTGTGTGTCCTCTAACTCACCTTCCCTTCCCCTTTCAGCTCTTCCTTTCTTCCTAAAGGAGCTCTGTGGCCCCCGAGCGGCTTCATTTCAGTGATTTCCGACTTGGGGGTCCTTGCAGCCCCCCACTTCCCAATCCTCCTGCAGTCTCCATCCTAAACTTCTGCTTCTACGGCTCTGTTTCTCCCCCGCCCTGGGATCCCTGTTATTTGCAGCCAGCTCTCTCAAGTCAGATGGATTCCAGCTTCCTGACCCTGCTCTGTGCAACATCCTCTTCCTGTCTTCCTATTGTCTTAAGGCAGGTCTCTGAAATCTGAGAGGACAAGGCAGGCTAGAAGCTGTCAGGAGACACAGCCGAACTGGCCATCCCAGCTTGTCCAGACTAGTATTCATCCAAAAAAGCTATTGGAAATCGCCTAGTGTCATGAACTCATGGTGTGTCCCCCTAAAATTCATATGTTGAAACCCAACCCCCCAGGAGGATGCTGTTAGGAGGAAGGGCCTTTGGGAGGTGATTAGGTCATGGGGGATTAGTGCCCTTCTAAGAAGAGACGAGAGAGCTTGAATTCTCTCTCCCTCTTGTACTCGCTCCCTCTGTCCACGTGAGGACACGGCAAGAAGATGGCCGTCTGAAAACCAGGAAGAGGGCTGTCACCAGACACTACTTCTTCTGGCACCTTGATCTTGGACTTCCCGGTCTGCAGAATATGAGAAATAAATGTTTATTGTTTAAGCCCCTGGTCCACAGTAATTTGTTATACAGACCAAAGTAAGGCACCTAGTACACTGATAAAACCACACGGCCTTATTAAAGGTACCCACAAAGCTATGCGTTTTGAGAAGATATTTTTCATATAGCTTAGTTTAAAATTAAATTTTTTGGAATTCCTTGGTGGTCCAGTGGTTAAGACTCAGGGCTTTCAGCTGAGGTGGCCCAGGTTCCATCCCTGGTCAGAGAACTAAGATCCTGCAAGCCACGTGCACAGCCGGAAAAAAAACCTTAAAATTAACACAAAATTTCTACCACGTGGTCAGTAATTCAACATATATTGAATGGGCACCAAAGCCATCTCAGCCTGGTGTCCGCGTCAGCCTTCAGCCCCGACCCCACTGCTTGCCTCCACGTGGACCAGTTTCGTCCTTGGGGCCCCAGGTGCACAGACGCACCCAGACTTCACCACATCCCAGGAGAGTGGTGCTTGTTACCCACGTCGTGTGCCAGGGTTTGAACACGGGCATCGTCAGACCCACTGCTCTCAGATATGGTGAGTGAGGCTGGGAAGCTCTGGCCCACTGAGGAGGCGGCCGCAGCCCGACGTCCTGAAGCGGAGCTGACCGGGGACGTTTTCACACCAGCACAAATGAGTGATTTCTAGCAGCAAGATCGGGATCTTGGGAGAGTGAGGATTCTGACTCCAGCGTGGTTGTGCCAGCGGCGGCAGGTTCCTCTGTCCTTCTTCTGTGCCTCGATGTTTCATCCGTCCAATGGGGTCACAGACCTCCGTCAGCCTGCTGCAGGATTACACAGGGAGACGCGGCCTTCCCTGGTGGCGCAGTGGTTGCGAGTCCACCTACCGATGCAGGGGACACGGGTTCGTGCCCCGGTCCGGGACGATCCCACGTGCCACGGAGCAGCTGGGCCTGTGAGCCATGGCCGCTGAGCCTGCGCGTCCGGAGCCTGTGCTCCACAAAAAACAAAAAACAAAAAACAAAAAAACAGGGAGACGCACGTTCGGTTGAGCACAGTGCCCGGTGCGTGGTGAGCGTCCAGCTATAATGATCATTATCATCTCTTTTTGGAGGTCACCGGGTCCCTTGGCCTTATATTTTTGGGGCCCAAATATAAGAGATGAACAAGAAATTTATTGTGATGACTAAAACCATTGTTAAAGAGAGAAGTAAACAGGCCATTTGCCCAGAGGCCCGAGGCAAGACCGTGTGAGACGGGGTGAGCAGAGGTCAGCGCGGCCGGCAGGTGGGCCGTGAATGCGGCATCTCCACCAGACTGACCTGGAGTCGTCGCTGCGGCTCTTCACGGCGAAGTGCCTGACTGAGGTGAAAAACTGAAATTGGTTCATTTAATTTTAACTTCATCCATATACGGCAGGAATAATGAAGTAAGGCTCCAGACAGGTTGAAAATATAATCCAGCAGCAGCAAAAATGCAATTCAACCCAGAAAACCAACGGGTGATAACCTGACGGGGGAAAAAGCCCACGTGGACGAGTCGGTGGGGGAGGCATGTACAAAACAGCAGCATCTAAGGAGACGGAAGGAGCCCGGGTACATGCAAGGTCCTCTGTGCGTCGCGTGTGCGGGCCACAGAGATCCCCTCTGCGCATGGCGGCAGCGTGCCTCCCCAGGACTGGGCCGACGGTCTGTTATTTCTACCCTCCGGCCTTTGCTGGGCTCTCTCTCTGCCTCTGTCTCTGTCTCTGTCTCTGTGTCTGTCGCTCTGTCTCTGTGTCTGTCTCTGTCTCTTCTGACAGCTCCATTCAGTCCCTACCAGCTGCCAGAGTCAGACCAGGACCCCCTTCTCCCTCCTGGGGGTGGAGGGGTAGCTTCATGTCCCACGCTGGTCAGATCTAACTGCTCCGCAGAAGCAGTTTGAAGGTAACTCAAAAAATGCAAATTAAAAAAAAGAAAGCCAAATGTGATCATTTCCGTGTTTGGTTGGTGGCAGCGGGATGGGCTGAATGGAAAAGAGCAGAATTTTCTGGAAAAGAGAATCGCCTTTAATTTGAGCCAGCACTCCAACAGGCCCACAGTCCTCCAAAAGAAAAAGGTCCCAGGTAGGGACTTTTTGGAAAAAAGAGATTTTTTTTTTTTAAAGAGAGGTCTCAATTATGAAAAGAGAAACTGTTCTGTGCTTGTGTGTGTGCAATTTGTGGTGTATATACATGGGACGTGTTGACGAATACACTGTGCCCACGGAAAACGGCGGGGACGAGAAGGAAGCCCCGTCCCCGCCATGAGGACGGCCAGTGAGACGCCCTGGGGTGGTGGCGCCGGCGGGTGTGGACTTCGGGTGCTTCCTGTCTCTTCCCTCCCCCGCCCTGTCCCCGGGGAGACCTGCTCACACAGCCCCCTGCGCGTGGTTCTGGGCAGGGGGCAGCCGGGGGGCTGTCGGCGTCCGGCGCTGGGCAGTGTGGTGGGAAGGTGACCGGCCCAGAGGGGACCAGGGGCAGAAGCGCAGGTTCAGGGTGTGGGTGGGGGCAGCCAGGAGCGGGGAGGCTGCAGTGTCTCAGGACTCCGCAGAAACACCCGAGGACCGCAAGCACGGGGCACGGAGACTCATCCTCTGCACCGGGCGGCTTGACCCCGCCCGAATCCCCTGCGCGCGCCCTCAGGACACCATGCCCTTCGCAACCTCACCTGGATGTCAGGTGCAGCGGAAGTGAGGTCCTGCTGGACGAGGATGACGCGGCGCAGAGCCCAGCTAGCTGGTGGAGCCCCCAGACCAGGGGAAGTGACCCCTGCCTCTCCGCTGACCGAGATGCACGAAAGCCCACCTGTGAGCAGGTGTCCCCAGGACAGGAGACGTGGAGCAAGACATGCTCCCTGTAAGGGCCCCCCCGGGTGGTTTGGGACCTGCAGTTGGGCTTCCTGCGAACTTGTCTCGCCTCCCAACAGAATGAAAGCCTGCAGCTCCGATGCAGAAGCCGCCGGCCCCGCATAGCGATGCAGCCCTTGAAGGATGTCTCAGCTGATGGATGGGCGACGGGGTGGCAGCACCCTGCGCCTCCAAGAGCGGAATGCATGGCGCTCGTTGATAATTGTTGCAAACTGATCATTATTGAAATTGCTACGTCAAAATGTTGACGTGATAATACTTCGGACATATTAAGGTAAATAAAATACATTATAGACACTAACCTCACCTGTTTCCTTTTCCTTTTTTTTTTTAACATCTTTATTGGAGTATAATTGCTTTACAATGCTGTGTTAGTTTCTGCTGTAGAACAAAGTGAATCAGCTACACATATACATATATCCCCATATCCCCTCCCTCTTGCGTCTCCCTCCCACCCTCCCTATCCCTATCTCTAGGTGGTCACCTATCTCTAGGTGGTCACAAAGCACCCAGCTGATCTCCCTGTCCTTTTACTTGTTCAACGAGGCTGCGGGAAAGCATGGCTCACACGTGGCTGGCGTCACACTGCGGGCAGCGTGGCTGTGACCTGCATCTCCTCAGTACCGGCCCCGCTTGGGCTGGGCCCACAGCAGATGCCCGGTGCTGGACGAAAGCCCCATTTCGAATGTAGCAGGAAGGACATCTGGGGCTCCCCCCGCCCCGATGGCCAGCAGGGGTGAGCACTCCTGGCCTCCCTGCAGGCCTTCGAGGCCTCTGAGGGGAGGAAGTGGGCCACCGGGCCAGCCCCCGCTGTCCCTTCCGTTGGAAATGGCACGTCACCTTCCCCCGGGGCTCACCAGCTCCCCCTGACGCCCTGGGGTGGCCATGTAGCCAGGCCCGGCCGGGGGACACAGATTTCCTCTGGCTTGAAAGCGCAGACGTGGTTCAGGAGAGGGCAGCGCTGACCACCTTCGCTTGAACTGGAACTGCAGACCAGGGAGCTGTGAGCCGGAGCCACCAGGAAAGCCCTCCCCACGAAGACCCACCCCACGAAGAGAGCCCGCTGAGGGGAAAACCAACAGGCAGCGCGGGACAGGAGCAGGGGAGTGTGGTGGGCTCTGGGGAAGGAGGGAGGTGGTCATGCTGTCCAGTTTGAGCCAGTGCACCAGGGCGCCAGGCCACGGGAAGCCACCCGCCCCCAGACCGCGCAGTTACAGGGTCCCTGGGACCCTCCGTGCCCCTTAAACCAGGGTGACTGGGTTTCACTCATTTGTATCCAAAAGGGTCCCACTAATACGGCAACCCTGAGAAGCTGGAGTAGAGGTGCGGGGGGCAGATCCATCACTAGCACTTTTTCCTGAGAGCAAATGTTTCAAAGGCCTCAGGGGAGACGAGCGGACTGTATCCAGCGGCTGATCCGGTGGGGATCAGCTCACCCCCACGGGCAGCTCCGAGGTCCCGCTTGCTCAGATCGTCCGCGCGCAGGGGCGCCTGCAGCTGCCCGTCTCCACCGAACCCGCAGCTGGACCGCTCATCTGCTTCCGGTGGGCGCCGTCGGCCCCGCTAACGCCTCTTGGGGCAGGAAACACGAGCTCCCTGGACACTCTCTGGGACGGGGGTGGGTGGGGAATGCTTGCAGGGTTGAGAATAACATAAATTAGGGAGGGGAGAACCTATTAGTTAATGTGTCCGTGAATTTACATATAGCTGCTGAAGAAGAATTAGGCGTAATTTAAAAGCACTTTTGCTTGTCGAAATATTCCCTATATCCCAGCCTCTAACATTCATGGACACACACAGACACCACAGATTGGACTGCGGGACTCTGGAGTGAAGGGGGCTTTTGGCTACTTAGGAGCTGCACACACCTGGGGAGTCCATAACCTCCCGGCATCTCCGTGTCCTGGCTGGTGAGACAGAGGTGGTGTCAGCCTCGCAGGCAAGCCCCACCGTGACTGAGGGGATGCAGCAGGTGACACTCTGACCACTGGCCCTGCCGTTTCCCCCAAATCGAGCCGTCCATCGTTAGAGCCAGTGGGAGCTTGGACCCCCTGCCAAAGGACACTTGGGAGAACCTGGGTGCCAACAGACCGAGTCTCACCTGAGAACACCTTTCCTCTGCCCACAGTGAGCCGGGGGCAACCGGAGCCCGTCCCCAGGGAGGCTCCCGGAGGTGGCCCTCCGCCTCTTGGCATTGTGGTGGGGGGGTGGCTGGGCCTCACTCAGGGTCCCCGCTGCCACCCGGGCAGATCTCACCGCTTGGGAGAAGTTTACGTGGCAGAGCCGATCCAGGGTGCCCGGGCCTTTGTGACAGCTGCTTCCAAGTCCCTCCCCACTGGATGGAGACGCAGCCCCCCCTCGCTCTGCTGATGCGTTTCCAGTGGGGCCTAAGTCCACACGTGCGCTGGGCACTGAAGTGGGTGCATTGGATGGTGAGGGGACCGCTGGGATCGTGCTGCAGAGGCGATTTCAGGAGGACGGAAGGGACCACACGCCGTAGCACCTGCTGATGGAGAGTCTCGGGAACAGGGTCCACTGCTCC
This sequence comes from Delphinus delphis, assembly GCF_949987515.2. Classification (NCBI taxonomy): domain Eukaryota; kingdom Metazoa; phylum Chordata; class Mammalia; order Artiodactyla; family Delphinidae; genus Delphinus; species Delphinus delphis. The sequence goes on along the minus strand of NC_082696.1, from coordinate 2,216,874 downwards.
CGCCTTCTGGAAATGGTGATCTGTGGACTAAGCACCGCGGCTGGGGGCTGCCAGGAAGAAGCAGGAAGGCGGCCGCCCACGAGGGGTCACCACGCCATCCTCGTTCAGCGCCAGCGGCGTGCCTGGACCTTGACACAAGCAAGCCCTTTCGATCCCACAGCATCCCTGCAAGACCAGCACCATGGCTCCCGCCACCAGGAAGCTGGTGCTTTACAAGGGGAACAGTTCCCCTGTGAACCTGGGGAGGTGAGCTCACTCTGGTGGGAAAATGGGGTCCTGGTCCCCTCTTAGCACCTGGGACCTCGCAGGTGCCGTCAGCGTTATTCTTGCCTCTGCCGTGGGCGCAGAAAAGCCCTGAGGCTGGTAGGCTTGGCCCCAGTCCAGACCGGCTCCCAGAGGCACTTTGCCCTCCCTCCAGTCCCATCACTTGATACAAAGCTCTCAGGGCCCGCCCACTGGACCGCGCCCCATCCCCAGAGGGGCACCTCGCACCCAGGCTCCCTTCAGCTCTCTGTGTCCCTAGACAACGTGAATCCCCTACCAGCCGATCGCCCGACTTGCGACTGCCCTCAGCGCCAGCCCTGGGTCTCCATGGGCTGCCTGCTCTTGGGATGCACACACACGGGGCTGCCCACTCCAAGGTCAGAGCGAAGCTGCATGCAGCCCCAGAGGAGGTGATTACCTTCTGTCCCAATGCACAAAAGACTGGATGTGCCTGAGGACTTGCTCCAAAACACACACGGTCCGGGACGCTCCACAAAGTTTACACCCACCCAAAGGACACGTTACAGTCAAGTCTCAATCCCTGGATTCCTCCTGAGACCTTTGGGAAGGGAGGGGAGAGGCAGGGAAGCGGCAGCGGCTGCTGTCCCAGGTCACCAGCCAGGTGACCGCAGACAGGAGACGCCCTCCCGGGGCCTCATCCGTAACTCGGGGGCTGCGACCCCTTCCTTCCACTGAGCACACAAGCAGAAGAGTTTTAGGTCCTGCTCTTGGGGAGAAGGCCCGCTGTTAGCCAGGCTCTGGGGACACAGGAGGGCACCAGAAGTGGCCCGTCCATGAGGGGGTCTCTGCAAGCCTCCACACAGACCGAGAGCTGCTGCCCACCCCATGACACAGCCGCGTCTTCTACCTGCAGGTGCACGGTACCGCACAGAGCAGGACGTTTGGCCAACATAGGTACAGAGAAAAGGACACAGAACAGGTAAGGACATCATTCTCTCCAAGGGCGGGAAGCGGAGGCCAGGGCATGTCTCCTAACACGAGGCCACAAGGAGCTCGGCGGGCAGAGGTTTAGGCTAAGCAAGGTGAACAAAGGGGCAGGGACTGGACAGTGCGGGAATGTCCAGAGGAGGAGGGCCCTGCAAGGACACGGGCAGCCCGGACTCACTGCAGGGCCAGCAACCGAACCAGCTGGACCGAGGGGCGCCCAGCGTGAGGCTGGGAGAGAGAAGCCTGGGACCCTCCTCGGGGTGGGGGAGGGGTGCAGGGGAGCAGAGACACACCTCGGGTCAGGCAGCTGGGCGCCAGGCAGTCCCGCAGAGAAAGGAGTGGTCCTGACCCTCGATCAGAACTAACCCGAAAGAACCCAGGTCCCGCGTGGCTCAATCTTGGTTTAAAGTAACATTTGAGCAACAAAGTCCAGCTGCCAGAAAAATGAAAGTTTTAAACATGCTTAATTTCTCTGTTTCTGTCTTTCTCGGCCTCCCATCTTCCTCCCCCTCCGGCCAAAACACCTCCACCCACCCCCAGGCGGAAATACAAGCAAAATTCTCAGCAGTACTCCTTAAAATTCTTCTTTGACATCGCTGCCGCTCCCCAAGATTCCACACTGACAGCCACTGCTAAAAACCTTTCTTTTCCCTTCTGCTCTCAGGACTCTTGTGGGGTCGGGGCGGCCACGTGATTTCCTGACGGGGCCCCCCTGCACCCCTCACCCCTCCTGGTCCTGTGCTTTCCACAAGGAGGGGCAGTTCCAGGACTGGAGGGTCTGGAACTGACACAATCGGGGGTTCTTCTTCAGAAAAAGAAGGCAGAATATGGGCGTGGAAGGAAAGAGAAAAATTATCTGGAACAGAGAAGAAATCAGAGCAAATTATAATTATTCAAAGGCTGACAAAAGCATAACAAAAAAAGAGAAAACAGAACACTTTTGCTAATTCAGTCTGTGATGGTGACTAGCATTTTGAAATATCTCCTACGGAGAGGGGAAGAAGGGAACCAAGCCTCTCTCCTAACACATTGTTTGGGTTGTTTCCTTGCTCTCCATCACTTAGAAAGCTTCCTTCCACTTCACGATGTCCTGCAAACGTCAGCTGCAGCTGAAGGGTAAAGCTCTGATTCTGGCGGCCAGCCCGCGCCAGCCGGCATCGGGGGTCCCTCAGCTCTGCAGGGCTTGAGACTTCGCATCGTGTTCTGACCTCTGGGGGCATCAGAACGGCCTGGAGAGTTTTTCCGCAACCAGACGGCCAAGCCCTGACCCCTGGTGAGGCAGGCTCTCTAGGGCTCGAGCACCCACAATTGAAACCACAAACTTGCGGCCGGGGGCCCACCAGCATGGAGGAGGTATTTCTACCAGGTTCAACGTGTGAGCTCGGAGACAAATCACTGCTATCCTCCGTGGTCACCAGGCCGGGCTGCAGCTGCGCTCCCTCCTTCACACCATCCATGCAGGTGTTCACAAACGCCCAGCGGTTTCCTCTGGGAGCCTGGGGGCCGGCGGGCCCTTTGGCCAGAAGAGGCTGAGGGACTCTCTTAAACACGAGTTTGGGCGTCAGTGCCTTTTATTTAGAATAGGTCATAAACATCCATTCAGGTGACAAGGTTTCTAAATCTGCTTTTCTTCACACTTTACCTAGTGTATTCATCTCCCAGGGCTGCTGAAACAATTTCCCACGGGCTGGGGGCTTCAAGCAGTAGAAACATGTTCTCCCGTGTCTGGAGGCTGAGACCAGGTGTCAGCAGGGACTCGCGCTCGGCCCTCCGAAGGCGTCCCAGAGAGACTGGGAGAAGACGGCGTCTCCTTATTTCCTCTAGTATTGAAAACTCGAGTCAAACACCCCCCCCCCACATACACACACACACACACATACACACACACACACACACGTCTCTGTGGAGCGCGGGAAGGGAGACGGGCCGACCGGTGATGGGACTTGTCGAATCTGAGGACAGCAGGAGAGATGAGGCAGCCTGTGCTGGGGCCCGGAGCTGCTGGACTGAACTGAAAACCGTGCAGATCACCACCTGTGAACCAGGGGGTGGGGTACCACCCGGCTCGCCCCGCCCCGTAGCTCCCTGAGCATCCGAGCTCCCACTTTGGGCAAAAGAAAACCCGAGGGTCATTCTGATTGAAGGAGCAGTTTCAGTACTGTCACCTAAAGGAAGCAGAGTCACAGATGTGTTCCTTACAGACCCCAGATCCCGGGCGGTGTGGGGAAGGGCAATGGGCTGGGGAGCAGCCCCTAGGCCGGGTCCCCAGCCAGCAGGGGAGACGGCAGGGTGGCAAGTACCTCTCACCTGTGTGGTGATCAGGGTGGAGGGCACCCAGTTTTGAGGGCTCGGCTCTAAGCAGTCGTTTCGAAGGGCTTCCTGGGAGCGGGGAGCAGGACCCCTAATCTCAGGGCCTGAGTATCCCAGTTCGGTGTAAGCAGGGTGGTCAGGCTGTGACGTGCCGGGGCAGGGACTCCGGAGGGCGGGTTTCTCATCACACAGCCCGGCAAGGAGCCTCAGCAGCAGGACCGTAGCTCCCCGGGGAAGAGGCGGCTCCCTGGGGAAGAGGCGGCTCCCTGGCGGCTCCCAGGGGAAGAGGCGGCTCGGGGGCTCTGGACGCAGGGAGGCGCCCAGAGAGCACGTGCCTGGGGCTCTGGGGATCCTGGACGCAGAGAGTGTGGAACTGAGGGTGGCACTGGCCAGGCCGTGTGTTCCTGACTTGGAGGGAGGCCAGGAGGCTGCTGGGCCTCCAGAGACACGGGCCGGCCGGGCGGATAGAGTAAGTCACTGCCGGGGGAAGGCGTCTGGGGACCGTCAAGGGGTCTTCCCTCCCGCCCTCAGCGTCACCCTACCCTCCTCCGTCTCCCCGGGTCCCCGAGTCGCAGGCCTTGAACCGGCCCCGCCCAGCAGCCTGCGGAGGCTGGGACTCTGCACCAGCATCTCGTGCTGACAGGTGACAGGCCCCTACATTCCTGAGGAATGAGAGCTCTCCCGAAATAGAGAGCGTTTGGAGCAGGTAAACCTGTTTTCTCGGGCAGCCCTGGTGCCTGCGTGTCAGGTGTCGGGCACGGCCCCCCTCAGTCTGACCCACGTACTGCAGGACAGGCCACCACAGACGTTCCAGGGCAGGTTCTAGCGTCTACACCAGTGGTCCCCAACCTTTTTGGCACCAGGGACCGGTTTCGTGGAAGACAATTTTTCTACGGACCGGGGCGGGGGCGGGGGGATGGTACAGGCGGTGAGGAGAGCGGCGGGGAAGCAGGTGAAGTTTTGCTCTCCCGCCACTCACCTCCTGCCGTGCGGCCGGGTTCCTAACAGGTCGTGGACCTGCGCTGGTCCGTGGCCCGGGGGCTGGGCACCCCTGGTCTAGAGCACCTGCAGCCACGAAAACCTTGCCCGAGGGTGAGAAATCCCTCCACGGAGAGGACAGTGGGGATGTGCTGGGGACGTGAGACGTGGGACGACCATGCCTTCCCTCAAGCCCCTTCCCACCATCACACTTCCCGCGGCCCAAACAGCCCCGCCCCCTCCCCCCTCCCCTCCCCTCCCTCCCCTCCCTCCCCTCCCTCCCCTCCCCTCCCCTCCCCTCCCTCCCCTCCCCTCCCCTCCCCTCCCCTCCCCTCCCTCCCCTCCCCTCCCCTCCTTCCCTCTCTCCCCCATCAGGCCCGCAGCCCTGCATTGCACATCACCTTTCTGAGTCTGTCTTTTCACCTCTTCAATGGTAGGAGTGAAAACCTGATAGAACTTTTGTGAATATAAATCAGAAAATGCGAGCAAACTGCTTCCCCCGGGGCGGCCATGCAGTAAGCGCTCAGTAAAATGTCTGTACTTTAGAAGAGAGGGAGTCCGCCTTGTCAGAGCTGAAGGAATTTCCCAGGGTGACAGTGCTATTTAAAAACAAATATTCTTTTTCTTTTCAAGTTCCAGCATTGAGAATGGTTCCCAGTGCATTTTAGGTGAAAAACAAACAGAAAAGCTAACCTTTTGTGCTGTGGTGTTTGGTTACAGAACAGGGGTGGGTAAAGGCCAAGGGAAACCTGGTCTCAGAAGAGAGACCATTTCTGGACCTGTGCGCCTGGCCGTCAGCAGCTGACGTCCCCAATGGAACAAAGGGATCGTGTTCCCACCGGCCCCGAAGCCCAGAGGGCAGGCACGGAGCCCACATTCATCCCCGACGGCCCTGCCCCAGCCCAGTTCAGCTGACACCCGCGTCCGCTGGACACGCTGGGGGACGCGCCCGCCTCGGGGTGCTGTGTGCAGACCTATTATCCACGGCCAAGCCCTGCAGGGTCACGAACAGGACACTTGGCGTCAGAACCTGCAAGTTTGCATTGAAGGGTGGGACCTGCCGGGGCTCTGACTCAGGAAGGTCAGGGCTGAGGCAGTGAGAATGCCGTGACCCGCTGCCTCTCCCCGAAGAGTCATCAGGCTTGAAAGGAGGCTGGTGGCCTGATTCTGGGGCGGGAGGGGACTGAGCTTCGGGAAGGAGTGAAACCACCACGCCTCGCTCGGCCAAAAACTCACAAAGGGGTAAATCAGCGCCCGAGTCCACTGGCCTTGCTCGGTGCAGGGAGCCCGGGGCGTGCGTCCAGCGAGGCACGGGGACAACCGCGCCTTGGAATGTTCCGTGGGGAGTTGCCCAGCGCCCTGTGGCTGGTGTGTTGACAGGACTCTGCTGAGAACAGAGGTTCCCTCTGCAGGCCCGTGATTTGCAGTCAGGATCAGCCGGACTCTCCAAATTCTGTTTAATGTGACCCACACGGGGCCGTGTTAGGCTCGCTCTTTGCTCCCTGAACTATTGTCACAGCCGACAATGGGACGCAGTCTAGAGTGGAGACGCCCCATCACAGCCGTCCACCGCTTTAGGTTCATCTCTGGAGGGCTTCACTCGTAGGATCACGTGCTGGATCGCTGTCCTAGGGCCGCCGGAACAGGGAGGCACGAACCGGGCGACTTAAAGCACCGCAAGTTTATTCTCTCACAGTCTGGAGGCCAGAGGTCTGCGGTCGAGGGGTCGGCAGGGCCGTGACCTCTGGGAGGGTCCGGGGGAGGGTGTCCCCGCCTCTCTCCCGCCTCCCGGCGTTGCCGGGGGCAATTGCTCACGTGCAGCTGCCTCGTTCCTCTGCCGCTGGCGCCTCATGGCGCTTTCCTGGGGCTCTGTCCCCACGTGGCAGCGCCCCCTTCTCATAGGACGTGCGTCACTGTGGATCAGGGCCCACCCTAACGGCCTCATCTTTTTTTTTTTTTTTTTTTTTTGCGGTACGCGGGCCTCTCACTGTTGTGGCCTCTCCCGTTGCAGAGCACAGGCTCCGGACGCGCAGGCTCAGCGGCCATGGATCACGGGCCCAGCCGCTCCGCGGCATGTGGGATCCTCCCGGACCGGGACACGAACCCGTGTCTCCTGCATCGTCAGGCGGACTCCCAACCACTGCGCCACCAGGGAAGCCCACGGCCTCATCTTAATTTATGTCTACAAAGACCCTATTTCCAAATAAGGTCACTTCACAGGCACAGGCTTAGAACTTAAACCTATCATTGGGGGCAGGGGTGGGACAGCACAATTTACCCCTTAGCAATTCCCAACTTCAAGTCTGAGGTATTTTTAAGAACAGACAGACCTGATAGCCTAGGTATCATGCTTTCCCTCCTTCATGCCTGGGTCCCCTTGAACTCACGGGCTTGTGTCCTGTTGACTGTCGCACACCCGCGAAACTCAAGTCCCTGGAGGGCGCGGAGCCCCTCCCCCAGGAAACTGCCCGCTGATGCCCCAAAGCCCCCCCAGCCCTGTGCTCAGAGGACTCTCCACCTTCTGCTGTGAATGTGTTAATTTGTCATTGAACCACCCACCGGAGGGGCCGCCCTGGTGTCCAAAGTGCCCAGTTCTGCGTCTTCCTCTTGCTTGTTTTCTAAAGGACAGCGTTTGAAGCTCTCAGCGCCACTGGTGACGGGAGGCTCTGGTCCCCACAAGCCCTGGGGGAAGTGGGGAGAAAGAGGGATGCTAACAGAGGAAAGAGGGCGGGTGCAGGGCGAGGGGCTGCGTGGGGACCGACCCCTGGGGGGGCACGAGCTGCGGCTTGGAGGAACAAAGAGCACGAGGGGTAAACGTTCGCTTCGCTTTGTGCGCTAGAGAGACCCTCCCCGTCGCTCACCCATTCACAGAGGGGCAGCTCCCCGCTGCCGCCAGCCGCAGAATTAATGCGCCCGATGAAGCCTGTTGTCTGCTTGGCTGCGATGCCAAGCGCGTGATGAGACGTCAATAAATATTCATGCTTTCCATTACTGGCAGTTTTCATTTGCATGTTACTCTTTAGAAATGATAGCAAAAAAGCTCACAGTGTAAAAAAAATGTATACATATTGCTTTGGTTGACAATAAAGGGGTTTGTCTCTTGGTGGGAGATGAAATATTCACATTAATTTCAAGGATTTTCCTGTGAGTGTGTTGAGGTCTTAGCCTGCTGGACGCAGCACTGTACGCATCGCCCTTTCATATAAAGTCTGTGTCCAAAACAGCATTGGTATTTTTTTCTTAAAAGCAAGATATACAAGAGAAACTAATGCACAAAGACATTGAGAGCCAAAAATATTAATACTAATACAAGCTGTCAATAAAAAGAGTAGAGAATTAAAGACACATTTTCCCCAGTTAATGTTCAAACAAGCAAGGGGGTCCATGGACTAGATGTACTTTGAGTCGCTCAGTCCTTTTCTAGAGCAATAGAACGTACAGGTCAAGGAGGAAATTGGAAGAAAACTCCCTAATCTCATGGAAGAATTATAAAAAGATGTCCCAGAGGGATGGCTGAATATATTCTTCTATTCAAAATAGTGATCAAGAGAAAGACAAATAAATCATCAGAGAAAGCGGAGCAAATACACATTTTTCTAAAGTGGACACACTTCGAGGGCAGCACACACCGGGTAACCCTCCCTGTCACTCTGTTCTCTGCAGACGCCCCACTCAGGGGTGTCCAACCAGAGGCTGGGCAAGATGACCCTCTAGGCGGTGGAAAGAAGACACAGTTACATTTCCAAATCCCCCCCTTTACGATTTCTATCTGGGAGTGTGATCTCTAACACACGTGATATGTTGGCACGACAGTAGGCTCCATAATTCATAGATAAAGTGGGAGCTGCCTGCGCAAAGGTCTCTGTTGATGGGGTGTGTGCTTGGACACTCCCCACGAGACTGGACATCGGCAGGACATGGAGACGAGGAGACAGCGGGAGGCGAGGTCGTTACGGACCCAGAAGTGTTGACGCAGGAGGCCCTGCCTTACTAAAGCAAGTAAAGGCACCGCTGGCCTGACGGTGGGCATCCACGTGCGACTTGAGAAACAGGCTTTACTGTTCAGGAATTTTCATGGTGTAGAAAAGAACTTAAAAAAAAAAAATCCTAAAAGATTTTTTTTTGAAACTAAAGTGCATAGGCTTAGAGCTTGAAAGATTTCACGGCTGGTTTTTAGTATCTGAAATAAATTTTAAAGCTTATTTGTCGATGTAAGACTTTATTTGCATTTAGCATAGACTGTGATTTTATCTACTTCCAACACTGGGTTTTGACAGTGTATAATTTTCAATATACCCTCCCTTCCAAGACACATGTTGACAGAATTTGGGGAGCGAGACATTAGTGCTTCAGATCATTTGTCTGAAAGGAAAAACAAGTGATTTCGTTAATTTGGGTTTGTTTTTTCAAGAATAGTTTTCTCCAAGGAGCTCGAACCCCGTTACCAGTCTTGGTTTCACGAGGAAGGCAATGGATTTGTTGTCTTTTATTTTGTATTTGGTGTCATTTCTGTGTTTCCTCAGCCTTGGCCAACAGGTGGGGACTGGAGCAGCAGGGCCACGGGAAGAGTGACAGCACTGCCACCTCGGGTTCAGTCCACAACGGAACCAGACGGAACCCACAGCCCGAACCCCTCTGCTTCCTGGGGGCTGGAGGGCGTCACTCACAGGTGCTTTCAAAGGAGTTTTCCTGCGTATCACTTGGGGTTCCTTTCTCCAGACCCCAGGACACCCCGAGTCATGATGGGAGAGGGGACAGGACCCCGAGCAGCATTTACGAGTCACGTCCCTCTATGAAATTTGATCTCAGATAAATGGTCTGAAGAACTAATGCCTCAGCCGTCAACTTCTGCTGATGTGTATCTTAGAACAGAAAATGCATTACACACTGTCAAAACGCCAGTGTCAGAAGGAGATGAAAATCAAAGCCTGTGCTAAATGCAAGTAAAGTTTTTGTTTTGTTTTGTTTTTTTGTTTTTTTTTGCTGTACGCGGGCCTCTCACCGCTGTGGCCTCTCCCATTGTGGAGCACAGGCTCCGGACGCGCAGGCTCAGCGGCCATGGCTCACGGGCCCAGCCGCTCCGCGGCATGTGGGATCTTCCCGGACCGGGGCACGAACCCGTGTCCCCTGCATCGGGAGGCAGACTCTCAACCACTGCGCCACCAGGGAAGCCGTAAATGCAAGCAAAGTTTTAAATCTACAATGACTTCTGAACACCAACTTGTGCCCAGCAAGTGTCCTGTGACACCCTCCCACCTTGGGACGAATTTCTTCCGGAAGCACTGCGGTCCTCATGCAAAGACCCCCAGGGGAGGGCCCAGGGGTCTGTGAGTGTCCAGATTCCCAGGGCATGTTCAGTGCTGGTGTCCCCTCTGCTTAGCACCGGGCCTTGAATCTCCTAATGTCATTGACATCTCATCAAAACTCTCCTGAAAAGTGGGGTGAGGATGTAGCAGGGAACTGGTGTTTCCCCGAGGCTCCAGGTGACACAGGACAGAGGCGGCAGCAGTTCCCCCCCACCCCTCGCCTACCCCGGCCCTGGTCCTGTGGTGGGTCGGCAGCCTCAGGCTTTAGCTGTGACCTTGTCCCTGCTGGAATCCACTGTGGCCGGGACAGGAGGCCCCAGGGTTCTGATGCTGCAGCCTCTGACCTAGGACAAGACCTCAAACCAGGGTTTACCTGCCCGGCTGCTGGGACCTCCATAAATGGTCATCGAATCAGAACAAGTTAATCACGATCAGACGCTCTTTAGATCGACAAATACTCCTCAGAACTACTGTTGCTGAAGTTCTTTGGCATTTTCCTTAAGAATCAAGATCTCTTAAAGGGTTAATCCATAATTTCAGAGAATAAGCCAACTGACTCGCCACGTGCAGCCACACAAGCACGGATGCCAAGTGCCCACCTGACGATGGAACTCAGTCCCCTGGAGAGCTCTGGTGAGTCCTGGGGTCGGGGCCTGGGAGGGGAGCAAATTCAATTGCACCTTCTTCAGGTAATACGAAGTGAGTGGCTAATGGAAACTCCAACGATTGTCCATTCCTCCTTCAGCATTTAATCATCCGAGTGCTTTCAAAGAGCATCGTTATAGGCAATCATTGCCCATTGGTTATTCTTCCCCATGTCCCTGCAATACAGCCTCACTGCCAGCCCATTTGCTCAGCTGAGCTAGCCAGAGTGAGGACAGCGCATCGATTTGCAAAACCAAACAGTAACAGAAATTGGAGTAAAAATATCCCCTTTCTGTGGCTCCAAAGCTCAATAAGAAAGAACCTGGGAGCCTAAAACTAGAAGTCCTTCCTGTGTGGGGCAGATGTGCTGTGTGCAGCTAAAATCTACATGGCACCTGCCACCTGATGGTGGCTCCCAGGGGACCACGCAGGTGTGCACGCACACACACGTGCACACACACACACACACCACATCACCTTCATCACCTCCCCACACAGAGGAAACACACATGTGGACAACATACACACACCACGCCTCCACCTTCATTTCTCTACACAGAGAAACCACACACTTACACATACACCACCACCACGTTACATCCCCCATCATCATCACCATCATCATCACTATCACCCTCATCATCGTCACCACCATCATCACCTCTATCATCCCCACCATCACCACCATCACCACCATCATCATCACCACCACCACCATCATCATCACCATCATCACCACCATCACCTCTGTCATCCCCACCATCACCATCATCACCAACCCCACCACCATCACCATCACCACCATCATCACCATCACCACCATCATCATCACCATCACCATCACCATCACCACCATCGTCATTATCATCATCATCATATTTATCACCATCGTCAGTGTCATAGTTACCAGCACCATCATCATTATCATAGTTATCGGCACCACCAATACCACCACCTTGGATTGTTTTCCATTCAGTCATTCAGCTTCCTTATGCACACTTACCCCTCTTGTTCGTTCATTTATTTAGCACTAAGTGCTTCCTGTACGTGTGCGTCATTTTGCCAGGCGCTGGAGAAACAGAAATAAGTAACCCATAGTCCCTGTCCTAAGGATCTCACAGACTATAGGAAATACAGCAAAGTAAACTTTACTGTATACGTGCCGCCCACCTCTTATACAAGTCAGACTCTAAAAAGCAAGGCATATAATACAAGTCTACAAAGAAGCTTCAATGTTTGAATAAGGAGGGATACCCACTCACTGAGGGGAACCAGACCAGCAAACCAGGAAACATCCCTCATCGCCATCCACTCTCTTACGTGGATTTGCACACCTCCAGGGGATGCACGGAGCGACATCCCAGCACAGTGTCCAGAGTGAAGGGTGGCCCCCCCGCCTGAGCATGTGCACACCCCCAAGCTGGACGTCTGCAGAGAACAGAGTGACAAGGAAGCCCATCTGGGTATGTGCTGCCCTCAAAATGTGTCCACGTTAGAAAACATGGGTATTTGCTCAGCTTTCTCTGACTTATTTTAGTCTTTCTCTTTATCACTATTTTGAATAGAAGAGTATATGGCAGGCTCTGGAACCGTGGCATGCTGCTCTGGTCTACGGTCAGAAATGCGGCATTAGGCCACACTGCCTTTAAGAGAAAGGCACAAGGATCCCATCCTAAAATGATGTTGATTTTTTTAAAAGCTTTTTCTAGATACATGCATATATCTGTTTAAAAACAGAGAAGGACCTCACGTCCTAGCATTCACTGAGTGTTTATTACATGCTAGCAACCATTTCATCCTCACATAAACATACAGGCAAGGCACTATTCCTACATCCACTTTAGCTGAGAAAATTAAGGGTCAGAGCAAAATCAGGATTGCAAATTGTAATCAACTATACTTCAATTTTAAAAAAACATTGCAAATCTTGTGTGTCAGAACCAGGATTTGTACTCTGGTTGTTCTGACCCCAAATCGTGTGCTCTTGACAACCACAGAGCAAAAGTTTCTCCTCCCCAGACCCAACCCGTCAACCAAGACGGCTCCCATCAACACGGTGTTGAACTTCCTCCCAGCTTCTTCTCTGCCACCCCATCATCTTTTTGGTGAATTCAGCACCAGAATGTAGGAATCAGAGGTGGTTTTTCCCCACCTGGGTTCCTGCGTGCTCTCTTCCACCTTCATTTTCCAGCAAGATGCTGCCACGTTGGAATAGCCATATGGGCAGTGGACGTCCGGAGACGGCCTCAGTCTCTACGTAAAGCACCAAATTAAACTCACCGACCAAGGACAGCTGGGCTGAAGCCTGCTGTGAACTACACTGTAAAGAACGAAGCCACAGTGCTAAATGGTGGCTGGGTTGCGATGTCTGGTGATGAGGCTTCATCACCGTACCTGCGGCCTTCCCTGTCAGTACACCTGTGTCTGCAGTCCAGAGGTGCACATGCTTTGTCCTCCTCACGAAACTTAAACGTCTCCACGCAGAGGAGGAAAGGGGTCAAAATGAACACAGCACATCTCAGACCACCCAGGGAGCATTTAATGGGGAAGTCTTCCTAGTTACAAAGTGGGTCTTTAATTTCCGCTCACGTTTATAACAAATATTGAAAATCTCAGTGCCCTTGGCAGTCCCACCAGTTCTGGTTCCTGGTGTGAGGTTCCACCTAAAGTCAATTCATGGGGTGTCCTCACCACAGCCCGGCCAGCCGAGCTCTGAGCCAGCCTTGTCTTGGCCACGACTGCCTGCCCCACCGCCTCTCCTAGGAAACCTGGAGACTTTTGACTGGACTCGCTGCCTCTTATTAAAAATTGCATTTAAGGGACTTCAATGGCCATCCAGTGGTTAAGACTCCGCGCTTCCAGTGCAGGGGGTGTGTCTTTGATCCCTGGTGGGGAAACTAAGATCCCACATGCCACACGGAGCAACCAAAAACAAACTGCATTTAAAAGAGAGCTCCCAATACAAGTTCTTACTATGAGTCAGAAGAACGGCACATTTCAAACTTTCACCGCTTTGATAAGCCTGTTACCATGTAGGCCCCTCTTAGGCAACTCCAGCCAGAAAGTAAGAATTAGACCTGACCGGTGGCCCGTCCACGCCAAGGGTCAGCCTCCGGCTGCTGTTTTGTATCTTATAGATGCATTTAATATAGAGTATGTTGACCCTTGAACAACTTGGGGTTATGGGTTGACAATTTGAGTATAACTTTGGAGTTGGCCCTCTATATCTGAGGTTGTACACTTACTGGAAAACATCTACGTATGAGTGGACCCTCGCAGTTCAAACCTGTGCTGTTCAAGGATCAACTGTACATGTGTATATTAAAGTATCATTTATATATATTATTTTAAAATATCTAATACCTGTATACTATATACATGTACATTCATATTGTATATGCATAATAAACACATTTAAAAATCCATTTTGGGGATGCTGAGGGCCTTGGGGCTGTGTGCGGTGCACGTCCCCAGGGCCGGACCTCGGTTCTGGACCTCTCTTGGGCTGGCCGGCTGCATCACTTTGGGAGAATCTCATAACTGCTCTTGATTTCTTCTTCAGAAGACAAGGCACCTCCCAGAGAGTGTGTGTGGTGGGGGGTGTCTGCCCCATATCAAAAACGTATCGCAGAGGGGCCTTTTCTTCTCTCAGCTGAGACCCCGGCTGTGGGCAGCAAGGGGGAGCCAGGACACAGGGCCTGTCAGCCGCCCCCCGAGTCACGGAGCCAACAATGCGAAAGGCTCTGGGCTCCAGAGGGAGGAGAGAAAGGGGGCTGGGAAGACGAGGCCCCATCTCAGATGAACATCCAGATGTTCATCTATGCAGTGTCACACCAGCAGGAGCCGGGCTGCCGGCCGCAGGAGACCAGGCCGGCGCCTTGGCCACCCTCTGCCCTGGTCCTGGCCTCCACTGCTCACTTAGATGCAGAAGTGTGGCCCCAGCCTCAACGCTGGGCTGCGATTGGGTGCCGAGGCGGATCTGTTTTAACCTCACACTTCAAGTTATTTATAGGTTTTAATCACAGCCTTAAATAACAGAGGAAATCATCACACATTACAGTCGTCTGGAGCCATCGAAACATTCTCTCAGCATTTTTTTATCTGCAGCTCGGCCTTCAGACCCTTGAGAGCTGGTGTCCTGGGCAGGTGTTGCTCTGGGCCGGGAGGGATCCTTGTTTCTTCTTCTGTCCCCCTGCAGCCAGCTGCCCACCCCCTCCCTGGGGCCTCCCTCTGTTTAGGCAGCCTCACAGGTTCCCAAACAAATACAATATCACATTACAAAATTAAAATTACTGTAGTGGTCATTTAGTATAAATTCTTTTTTTCCACCAAGGTCACTGTGGAATTATTTTTCTGATTATAAAAATACCCCACATTATCAGTGCCTGAAACAGAAACATGGTTCATGTGCTGATGGGCTTTTTTTTTGGTTGAATTATTTATTTATCTATTAATTTATGCGGTGGATCCATTTTTAATTGTTTTAGTTTGTAATTTCTCTTGGTGCTCAAAATCTTTGTTACTGAGGAGTTTCTGGTGAGCTCCTAGTAGGACTTGCATTGTGGCGTCCTTTCAACCATGGGAAACACATTCTTCATCATCTTTTGCTGATGATTTTTTATTTGAATTTTTTAGTAATATTTACACAGAGGTCAACATCTAGACCCACAAAAGGTCACAGGGCAGTCGGTCACTCTCCGCCCCCGTCCACAGACACCCGACTTCCTTCTGGAGAGGCACCAGTGGAACCACCTTCTTAGGTATCTTTCAAGAGACATCGTGGCACCTACAATTGCACACACAGGCACATTTTCAAGGAGGACGTGGGAATTGCTGCTGCATCACCATGGCCATGGAGCCACGTTCATGACCAAGGGAATAAGGGGTCGGGGATCGCCGAGGGGCTGTCTGCTAGCAGCGCTTGACCGACCACACTCACTGCCCCTGACCCGAGGCTTCTCTATTTTCCATCAAAGACTCTGAAATACTGAATCAAATCACTGGCTAGGGAGTGGAATCATCACGACTTGATCCAACCCAATTTTTCTAAGTTTCTGTTAACTTTACTCATATAACTTTACTCAAATATGAGAGCTCATTATTTTTATTTTTTATCTATTTTCTTGTGCTGAAGAAAAGTATAGTGTTTATTGCAAGGTGTCAAATAAGAAGAATGGGCAACTTATGCTCAAAAAACCTAAAGTCCCTGATGGCTTTCAGGGAAGGTTTTTTTTAAAATTAATTAATTATTTATTTAATTGCAGTATAGTTGATTTACAACTCTGTGTCAGCTTCAGGTACATGCAAAGTGACTCAGCTATATATATATATATATATATATATATATATATATATATCTTCCTCCCCAGATACTCTTCCCATACAGGTCACTACAAAATACTGAGTACAGATAGCCCATTGTTTTTAATTTTTCCACTTGCTTTGAAGTGTCACATTACATAATATCTCATTAATAGTATGTTCAAACTACAGCACAATCTCCAAATTTAGTAGAAATCTGCATGTTTTCTTTTCTTGACTTTTTCTCCTTCAACTCAAATGGCCTGGGTTTGGTTCTAAAGTGTGTAGGTTCATATGACCCCCTAAAATCAGTATTACTTACTTCCAGGTGACTAGAAACAAAAGGGAATTCTAAATGCTACCCAAGAGAACACTAAAGGACACGTACTCAATGATAAAAATACATGTGTGTATATCAAGGAAAATGAGCCATTCACAACCACTAGCAGCAAAACGAGCGAATCTCAGAATCATAAAACGGAGCCAAAGAAGCATGTCGCCAAAAATGCACACTGCAGGCCTCCTCCAGAGACGCGGGCCATCCCTCAGGGATGCACAGCGTATGTGGAAGATTAAACAGCAATGTTAAAAACAAGAGTTTATCCTGAAGGTAAGGCCAGTGGCTTCCTCATGGGGGGTTGTGGAAAGGGACCCCCAAGGCCAGTGTTGTGGGAACAGAGGATGTGGTTTTGCCTAAATTCAGACAAGGTTGATTAATCATTGATTCTTCTTTTATTTGGACCTAAATAGACCCACGGCTGGCAGTTCATGTTGAATCGCCTGGAACGGGTTACATCACCCCCAGTCGATTTGCACACGTGACCTGTTTCAGGGTCACCATCTTATTGGAACCACGGAGAGTTTCCATTTTGCTTATTTTTCATTTTGCAACTGACTGTACGTGAGAGAAACACCACGACCAGAGAGGCCTGTGGTCCTGCCCCAGGCTCTTCTGTGGTCGCCTCCGTGAAGGTCACTTGTCTTTCAGGGACAGGACATGATGTCTCCACACTCCTCTGTCTGCCTGGGGCCAGTTCGGTCAGCCTCCCATTGGGAGCCCAGCACTCTGAGCAGTTTCCCATCTACACCCAATGCCCCCCTCCTTCTGGCTCCATCTCTCTCCCAGCCACGGGAGGGCTCAGCTTTTCCTTGCAGGGGGAGGGGAGGAAGGGTTAGATCACAGGAACCTGGCAGTTTTGAAGACATTTTGGCAAATTTGAATAATTTATTGTGATTAGGAGCTGCACATTCCTCCCTTGTAGCTCAGAAACGCTGAGATTTCAAAGCCATCTGGCATCCCAGTGCCAGTGACACCACCTGTGTCAGAGGAGGAAACCTTCAGGACCTTGGAGAAGCTGTACTTCGCCAGGAACAGGAGCGCTTGGTCTCCTCTCCCCTGACTGTTCTGGAAGAGATGACGTGACATGCCAAAGACACACCAAGTGTGCGGAGGGGCCTGATAACAAGCCCAGGGCTTACTGTGCATCTAAGTCAATTGAAAGTTGAATTTTGGGATAAACCATTGCCCTAGTTGGGGCAGATGCCTGAGATCTATTTCTGCAAAATCCTGGGAAACCCAGTGCCCACAGTTATGAATGTGCAAGGGCAACACAAATGGTTGTAAGATGAAGATACCCACCAATGAAAGGACGACTCTGACATCCAGACCTTCCTCTCTGCGTAAAACTACTTCCATCACTGCCCAGGGTGCCAGCGTCTTTGTTGGCCAATGCATCGCTAAACCACAGCTTCATCGTGCTGTGTAGCGACACCTCCAAAGCGCCGGGCTCACGGCACGGGTGCCCTGCACCTGCTCCAGCCCTGCGAGGGGTCTGGGGCTCAGCTGGTCCAAGCTGGCTCGGCTGGGAGGCCCTGCCTGGTCTTAGGTACAGGCTGCAGGTTGGGTTTAAGTCAGCCCAAGTATCTCATCCTCCCGAGACCAGTGTTCTCACAATCAATGGCAGGACCACAAGAGCCAAGCCCAGCACACAGCACATGTAAAATTTCTGATGACATCACGTTCACTCACACTCCATTGGCCAAGGCAAGTCACATGACCAAACTCAAAGTCCACAGGGAGGGACTTATCTCCTGCCCCAAGGGGAGGGGGTGTCGGCTGAGAAATCCTCCCTTCATCATGGGGGCCGTCACCATGGTTCCTCCCTGGTTATCGAACTTTGAACATTTGAATGCAATGCAAGATGACTACAAAGTAAAATTATAAATCTTGCAGGACGCATTATCCCATGGAGTCAATGAAAGTAACGTGGAAGAATTATTTGACTCTCACACAGAGGCCCAAGCGTGTGAAGGCCCACTTCAGTTGGCAAAAAGAGAAAAGCAGCTTAAATGGTGTCAACCCACAAATTCACAAGAGACCTATTCAAAGGTCAGGAGAGGCCTTTGAGGAAACTGATCCACACATTGCAAAAATTACCTTCTTTATGCTTCCTAATGGGAAAGGAGGGATCCCGCTACCTAAAAAAAAATTCTTTTGAGAAAAATTATACCAGAAGACACCCCACAGCACTTGATTCCTTCCTGTTTTTAGTAAGTATTGTCAGAATTGCAAAGAAAACCTAAATTCTGCTAAATACGTGAGAAAAGTCATTTATTTGCATGGCTTCCAGTTTTATTTTTCAATATAATGCCCCAAACCGAAACTGTTTATGCTATTTATTCTGAATTTTTGGTGCCCACTTTAAGCAAATGCCTGGTAAGTGGATAGTGAGGCCCTTCTGAAGAGACACTTGGAGTTTAGGCTCAGAGACTGGGAGACCGGCTCCAGTCTCAATGTCTGTGACAGCCTGGTCACTTTGGATTTGTTAACCTTCCGTGGCTGAGTTTTCTCATCCATTCCTCACTGAAAAGGTCAGGGAGATAATGTATGCAAAGCAAACAACACCTAGCACATAGGGGCGCTCAATAAGTGGTATTATTATCGAGATTATCACATCGTCCTATTTCTGCTTCTAAAATTGTATTTATTCTCTTTATTATGGTACATACTATTTCAGGTTATCTAATTGCAGTAAAGTTCCTATAACTAAATTGAGCAAAATACACTGAACTAAAGCAGTCTACACACTTTCACCTGTTCTTCTGGAATCTATTATATATTACATAAGCAAAAGAGGATTAAAACTCAGAAGAAATACGTTTATGCAAAAATTAACACGTCCTGAAGGGATATAACTAACTATAGTCCAACAGCTCCTGTGCAGCTGGGTGTAAAATTCACGTGTTCAGTGATAATTTAAGTATAAAGTTACATAAAAGACACAATGGGGTAGCGGAACGCACATCTAGAGAGGTCCGTGTGGAATGTTTCTCCTACCCTCCCTGCACTTCGTTCACCTTACCTGTTGCCTCAGTCTGTGCACAGCAGAAGAGGTGTGAGTGACCGGAAAGGGAGGGAGAGAAGGAGGGAGGAAGGAGAGAGGAAGGAAGGGGGGAGGGAGGAGGGGGGAGGGGGAGGGGAAGCGGAGGGGAAGGGGGAGGGAGCTCACTGCTTCTTAAAGCTTGCAAAGACAACATGCAATATTCTGTATTGTTCAGCATTTGAAAGCAAACAGATTAGTCAAAGGCGAAAGCTAGTTATTAGAGAAAAGGTCAACGTTTTCTGGGCGAGGAAAGGGGTTCGTAAGTCACAGCAGCACATACAGCCAGGAAGGCACGGAGACCATGTGTTGCATCTGAACTGAGGGGTCAGCACAGGCAGTAAAATGCACAGTCAAATCCCTGGGTCATGAGATAAAGCCCATTCTGGGTGGAGGAAGCAGCCTGAAGAGAGCCACAGAGACACAGGAGGGCACAGTGCGCGTGTGCATGTGTGTGTTCACGTATGTGTGTGTTGAGCTGCAAGTGACTGGTGTTGCCAACACATATGCCACTGGAAGGAAAGGAGTGGGGAGCGCAGTGGGGAAGAAGGCAGGTCCAGCCACGGGCTTCGCACACCATTCTGGTGGATTGAATTACATCATCAAGGTCAGTGTTAAAAAATGTGGTGAGGCCTGACCCCTCTCTAAATTGGAGGAGAGCTGTGCTCGCCCTCCCCTGGAAAAGGCACGTATGCATGTTAGCACAGACGCACGGCATCCAGCACACAGCACAGATACTTACACACTCACAAGTAAACCAGCAGCTGAAAGTCCCCCCCGCCCCGGGGCGGAGGGACAGTGGGGAACAGCTCATCAAACCTTTCACTCCAGGGGGAGTGTGGAAGGTGAGCTGGCGTGGGAAAACCCGGAGAAGGATCTCACGGTGGCCAGGAGAACTCCCCAACACAATCAGCACCATGAAAATGCAATACAGCCTCATCCCTCAGCCGCCATCCACTCCTGAAAAACAGGAAACACCTCATGCTTATCCCGTGGCTCAGGAAACAGGAACCCCCTCAAGTAGAATACAAGTGAAAGACCTGTGGGCTCCTCCACCAGGACAGCCCGGGGGCTGGTTGGAGCTGATAAGAAACAGTATGGCAACTGGGCAAACCAGACCCAGAACGGGGGAGAGAATGAAGGGCAGCACAGAAAGTTCAAGGAAGATGCAGTCTGGAAGGACCAAGCTCAAGGGACAGAAGGAAACTCCAGCAGGGCCTCCCAGGCTAAGAGGACCGATTGCAGGGCCTTCCCTGGCCGTCCAGTGGTTAAGACTCCACGCTTCCACTGCAGGGGGCACGGGTTCGATCCCTGGTCGGGGGACTAAGTTCCTGCATGCCGCGTGAAGTGGCCAAAAAATAGAAAATAAAAGAGGATTGATTGCAATAGGCCAGGAGAGAGCAGATGGATGGAGCTAGGAAGGTGTAGCAGGAAGGAAGGGAACAAAATAATAGGATGAGGTATTGGGGTAAAGTTGTCAGGACTTGGCTTTCAGGGAAAATATCTATCTGGGTGCAGAGGGCAAAGTGGCTGGTAGATGCCACTCAGAAGGGGGAGGTCACGGTGATACCGCCAGACAGTGACTGAGCAAACGCGCATTTGTAAGATATTCTGGGGACACACGGGGTGCACCCAGGACAAAGACCTGTCACCCTCCCCACTGTCTCCTGTGATTTCAGAGGCATCCCTGGCTGCCCACTGTCTGCTTCCTTCCTGACCCGTCTTCCTCTCCCTGGCTATTAAGTGCTGGGATTCCTAAGACTTGCTCCTGCTAATTCTTTTCTTCTCATCCTGAACTCTGTCCCTGAGAAATCTCATCTGTGACCCCAACTCCAGTCAGCCTTCAAATGAAGATGAATTTCAGATTCTTTTCTCCAGCCCAGACCCCTTTGATGAGCTCAACATCCATCTGTGTCTCTAACTGCATTTCCACTTGGACATCGTAACTCAACTTCAAGATAAAAGGAACAAACTCCACCTCCCCTTCCAGACCGTCTTCCAGGGCTCTCTGAGTTGGTCCCCAGCACCAGCATCAATACAGCTCTGCAGCCCAGCGAGGGCACCTCTTACAGCCTCACGTCCGATCTGTCTTCAGAGTGTGCTTCTCTCCCGCATATCTCTGGGATTCACCCATTTCTCTCCATCTTCACTGCCACCACTCTTGTCCATCAGGACCTCCTCAAGGCCACTGCCCACCCTCCTGACTGCTCACTCCACACCACTTTGTTCCTTTCTATACCACCTGGGGTGCCACGGCCAGAGTTGTTTTAGGGGACATGAATTGCTTGTCCCTCCACATCCACGTTCTAGACCCTTCCAAACAGCGACCCAGATAGCCAGCCATGCTCGGGGGTGGGTGGGATGGACCCCGCAGACCAACGTGCATTTTGCCCACAAGGATTCTTTCAAGTCAGGCGTGCATCCAAAGACAGATCAACTGAGATGATTTAATCTAGATTCTGGGACTTTTTGAAAATTCTCCAGGAAGCAGAATTTTTCTTCCCCACTGGCCAAGAAAACAGAGCTTGTACCCAGATGGCCATCTTTGAACAAGCCTTCTCCCTTCCTCCCTCCGTCAGGATCCTGGAAAGAACTCCAAGGAGCCGAGCCCAGGGTGCAACACAAACGAGGCCACACTGTTGCAGCCTAGATGGAGCCTTCGTCGAGTTACATGAGCCAACAGCTCAGCCACTCGGGCTTCCTAAACCAGTTTGATGCAGGTTTTCTGTAAAACAGAGCGAAAGCACCTAAATGTTGTAGTTAACGTGTCATGAGCCTCTGGGCAAAAGTGCTTCAGGAGCATCTCATGACTCCTTTTCTTCGCATAAAACCCAAAGACCCTTAACCCAACCTCCAAGGCCCTGGCTGGTCTGGCCGTTTTCCTTCCAGACGCTTCTCAACCGACTCTGCACTCTGCTCTCTGACGCCCCCTGCACTGAACCGACTTCAGGCTCCTTGTCACTTTCCTGCAACTTAACGTCATTGCACTTAATTCTTCATCTGGGATGTTCTGCCTTCTCTCAGCCTTTCATGAAGCTACTCTTATTCTCCATCACCCCCCAGGTCATTCATCTTTTGCTCCAGGGAGGAGGGCACAGTCAAATTCCTGTTACATGCTTTCTAGGTCGTCAGCACATTTTTGGATTGGGTTGTTTGTTTTTTTGTTATTGAGCTGCATGAGCTGCTTGTAAATTTTGGAGATTAATCCTTTGTCAGTTGCTTCATTTGCAAATCTTTTCTCCCATTCTGAGGGTTGTCTTTTGGTCTTGTTTATGGTTTCCTTTGCTGTGCAAAAGCTTTGAAGTTTCATTAGGTCGCATTTGTTTATTTTTGTTTTCATTTCCATTTCTCTAGGAGGTGTGTCAAAAAGGATCTTGCTGTGATTTATGTCATAGAGTGTTCTGTCTATGTTTTCCTCTAAGAGTTTGAAGATATACAGACTGCCAACAAACACATGAAAGAATGCTCAACGTCATTAATCATTAGAGAAACGCAAATCCAAACTACAATGAGATATCATCTCACACCGGTCAGAATGGCCATCATAAAAAAGTCTAGAAACAATAAATGCTGGAGAGGGTGTGGAGAAAAGGGAACACTCTTGCACTGCTGGGGGGAATGTGAATTGGTACAGCCACTATGGAGAACAGTATGGAGGTTCCTAGGACCCAGCAATCCCACTGCTGGGCATATACCCTGAGAAAACCATAATTCAAAAAGAGTCATGTACCAAAATATTCATTTCAGCTCTATTTACAATAGCCAGAAGATGGAAACAACCTAAGTGTCCATCATCAGATGAATGGATAAAGAAGATGTGGCACGTATATACAATGGAATATTACTCAGCCATAAAAAGAAACGAAATTGAGTTATTTGTAGTGAGGTGGATGGACCTAGAGTCTGTCATACAGAGTGAAGTAATTCAGAAACAGAAAGACAAATACCGCATGCTAACACATATATATGGAATCTAAGAAA
Organism: Delphinus delphis; assembly: GCF_949987515.2. Classification (NCBI taxonomy): domain Eukaryota; kingdom Metazoa; phylum Chordata; class Mammalia; order Artiodactyla; family Delphinidae; genus Delphinus; species Delphinus delphis. Next base: position 2,193,761 of record NC_082696.1, on the reverse strand, counting down.
GAAAAAATGTCATGAAGAACCTAAGGGTAAGATGGGAATAAAGACACAGACCTACTAGAGAATGGACTTGAGGACACGGGGAGGGGGAAGGGTAAGCTGGGACAAAGTGAGACAGTGGCATGGACATATAAACACTACCAAACATAAGGTAGATAGCTAGTGGGAAGCAGCCGCATAACACAGGGAGATCAGCTCGGTGGTTTGTGACCACCTAGAGGGGTGGGATAGGGAGGGTGGGAGGGAGGGAGACGCAAGAGGGAAGAGATATGGGGACATATGTATATGTGTAACTGATTCACTTTGTTATAAAGCAGAAACTAACACACCACTGTAAAGCAATTATACTCCAATAAAGATGTTAAAAAAAAAATCCTATTACACGCTTTCCTAGAATTGTGGTCCTTTCCTTCAAAACGTTTGCCGCAGTAGCTAATTCAACATCACGTACTGTGGTTATCTGATTGTCTGCCCCTGCACTCACCAGCAAACTGTGTGAGTGATGGAGGCTGTCCGTTTCTGCTCACAACTGCATCCCTAGTACCTGCCACAGGGGCACATAGAAGGTCCTCAAAAGTGCCTGTGGGGTGGCTGGGTGGACGGACTGACGGATGGATGGATAAACGGTCAGCTAGCTCTGGAGGTAGAATCAGAGACAAGAGCAGCGAGAAGTTTCTGGCTTGCGTTACTAGACGGAGTCTTTTACTGAGCCGCAGGGAGAGAAAGCTGGGCAGGGAGGTAGGGGGAACACCAGGTAAAGTGAAAGGCAGGAGACAGAGGCCATGGTCCCCCGGTCACTGCAGGAAGTGCTGTTTTATCTCTCACTGTCTCGGAAGAAACACTCCGACCTTTTCAACCAGCCATTGTCTTTGTTCCCCAAAAGCCAAATATCTACCTTAATCCACTTCCTGCGCCCCCCCGGTCCCCTGAGCACCTCCTGGCCCCATCCCCATGTGGTCCTCCTTTCTGGACACCCACACAGCCTGCACATACTTCAGTCCTGACCACCACTGATGAGGCTGGTCTTCCCCACACGGAGCAAGCTCTCTGAAACCCAAACAAGAAATGTTTATCATTGCATTGATGTTTAATAAAGAGAATGTGAAAATCTAGCGTGTCCACCAATGAATTGCTAAAAACAGTGTTTCTGATTAAGAGGAAAAGGACAAATTGCAAACCTTGGATTTTTTTTTTTTTCTTCTGCAGTACACGGGCCTCTCACTGCTGTGGCCTTTTCCGTTGCGGAGCACAGGCTCCGGACACGCAGGCTCAGCGGCCATGGCTCACGGGCCCAGCCGCTCCGCGGCATGTGGGATCTTCCCGGACCGGGGCACGAACCCGTGTCTCCTGCATCGGCAGGCGGACTCTCAACCACTGCGCCACCAGGGAAGCCCTATATGAATATTTATTAAATGAGCTGAACAACTCACCCTGGTTCCCAGGGGCCACGGATGGATCCAGCTTCTCTGTAATTTCAAGAATGCCCTTATTTTGTTTAATTATCAGGAGTTAAACTAGAAAGGGGACAATAGGGTAAATCTCTTTCTGATTGTCCCAAACCTATCCCAACAGTCCTGTGAGCCACCAGGACACTCCCAGGATGCTGACCCTCACATTCGTCCTTCATCTCCCTAAAGTGGGGGCGAGATGAGCTGAACTCCTTGATACAACAGCAAGTTCACACAAGTCCAGAAAACTGAGATTTCTTTCCTGTGAGGCAGCCCTAAACCTCCCAGGGAATTACAGAGCTCGGTACTGGCCCAGCCTGGCTGCCCACACCCCCCATTCCGGACACACCACAGCTTCACAGGCACCAGCTCACACAGCCAACTGTTAACCTGGGGCGACTTTTCAAAATAATTGTTCATCACAGTCAGGATGAAATAATGTAGAGTTGAACATTGTTCTTAGCCCTGCAACAGTGCCAAAAGCTAAAAAGGACAGCACTATCCCCATCGGGGGTGCTGAAGCTGAGAGAGGTCTCATTTTAGTCCATAGAATCTGGACACATTGAGAGTGAGAAACCGTTTGAGTAGATCACATATCAGATTTAATGACGGCAAATTCATTGAGAAAGTGAGCAGATTGAGAAAGCAGGTCCATTTGTCAAATCCTAGCTGCACGGCACCCAGGGACTGTCTGCAGACACGAGAGTTTGGCAGAAATCACCTGAAGCATCCTGTGGGAACCGGTTGACTCACGATACAGAGCGCTGTACAGTCATCACTATTTCTAAGTTATATATTTCACATTCTTTCTATCAGAAAGATTTATTTAGACACACACACACATGCATATGCACAGACACACACACGCACATGCACACGCACACACGTGTATTTTCCTGGAGAACCAGTTGCTAAACGTTAGCCAGCACCTCCCGGCCCCTCCCCCAGCCCTCCCTCCCTCCCCACCTCCCACATACTCTTTCCTCTTCTAAAAATAAGTTTCCTGGTATCAGAGCAGGGAGAGATCCCAACCGAGTTTCGATGATCTTGGGTGAAGGAGTCATTGTCTTGCTTTGGCAATCTTCCAGAGACAGAAACTTCCCGATTTAACTTTTTTCAAAATGTGCCTGAGAGGGTCCCTGGCGGCTAGCTGCAATGCTTTGTTAAAATTTCAGAAAAGAGCGTTATTTCTGCGATTTGTCAAAGTATGGATTTATAGGAAGTGACTCTAAAGCAGTAACTGGTTGTGTTTCTGAAGCAGATTCCGTGACATTTATATCCAAGCAATGCTGGCTTTTGAGGTAGTTACCTCGGCAAGCCCCTCACTTACAGCAGTCTTGTTTCCAGAGCTTAAAACGTGTCTGGAATCTCCCCACACACACTTTCTGGACGTGACTTCAGGACGGTGTGTGAACCACCGAGGTAACCCAGTCTTATTTCTGGATTTTCACCAAAAAGTATACTATCCAGCATTATCGTTCACTTTATCCCAAAAGTTCCAAACAAATTCTGCCTGATCGTAGAAGGAAAAATCCAATATCAGAATTAAAATTTTGACACCGTGGAGCAAGACAGCATGAAATAGGAAGAGAGACATTTTCTATCTAAGACATATTGTGCTGGCCACATAGCCAGAAGGAAGTGTTCTTTCTTTTCCAAAAGCATTCCCAGAGAGTTTTGAGCTACAAACAAAGTGTGTGACATCCTAAGGCGACTGATGCTTTGGGAGGGGCTGCGGAGACCTTCGTGCTGGCATAAAGTCTTAACGTCCTTCTGCACCTGGAACACAGGGACCCCAGGGGCCTGGCTCACAGGCAGACGTCCACGCTTCCCCCAGAGCTGCCACAGGAGCAGGGTCAGGGTCGGCACTTCCACCAGCTCCCACCCCCCGCCCGGTTGTCCCCCTCTCTGAGGTGTGATAACCATGTAATTACTGCACCTCCTGCCTGCGTGGTTCCAGACGCCAGCTCGGGTTTCAGAGTAAAGGGTCAGTTCTCTGAAGCTCGCTGTGCTCCAGGCCTTGTGTGGGGCTGGGGCACCAGGAACATGAAGGTGCACAGGTCCCCGGTGGGACCATGGGCGGGGAGGGTGCCCGTGCCCAGGCCCTTCCACCTACTCCTGGAACCCTGGTGCCCCTGCAGTTAGGAGCTCTGGACTGTCATCTGACAGGTGTCAGCCATGGACACTCACTCTGCCCTCTGATCCAGGAGCAACCTGAGGTCTCCTGCTGGGCCCGGGCAGCACCTTGGCCGAGGAAACCAGAACAGAAGCAGAGCAGACGTGCCAGCCACATGCAGACGCAGCATCCCTCCATGGCCTGGAAAGAGGCGCTGACGTCACTCGAGCTCACCAGCTCTTGAAGCAGCCCCCATGCCAGTGGTCATCTCTCCAGGGAGGGAGGGATGCACGCGGGCAGCGATGGAGTGTTGCTTCTGAGCGCATGTGTGCTGGAGCACACGTGTGTGCACATGCGTGTGCAGGAGAGAGGGGGCTCTGTGTTGCTGCTGGGGGATCTCACAGACATCCTCTGCGGCGGCCTGTGTGATCCCACAGCAAAGGCTGGGAGAGTGGGCCGTGGCCTGGGAAGGAGAAGACGGGCAGTTCACCAGGCTGGTCAGGGCCTGTTGCAGGGGCCAGGGAGGCTCGGGCCCACCTGCCCAAAGATGGGCTCAGGGCCGGGGGCAGACACACCTGGGCGTCCTTGGTTGGGGTGTGGAAGGGATGGAAACCTCAGTGATGTAAACACAAGTGATGAAGCACAGGTGGGTCATGGCGGTCCTACCCTGGAATGTTCTCCACCTGCCCATCTTACACCCGCCAGTTCTGGCCAGGCTCAGAGCAGGTGTGAAGCCAGACGCTGGGCTTCTCCGTTTGCCCTTGGATTCCTGACCCTGAGATGCAGGGGAGGAAGGCCTTTCCCCCGTGAATGTCAATTTTTCTTCAGACCGTTGGATCCCTTTCATGTGCTCCCTGGGATCGAGCATAAACCCTGGGCCACTGGTGGTGTCGGGGGCACATAGATGAATCCCTCAGACATTCAGGGAAAAGAGAAAGGTTTGCAGGGTGTAAACAACTTCAAATACACGAGAGCTGAGAAATTGTTCCCCCTCACTGTGAAGTTAATGGAAAGCCTGCACAACCTTGCCCAGAGGACAAAAAAGCCTTCAAGGTGCCTCATTGGAAATAAAACCGAATGAAATGCAGAGTTAGGATAAAGTTTTACAGAAATACACCGTCTGTGTGAGCCAAAAACTCACAAAATGAATGCAGTATTTTCAAATCACTGTCTGGTGGTCGGATAGTCTAATGGGAATTAATGGCAATCTTTGAGGTTAGGATGAGAGAGAATCATGTTAGAAGCAGTTAAGAAAGTTGAAATTCACAGTATTCATATGGTACTGACTGTGTGTCGGGAACTTTGAAAATCCCAGGGTGTCAGAGATAAACACAGTGCAATCAGTGCCCCAAGGAAGTGGCGGTCTGGTTAGACCAGGGCGCTGATGTCGGAGGATGTCTCCTAAATCGTTTAATGGGGATGTCGTCAGCGTGATGCCAGGTGGGAGCTAGTGCCATGCCAGCCCCCCAGTTCAGCTCCAAGCCTGGACCTAGGAGTGGGAGAAGGGCTGGGTGGCTGTGCAGAATGTCCCGGGCTGTGTCACTTATATCGCAAGCACTCTGTGTGTGGTCCTGAGTCACCTGCACTTGCCTCACGTAAACCCGTATTTTCTCACAGGTTTCCTTCTCCTTCTGTGACTTATCATTTAAAACACCTGTTACATGAGTCAGCTTGGGCTGCCGTAACAAAAAGACTGGACAGCTTAAACGACAGACATTTATTCTCACAGTCTGGAGGCTGGACGTCCAGGGTCAAAGTACCTGGTAAGGGCTCCCCTCCTGGCCTGCAGATGGCCGTCTTCTCCGCATGTCCTCGCATGACCTCTTCTTTGTGTGGAGAGAGAGACTCTCTGGTGTCTCCTCCTATGAGGACACTAATACTCTTGGTTCAGGGACCCACTCGTATGATCTCATTTAACCCCCATTACTTCCTTAGAAACCCCATCTCCAAAGACAGCCACAGTGGGTATTAGGGCTTCAACATATGAATACGAATTTCGGAAGCATACAAATCTTAAGTCCCTAACACTCGTGCAAAATAAGTAGATGGAGTAAAGGACGTATTTTCCTTTTGCAGAATGAGTCATTCCTTTAAAGTTCTGAGTTAAAGAATCCCTCCTAAGATGCTATACCAGGGGGACCCTCCCGACAGTTAATTTAGATGCCCACAGTATGTCTTCTCCTCACAAAATTGCCTTAATAACACTTATTTTCATCTGGCTGTGTTATACTACAGTAAAAGTTATACTTGTACACTGTTTTACAGTTTTACAAAGGATAAGCTCATATATCTTGACAGGTTTAAAGCTTAAAGCAAGCATATGTAATTTGCTTCTCCGTTTTTTCCAGGGGGAAGCTGAGATTGGAAGTGCGTCTCCAAGGACGTTGGGCTCTTCAGCAGCGGGGCAGGTACCTGAGTCTAGGGTCTGAACCCCATGCTGTTCTGCTCTGTGGTTCCAGCACATTTGTCAGGAATATTCACATGTCAGCAGAGGTGGAGGCTGCGATTCCATGTGACGATATGATGACTGTTGCTCAGAGGAAACGTTCCAAATAGGTGTTCAGTCTCAGGACATGAAGGACCTTGTGCTTTGGGAGACGTCTGTGTGGCTTTGATCTGATGGAAATGAGCGGGGATCCCACAGAGGTCGGGAAGGCGGCCAGGTGTCCCTCGGGTGGCCTGTGGTCCCAGAGACTGGTTGGACGTCTGGTGGTTTACGATAAACAAAGAGCTCTTTCAAAAACGGTGCTTGTAGACCCAAACGTCTACCACATCCCCAAAGAGAGAGGCCGCAGAGCCCTGAGACGGGGCAGAACGGCTGAGACCAGGTTTTATCTGGCCACTTTCAGAGCCCACGCCACCCTCTGCACATGGCAGGCGACAACAGCTGTGGACCCCCGTCCACCTGAGGCTCTGGATTGACTCTCTGACCCTGGACGCCCAGTAAAGGGCTTTCTTAGGCAGGGCTGCTGACTGGACGTGGGCCTTGGGCCCCCACTCTCCCGGCTCTTCCTCATGGGCCAGCAACCTGAGACCCGGCTCCACGCACTGCTTGTTCCTGTGGATACAGCACACTGAGAGCACACAGAGGAAGGGAGCATCACCACGTTCCCTGGCGCCTCTGCTGATGACGGCACAGGCGATGCAGGGCTCGGGGGTCACTGTGAGATTGGAGCTCGGGGCGGGACCGGGAGGCTCGGGTGTGATTCTGGATTCCTCTGGGGCCCGTTGACTGGCAATGGCCAAACTGGCTAGTTTCTATGAGCCTTACCCACTCGTGGTTCAGTTTCTCCAGGAGTTACATGAAGAAAGAAAGGACCCTAATCTTACTGATCAACTTCTTTCTTTCCAGGCGCAGTGCTCGACATTCCACCAAAGATTCCCCTTTCAAAGCCTTGAAGGAAATGCCAGGGACTGTTCTTAGAGATGAAAACACATCCAGGAAAGTCCCATCTGTTCTTCCCAAGAAAGACTGAAAATCCCCGGTTCAATAGATGCAGTTTTATTACCCGACACCGTCACTGTGTGCCGGCCTGTTTCTGTTCTGTGCTGGTTCTTAGAGGGTTACAGCCAACACCGGCGGAGCCTGGCCCGTGGACAGAGCATGCTGTGCGCTTTCTTCTCATCCGGAGGCTGGGTGGTCCCAGCCACCGTTTCTTCTGTCCTTCTACTTCCTTGTTACGTTTTATGCAGAAGCAGGCTCTTCTCTCTGGAGATGGGACATAATAATAATAATAATAGCAAGTAGAAGCAAAGCACAGTCAGGGACTCAGAGCTCACCCCGGTGTGGAGCCAGGACTCAGGTCCAGGCAGGCTCACGTTCAAGTCCCGAGGGTCCAGCCTCCTCCTGTCCAGCTGGAGCCCAGCAGGAAGACCCTCCCGCAGGCTCGGCCTCACTCCTGGACTGTGCACCGTGGTTCACTTCTCCCAAGGTCTGGTGCCTCTCCTGGTGCAAAGGTTCAACTGCGCGCAAATCCTGGAGATTAACCTTGCGGTGTGAGGGACCCCAGATGCTCCGCCACACTGAGCTCTTAGAGAACGCATCTCCGCCTGGTCGCTCGCACTCGGGGGGCACCGGCTCACTGCACACAGCCCGGGAGGGGCCCTCACGCTCACCCCTGTTAGATCCATGACAGAAGCTCCACGGAGCGGCTGTTGCCTGGACGTGCCCGACAGTCCCCTCTCCTCTGCGGCCGGGCCACCCGCTGTGTCTGCGTCAGGACCTACGGCCCCTCCAGAGCTGGCAGGTGCGAGGCCGGCGGCGGCATCGTGCTCTCCAGAGCTGCCGAGGGTCTCTGGGAGCGGGTTCCCAGGGGGTCTGGACTGCAGGAGGTCAGGTAACGCCGCGAGATCCCTGCCGGGGCCGTGCCCTCGTCCCAGGGCTTGCTGATCACCGAGGAAGAGGGGTCGGCGACAAGCCTCCCACCCTGTCCAGAGGGAGTGACTAGTGTTTCAGCCGGCGCTGCGGCTGGGAGCTGGGCTCGCCCCTCCCCAGGGGCCCTGCTTGCCCTCCAAGGAGCTTGAAGCCGGCGCCCCGGCCGCCTCGGCCTTCCGTCTCATTACCTCCCTTCCAGCGTCAGGAGAGGACAGGGGTCATCCACATCCTGGGACGCCCGAGCCGCCCCGACCACCAAGCTGCAGAGATGGGCACCTCTGGGATCCACCCCCGCCTCCCAAATAGGGGCGATGCGGCCACAGAACCGGCTGGGTGCTGCTGTCTCTACTCCGCTAGCCCCCTGCACTTCATCCAGGCTCCGCGGGGCGCTGTCACAGGGTGCAGGGGAGGAGCCATGCCCCGGGGGAGGATGTGCCCGGGAGGCCTCGCCGGGACCTCGTGCGCACGCGAGGCTGCGGGGTGCCAGCGCCCATGGCCACGTCCTGCTGCCCGGTCCAGGCCAGTCAGTGGCCGCGGTCTGAGCCGTGAGGTCGGAGTCCGGCTCCCGTTGGCTTGTCCTCTCACTAGGACGAGGGTTTGCACGTTCGGTCTTCCGCTCCCCCTCTGCGTCTGGGGGCCTTTCCCTCTCAGGACCCCTGTGAGAACCGAGTCAGGTTATGTGCACGGAAGGGCTTTGGGGGCGATACGTCCTCCAAAGCACAGACGTATCAGGCTCTTGTCAGGGGAAACCCACCCTAAGGAATGAGCGGCCTGTCATCCCTCCTCGAGGTGGCCCTGCCTTCCCCGCACCCCGTTCTCTTCCTTCCAGCCTGGAGGGCCAGGCTGGGGAAGGGCCGCGGGGCTCCGGTTTCAGCTCCGTCAGACCCCACGCGCCTCCCGTGAGGCCCTGAGGCTTTCACGGGGGTGAAGAGGCCGGTGGGCTTTGCGGCCGGAGGATATGACCCATCCACCGGTGGGGTCATCACCGCTCCCGGGACTCTTCTGCCGGTGTTCTCAAGCAAACGGGGAATGTGTGCCACAGGAAAAGCAGCAGTTGCATGGGCACCTCACGTTCTAGAATGTTCTCTATTCCTAAACACGCTCATGCACGTCATGCTGGGTGAGCACCTGCTCGCGGTCTGACCCTGTCCAGTCCGGCCCTGCCCTTGCTGTCCGGCCATCGCGGTCTGACCCTGTCCAGTCCGGCCCTGCCCTTGCTGTCCGGCCATCGCGGTCTGACCCTGTCCAGTCCGGCCCTGCCCTTGCTGTCCGGCCATCGCGGTCTGACCCTGTCCAGTCCGGCCCTGCCCTTGCTGTCCGGCCATCGCGGTCTGACCCTGTCCAGTCCGGCCCTGCCCTTGCTGTCCGGCCATCGCGGTCTGACCCTGTCCAGTCCGGCCCTGCCCTTGCTGTCCGGCCATCGCGGTCTGACCCTGTCCAGTCCGGCCCTGCCCTTGCTGTCCGGCCATCGCGGTCTGACCCTGTCCAGTCCGGCCCTGCCCTTGCTGTCCGGCCATCGCGGTCTGACCCTGTCCAGTCCGGCCCTGCCCTTGCTGTCCGGCCATTGCGGTCTGACCCTGTCCAGTCCGGCCCTGCCCTTGCTGTCTGGCCACCAGGGACCCCGCGGCAGGACCCCACTCTCCACTCCCGGACCACGCGGGCATCAGGGCTGAGCCTTGGTGACGGGCTGGCATTTCCACGGGAACTCCACCATCTCCTTCACAAAGCAGCACTTCCCTCCTCTATTTGTCCCGAACGGAACTCGCCAGCGCCCCCCAGCCCTGCACGTGACCAGGGAGCAAGTGCGTTCACGCCCCTGTTTCCATGGCACTGTGTCTGCGATGTTCCCGCCTAGACCAAGCTCAAAGGCGAAGGAGACCAGGGGCCACCGGTGCCCCCCGTTCTTGCCGCCCTTTCCACGAGCCTCCTTGGACTCACAGGGAGGCCACGGGGGCTGAGTTTATGCTCAGAGAACTGACTGACTTGCAAACCCACAGGCCCGTGGAGGCAGCAGCTGCCCGTGGTGGTGTTTAGTGGAGGAGACTTCACCGGCTTCCGCTTGTTTATTCTACGAACACTTGTTTATCTCCTCCATGGAGGGGAACGGTTATTTGTCAAAGACCAGTGCACTTTTGCCCTCGTTGCTGAAACACAGCACCAAGTAGCCCTAGATGACATTTTCTTTCCCTGCATTTTGGGCCGAGCTGTGTACGTGAACGACACGGCAGCACGACACAGCTTTTGGGGGACAATGGCTGTCTGTGAATAAGCCTCGTTTGTCATTTTTGTATGTACTTGGCTTTCCTTGCTGTTCAGAGAGCCAGCTTTCCCCAGAATATTGTATCTCCGTTACTGCTTCTCATGTGGCCTCTTTCCCACCTCCTACTGCCCTGCCGAACTCTAAAGGCTGGAACGGGAGAAACAACCCCGCACAGATGAATTCCTTATTTTTCCAGTTTGCTTGCCTTTGGGTCAGCGCTTGCAGCCTGCACAGCACATTGGGGGACGCAGGTTTGCAGGAGACAGAGTCCTAGCCTCGGAGAGACCCCCGGGCCAGCGGGAGAGCTGAGGGGACACGGGAGCAGCTGCAGGTCAAGGGCACCAGGCCCTGGCAAGGGCCGGCCCCAGGAGCGCAGACGCTCAGCCCCTCACACAGAAGCCAACCACGCATCGCGCTGAATTTCCAAACACAAGCCGACGACTGCCTGGCTGGCCTGGAGCCACGACAGGCTAGTGCAGACAGATGTCCCCTGCCGTCCCCTGGGCCACAGCTCCCGCTTCCCTGTCCCCGGGCTGGCGGAGATGGAAGGGACGGAAGCTCTGTCAGACAGGAAGCAGTTGATCTGAGCACAGTTTTCAAAAGTGGCACGTTTTCCAGAGACTGCCTTCAGAGGTAACGCGTTGGCATGGCAACTGTGAAGGTTAGGATGACAAGATGTTAGGAGAGGCAGAGGAGTGTGAGGCTGGTAAGCGGGTGTGGGGGGGTGTGTGGACGAGGTGGAGCGGCCCGCCCCCTGCTGCCCGTCTGGGTGGTGGCCCTGCGGGGCCCCTGGGGAAGGTCGGCTTCCTCCTCTCCTGCCGGCTGTGGCTGGGCTTGGACTCCTGTGTTCACAGGAGAGAGGGGGCGGAGGCCCACAGAAGTGCTGGTCGTGAGACTGGGGGCTCAGCCTCACCAGGCACAGACCTGATGGGGACCCTGGACCCCTGGAAGGAGCCCAGGCCAGGCGGAGCTAGTTGCCCCGAAGGCACGTGAGCCATTTGCAGCTGCAAGCCGGGGGTCCAATACCTTCCCCATCGCGGGGTTCAGTGTGTGTCTGGTCCCCTCGACCTGGGACTTGTCACAACAGAGACTGGCCTGAGAGGGCTGCCTGCGCTGGGGACCCTGGCTTTGCTCATCTCAGCCTCGTCTCACACCAACCCACCAGCGAGCATGGCCCCTTCTCGTGGGCAGGGATGCACGGGGCGTGCAGCGACCGGGGGCCCAAGGTGGAGGAGGCTGACCTCGGAGCCCTCCCTCCAGTCCAGGGGGTCCCTCGGGTTCCTGGACTGGCCGAACGCCGGCCCCAGCGATGTCAGACACACAGACACGCTCCCAGGGCTGTGACCACACACCTCATCCCGCGGCCCAGGAGGAACAGTGCGCACCGGCCCCTCGATCTGGCACGCACGGGCTCTTCTGAATCACACAGTTACCCAACCGGCCAGCGGGGCTCCTGGGAGAAGCCAGCCTGTCCTGTTTCTGGCCTTGCCCTCTCCCTGCACTCCCTGCCCTTCACACCCCAAGTGAAAGCAGAGGATACACAGAGCCCCCTTCCCTGCCCCGGCCTCATGTGACATCTAACAGCTCCCTGTGGCTTTTTCTGGGGAATGTGTGTCTCATGCTTCCCCCAGGCCTCTGCTGGGTAGGGCTGGTAAGGGGTCATAGCCTTCGCCCCGCTGGAAACCTGGCTTCCCCGAAGGCTCAGATCCCCGGCTCCAGGGCCGCCGTCCCTGAGGACTGAGAGCTCCACGTCCCCGTGGCAGAAACGTTGCTCCCATCAGCGCAGGCGGCCTGGAACCATGGCCTTTCCTCTCCACCCTGGACTCCCTGCAGCAGGAAAGGGGACCTGAGTGCCGAAAAGGCCATGAAGGCTCCCCAGGGGGAATTTGGGGTGAACCGTTCTCAATCAAAAGGAGACGGACATTTATTGTTTCTAGATTTTTTGATGATGGCCATTCTGACCTGTGTGAGATGATATCTCATTGTAGTTTTGATTTGCATTTCTCTAATGATTAGTGATGTTGAGCATTCTTTCATGTGTTTGTTGGCAATCTGTATATCTTCTTTGGAGAAATGTCTATTTAGGTCTTCTGCCCATTTTTGGACTGGGTTGTTTGGTTTTTTGTTATTGAGCTGCATGAGCTGCTTATAAATTTTGGAGATTAATCCTTTGTCAGTTGCTTCATTTGCAAATATTTTCTCCCATTCTGAGGGTTGTCTTATATGGAATTTAAGAAAAAAAAAATGTCATGAAGAACCTAGGGGTAAGACAGGAATAAAGACACAGACCTATAGAGGATGGACTTGAGGATATGGGGAGGGGGAAGGGTAAGCTGTGACAAAGTGAGAGAGAGGCATGGACATATATACACTACCAAACCTAAGGTAGATAGCTAGTGGGAAGCAGCCGCATAGCACAGGGAGATCAGCTTGGTGCTTTGTGACCGCCTGGAGGGGTGGGATAGGGAGGGGGGGAGGGAGATGCAAGAGGGAAGAGATATGGGAACATATGTATATGTATAACTGATTCACTTTGTTATAAAGCAGAAACTAACACACCATTGTAAAGCAATTATACTCCAATAAAGATGTAAAAAAAAATAAAAAATAAAAAAATAAGAAGGTAGATCATAAAGAAAAATAAATAAAATTACTTTTCAAATTCTGTGAAAAAAAAAAAAGGGAGACAGACAGACACTGCAGGCCCAAGAGGCATTCTACACACAAGGGGCAGAGTCTGCAGGGCTGCACCCGAGCCCCTGGCTCTCAGCTTCCTCCTCTCACCGGAACACTGCACAGGGCGAGTCCAGGTTCTCACCGCAGGGAGCAGAGACGGGCCTTATCCCAAGAAAGGCTCCTTGGGGGAGACCCCACCCCCTTGTCCTGGAGGCGCTCGTGCTCATGACTTCAGGCAGGTGGGAGCTCTGCACTGCTCTACTCGCCCAGGCTGGTGAAATCTGAAGGACCTCCCTTTTCATCAGGACATCTTCTAAAAGCACACGAATCTTCCAAGTTTCCCAACAAGGCCTGAAAGGACTGAAAACACAAGTTTAATACAATGAGAGCATTAGGCAGAGTTCCTACTAAACATCTAAGGAGCCCCAAGGGTGCACAGACATCCTTCAGAGACACCGCATACGACAAGGGTTCTGTGATCTGGGTCCCAGTGACATCAACAAGCTGAACGTTCACAGTCAGTGGCAAAGGCCCAGGGCCATGTGGGTGGCGTCACAGATGGACACAGGCTGATCAGAATGTAGGACACCAATTTGATCAACTCGAGTTAATTACTGTTCTTTGGAATTAAATAAATGACAAAATTCAAGTTGCTGTTCAAACTGGTTTTGAAAAACCCTGACGTTGAGGCTTATGGCAATTGTGGGCCTGCTCAGAAGTCCCAGGTCATGTCAAAATAACCTCATATATATGGGCAAGCTGACCAGATCTTATTAAGCTTTCCATTTTAATTCAGTTTTGCAGTATAATATAGAGTTTATCTGTTCTCTATTTAGTGTGTAAATGTACGTACTAGCCTATTCAAGTTCAAGGCACTGCAATCTCCTTACTACCATCATCATCATCACCACCATCACCATCATCACCATCATCACCATCATCACCATCACCTTCATCACCATCACCATCATCACCATCATCACCATCATCACCATCATCATCATCACCATCATCACCATCATCATCATCACCACCATCACCATCATCACCATCACCATTAACATCATCCTTGCCATCAACATCGCCATCAACATCATCACCATCACCGTCATCACCATCATCATCAGCAGTATCCTCACCATCACCACCATCACCATCACCACCATCATCACCATCATCACCATCATCAGCACCATCACCACCATCATCACCATTATCATCACCGTCATCACCATTATCATCAGCAGTATCCTCACCATCACCACCATCATCACCATCATCCTCACCATCACCACCATCATCAACATCATCACTACCATCATCACCATCATCAGCACCATCACCACCATCACCATCATCACCATCATCACCATCAGCATCATCACCATCACCATCGTCACCATCACCATCATCACCATCACCATTAACATCATCCTTGCCATCAACATCGCCATCAACATCATCATCATCACCGTCATCACCGTTATCATCAGCAGTATCCTCACCATCACCACCATCACCATCACCACCATCATCACCATCATCACCATCATCAGCACCATCACCACCATCATCACCATTATCATCACCGTCATCACCATTATCATCAGCAGTATCCTCACCATCACCACCATCACCATCACCACCATCATCACCATCATCACCATCATCCTCACCATCACCACCATCATCATCATCACTACCATCATCACCATCATCAGCACCATCACCATCATCACCATCATCACCATCAGCATCATCACCATCACCATCGTCACCATCATCACCACCATCACCATCACCGTCATCACCATTATCATCATCACCACCATCACCACCATCATCATCATCACCACCATCATCATATCATACTTGAGAAGGGACTGTAAGACCTCCCAAATGCCCTCTCACTCGCCGTATCTCAAGTTTCCTTCTTTGCCACGCCGCCATCTTGCATGGATAAGGTTCTCACACTGTGTCTCTATTTCAAAACACAGGAGAAAAGCAAGCCTTACCGGACTCTCCCTCCTTAGTGACACAAAGCACACAGAATCTTAACAGAAGACCGTGCAAAAGTAGATATCCAACACTGACCTTTCCTCTGACTCTATCCAGCCTCGGGGGGTGGGGGGGTCAGCATCCAATGTACCACAGAGAAGCTAACTGAAAACTAGTCAGTAGGCGAATAAGTCATTATTGGAAATTAACTATGACGTTCGGACCAGAGTCTGATTGTCCTGTTCCCTGAGGGTTCCTGGTGATATGGCGCCTGGTGACATTGCAGACCTAGATCCCTGGGGTGGAGTTACGTTACAGCGAATGTTCCATCTAGACTACAACACAGGGGAGGAGAATAAAATGAACAATAAAACGAAATGAATCTGAACTGTCTCAGATTTTTCAGGGAGAAAAAAATCAAAGAATCCCAGACATTGAGGTTTCAACTGAGTTAGAAAAGAACTTGGAAAATAGTGAGGCGCTCTCTTTTCTTTTCATCCGTCCATCCATCCATCCATCCCTTTATTCATGTACGTACTTGATAAACCCTTTTTAAACACCTTACGTGCATCAGGACTGTGGAAACGAGAGGTAACGCAAGGGACCTGCTCTCTCTAAGGGTCTGAGACCTGAAGAGAGAGAGACAAACAGCAACATTTGCAGTACTAAACAAAAACAGTATCGAATGTCCATTGCGAATTACGTTTTGCTCCCAGTTCTGTCCTAAGGACTTTACCTACACTACCTCATTTAATCCTGACAAGATGGGCAGTATTATTATTACCCTTTATACCGTGAACAGCAAGGCACAGCAAGATAAAAAACCCAAGCGAGGCTGCCTTTCTAGGAGTGTCAATGGGGCTGAATTAATGCAAGGTTGCCTGGATTCAACACCTGTGCTCTTACCCTACATGTCTGTCTACATGATGGGGGCTTCGGTTCATTTGTCCATTGTGAGTGATTTGTTGAGCTCTGGGTGTATAGGAGTACACGAGATGGCCACGGTCCCCGTCCTTGTGTTGCTCGCAGTTACGATCTACAGAAAGCTCCCGGAGACAAGAGCATCACAGAAGAAGGCCCAGCCCCTCTCCCTTCACTGGAATCCCCTCTAACCCTTCCAGTCTCTCTCCAAGCTTTTGCTTGACTTGGTTCTGATTTAGGTGATTTAGGGTTCAGGAGAGATTTCCGTCACTCATGATTAGAATTGTCCATTGGAGGCAACTGCAATTGGGGAAACGTCATCCTTTCCGTGAAGGTGAAATTTCCCTAAAATTTCTACCTCTCGGTCTTTGCTGGCTCGGCCCTATGGTCCCCCACACACTGTATCGGCAACTTCTTTCACATGATAACTTGGGAAATTTTTGGAAACTGTTCTGAGATTTCTTACGTACCCTTTCTCCTTCTTCTCCAAGATAAACATCAAAAACGCCCTCTCTCTTTCATCTAAGAAGTGGTGTCAGAACGTTTATCAGCCTGGCCAGGGCCTGAGGATGGCTGGAGGTCAGTGATGTTCCCATAAAACAGGGTTATGAACTTGGTCCAGGACTGACTTGGGGGATGCAGTGACCCTTAGGACACAGCGCGAGCATTTGCTTCTGGACGTTTTCCGGGGAGCCTGACTTAACGGGGTCCACGGCCTCTGAGGCTTATCACTCAGGAAGAAGATGACTGACGTCACTCGCGTAATACTCCAGACGGTGTCTGACCGCTGCAGGAGGTCTGACCTTAAACTTACCAGAAAGAGGGCTTCCCTGGTGGCGCAGTGGTTGGGAGTCCGCCTGCCGATGCAGGGGACGTGGGTTCGTGCCCCGGTCCGGGAAGATCCCACATGCCGCGGAGCGGCTGGGCCCGTGAGCCATGGCCGCTGAGCCTGCGCGTCCGGAGCCTGTGCTCTGCAACGGGAGAGGCCACAACAGTGAGAGGCCCGCGTACCGCAATAAATAAATAAATAAATAAATAAACTTACCAGAAAGAAAACGAAGTTTTCCATTAGTATGAAGCAGTATTTTCTCAGGACTCCAGGGCAGGCTGTGGAGTCAGGTTGTCTGAGTCCAAAGCCCACCGTGTGATCTTTAGGTAATGACTCAGTTTCTCCAAGTCTGATTTTTCTCCTTCAGGAGAATTCAGTACGTTCTGTGGTGTGTGTTTGTGAGTGTGAGCAAGTGTGTGACATCTATTTTTAGTACACATACACACACCTATATAACACTTGTGTAAGTGTTTGGTTGACACAATATTAGCTATTCTATTTCAGCACAAAATCACTCAGAATTTCCGTCAGCTGGGATGTTGCTTCTTCACTGTATCGTGTTTGGTGCATTTTATCCTCCGAACTTGTCTGCTCGCTTCCCCCTTTCTTTCCTCTGGTTGGTATCAGCCCCTGGTTCCAGTCATTCAGCTTATATGGAATCTTGGTTTGTCATTCAAGTATTAACTCTGCCTTGAAGATATACCTAAACTTGGAAAGCTTATGTTATTAATTTCTATCCAAATATCATACTTCCTTGATTCTTACATGTGCACTTTCATATTGTAATGTTTCTGAGGTGCATCTCACATACAAAATGAGTCATGTTTTTTCCCTGAAAAATGAGTATTAGGTCAGGGCTGTGTTTTCTATCTCATGACATTGCATCGCACAGATGAGAAATGCAGTGAGTTGTTTATGAACAGGATGGTAGAGGGTTCTATCCAATGACATGTCTCCAGAGCAACTGGGCTACATGGTGGAACCACCCCGTGATCATCAATAAGACACACTGTTGCTCAGGGCCCACTCCCAGGAGATACAGATTAACCAGGAATGGGGGCGTTCACAGACCTCCCGGGGGATCCTGACCCCTCAGCTGCAGGCTGAGCCGGTGTCCCCTGCACATCACCCCACTTGCGTCGTCAGAGCACATATAACCGTTGTAGATCGTTGCTGCCAGGACACACTGTGGCCTGTGTCCCGACCCTGACGGGAGGAACGCGTCTGCAGCACCTGTTTTGTCCGTAGAAAGCGCTCACTGTACACTGGCCAGGCCGCGTTGACTTCAACCCACTAATCAGCAGTCTTGGGCTATCGTCTGCGCACATGAGTCCCTGACGCTTCAGCTTCCGTGATGATTATAAGCTTTGCCTCGTTTTCACCACTTGATCTCACTAGAAACACGCAGAACGAGCAGCTGCGGGTCTGGGAGGGAACCTGGGGTCTAATCCTGCCGCTGCTGCTACTGAGGACTTGATGGCCCCTAACTTGGGGACCTTCTGTGTGAATGGGGGGGTGTTATATGAACAAGGCGCTATTTAAGGACCTCTGTCCCACATCTTCTCATTGCACACACTGTGCCGTGGAGCTATCACCCCGTTACAGCTTTACGATGACTCAACTTCTGACTGCTCTGTCCACAGAAAGGACGCTACCTAAAACATGGCGGTGTGGCCCTAGACAAAGCCAGACCCGTCTCCCCAAGCCCAGGCCAGTCCTGGGAAACCCCGGTCAGCTTATCTCTTCCGGAGAAGCGAGGCTGGTGTGGAACAAAATCCAGGAACCCTAGCGGCCAAGCGACACTCTTGTCGACTGAAAGAAAATGCACAATGTGAGAGTCGTGAGTTCAGTTTTATTCGGGGCAAAACACGGACTATGGCCCGGGAGACAGCATCTCAGATAGCTCTGAGGAACTGCTGCAAAGAGCGGGGGAAGGTCAGCGTTACGTACGATTTTAGAGAAGGGGCGCGTGCGTCAGGCACACGTGGCGGCAGAGGCCGGCTGCCGGTCACGAGGAGCAGACGTCACCGCTCATGATTTTACTGCTTTTCTAGATACCGGGAGATGCAAGAATTGGGCTCAAAATCTTCTCCTGAAAATATCTAACTACCCGAAGGCCTGTTCTGCCCGCTTTTCCCAGAGCACAGCGCGCCTCGTCCCTGCTCTCCACCCTGAGCTCCTTTCGGGGGTGTTGAAGGGCAGCAGCTGCAGCGGCTCATGATTTAATCCTCGTCGAGGCAGATGGCAAGCGTTGATTTGTGTTCCCCTCCCCACGGGCCGGCTTATTCACGACCGACCCTCCTCCTTCAGAGCAAACAAGAGCTGCCCCGGCACCAAGGGAGACGCGAAGCTTCCCCCATGTCAGGGGCTGTGGATTCAGAAGCTGCCGCTTTGCCCGGAACGGGATGCAAACGAGCCCCAGGCAGCCCTGCAGCTGGAGTCCACTGACCGCATCCCCTCCCCAGCTCTGCAGCCCCGAGGCAGTCACACACCTGCCTACCTGCTTCCGGCACACACATCCAGACACATCCGCTATAGCTCCCTGCTGACTCTGTGTCCGGGCCTGTTTTAGTTCAGCCCCGAGTTTTGCATGTAAATAAACACCCTGCTCCCAAGATTCTGTGACGAGCTGTGTAGGAGGGACAGCAGGGCTGGCCGTGCTGGAGTCCGCCTGAGCAAACGCGAGAGGGAAATGAAGCCACGTACCTACCACATCCCCCTCTAATGGAAACGGTACTCTCACGTAGCATTTAGATGTCATCTGTCACCTTGATAGGAATGTGGCTCAGTACACTTAGAGAATTTTTCCAAGTTTTTAAGCTGGGTAAATGCGGGAACAGACGGCTACAGCAAGGCCCCAAGCCGTGCCCGCGGCGGGAGGTGGAGCTTCCCACCTGCACAGGCCCCCTGAGCTCCCCGCGAGGCTGCCGGGTGTGGAGGGAGGCCAGCACACAAGCCAGACCTTTGCGCTTCCCACCAGCGCCCGGCGGCTCTGCTGTCGTCTCCCTGGGGAGAGCCTCGGCACCAGGAGCCCTCCAGGGCCAGCCCACCCCTGCCTTTCCGGGTGGAACCCCGAGCCCCGCACGCCGCAGCTCCCCGGCCCAGGCCCCGCCCGGCTTTCCCGGGACTGAGGCCCAGCCCAGGCTGCAGTTTCCCTGCAGGATTATTTTTAAACAGCTATTCAGGCTGTGGCGCCCGAGGCAGCTGCACCGCTTTCTCTCACACTAATTAAAGCCAACCCGATGCTCCTTAGCATATGAATCAAAGCGCCCTCGGAATAGGTGGTGCTGGTACCGCCCTCCTGGGCTCCCCTCAGCCGCCCCCACCCCTGCCCCGGCGCTCGGGCCCAGGCAGATGGAGGCTGCACAGGTATCGCCTTCCCGTGGGTTGTGGCCCACGAAGCGTTGCAAATCGCACAGGGTCCAAAAGTGGCTTGGAATCCACACCACCTGGGAGACAGATACTTCTGCTGGAGCATCAACAAAACAGAAGATGCGGGGCGTGCCCCTCCCCGGCGGCTCGGGACTCAAAACTGAAGAGGATGCTGGGGGTTCATCTGGCTCACACGACTGCAGGAATTTCCCCCAGAGTGAGGCGCCCGGGCCTTCCTGTTTCCTGCGAAAGTCCTATGGCTGGCGCTTCTTTGTATCAGTATTTGGGGAGATTCAGAGCAACCCATGTTCTGAGGCTGCTGTGAACTCAGATGCCGTGGATTACGTTGAACAAATGACTGAATATGTTTTGAAACGAGGCAGGGAGGTGTCTGAGGACGATGATGCCATCACCCCCCTTGGCGAGCAGCCTGGCCCTTTCTGAGAGCCAGTGGATGCAGAAGGATGGGGATTAACGTTAGCGACTGGAAAAGCATAGGTAGCTGAGGGGACTGCATGAATGTTTTCCTACAGACCAACCCTCCACATCAGCCTTTAATTATCTCCCTTTTAAGAATCACAGAGAAGAGACTGTTCAAAAGGTCTGAGGGTTTTGTGGTCTGGGGTCTGTAGACAAGCAGAGAGTGTTCAGAAATGAATTCCCGCCCCCATGGTGTGACACACGCTCAGACCTAAACAGTCGCCTCCTGCCGGGACCAGGGAAGCGAGCCTCAACGTCTGCTGCAAACCCTTTATTCTTCCATCAAGCAGGGACTGGAAAGCGCTGGGGGAGGATTTCGAGGCACCCAGAGTCTCGGGGGGCCATTCTGCCAGCTCAGACTCTGTATTTTGCCGCACGCCGTTTGCTTAGGGTAGACCCAGGCGGTAAATCTTTCCTGTAAATGGCCCCTCGGTTATATCAGCACCAGGGGCGCTGACTGAATAACCCAGAAATCATTCTTGGTGACCTGAACACCTCCCGTCTGTCCAGGGAGAGCAGACACCATATCAGGGAGCCTTCTGCTGCGTCTGGCACCTTCGGCAGGAGGGGGTGGAGCCTGCCAACGCTGCCAGCAGTTGGGATCCCTCCTCACCTCTCTTCTAGGGGCACATCCTCCAAATGGGGGAGACTCACCCCCAGCCAGGGGTGCACGGGCAGCCCAGCTCCCCCGCCTTGTCCGACACTGGGTCTCAGCACACGTAGACCCCAGAGCCACATTTCCAGAGGTGTTGCCAGGTCCCGTAGGAGCCCAGGGAGGTCAACAAGGCCTCACCGTGGGCCCTGCAGGCTTCTGTCCGGAAACGGTGTCAGTTACAGAAGCAGGTGGTCCCCAGGCAGAAGCAGGAACCAGTCTCCAGAAATCAGAATTCGTGGACTGGGATCCGATGTGAGTGATTTGGGCCAAACTCGCAGAATGAGAAGCTCCACCAGGACTATCTGGGCTCTGCGGGGCCATTTAAGAGAGCCCCGTGTTGCTCAGGAGAGGGACAAGCCAGTCTACGCTGGGTCCCGAGAGCCTGGAGGACACTTGGTGGCCTGGGTTAGTCTCCTCCCGGCCCCAGAGCATCTGCACCGATGGTAATTGCCCAGCCGTGAGGTCCTAGTGTGATTAACCAGGTCAGGACCCTGACTGCTGAAGGACTTGCCGTCCCTGCCAGGTTGGCCCCAGGTGAGACCACATCAGAGGGTGACCGGCAGCGCCCACGTGGCCTGGACACTGCTGCCCACTGGACGTCACAGCCACTGAGGTTGCGTCACGGAGACGGCAGGAAAAGAACTCGTGACTCCGGGGCTTGTTCCAGAGCTGAGAGCTGGGGAGAGAGCCTGAGGGTGAGGGGACCGTCTGAAGGAAACACGACAGGGACATTCAGCTGGTCTCGGGCTCCTGGTGGCGCAGCTGGGGAACATGGCCCCTTTGCTGGGTAGCAGTTCTGGGTCGTGAGAAGATAGGGTCAGGCCCATCCAGGAAGGGCTCCGAGAGACACAAACCAGCCTGCTCCGGGGGAGACGCAGGCTGAGCCCCCGGCGACTTCAGGGGAGACGGAGCCACAGCCCAGGAGGACCGGGCGGTGGCACAGGTGTGGAGGGGGGTGGACTCCAGGGGAAAAGGCAGAGCAACTCCTGTGGCAGAAATGGGGGGCAGGGGGCGGGGGCGTGAAGTGATGCTAAGTCGGCAGTTGGAAGCTGTTCCCTGCCCTGTGCCGGCGGCTTCACGCCTCACCTCAGGGCGGCTTCACACCTCACCTCGGGGCGGCTCTGTGGACCGAGCCCCGTGTTAGGGACGCATTGCAGGGAGAACACACAGAGCAACGTCACCCTTGACAGGGGAGCCTGCTGGCTGGTCCGGGAAGCATCTGGATGAACTTGAGCCCCCATTTGCCCCTTCCCCCCTCCAAACACAGAAATCTCAGAAATACTTGGAAGGGGACTAGGTTTCCCACAACACAAAAGATGAAGCTCAGGTCCCATAACTGGGTTTCCAAGGGAAAGAACTGACCAGAGGCTGGAAGACACAGGGAGGCCTCAGTATGGAACCAGTTCAGCAAGAAACAGAGCAAACCACCACGCCAGGGGCACCTGGCAGAGCCCTGCTTCAGCCGCAGCCGTGGGGCAGCGCCACCTGCGCCCTCGCGGAGGTCTCCACGGTCCAGGTGGTTCTCCCTGGAGGCTTCAGGGGAGCCTGCATGGGGAGGCCCCATCCAGCCCTAGGGGGGCTCCTGGGGACTCGGGGAGCCGCCCAGGCACCCATGAACAGCTCAGATAAAGGGGAAGTAAGTCGGCCTCCCCGCGTGCTGCGCGGTCAGCTCCCGGGTTAAAGAGAAAACACTTTAATTTCCCAGCCTCATCGGTTACTAGATGACCAGGTGATGCACAAATGAAGATACATGATGACCTTCCTCATTCAAAACAAATTTGGTCAGAATCTGCCAAGTCCTTCAAAAGTCGGGACGAAGTTCTTAGTATTTCGTTTTATCATAAATATATGTTCGATTAACAAAATACTGATCATCCAGAAAGTCCTTTGACTGATGACAAGGCCGCTGTCCCAGGGAGCGTTTGTTGGGGTGGAGTTGCCCCAGGTGGGCATGAACTCAGGGGTACGGCTCGCTGGCTGGCCGTAGGTTCCACCAACGATGACCAGACCCTAGGGCTCCTGTCTTTTCGCTGCAATAAAAGCAGCAAGGATTTGTCTTTCTCGGCACCACACTCACAGTCGGAACGTGTTCTCCCAGCCACTTCTCAGGACTTGAGGACAAGAGAGCCTTGTTTCTTGTTTGGCCGGGAGGTCAAGGTCCACCACAGGAGGCGTGTGGGTTTTCCCATCTCAGAAGACTCTCCTGTGAATGTTTCTTCAGTGTCTGGTGCTACGTCCTCCCTCGGGGCAGAAGCCTGTCACCATTGTGGGCAGACGCCTGTCCCTGCGGTTCCCACGGCCTCTGGCCCTCAGCCCTCACTCGGTCTCCATCTCCGAGAAAAACTTCCTGTGCCAACTCCTCCTGGCTATACCAAAGCGACACCACGAAAGGGTTCTGCCCAACATGAAATACACACGAGTCCACGTTTGTCATTCCGTGTTGGTGTCCGCCTTCACTAACTGACTTACTGGGAAATGTAAATTTGGTCCCCAGTCTCTGATGCAGTTTAAGAATTCACGGTTGACAACGAAGAATTCGTGGCGGCACCTACTGAAGGGAGAAGAGGGACAGTGACCGCTGTGCTGAACATGTGGGAAAACAGGAGACAGGGCAGGCAGGAGGCGAGGCCAGAGACTGGGGCCCTGATGAGCCGGCCGGCTCAGCCTCCTGTTCTGTTTGGGTTTTCCACCAACATAAGTCCTACCACCACCCAGCACATCCCTTCCTGAGAAAAGATCCATTTTTAGGGCAGATAAAAGACAGTCCTACACTCAAGGCGTGTGCATTGAAGCGAACCTCCGGCTCCACATCTGAACCCCAATAGCTGCCCCTTCTGCGGGCCGCCGCACGCCGTCACTGCAATACAGCCGTCAGCGAGATGCACGCTTGTGTCTGTGAATTCATGCCGTGTTCTGGCTTCTCAGGAACGCATCTAGGAGGTTCAGCAGTTTCTGATGGACGTTAACCCCACACCCAGGAGTGGAAACACCTGAAAAACAGTATTTGAAAGTCTTAGAGAGAAGAAATGAACCCTTTCCCTCACGCTGGGTGGGGTGAGCAATGGACCCACTGCAGCCTCTGATTTCAGTGAACGGGACCTGCTCTCCGAGACGCTTGCCAGAGAGAAGGGGAAACAGTGTGAACGACCAGGACTGCGGGGTGAGTCCTCAGTCACCTCAAGGAGACCACACGGGCCACCACGGTTTGGTCCCACCGGTCTGCACGCGGCCAGGCCCCACGCCTCTCCCAGCCCCTCCGCATCCACCCCTGCGGCTCAGCCCCAGTGCTGACTGCAGGAGTGGCAGGGCGACCGCGTGGGCTCTACCTGCCCGGCTGCCATGGCCGCTACCGTCCCTGCGCATCGGTCAGTCGCCCGTCACCCCGGACGGCCTGCATGGGCCACGGCCCGTTGTGGTTCTGAGAGCTGTCTCTCTTCTTTGACTTTTCAATGTTTTATTTCTTATCTCCTAAACTGGATTTCAAGCTTCCGGAGGAGACGTTGTCTCCGGCTTCTGTCTCCCTAAACTTTACGCCTTCGTTTCGGGGCTTTTTCAGTCACCCTCTCAATGTGGTCCTACAGGGCTCACCGTCCTGACCCGGTTCCTTCCTCACTCCCTCCTCGCAGGGACCAAGGTAGGAAAGAAGTGGGTGCCCAGGAGGCCCTGGAAACAAGGGGACCTCCTCCCCTTCATCCGACGCGTTAATGCATCAGAGGTGGAGCGTCCCTCCAGACTGGGGTGGGAGGCAGCTCCCACAGTCACCACAGGTTCCTTAGGTCCTGTCTCCTGGGAAGCGCCTCGCCCACTGACGGCAGAAACCGTGTCCCACAGGCGGCGGCCAGCACGGGGTAAATAAGCAAACGTGTGTGATCGAGCAGGGCCGCTGGCCGCCCCTTCCTTGCCGCTGGGTCAGCTCGAAGTCAGGCGGGAAGGGGAGGCACACGGGAGGTGGGCAAGGCCCTGCCAACCGCCGACCCAGCGGGGACCAGGAAGGACACAGGTGCCTGGTCACCCCACCCCTCCATCCCTGCACCCCTGCGCCCTGTGGCCCGGGCAGCGCACAGTTAGATGTGATGCGAAGAAGGACGGCCCCTCCACACGGCTTCCCTTCATTCATGGTCAAGAGCAGGAAACGTTTCACTTACTGAGCTGGGAAGTGACTGATGTGATGGTGCGTGAGTGTGTGTATGTGAGTATAGGTGTGTGTGAGAGTGCGTGTTTGTGTGTAGGTGTGAGTGTACCTGCGCGCCCTGGTGTCCCTGGAAAGACACGTGTGTTCCCATCTGAGGGTCCATGGCATGTCTGAGCTGTGAACTCACTTAGGTACGTGGTGGTGGAGCTGGTCCCCACGTGGTGACGTTCGCAGACCAGACCCTGCTATCAGGTGAGGACGGGTGTCCTCCCCTGGGCCCCTGCTCGGAGGGTGGCTGCCGTGAGAGACTCCTCTCCTACTGGCAAGATGGGGCGTCACCCTGGCCAGGGCGCCACGTTGCCCGTCCAGCTGCACTGGCTCCAGATGCCCTGCAGATGACGCTCGGCCCCTCTCCAGGCACCGTGCACGGCGGAGGCTCAGGTTGGAAACTGGGGCTCCGTCCCAGCCATGCCCTCATTCTGCCACTCCTGCAGCCTTTGCTGAGAGATCTTTGTCGTGCAGCTCCCCCAGAGGAATAGCACACAGACAGTGGGATTTATGGAAAAGTCAGACTGCTTCCACTGTCCCATCCACAAGGCTTGCAGTCAACGGCCAGGCTGCTCAGGCAGCCCTTTCCCGTTAAGTCATCGCAGCGTTTGGTCGAGCTACTTCCCCTCCATTCAGGCTCTGATTCTGAGACCTCCCTTAATCAGAGCCGGGAATCACAGCGCAGATCACCCATTGAAGGCCGTCTCGTCTCTGGCTCAGCAGCCCCTCTGATCCCCTCTGTCCCCCGAGGACGGCCGCAGCCCTGCCAGCCCTGAAGGTCTCTGGGTCAGAGACGATGAGGTTCTCCCCAGACTGGGTGCGTCCGTGGTGCTGATGTGGACGCCTGTGCATCTCCGTGCAAAGGACAGCGACCTGCTCTGCACACCCACACCTGTGACGGTTTACAGGCGAGGCGGCCGCATCACGTCCTGCTGCCACGCGGCTCCAGGGAGCCAGCACCGCGCCCAGGCCACACCGCTCAGCGCTGCGCAGCAGGTGGGCAGAGACGACGTCCAGGCCAAATCCCGAGGGCTGGCCTACAGTTCCTGGGGTCGGGGGAGCCACGGCTCCATCTGTACTTAAGAGGAGAGCGTCTGCGGTCACGGCAGGAGGGGCGTTGCCTTCTGAGCGGCCCAGCGATGTGCTCAGAAATGAAGTCCAGGCTCTCCTGGCCGCGTGGTCCCTGGGGGACCCCCAAGAGCCAGCACTGTCCAACAAGGCCCTGAGGGGAAGGCCGAACCTTCACCTGAGAGCCCCCCCACCCGCTCCGTGTGCACTCACGGGGCCCCAGCTGCTGACCACACGGGTCAGAAAACAGGAAAAGTCAGTATCAGGCACTGGGAGTTTCAGGCACCAGATGAGGACATTTGTGCAAACCTAGTTTTCAGTGATCACTTAACCACCGACCAGATTTCCTGGATCAATGGCGAATACCAAGCTTTAAGTACGCAATCACTTCCTGAGCTTCTGAAGATGATATTTTGTTCAGAGTTTAAATGGACTCTTTGAACACTTTGCTCGGCGGACAGAAAGTGAGATGAGCCTTGGAGCCCTCACCCCGTCACCACCCACACTTGTGGATTCACCTGTCTGCTCGGAGGCAGGATGGGCTCCCCACCCTCTCTGATGCCTGCTCTTCCTTCAAGCTCATGCTCCGGGACCTCCTGCTGCAACAGAGTACACGTCTGCACACCTAGGAATAGATTTAAAGACCCGAAACAGACTTTCTGCTTTGCAGCATCATGATATGCCATGGAAACCGCCGTGTGCACCAAGCCGGGTTCTCGTTTAAATAAAGCATCAGGTCAGAGCATCTTCATTTTCTTACATCAAGTTTGCTGTCAACATCACCAAGGCCACAGGTCAAATTTAAAATACCGCACTGTACACTCGGTCTGGAATCAGCTCGATAAGATTAATTCATATTCTTATCCTCATTAAGAAACTAACGCGGAACTATTCTAAATGCAAGGCTTTGACACAAGAGCGGGGACTCTATC
Organism: Delphinus delphis; assembly: GCF_949987515.2. NCBI lineage: Eukaryota > Metazoa > Chordata > Mammalia > Artiodactyla > Delphinidae > Delphinus > Delphinus delphis. The sequence goes on along the minus strand of NC_082696.1, from coordinate 2,166,454 downwards.
CGGGTCTACTTACTGTCTCTCTTACTGGCTGAGTTTGCATGTGTGTCTTCTCAGCTGCATTATATCCTTGGAACAAACGGCCTTCCAACGTCAGGTCCCCAAATGGTCTACCTTCAATCAATAAGGTCTTTCTTGAAATACTGCTGCCCTGATCCTTGAAAGGCGGTGAAGCAACGATCGGCTCGTGCATTCTCAGGGGCTCACAGTGAGCTAAGCAGAAACACTAAATACGACGAACTCAACAAAGAGCTGTGAGCAGTGGGGCCTCAGACACCCTAGACCTCCGCCAACGAGGGAACCTCAGGAGAGCTCTCAGCGTACACCTCCCGTGATGCACACCCCCTAATACACACCCCCCCATGCACACCACCTCCCCCTCTCCGTGACAGAGGACCCAGGAGGTCTGACAGAAGCCTCTTGATCACCAGAACTCAGCTCCCCATGGCAACAAATCCCCAAAGAGCTGACTTCAAACGCAGCTTACAAATTCTCAATATACAGCCCTTGGGCCATGATTTAAGGGAACAATTCAAATATGGTCCAGGTAGACAGAAGCCAGTGATAGAGAATCAGCAACAAGATTCTTGGGAAGAAAGTAGAGGCCAGAATAGAGCTTCCCTGTTCAAAGATGATGATAGGGGGAGCATCCGGCAAGGAACCTATAGAAGGTCCTTATCAGGAAAAGAGGGGGAGGGGAGAAGGAGAGGGAGAGCGGGAGGACCGAGGACAACTTGGACATTCACAAGACAGGTGAATGAAGAATATGAGGCAAGAAAAGAATCTTAAACATAACAGACACCTGGGCATCAGAGACAGAGTATCTACAGACAAAAAGCAACCGGCCTCTGACTTACCCTCAGTAACGACAGATGCGTGAAGGCGGAGGGACGTCGTGCGCAGACAAAGGAGGAGACCTGCCCTCATTACACACCCTGCCCAGGTGTCACCCGTATGCACAGGCAGCAGAGCGGTTGCATCTCATATACAACCTCGGGGATTAAAGCCCGGGGAAAACTTCCTTAAACATCTGTGTAATCCAGTGAACCCTGGATGAAAACAAAAAACTTACACTTTTCTCTCCCTCTTCCCTTCCTCTCCTTCTTATTTTCTTGAGAGATATTTATTAGTTCTCTTCCCTCCCTTCCCTTGGTCTTTCTTTCTTTCTTTTTTTTTTTTTTTTTTTGCGGTACGCGGGCCTCTCACTGTTGTGGCCTCTCCCGTTGCAGAGCACAGGCTCCGGACGCGCAGGCTCAGCGGCCATGGCTCACGGTCCCAGCCGCTCTGCGGCATGTGGGATCTTCCCGGACCGGGGCACGAACCCACGTCCCCTGCATCAGCAGGCGGACTCTCAACCACTGCGCCACCAGGGAAGCCCCCCTTGGTCTTTCTTGAAACAGTGGGACCAGTGGGGTCTGCAGAGCCAGAGCCAAGAAGGTGATCACAGCTGACTAGAGGCTCCAGACGCACCAGAATTTTCTGAAAGATGGAGAACATAAAAGAATTCTGTTTCAGGAGAAGTGACAGAAGTTGCTACAGCATAATGTAAATATAACTTTCATAGGCACTGAGAAACCAAAAAATTCATGCCACTCATTTTTTCCTGATATTCCCTCTATTATGGTGGTCTGGAACTGAACCCACAGTATCTCCGAGGTCTGCCTGTACATTTTTTTGTTGTTATATCACAGCATATCAAGGCAAAACTGAATAACATCAAAGACAAAGAGAAAAATTTTAAAGCAACCAGAGAGAAAAAGACATACTACCACAAAAAACAATAATTCAACTACAATTGGACTGATAAACGCTGAGCTAAACTATTGTTCAACAGGGAGAGAGAAGCTATTTCCAGACAAAGACCGAAAGAGATCCACCTGCAGACCCCCGTGAAATGACTGTGGAAGAACTTCATTCAGTAAGAAGAAAATTAGAGCCAGAGCAAAAATGGGATTTGGTAGGAATGGGGCCAAGAAGCATATAAAAACAATGGTACATGTAAATAAACACTGACAGTAAAATCCATCATCATAATAACACGAACCGTAATGACTATTAGGCAGTTAATAACAATATGAAACTAGACCAATACCAGGGAGATGGCAGCCCAGGTATCCCTACTTCCTTGGGGTCTTCAGACCAGGGTACCGGTTATTTCAGGTCTTGTTAAGCGGAGCGGGCTTGCTGAGACATTTACAGTCAGCACAGGAAGGGTAGACGGAGGACGTACAACTTCTAGCGTCCGAAGGAAAAGGGGGACATTTCGGAAAACCTGATCATTTCCATAAGGCGTAAAAAACTAAATCTAAAGAAAGGCAAAAGGCAGGTCACGGCAAATAGAAGCACAAACAAAAGCTGTGGCTGGAGGAAGTCCAGATCCACGAGGAGCGAGGAGCGCAGCAAACGTACAAAGTAAACTCACCTGTTAGATGGACAGCAGAGCCCAGGGAACCACCTGGGTCCACGGTGGCAGAGCCGACTTGCAACCCGGGGAATCGTGTCCCAGACGGTCCCAGTACCAGACTTTGAGAAATGGCTAAAGCCACGAGAGCAGACGGACGATCTGGGTCTAGAATACGCAGGGTCTCTTGCACAGTGAACTCGCGTTTCGTGTGCTTATGCAGGACAGAGTTCATCCTCCCCGCTCCTCTTTGGTACGGGCCCCCTCCAGCCTCTTGGGCCCCGGGGAACAGAACCCTACAGGCTGCTACCCAGACTAAGCCCTTTGTTTCCTGCGTAGCCCCACGGAGCCCCGCCCGCTCCTGCATTCTCCGAGGGGCCTTGGAGAGGACACATGGACTCCTGGGAACGTGCCCCCAGAAACATTCACCTAAATCCACAAAGATTTGTGTACACGGATAAAATAGCAAAAGTTGGGGGAAACCCAAATGGGGACCAACCACGGCTTGGTTCATAGATCCTGGTGGAGCCGCACGACGCAGCTGTTCAGAAGGATAACGTAGATCTGCAGTCACTGACGTGGAAAGACGCCCAAGACATATTATTAAGGAAAAGAAGGTAACAGAGTCACATGTATAGCAGGATCCAGTTTCAGGACGATTAATTCATGTGCTGTCTTTGCTTCGGTTCAGGCCCAGAGAAACAAAACAGGAAGGGTATCTGCAGGCTCCGACTGTGGCTCTGTGAATGGAATGTGGGCAGGACGGTGGTTGTGGAAATTTTTATTTTCTAATCTTTTCCCACTTCTCTATTGTTTTTTTCACTAGATTGTATTTATTGTACAGACAGGGGAAAAAAGTTATAAAGAGAGGGTTTTTTACTGTAAAGTTATCTTTATATGAGTTTCTAAATTGCTCTTGTCCTTTGTAATAAGAAAGGATTTACCCTGACACCCCGGGCTTTATCTGATCCGCTTATCTACCCAGAATTTTCAGGAGTATTACTCTTACACATCTAAGCAGTGCCAAGGTTTTTTCTATGGCCTTTTTGCAGGGAGGAGGGGTGTGGGCTGTGAGAGACGCACTTGGCAAAGGGCTCCTTTTGTGTTGGGAAAGAATTTGTTTTGATTGTACGCCACAGGGTAATTTTATTCCTATAATAGCACTCATAACTTCAAAGCTAATTTCAATTATCATAGTATTTATGAACAAAGCGACTTTTACCTTGATAAATAAAACCAGCGAGATGATTTAAATAACATCTTCACAGCCATCACCACCCTTACACCACGTCCATCGAGTCCTCTAAAAAGGTTGGTGCAGTGAACGCACGACAGGAGAGGAGACCGTTCACACGATTAGACCAAATCAGTGTCTGAGGCCAGGCCGTCGGGCCGTCATCCCCAGATTGCTGCCTGCTGTTCTCGCAGTCACGGCTGCCCACGGGCCTCCGTTCTGAGCTGTGGCCCAGAGTGTGAAAGGTCCTGTCCCTGCTCCAGGGATGCTTCCTCTTGTTCCTCTTCCAGCTTGCTTTCTTCCTTCCTTTCCTTCTTTCTCTTTCTTTCCTTTTCTTTCATTCTCTTTCATTTTTCTTTCTTCCTCTCCTTTACTCTTTCTTTCTTCCTCTTTCTTTCTTTCTCTTTCTTTTTCTCTTTCTTTCCCTTCCTTCCTTCCTTTCCCTTTCTCTTTCTCTCTCTCTTTCTTTCTTTCTTTCTTCTTTTTCATGTAAGGATGTTAAAGACAGCACTAATTTCCAACAGGTCAGGGTGATGGGCACCCAGGATCTGCAATGCTCACGGCCATTGCTAGGGGATTCGATGTGGGGCCCCAGTGACTCTGCCCCACCACAGGGACTGAAGGAGGGACAGTGATTACAGTGTACGTGGGACGTTTACAGCCTCTCGAGCTTTGGAGCCCTCTTTAATTTAATGCCTATGGTACTACATTACACAAGGTAATGCCCACATCCCCCTCTCCAGGTGATGAAACTGAGACATAGGGCAGGGATGAGGCTTCCCAAGGTCATGGGACCAGTCTGTCCACATGGGAGGAAGACTGCAATCCGAACCCAGGCCGTCCATTTCCAGAGAGAGAGTGCTCAACTGGAGACTCTGCTGTGTCCAGCGGAGGGTCACAGACTTGCTAAACATACCTGCCCTGCTGGACAGGGATGTGCGTGGGGGACGGTCACCACCTGCTGCATCAGAGCTCTGCTGGAGTTTGAGGTCAGAAGTGGCTGGACACTCCAGGCAGCAGCTGAGAGACACAGAAAGGGAGTGAGTGGGCAAGAGCCCCACATGGGAGGAAGGAGGGCGGAAGACAGAGCAGGAGAGTGGGAAGTGGGCGTCGGAAAGGGAGGACACGGGGGTCTCCTCGGAGGCGGGCTCTCGCCCAAGAGAGGAGCGGGGCACTGGCACTGACCATCCCCAGGAAAGGCCACGTGGCTGGGTCCAGGGGGCGGAGGCGGGCTGGGTGCCGTCCCGTCCCCACCTACAGAGGCGCTCACTGGCCGGGATGTTCTGCACCTGCCTGTTGGTCAGGAGCCAGCGGCACAGACGCCAGGTCTGGCACTGGACGTCTCCTGGCCATGTGTCTCTGCCCCTCAAGAGCTCCCCGCTTCCTGCTCGGGGCCCGGACCTGCCATCCACTCCTCGGGCCGTGGGTGCCCTGGTCTGTGGTCCAGGCACAGGTGGGCGGCCAGGTGGGTCCACCTGGGCCCAGCTCTGCAGAGCTCACGCTTTTACATCAGACCCCAGGTCTAGAGGTGGGGAGACCGTAGGAGGCCCCCAACCTGGGTGCCAGCTAGATTCCCCAGTCCCGCTTGACCAAAGCGCCCCGTTCTCTGGGGCTATGAGGCACTCGCCCTGTTCATGGAGCTGATTCTCCAGCCTCCATTGGGTTTTTTCTCGTCTCCACCAATTAGAACACAGGAGGAGGGTGAGCAATCTGTCCCCCCCAACTCCATCCACAGGGGACACTTTCTCCCGCTGAAAGAACCACAGTTTAAAAAATTTTATTGAAGTCTAGTTGATTTACAATGTTGTGTTAATTTCTGCTGTACAGCAAAGTGACTCAGTTACACACACATGCGTATTCTTTTCCATATTCTTTTCCATTATGGTTTATCCCAGGATACTGAATGTAGTTCCCTGTACTCACAGCAGGACCTGTGGTTTATCCATCCTGTACACAATAGTTTGCATCTGCTGACCCCAAACTCCCATTCCATCCCTCCCCACCCCCCTCCCCCTTGGCAACCACAAGTCTGATCTCTGTGTCTGTGAGTCTGTTTTTCTTTTGTAGATGCAGAATTACGATTCTGTTCCCATTTCTATCCCCTCCCCATGTAATCTCATCTTCCTGCCGCAGGGGGCGCAGTGGGCCAGTCCAGCCGGGGGTCTGCAGCCCTGGGGTCTAGGGCTCAGGACCAGAGATGAGCCTCTGGGCACACAGCCGGTACCCCATCTGGTCACAGTTTAGGTCCTGCAGGGAGAACAGTGCGTCAGAGTGCAGAGAAGGGTTCCCAGTCCCGCGCTGGGGCAGGGCCCTCTCCCTGGGACTGGCGTGGAAGACGCAGCCCAGCGCCTGCAGCCCTCAGCGTCTGACGACAGGGGAAAACCGGCCTTCGGATGGAGAGCCGCAGATGACCAATGGCCGGGCTGAGCCACTGAGTCACGGCATCCACACCCCACGCCCGCCCAGGGCTTCCCGTTTCCTGACGTGTGAGGTAATACATTTCCTTTCTTCCTTTGAAGCCAGTTTGAGTCAGAGTTTCTGTTTCTTGCAGCTGAAGGACCACCTATTTCCTTTCATGGCTAAAACCCATTTACCCACAGTCCTAGGACCATAAAAGCAAGAGTGCTACAGCCTCATGGGGCTTCAGGGATGAACTGCCAACGTCCCCAACCTTCCCGGTGGAGGGAACCCTGACAACGGGGCTCTTACTCCAGGCCCTGAGTCCCCCATGGACAGGAAATCGATGGACAGCTGCTTTAGCCCTGGTGTTTTTTGCTTAGAATGTCTTTCTTAAGAACTCTTGGTACATTGAAACGTTATTTTTTAGGCCTATTAAAATATTAAGTGTATGATTTTGCCTCCTTGGATATTGAGTTTAGGAGCTGTAAATAAGGATTTGTGAAGAGCAATACAGTACCTGTTACTTAACATTATAAACATCCCCAAAGTGGGGTAAGGTAATAGTCAAAACACCGTGAGAACCCAGAAGAAGAAAAAAAATCACATGCAAAGAAATACAAATTAAGATTATCTTAGATTTCTACGACGCAGCCCTCTGTGCCAGCGTGGAAGGAAGCCACATATAAAGAGCTGTAAGGAAGAGAGAACGTGACCCTCACACCTCGAAGCCAGTCCAGCTTGGATTCCTGCGTAAAGACAGGCTTGCGTGTTTAAATCATGTTCTTGTGCTCTCATCAAAAAGATTATTTAGTTAAAAACAACAGGAATCATATCAAATCCACAAGAACTTACAAAGAATACACCTTCCTGGAAAAATTTACTTGAAAATATGTTTCAGCCACTGAGATAAGAAGCAAAAATGAGCTCAAGAAAGGGAAAGTCATCCATGGTAACACTGGCCAAGACCACTGAGACCAGTTTAAAAAAAGCAAAACTTCTAAATCTACCAAGTTCCAAAAAAAAAAACACCGCAAAATAGAAAATGAACAACAAAACTATCAGGAACAGAAACCCCAGATTAAATGAACAAAAGTCAAGAAGTTGAGGGCAGAGGGGTGTGGGGGCAGGGAGGAGAATAAAGGGTCCTTCACGGCCTCTCTCCTGCACGTACGTACACACATGCAGACGCGTGCACACACAAAACCCACTTTGTACACTGTTTCAAAAGTGTAAATTAAAGAATTACTTTGAAATCTTGAATATACTCACTAGTATAATTTAAAACAGGATATGTGATTTTCCAAACACCAAAAGCATCAATAGCAAAGAAAATACAGTCCATTTACATGGGTTATGTTGACATGACAGGAAAAAGGAATGAAAAACAGAACCATAAAAAAAAAAAAGTGCACTGTGAGAAATCAGCTCTTCAGTTAGAGAACATGTTTTGTTCATGCTGTACAGTTCTCCAACTTTTGCATTTTTTCCCATAATTTCAGCCGTATTTTCTTACCACTTGCAGCATCATTACCTTTTATTTTTCCTTAAATTGATTCACTTTTTAACTTAAAAACATAGTATAGCCTTTTCCTTAAGCAAAAATAACCACCAGGTCATGGGTCTGCAGTATTTTCTTTTCCTAGTACACATTGAAACAAACAACCATTAAGATAAAAGCATTCAGTGTAAAGAAGGTGTGGTACATATATACAATGGAATACTACTCAGCCATAAAAAAGAATGAAATCATGCCATTTGCAGCAACATGGATGGACCCAGAGATTATCATACTAAGTGAAGTAAGTCAGACAGAGAAAGACAAATACCGTATGATATCACTTATATGTGGAATCTAAAATACGACACAAATGAACTTATCAACAAAACAGAAACAGGCTCAGAGACATAGAGAACAGACTTGTGGTTGCCTAGGCGGGGGTAAGGGTCAGGAGGAGGGGTGAGGGATGGTTTGGGAGTTTGGGGTCAGCAGATGCAAACTATTATCTATAGGATGGATAAACAACAAGGGCCTACTGTGGAGCACAGGGAACTATATTCAGTATCCTGGGATAAACCATAATGGAAAAGAACATGAAAAAGAATGTATATACGTACGACTGAGTCACTTGCTGCACAGGCAGAAATTAACACAATATTGTAAATCAACTGTACTTTAGTGAAAGAAATTTTAGAAAAAAATAAAAGCATTCATACACGGACTACCTAAAGTTATTTTCTAAATTACCAGTCATATATTCCACACTTGGGAAACACTTATCTTGGAAAATATTAATAAATAATATTTGATAAGTTCAATCCATTTTGTCTTTACTCATTACGAGTACCCAGAAGAACATAGATGGTTTTAGCAGCAGGTGTGGCTTTTGAAATGTGAGGGGTTTTGTTTTGTTTTGGCTTTTTGTTTTGTTTTGTTTTTGCGGTACGCGGGCCTCTCACTGTTGTGGCCTCTCCCGTTGCGGAGCACAGGCTCTGGACGCGCAGCCCCAGCGGCCATGGCTCACGGGCCCAGCTGCTCCGCGGCATGTGGGATCTTCCCAGACCAAGGCACGAACCCGTGTCCCCTGCATCGGCAGGTGGACTCCCAACCACTGCGCCACCAGGGAAGCCCGAAATGTGAGGTTTTAAAAACAGAGCCCACGATGCTCCTTAAGGATACACACTAAAAATCACAAAAAAATCAGAGCACACAAACTCATACTGAAACATAAAGAGCTGGAATCCCACTAAGATTCTTTCTGTTGCTGCTAGAGCCCACGGCGTGTTCGTGGTGTGTCTGTGCTCAGGGGACCCCCCACGTCATGGTGAGGGCCTGAGCCCAGCTGCTGTGAGACCAGGATGGGCCATGCTGGGCTGTGGAGGCTGGCCCTAAGCTCCGGCCCTCACGCTGCCTGGGGTCCCATCGTTGGCACCTTGGAGACAAGAGCCTGTGACCCTGTGAGAACCCACCCCCTGCCAGAAAGAGCTCAGGCTCAGGGGGAAGGAGGGTGTGTGTGTGTGTGTGTAAGTGTGAGGGTGTGCGTGCATGGGCGCGGCAGCGACAGAGCCCAGGGAGGGTGGTGTCACCGACAGGGCAGAGGTGCAGGGCTGGGTGCTGCCCTCTGGCAGGACAGCGGCCTTCTCTCTGCCTCTGACGGGCCAGGCCTCTCTGGCCGCAGCGAGTCTGTGACACGGTTGGTGGCTGCCCATCCCTCCCCGGCCTCCGCCCCGGGTGACTCTTTGGGTTCCTTCCTCCCAGGCGTCCAGGGTGAAGGGAGAGCGTGTGAACGTCCCTCTCAGCCCCTCACCCAGCGGGCAGCTCCCAGGGCACTGGGTTCCTTCGGGCTGTTCTCTGGGTTCTGCGGGGAGGCTCCCCGGGTCTCTGGGAAGCATCTGAAGGTGGCCCACCTCAGTCCTCAGGACATGGCCGGGCACCAGGCTGAGGCCTGGAGCTGCCGTGGTCCCCTCCGGCAGCCTGCGCTTGAGGTAACTGGGCGGCCTCCTCTCTGCCCACCTCCCTGGGGGCACAGGACCACTGCCATCAGAACTCCTGGTGTGGCCCTGACAGCTTCAGACACCTCCGAGCTCCTGAGGGTGACCTCAGGAAACTTCCAGAAGCTTCTGGAAGAGCAAGAAAGTTCCTTCTCATAGTTCATCTTGTGGATCAGATGTCACCTCCTCGGACGGGCCTTTTCTCCACCATCACATCTGTCCCCTCCAGGCCTCCTTCCTGATTTCTAGGACAAGCTCCCCCCATCTGGCCGCGTCCCCCGACCCCTCATGCAAAGATGAGCCTACACCTCTTCCGGGGCTCCCATGGCAGCTCCCTCCTCACTGTGTGGACCCAAGTGTCCTGGGTCTGCCATAAATACTCAAGACATGAAGAGAGGAATGGTAAATAGAAATGAATTTCAAGGTGTTAAACAGTCTCGGGGTGGTTTCTTCCCTTCACTTCTCCCTGGTTCACTCGAATTTGTTTGAGCAAAACTTTGTTTTATTTTATTGCATGACGTTTACAGAAAATGCACATTATAAGATTAAAGTTAAAACATAAATAAAGAACTCAGAGGGAAGGGAAAGAAAAAAGTAACCCAGTGAAATAAGACCAGGGAGAAGAATAACAAACAAAAGAAATCTAAGTAAGCTTCTTCCCCACTCCTGAAGTTGGGCTGAAAAGTTAATCAAGAGTTTCCTAGTTGCCAAAGCAAAAAGGAACACAAAGTTGGTCAGGAAAATACTGATCAGTGTTAAGATTTTTGCTCAATTTTGCTCTAAATACACTTTTAGAAAACTCTCCAGAGCATGGAGGTGTGGGTCATAGTTTTCTCCACCTGGTGGGCTTTAGGGTGACCTTTTCCACTTTGTACATTTTTACACCTTCTACAATGAATGCTCTACAGCAAGCATGTCTGGGAGGCGCTACTGTTTTCTCATCAGTTATCCGTTGCCATAGCGACAACCACAGAAGAAACCACACGACCTCGGGAACCGTCGGTGCCACGTTCTTTGCTCACCAGTCTGGGCGCCGCCATATGGGCAGTTCTGGGGTGAAGGCTCGGGGACACGCGTGTTTCGGGGTCTGCTGGGTGACCTTGCTGGGCTCTGCTGAGCCCGGCACCGTCTGGAACGAGTGGCCGGCGTGGCTCAGCTCAGCCGGGTTCTCAGATAATCATCTCTGAGGAGGCGGCGCCGACAGCCCGGCGACCACGGGGACCTGGTTCTATTTTAAGGACCGTGAAGCCAGGCTCAGAAGCTGTGGTTGGAGTGTCGCGCTCTGAGAGCCGTGGCATTTTGCTAACTTATCCTGTCAAGGTGCCTGCACGGCGGTGACAAGGAAAACGCTACGGCGCTGGGGGGCTGAGCGGTGATACCGCTGCTGCGCGCTAGGGCGGCGGCTGCGCCAGACGAGGTCAGTGTCACCCCGGCTGTTTGCCTCCGGAAGGAAGGGCTGGGGAGGACTCCCGGCCTGGCCTCTGCCGGAGCAGCCCGTTTTCTCAGACACTGTGGATGGGCGGAGCTGTGTCACTGGCCTCGGGCGGGTGCCAGGGCCACTGGACATCACCCGTGAGCCCCTCAGCAAACCAGCAAGAACACGGCAATCAGAAGGCCCCAATTCAAAACTGGCCGAAAGCTTAAAGCATCTGGACAGTCACTGAGGATGCGTGTGTGGCCAGGGATCCCCTGAAAACCTTTCTACACCCCAGAAGATGTCACCTGAGTGGCTGTAGGAATATCCCAGAGGCAACCCAGGCTCCCTAACCCACTGCCCCCCACCCCACCCACCAGGGCCGCCTCCCTCTCCCAGGAGCCCAGCACAGCCAGCTGATGCCCCAAAGCACCAGTATTTTATCCAGGCTGCGCCTTCCCAGGCCGGCACCCTTGGGAGCACGTACTGAACTTCACTTGGATGTTTCTTTCCTTGTGGGATAATCCCGTCTGCACCTTCTCCTGGGCCTGTTTTGTGGCCCAGCTCCAAGAATAGATTATGCCAGAGCATTGGGCACCTGCCCCGTGGCCTGGGAAGAGCCCCACTTTTCCTACTATCCCATGGGGACAGAGAGAGCAGGGGTGCAGGCATGGGTAGGCTGTTTATCCGACATGTTTAGGGAGCTCTTCCAAACCGTCCTGGGTCAGTCTTGACTTTGGTGCTAAAACTCGGGAAGGGAGAGAGACAGAAGGAGGAAGCGGGGTGGGAGGAAAACAGGTTTCAGAGCGGTCAAGTAATTGACCTGATGCCACAGCTCACAAGTCTCAGAGCTGGGATTTAGACCCAGGCCGGCCTGACCCTAAAGCCAGTGTTCTCCACACTAGTGAAAGAAAAATAAGTGAGAGAAGGGAGCCATTAGCATCAATAACTCTGGTTTCCTAAACTCTGATCCAGAGAAAATTGTGCAGGTACCCTGGGGTCTAGGAATTCCCTCGCAAGCCCATTCATTCGTTCCTTCATGATCAGCGCGGGAGGGATAAAATGAGGAGTGTGACATCGTGCAGTCCCAGTTTTAAAAGCTTAGAGCTAATTGAGAACATAAGACGCACGTCTATAAAAGTCCAGCAACTTAAATGGGAAGCAGGACAGCAAGTCCCAACCACGTGCAGCAGATGTGGTGACAATATTGGCTCATTAAAAAGCTGGGACCTGGGGCCACCCCAAGAACTTTATTTTCCTGATGTGAGAGTTTATTAACAGGAAAAGTCTTTCAAAGATACACAAACAGCGCATCTGCTTTATGCCCTTGAGGACTTGCCCTCATGGACAGCAGTGAGGTGTAGGGCTGACCGCTCTGGTGGGGCGGGGGCTGGGGAGGGTACAGGAACTCGAGGAGCAGAGCTGAGAGTCCCGGGGACTGGGGGCGGGTCTGATGGGGTTTGGGAGGGAGGGGCCCTGAAGACAGGACCACATCCCATTCTTCGTCATATTCCGAGTGCCAGGGAGGCTTCGGGCACCTGGAAACTGCCTGATTGTCTTTTAGACAAATGCATTACATGGGCACGGGTTGGAATTCACCTGGCACGTTCCTGCAAGAATGAAACTCAATCACATCCACGGTACATCGGGTGTGAACATCAGAACCAACCTTCCCTTGATATGTTTGTTCCAAATAAGGCATTCTCTCCCAACAAGTCCTTGAAGTCTCCTAACAGGTTAGCTTAGGACTAGTTAATGACTACTTTTTTATGCAAAAGGAGCTTTGTTTTCTAAAAGAGTGTGTCCTTAGGATTAAAGGGGAAAGAAACTCTGGACCACCCCTAGGTTACCCAACAACGTGGCTAGGAGGCCATCGACTCAGGAACTGGACAGCTAGCATTTCCCAGAGTTTCTGGAAGGCTCTCCTGAGGGAATAGGTGAGGTGGTGCCCATGAGGGCTTGTCCGGTGCCACCATGTGCCAGACACGGGGCCAAGTCAGTGCTCTCTGTCTGCATTCCGATTCAGCTCACTCCACCTCCCACAACCTCTCTGTGCAGGCCTGGCCAAAGGAGGAGGAATTCTTGTTAAAAAGACAAGGAAGGCGTCAGTGGTCCCTGGGGTCTCCAGGACCAGCCCTCCACTGGGCCACTGGGCCCAGGAAGCCCCTTCCTCGGGCCTCAAAGTGGTTTCGCTGCATCCAGGGAGCCCAGCCCATCCTTTGAGGGACAGTGTGGCCCCCACAGCCCAGGGACTGGTCCAGTGCAGCCAGCCTGGCCCAAGGTCGGCCCAGTCAGCCCAGGTCAGCACCCAGCTCCTCCCGTGTTGTGGGCCCCTGACCACCTCCAGAGGAGGACCGACCACGGGGACATGTCCGCGGAGTCAGCCTGGCTCTCCAGCCTCCACCTGGGTGATGGATGCCTGGTCTGAGAGAACTGGGAAAAAAGAGGGAAAGAGAGAGAAGAGAAGGGAAGGGAAGGGAAGGGAAGGGAAGATAAGAGAAGGAAAAAAGAAGACATCATCATGACAATGAAAACACAACGACCCAAAACCTATGGGATGCAGCAAAAGCAGTTCTAAGAGGGAAGTTTATAGCAATACAATCCTACCTCAAGAAAAAACAAACATCTCAAATAAACAACCCAACCTTACACCTAAAGCAATTAGAGGAAGAAGAACAAAAAAACCCTAAAGTTAGCAGAAGGAAATAAATCATAAAGATCGGATCGGAAATAAGTGAAAAAGAAATGAACAAAATGATAGCAAAGAGCAATAAAACTAAAAGCTGGTTCTTTGAGAAGATAAACAAAATTGATAAAGCATTAGCCAGGCTCATCAAGAAAAAAAGGGAGAAGACTCAAATCAATAGAATTGGAAATGAAAAAGGAGGAGTAACAACTGACACTGCAGAAATACAAAGGATCATAAGAGATTACTACAAGCAACTATATGCCAACAAAATGGACAACCTGGAAGAAATGGGCAAATTCTTAGAGAAGCACAACCTTCTGAGACTGAACCAGGAAGAAATAGAAAATATAAACAGACCAATCACAAGCACTGAAATTGAAACTGTGATTAAAAATCTTCCAACAAAAAAAAGCCCAGGACCAGATGGCTTCACAGGAAAATTCTATCAAACATTTAGAGAAGAGCTAGTACCTATCCTTCTCAAACTCTTCCAGAATATAGCAGAGGGAGGAACACTCCCAAACTCATTCTACAAGACCACCATCACCCTGATACCTAAACCAGAGAAATATGCCACAAAAAGAGAAAACTACAGGCCAATACCACTGATGAACATAGATGCAAAAATCCTCAACAAAATACTAGCAAACAAAAACCAACAGCATATTAAAAGGATTATACACCATGATCAAGTGGGGTTTATCCCAGGAGTGCAAGGATTCTTCAATATATGCAAATCAATGTGATAGACCATATTAACAAACTGAAGAATAAAAACCATATGATCATCTCAATAGATGCAGAGAAAGCTTTCAACAAAATTCAACACCCGTTTATGATAAAAAAAAAAAAAAAACCTCCAGAAAGTAGGCATAGAGGGAACCTACCTCAACATAATAAAGGCCATATATGACAAACCCACAGCAACATCATTCTCAATGATGAAACACTGAAACCATTTCTGCTAAGATCAGGAACAAGACAAGGTTGCCCACTCTCACCACTATTATTCAACATAGTTTTGGAAGTTTTAGCCACAGCAATCAGAGAAGAAAAAGAAATAAAAGTAATACAAATCAGAAAGGAAGAAGTAAAACTGTCACTGTTTGCAGATGACATGATACTATACATAGAGAATCCTAAAGATGCTACCAGAAAACTACTAGAGCTAATCAATGAATTTGGTAAAGCAGCAGGATACAAAATTAATGCACAGAAATCTCTTGCATTCCTATACACTAATGATGAAAAATCTGAAAGAGAAATTAGGGAAGCACTCCTATTTACCATTGCAAAAAAAAGAGCAAAATACCTAGGAATAAACCTATCTAAGGAGACAAAAGATCTATATGCAGAAAACTATAAGACACTGATAAAAGAAATTAAAGATGATATAAACAGATGGAGACATATACCATATTCTTGGATGGGAAGAATCAACACTATGAAAATGACTATACTACCCAAAGCAATCTACAGATTCAGTGCAACCCCTATCAAACTACCAATGGCATCTTTCACAGAACAAAAAATTTCTCAATTTGTATGAAAACACAAAAGACCCTGAATAGCCAAAACAATCTTGAGAAAGAAAAATGGAACTGGAGGAATCAGGCTCCAGGAATTCAGACTATACTCCAAAGCTACAGTAATCAAGAAAGTATGGTACTGGCACAAAAACAGAAATATAGATCAATAGAACAGGATAGAAAGCCCAGTGATAAACTCACGCCCATATGGTCACTTTATTTTTGATAAAGGAGGCAAGAATATACAATGGAGAAAAGACAGCCTCTTTAATAAGTGGTGCGGGGAAAACTGGACAGCTACATGTAAAAGAATGAAATTAGAACACTCTCTAACACCATACACAAAAATAACTCAAAATGAATTAAAGACCTAAATGTAAGGCCAGACACTATCAAACTCTTAGAGGAAAACATAGGTAGAACACCCCATGACATAAATCACAGCAAGATCCTTTCTGACCCACCTCCTAGCGAAATGGAAATAAAAACAAAAATAAACAAATGGGACCTAATGAAACTTCAAAGCTTTTGCACAGCAAAGGAAACCATAAACAAGATGAAAAGACAACCCTCAGAATGGGAGAAAATATTTGCAAATGAAACAACTGACAAAGGATTAATCTCCAAAACATACAATCAACTCATGCAGCTCAATATCAAAAAGCAAACAACCCAATCCAAAAATGGGCAGAAGACCTAAATAGACATTTCTCCAAAGAAGATATACAGATGCCAACAAACACATGAAAAGATGCTCAACATCACCAATCATTAGAGAAATGCAAATCAAAACTACAATGAGGTATCACCTTACACCGGTCAGAATGGGCATCATCAAAAAGTCTACAAACAGTAAATGCTGGAGAGGGTGTGGAGAAAAGGGAGCCCTCTCGCACTGTTGGTGGGAATGTAAACTGATACAGCCACTGTGGAGAACAGTATGGCGGTTCCTTAAAAAACTACAAATAGAACTACCACATGACCCAGCAATTCCACTACTGGGCATATACCCTGAGAAAACCATAATTCAAAAAGAGTCATGTACCACAATGTTCATTGCAGCTCTATTTACAATAGCCAGGACACAGAAGCAACCTAAGTGTCCATCATCGGATGAATGGATAAAGAAGATGTGGCACATATATACAATGGAATATTGCTCAGCCATAAAAAGAAACGAAATTGAGTTATTTGTAGTGAGGTGGATGGACCTAGAGACTGTCATACAGAGTGAAGTAGGTCAGAAAGAGAAAAACAAATACCGTATGCTAACACATATATATGGAATCTAAAAAAAAAAAAAAGTGGTTCTGAAGAACCTAGGGGCAGGACAGGAATAAAGATGCAGACGTAGAGAATGGACTTGAGGACATGGGGAGGGGGAAGGGTAGGCTGGAACGAAGTGAGAGCGTGGCATGGACATATATACACTACCAAACGTAAAATAGCTAGCTAGTGGGAAGCAGCTGCATAGCACAGGGAGATCAGCTCAGTGCTTTGTGACCATCTAGAGGGGTGGGATAGGGAGGGTGGGAGGGAGATGCAAGAGGGAGGAGTTATGGGGATATATGTATATGTGTAGCTGATTCACTTTGTTATACAGCAGAAACTAACACAGCAATGTAAAGCAATTATACTCCAATAAAGATGTTAAATAAACAAATAATTAATTTAAAAGAAAAAAAAAAAAAGACAAGGAAGATGACAACCAGAAACACTGAGGACTACATCTCAGCCCAGAGGGACTCTCCGGGCCTGCAGCAAACCAGCTCTGCCTGTCGGCCCGGTGTCGTCATGCGATGATTCAGGGCTTTGTATCGTCCTCGCCTGTCTACTCATGAAAGCTCATCAGAGAAAGACAGCACGCAATTATCTCCCTCCAGTTTCAGTCCTGTCTCTGTGCGTTCCGTCCAGCTGGAATAATACACATGTGCCCTGAGCGTCTTCCCGATGCAAGCGCTTCACGAATAATGATTTAGCTTTGCGGGGAGTATGGGATCTGTGCTCATAGATGACACACAGGACACATTCGTCTGCTTCCTTACCTGGGGGACACAATCACCCTGGGTCCCTTGCGCCTAAGTGCCTCTCAAGCTCGGGCTTTCCCCGCGGGCCAAGGTCACTGTCACCGTTCAGCATCACATATCAGGCACCCACCAGCTGGGATTCAGCGACACCGGAGGAAGACGTAAGAGCCTCTTTCTCTGCATTTCAAGGAAAAGCTATTAAAGAAACACATAAATAAATCCTCAGCATCTGGAATTTGCATAAAACCAAGGAAGAAAAGTGGAATTCTAGAAGGTTGGTTGGAAATTTAAGTGTCGCGTCAGGTTTCAGGGGCTTGGGGTGTTGTTCTGAACTTCCATAGTTTTCACTTTGATGGTGTTACTATACACTAGAAAAAACCCAGCATGACACAACCAAAATTAGGCAGGAAGTTTGGGTTTCCATGTACAAATTGAATAATAGGCACCATGTCTAGATAATGTGAGTTTCTCAGTGAAAGATGGAATACGAAATCTAATCAATTTCATCAACCATTTTCAAAATGAGACTTTTGAAATTCGAGCCTATTGCAAGGGGTGTGCCCCTCTGGGTCCCCAAATGCAGTCTATTAATAGAAGCTCGGAACGAGGGGAGAGGTGAAGAGTGACAGCATGAGAACATTAGCTGAATATTTCGGTTTTCCTCTTGGCAGGTGAAGGTTGCTGGGGAATCGGGGACAGAAGGGGCGTTCGGGGCGGGGTGGGCGGGGCGGTCAGGCTCAGCTCCACGCTGCCCTGTGGAACAGGTCTAATGGCTCTGAACCTCTTTGCTCCTTTGCTGCTGCGAGGCTGAGCTGATTAACTGTGGGGAGGGCGTATTTCCCCTCCCCAGGCATGGGGTTACTGAGTGTGCTTTCTCTTTCTTTCTACTGTAACCCCCTATTTATCGACCTCCCTACTTCTAGTTATTTTCCCAGCCCAAATAGCTCCTTGCTGTATGCAGTCGATAGAGCCAGACAGCGTGTTTTCATTTCTCCTATGAGCGTGGGCCCAGCGTGATGGCAGGCCCATCGCCACGATCACCCGAGGCCGTGTTCTCCCCTTTCAAGTGTGAAAGGCCCAGATCACACAGCTACCACATAAACAGCAGACTTGGGTTTGGAATCCACGTCTTTCTTCGCTTTCCACGGCTTATTTCCATTAGAACTCACTCACTGAATTTGTATTAATGCGTTCATTCAGTGCGTGTTTATTGCCTCCTATGAGCCAGGCACTGCCATGAGCCAGATAGAATAACCCCTCACCTCATGGACTTTACGCTCTAGCAAGAGAGACAGATAAAGACCGTGAAACGGGCACACGGACAGGATGTGGATGGTGGCACAGTCCGTCAGGCCGGGCGAGGGCAAGGGGAGCTGTGGACGGTTGCAATTTTCAATAAGGCGGCCAGGGTAGGCCTCACTGCAGAGTGACAGCTGAGCAAGGACTTGAAGGTGGGGGATTAGCACGGGGCTATGGGGGGGGGGGCTTCCAGGTGGAGGGAGGGGCATCGCCAGGCCCCAGGTGGGAGCCCCCATGTGCAGCAAGTCAGTGTGCAGGGGGGAGCGGGGAGGGGCGGCAGGGGGGAGCGGGGAGGGGCGGCGGGGGGGGGAGCGGGGAGGGGCGGCGAGGGGCGGCGGGGGGGAGCGGGGAGGGGCAGCAGGGGGGAGCGGGGAGGGCAGCAGAGGAAGTCCAGGTTAGAGAGCGGAGCCCCGGAGCCGCTGGACAGCTGTGAGGCCATTGGCTTTCATTCTAATTCACTGCAAGTTCCCCGGCT